>NC_058197.1:2500-712611 GCF_907165205.1 Coccinella septempunctata
AAAATCATACCAGAGGGTCACATAATTTATGCCCTTTCACCTCATAAAAAATTATCAAAATCGAATGGTAAAATTGTCCAACTTTGCACCGTAATATCTCCTCAAATAGTGATCCTACAGTACTAAAAATCGTACCAACAGATCACATAAATTAAAACCTGTCATCCTGCAATATATAATCAAAATCGAATTGACAACTTAACCACCTTTACACCTCAATATCTCCAAAACTACCAATCCAAGAATCCTTAAACTTGTACAGCAGACTCACCAAATTGTGACCAATCATCCTACACAATATAACCCAAATCGATTTGCAATTTTTGCTATCGAATATCTCCTAAACTATTCATTCTAGAGTGTGGAAACTCACACAATAGCATCTAAAATTTGTGTACTTTCAGCATGTGAAATATAATCAAAATCAAATGATCAAATTCTCTAACTTAACACCCTATTCTCCTAAAGCACTTATCCTGGAGTGATCAAACTAACACAGGAAAATCACCAAAATAAGACGAATCACCCCACACAATATCATCCAAATCGAGTGGTCAATTAAACAAAGTTTGAACCTCAATATCTCCCAAACTATTAGAATTAGAGTGCTGAAACTCACTTCAACAGCATCTAAAAAATGTGTCCTATCATCCCACAAAATATTATTAAAATCGAATTGTCAAAATCGCCAACTTTGAACATTAATAACTCCAAAACTATTGATCTTAGAGTATTTAAATCTTAATAAAAACTGTTCCAAAAATTACGATCTTTCATCCTGCAAAATCTTATTAAAATCTATTGGTCAAAATATCCAACTTTGAACGTTAATAACTCCGAAACTATTGATGTTAGAGTGTCGAAACCTTAATAAAAAATGTTCGATAATTCACGATCTGTCATCCTACAAAATCTCATCAAAATCGATTGGTCAAAATTACCAACTTTGAACGTTAATAACTCCTAAAATATTGATCGTAGAGGGTCGAAACCTTAATAAAAAATGTTCGATAATTCACGATCTTTCATCCTACAAAATATAATCAAAATCTATTGGTCAAAATATCCACCTTTGTACCTTAATAACTCCTAAAATAATGATCGTAGAGTGTTTTCACCTTAACAAAAAATGTTCGATAATTCACGATCTTTCACCCTACAAAATATTATTAAAATCTATTGGTCAAAATATCCACCTTTGTACCTTAATAACTCCTAAAATACTGATCCTAGAGTGTTCTCACCTTAATAAAAAATGTTCGATAATTCACGATCTTTCATCCTTTAAAATATTATTAAAATCTATTGGTCAAAATATCCACCTTTGTACCTTAATAACTCCTAAAATAATGATCGTAGAGTGTTTTCACCTTAACAAAAATTGTTCGATAATTCACGATCTTTCATCCTACAAAATATTATCAAAATCGATTGGTCAAAATATCCACCTTTGTACCTTAATAACTCCAAAAATAATGATCGTAGAGTGTTTTCACCTTAATAAAAAATGATCGATAATTCACGATCTTTCATCCTACAAAATATAATCAAAATCGATTGGTCAAAATATCCACCTTTGTACCTTAATAACTCCAAAAATAATGATCGTAGAGTGTTTTCACCTTGATAAAAAATGATCGATAATTCACGATCTTTCATCCTACAAAATATTATCAAAATCGATTGGTCAAAATATCCAACTTTGTACCTTAATAACTCCTAAAATACTGGTCCTAGAGTGTTCTCACCTTAATAAAAAATGTTCGATAATTCACGATCTTTCATCCTACAAAATATAATCAAAATCGATTGGTCAAAATATTCAACTTTGTACCTTAATAACTCCGAAACTATTGATCGTAGAGTGTTTTCACCTTAATAAAAAATGATCGATAATTCACGATCTTTCATCCTACAAAATATAATCAAAATCTATTGGTCAAATTTATCAACTTTGCACGCTAATAACTCCTAAAATAATGATCGTAGAGTGTTTTCACCTTAATAAAAAATGATCCATAATTCACGATCTTTCATCCTACAAAATATTATCAAAATCGATTGGTCAAAATATCCAACTTTGTACCTTAATAACTCCTAAAATACTGGTCCTAGAGTGTTCTCACCTTAATAAAAAATGTTCGATAATTCACGATCTTTCATCCTACAAAATATAATCAAAATCGATTGGTCAAAATATTCAACTTTGTACCTTAATAACTCCGAAACTATTGATCCTAGAGTGTTTTACCCTTAATAAAAAATGATCGATAATTCACGATCTTTCATCCTACAAAATATTATTCAAATCGATTGGTCAAAATATCCAACTTTGAACGTTAATAACTCCGAAACTATTGATCCTAGAGTGTTTTACCCTTAATAAAAAATGTTCAATAATTCACGATCTTTCATCCTTTAAAATATTATTAAAATCTATTGGTCAAAATATCCACCTTTGTACCTTAATAACTCCTAAAATAATGATCGTAGAGTGTTTTCACCTTAACAAAAAATGTTCGATAATTCACGATCTTTCACCCTACAAAATATTATTAAAATCGATTGGTCAAAATATCCACCTTTGTACCTTAATAACTCCTAAAATACTGATCCTAGAGTGTTCTCACCTTAATAAAAAATGATCGATAATTCACGATCTGTCATCCTACAAAATATAATCAAAATCGATTGGTCAAATTTGTCAACTTTGTACCTTAATAACTCCGAAAATATTGATCCTAGAGTGTTTTCACCTTAATAAAAAATGTTCGATAATTCACGATCTTTCATCCTACAAAATATTATTAAAATCTATTGGTCAAAATATCCAACTTTGTACCTTAATAACTCCTAAAATACTGGTCCTAGAGTGTTCTCACCTTAATAAAAAATGTTCGATAATTCACGATCTTTCATCCTACAAAATATAATCAAAATCGATTGGTCAAAATATTCAACTTTGTACCTTAATAACTCCGAAACTATTGATCCTAGAGTGTTTTACCCTTAATAAAAAATGATCGATAATTCACGATCTGTCATCCTACAAAATATAATCAAAATCGATTGGTCAAATTTGTCAACTTTGTACCTTAATAACTCCGAAAATATTGATCCTAGAGTGTTTTCACCTTAATAAAAAATGTTCGATAATTCACGATCTTTCATCCTACAAAATATTATCAAAATCGATTGGTCAAAATATCCACCTTTGTACCTTAATAACTCCTAAAATAATGATCGTAGAGTGTTTTCACCTTAACAAAAAATGTTCGATAATTCACGATCTTTCACCCTACAAAATATTATTAAAATCGATTGGTCAAAATATCCACCTTTGTACCTTAATAACTCCTAAAATACTGATCCTAGAGTGTTCTCACCTTAATAAAAAATGATCGATAATTCACGATCTGTCATCCTACAAAATATAATCAAAATCGATTGGTCAAATTTGTCAACTTTGTACCTTAATAACTCCGAAAATATTGATCCTAGAGTGTTTTCACCTTAATAAAAAATGTTCGATAATTCACGATCTTTCATCCTACAAAATATTATCAAAATCGATTGGTCAAAATATCCACCTTTGTACCTTAATAACTCCGAAACTATTCATCCTAGAGTGTCGCAACCTTAATAAAAAATGTTCGAAAAATTATGCTCTTTCTGCCTGCAAAATCTTATCAAAATCGAATGGTCAAAGTTGTCACCTTTGCACCCTTATATCTCCTGAAGTACTCCTCCTAGAGTGCCAAAACTCTTACAGGAGGGTCACAAATATTAAGCACTTTAAGTCTACTAAATATAATCAAAATTGGTTGGTCAAATTAACACAGTTCACACCATAATACCTCCTCAACTATTCATCGTAGAGTGCTAAAAGTTGTACCGTAGCATCCCTAAAATTATGCTTTTTCATCTTGCCAAATCTTACCATAATCGAATGATCCAATTATCACACTCTCCATTTTGCACCCCTAATGTACTCATTTTGGGGTGCTGAAATTCATACAATATCATCGGACAACTCTGTAGAATCACCATGCTGACTTTCATCGCAATCGGTTGGATAATAAGCGAGATACAGGGTCTTTTTTACCGAGTCCAAAAGGTCAATAACTCCGGAACCGCTGAAGTTATTTCCATGAATGAGGTGTTAAAATACTCCTTTTTCAAAGAAGAATCTAAATACCGAGTTTGATGAAAATCGGCTCGGTAGAAACCGAGGTATAAGGTGTCCCTTGAAAACTGAAGATCATCAATAACTCCGAAACAACTGTATATCTGATTGTCAAAAGACTCGTCATAAAAAATACCTTCTTGGTATTAAGTTTCATCGCGATCGGTTGGAAAGCAAGCGAGATATAGGGTGATCCTTGTCAGAGCAAAAGGTCAATAACTCCGAAACCGCTGGATATCCAGCTGTACCTAAGGGTCTCAACGATGCGTCTTTCGACGTAGAATCTACCCACCAAATTTCATCGCGATCGGCCGAAGAATAAGGGAGCAAATGGGGAAACCTTGAAAACACAAAATCGTCTATAACTCCGAAACCGTTGGGAATTCGACTGTACCTAAGGGTTCAAACGAACCGTCTTGACGAGAGGAACATCCTCACCAAGTTTCGTAGCGATAGAACACATAATAAGCGAGATATTGGCAAAACCTTGAAAAAACAAAAAATCCTCATAACTTCTACAATTTTCAAGATACAGAATATTTATGTTACTCTTTCTAGGAGACATCTCGACGATCCTGATCGATTTATGGCATAAAAAATTTGAGACCAAAAAAATCCTCCACCGCCATTTATAAGATCCACCCTGTATATTTTATGGTCGCGTTCGATTCTGTGACCCTCAAAGATCATACGTACCAAATTTCATCGAAATCGGACCACCCCATCCCTTCGAAGTATGCACACCCCTGGTTATTAAGGCATTCCACCCCTACTACAATACTCTTGAATGCATATAACCCGTTTTCTATTAATTTTAGATCACTATACATCACTATTCTTCATATATTACCCCACCCATGGCCCCTTCTGCCCCCCTTCCCCGTTAGAGTGTTGATACTACTAGAACATTTTAACTACTTATATCTCGTAATTTATTTAGAATAATACCGTATTTATAGGTTCGAAAAATTCGCACTTGTAAATAAGATATTCCTACCAAGTTTGATCGAGATCGGCCCAGTAATAAGGGTAATAGAGGGTCTTTTTTACGAAGTCCAAAAGGTCGATAACTCCGGAACCGCTGAAGCGATCCCCATAAATGAGGTGTTAAAATACTCCTTTTTTAAAGTAGAATCTACATATCAAGTTTGATGAAAATCGGCTCGGAAGAAACCGAGATATAGGGTGTCCCTTGAAAACTGAAGATTCTCAATAACTCCGAAACTACTGAATATCTCGCTGTACCTAAGGGTTCAAAAGACTCGTTATAAAAAATACCTTCTTGGTACCAAGTTTAATCGCGATCGGTTGGAAAACGAGCGAGATATAGGGTGATCATTGTCAGAGCAAAAGGTCGATAACTCCGAAACCGTTGGGAATCCAGCTGTACCTAAGGGTCTCAAAGATGCGTCTTTGGTAGTAGAATCAACCCACCAAATTTCATCGCGATCGGCCGAAGAATAAGGGAGAAAAGGGGGAAACTTTGAAAACACAAAAACGTCCATAACTCCGAAACCGTTGGGAATCCGACTGTACCTAAGGGTTCAAACGAACCGTCTTGACGAGAGGATCATCCCCACCAAGTTTCATGGCGATAGGACCCATAATAAGCAAGATATTGACAAAACCTTGAAAAAACGAAAAATCTTCATAACTTCTACAATTTTCAAGATACAGAATATTTATGTTACTCTTTCTAGGAGACATCTCGACGATTCTGATCGATTTATGGCATAAAAAATTTGAAACCAAAAAAGTCCTCCACCGCCACTTTTAAGATCCACCCTGTATATTTTATGGTCGCAATCGATTCTATGACCCCTAAAGATCATACGTACCAAATTTCATCGAAATCCGATCACCCCATCCCTTCGAAGTATGCACACCCCTGGTTATCACAGCATTACACCCCTACTACAATAAACCTGAATTAATCCAACCTATTTTTTAGCAATTATACAATAATTCATATCACTATTCTTCATATATTAACCCACCCAGGGCCCCTTCTGCCCCCCTTCCCCGTTAGAGTGTTGATACTACAAAAAAATTACAACTACTTATATCTCGTAATTTATTCATAATATTACCGTATTTATAGGTTCAAGAAAGTCGTAATTGTAAATAAAATATACCTACCCAATTTGATCGAGATCGGCCCAGTAATAAAGGAACTAGAGGGTCTTTTTTACCAAGTCCAAAAGGTGGCTAACTCCGGAACCGCTAAAGCGATCCCCATAAGTGAGGTGTCAAAATACTCCTTTTTCCAAGTAGAATCTACTTACCAAAATTGATGGAAATCGGCTCGGTAGAAACAGAGATATAGGGTGTCTCTCGAAAACTGAAGATCATCAATAACTCCGAAACAACTGTATATCTGACTGTACCTAAGGGTTCAAAAGACTCGTTATAAAAAGTACCTTCTTGGTACCAAGTTTCATCGCGATCGGTTGGTGAACGAGCGAGATATAGGGTGATCCTTGTCAGAGCAAAAGGTCGATAACTCCGAAACCGCTGGATATCCAGCTGTACCTAAGGGTCTCAAAGATGCGTCTTTCGACGTAGAATCCACCCAGTAAATTTCATCGCGATCGGTCGAAGAATAAGGGAGAAAATGGGGAAACCTTGAAAACACAAAAAGGTCAATAACTCCGGAACCGCTGAAGATATCCCCATAAATAAGGTGTCAAAATACTCCTTTTTCAAAAAAGAATCTACATACCAAGTTTGATGAAAATCGGCTCGGTACAAACCGAGATATAGGGTGTCCCTTAAACCCTGAAGATCATCAATAACTCCGAAACTACTGCATATCTCATTGTACCTAAGGGTTCAAAAGACTTGTTATAAGAAGCACATTCTTCGTACCAAGTTTCATTACCATAGGTTGGAAAATAAGCGAGATATAGGGTGATCATTGTCAAAGCAAAAGGTCGATAACTCCGAAACCGCTGCTTATCCAGCTGTACCTAAGGGTCTCAAAGATGCGTCTTTGGTAGTAGAATCAACCCACCAAATTTCATCGCGATCGGCCGAAGAATAAGGGAGAAAAGGGGGAAACCTTGAAAACACAAAAACGTCCATAACTCCGAAACCGTTGGGAATCGGACTGTACCTAAGGGTTCAAAAGAACCGTCTTGACGGGAGGAACATCCTCACCGAGTTTCGTAGCGATAGAACACATAATAAGCAAGATATTGGCAAAACCTTGAACAAACAAAAAATCTCCATAACTTCTACAATTTTCAAGATACAGAATATTTATGTTACTCTTTCTAGGAGACATCTCGACGATCCTGATCGATTTATGGCATAAAAAATTTAAGACCAAAAAAATCCTCCACGGCCACTCTCAAGATCCACCCTATTATATTATTATATATATTTTATGGTCGCAATCGATTCTATGACCCTCAAAGATCCTACGTACCAAATTTCATCAAAATCGGATCACCCCATCCCTTCCAAGTATGCACACCCCTAGTTATTAAGGCATTACACCCCTACTACAATACTCTTGAATGAATATAAACGGTTTTCTATTAATTTTCGATCACTATACATCACTATTCTTCATATATTAACCCACCCAGGGCCCCTTCTGCCCCCCTTCCCCGTTAGAGTGTTGATACTACTACAAAAAGTAGAACTACTTATATCTCGTAATCAATTCATAATATTACCGTATTTATAGGTTCGAAACATTCGCAATAGCAAATAGCATACTTTCACCAAGTTTGATCGCGATCGGCCTATTAATAAGGGAGATAGAGGGTCTTTTTTACCATGTCCAAAAGGTCCATAACTCCGGAACCGTTAGAGCTATCTTCAAAAATGAGATATCAAAATACTCGTTTTTGAACGAAGGTTCTCCTCACCAAGTTTGATAGAAATCAGCTCGGTAGAAACCGAGATATAGGGTGTCCCTTGAAGACTGAAGATCATCAATAACACCGAAACTACTGTACATCTCGCTGTACCTAAGGGTTGAAATGACTCGCTATACAAAATAGATTCTTCGTACCACGTTTGGCCGTGATCGGTTGAAAAACGAGCGAGATACAGGGCGATTATTGTCAGAGCAAAAGGTCAATAACTCCAAAACCGTTGGGAATCCAGATGTACCTAAGGGTCTCAAAGATGCGTCTTTCGACGTAGAATCGACACAGCAAATTTTATCGCGATCGGTCGAAGAATACGGGAGAAAATGGGGAAACCTTGAAAACACAAAATCCTCTATAACTCCGAAACCGTTGGAAATCCAGCTGTATCTAAGGGTTCAAACGAACCGTCTTGACGAGAGGAACATCCCCACCGAGTTTCATAGCGATAGGACACATAATAAGCGAGATATTGTCAAATCCTTGACAAAACAAAAAATCGTCATAACTTCTACAATTTTCAAGATACAGAATATTTATGTTACTCTTTCTAGGAGACATCTCGACGATTCTGATCGATTTATGGCATAAAAAATTTAAGACCAAAAAAGTCCTCCACCTCCACGTTCAAGATCCACCCTGTATATTTTATGGTCGCAATCGATTCTGTGACCCTCAAAGATCATACGTACCAAATTTCATCCAAATAGGACCACCCCATCCCTTCGAAGTATGCACACCCCTGGTTATTAAGGCATTACACCCCTACTACAATACTCTTGAATGAATATACACCGTTTTCTATTAATTTTAGATCACTATACATCACTATTCTTCATATATTACCCCACCCAGGGCCCCTTCTGCCCCCCTTCCCCGTTAGAGTGTTGACACTACTACAAAAATTAGACCTACTTATATCTCGTAATCAAATCATAATATGACCGTATTGATAGGTTCGACAAATTCGCAATTGTGAATTAAATATACCTACCAAATTTGATCGAGATCGGCCTAGTAATAAGCGAGATAGGGGGGCTTTTTCACGAAGTCCAAAAGGTCAATAACTCCGGAACCGCTGAAGATATCCCCATAAATAAGGTGTCAAAATACTCCTTTTTCAAAAAAGAATCTACATACCAAGTTTGATGAAAATCGGCTCGGTACAAACCGAGATATAGGGTGTCCCTTAAACCCTGAAGATCATCAATAACTCCGAAACTACTGCATATCTCATTGTACCTTAGGGTTCAAAAGACTTGTTATAAGAAGCACATTCTTCGTACCAAGTTTCATTACCATAGGTTGGAAAATAAGCGAGATATAGGGTGATCATTGTCAAAGCAAAAGGTCGATAACTCCGAAACCGCTGCTTATCCAGCTGTACCTAAGGGTCTCAAAGATGCGTCTTTGGTAGTAGAATCAACCCACCAAATTTCATCGCGATCGGCCGAAGAATAAGGGAGAAAAGGGGGAAACCTTGAAAACACAAAAACGTCCATAACTCCGAAACCGTTGGGAATCCGACTGTACCTAAGGGTTCAAACGAACCGTCTTGACGAGAGGATCATCCCCACCAAGTTTCATAGCGATAGGACCCATAATAAGCGAGATATTGACAAAACCTTGAAAAAACAAAAAATCCTCATAACTTCTACAATTTTCAAGATACAGAATATTTATGTTACTCTTTCTAGGAGACATCTCGACGATTCTGATCGATTTATGGCATAAAAAATTTAAGACCAAAAAAGTCCTCCACCTCCACGTTCAAGATCCACCCTGTATATTTTATGGTCGCAATCGATTCTGTGACCCTCAAAGATCATACGTACCAAATTTCATCGAAATCCGATCACCCCATCCCTTCCCAGTATGCACACCCCTGGTTATTAAAGCATTACACCCCTACTACAATACTCCTGAATGAATATCACCCGTTTTCTATTAATTTTAGATCACTATACATCACTATCCTTCATATATTAACCCACCCAGGGCCCCTTCTGCCCCCCTTCCCCGTTAGAGTGTTGATACTACTAAAAAAATTTTAACTACTTATATCTCGTACTTTATTCATAATATTACCGTATTTATAGGTTCGAAAAATTCGCACTTGTAAATAAGATATTCCTACCAATTTTGATCGAGATCGGCCCAGTAATAAGGGTAATAGAGGGTCTTTTTTACCAAGTCCAAAAGGTCGATAACTCCGGAACCGCTGAAGCGATCCCCATAAGTGAGGTGTCAAAATACTCCTTTTTGAAAGAAAATTGTACATACCAAGTTTGATGAAAATCGGCTCAGTACAAACCGAGATATAGGGTGTCCCTTGAAAACTGAAGATCCTCAATAACTCCGAAACTACTGTATCTCTTGCTGTACCTAAGGGTTTAAATGACTCGTCTTGAAAAATACCTTCTTCGTATTAAGTTTCGTCGCGATCGGTTGGAGAACGGACGAGATACAGGGTGATCATTGTCAGAGCAAAAGGTCGATAACTCCGAAACCGCTGGTTATCCAGCTGTACCTAAGGGTCTCAAAGATGCGTCTTTGGTAGTAGAATCAACCCACCAAATTTCATCGCGATCGGCCGAAGAATAAGGGAGAAAAGGGGGAAACCTTGAAAACACAAAAACGTCCATAACTCCGAAACCGTTGGGAATCCGACTGTACCTAAGGGTTCAAACGAACCGTCTTGACGAGAGGATCATCCCCACCAAGTTTCATAGCGATAGGACCCATAATAAGCAAGATATTGACAAAACCTTGAAAAAACAAAAAATCCTCATAACTTCTACAATTTTCAAGATACAGAATATTTATGTTACTCTTTCTAGGAGACATCTCGACGATCCTGATCGATTTATGGCATAAAAAATTTGACACCAAAAAAGTGCTCCACCGCCACTTTCAAGATCCACCCTGTATATTTTATGGTCGCAATCGTTTCTATGACCCCTAAAGATCATACGTACCAAATTTCATCGCAATCCGATCACCCCATCCCTTCGAAGTATGCACACCCCTGGTTATTAAAGCGTTACACCCCTACTAAAATAAACCTGAATTAATCCAACCACTTTTTTAGCAATTCTACAATAATTCATATCACTTTTCTTCATATATTACCCCACCCAGGGCCCCTTCTGCCCCCCTACCCCGTTAGAGTGTTGATACTACTACAAAAATTAGAACTACTTATATCTCGTAATCAAATCATAATATGACCGTATTGATAGGTTCGACGAATTCGCAATTGTGAATTAAATATACCTACCAAATTTGATAGAGATCGGCCAAGTAATAAGCGAGATAGGGGGGCTTTTTCACGAAGTCCAAAAGGTCAATAACTCTGGAACCGCTGAAGATATCCCCATAAATAAGGTGTCAAAATACTCCTTTTTCAAAGAAAATTGTACATACCAAGTTTGATGAAAATCGGCTCGATACAAACCGAGATATAGGGTGTCTCTCGAAAACTGAAGATCATCAATAACTCCGAAACTACTGTATATCTCGTTGTACCTAAGGGTTTAAATGACTCGTCTTAAAAAATACCTTCTTCGTATTAAGTTTCATCGCGATCGGTTGGTGAACGAGCGAGATATAGGGTGATCATTGTCAGAGCAAAAGGTCGATAACTCCGAAACCGCTGGATATCCAGCTGTACCTAAGGGTCTCAAAGATGCGCCTTTTGACGTAGAATCCACCCAGTAAATTTCATCGCGATCGGTCGAAGAATAAGGGAGAAAATGGGGACACCTTGAAAACACAAAAACGCCTATTACTCCGAAACCGTTGGGAATCGGACTGTACCTAAGGGTTCAAACGAACCGTCTTGACGAGAGGAACATCCCCACCAAGTTTCGTAGCGATAGGACACATAATAAGCGAGAAATTGGCAAAAACTTGAAAAAACGAAAAATCTTCATAACTTCTACAATTTTCAAGATACAGAATATTTATGTTACTCTTTCTAGGAGACATCTCGACGATCCTGATCGATTTATGGCATAAAAAATTTGACACCAAAAAAGTCCTCCACCGTCACTTTTCAAGTGATCCACCCTGTATATTTTATGGTCGCAATCGATTCTGTGACCCTCAAAGATCATACGTACCAAATTTCATCGAAATCGGACCACCCCATCCCTTCGAAGTATGCACACCCCTGGTTATTAAGGCATTACACCCCTATTACAATACTCCTGAATGCATCTCACCCGTTTTCTATTAATTTTAGATCACTATACATCACTATTCTTCATATATTACCCCACCCAGGGCCCCTTCTGCCCCCCTTCCCCGTTAGAGTGTTGATACTACTACAAAAAGTAGAACTACTTATATCTCGTAATCAATTCATAATATTACCGTATTTATAGGTTCGAAACATTCGCAATAGCAAATAGCATACTTTCACCAAGTTTGATCGCGATCGGCCTATTAATAAGGGAGATAGAGGGTCTTTTTTACCATGTCCAAAAGGTCCATAACTCCGGAACCGTTAGAGCTATCTTCAAAAATGAGATATCAAAATACTCGTTTTTGAACGGAGGTTCTCCTCACCAAGTTTGATAGAAATCGGCTCGGTAGAAACCGAGATATAGGGTGTCCCTTGAAGACTGAAGATCATCAATAACACCGAAACTACTGTACATCTCGCTGTACCTAAGGGTTGAAATGACTCGCTATACAAAATAGATTCTTCGTACCACGTTTGGCCGTGATCGGTTGAAAAACGAGCGAGATACAGGGTGATCATTGTCAGAGCAAAAGGTCGATACCTCCGAAACCGCTGGTTATCCAGCTGTACCTAAGTGTCTCAAAGATGCGTCTTTGGTAGTAGAATCAACCCACCAAATTTCATCGCGATCGGTCGAAGAATAAGGGAGAAAAGGGGGAAACCTTGAAAACACAAAAACGTCCATAACTCCGAAACCGTTGGGAATCCGTACCTAAGGGTTCAAACGAACCGTCTTGACGAGAGGAACGTCCTCCCCGAGTTTCATAGCGATAGGACACATAATAAGCAAGATATTGGCAAAACCTTGAAAAAACAAAAAATCGTCATAACTTCTACAATTTTCAAGATACAGAATATTTATATGTTACTCTTTCTAGGAGACATCTCGACGATCCTGATCGATTTATGGCATAAAAAATTTAAGACCAAAAAAGTCCTCCACCGCCACTTTCAAGATCCACCCTGTATATTTTATGGTCGCAATCGATTCTGTGACCCGCAAAGATCATACGTACCAAATTTCATCGAAATCGGACCACCCCATCCCTTCGAAGTATGCACACCCCTGGTTATTAAGGCATTCCACCCCTACTACAATACTCCTGAATGAATATCACCCGTTTTCTATTAATTTTAGATCACTATACATCACTATTCTCCATATATTAACCCACCCAGGGCCGCTTCTGCCCCCCCTTCCCCGTTAGAGTGTTGATACTACTAAAAAATTTGAATTGCTATTACTCGTAATCAATTCATAATATTACCGTATTTATAGGTTCGAAACATTCCCAATAGCAAATAGCATACTTTCACCAAATTTGATCGAGATCGGCCTATTAATAAGGGAGATAGGGGGTCTTTTTTACCATGTCCAAAAGGTCCATACCTCCGGAACCGTTAGAGCTATCTTCAAAAATGAGATGTCAGAATACTCGTTTTTGAACGGAGTACTCACCAAGTTTGATAGAAATCGGCTCGGTAGAAACCGAGATATAAGGTGTCCCTTGAAGACTGAAGATCCTCAATAACTCCGAAACTACTGTATATCTCGCTGTACCTAAAAGTTTAAATGACTCGTCTTACAAAATACCTTCTTTGTACCAAGTTTAATCGCGATCGGTTGGAAAAGGTCGATAACTCCGAAACCGCTGGATATCCAGCTGTACCTAAGGGTCTCAAAGATGCGCCTTTTGACGTAGAATCCACCCAGTAAATTTCATCGCGATCGGTCGAAGAATAAGGGAGAAAATGGGGACACCTTGAAAACACAAAAACGCCTATTACTCCGAAACCGTTGGGAATCGGAATGTACCTAAGGGTTCAAACGAACCGTCTTGACGAGAGGAACATCCCCACCAAGTTTCGTAGCGATAGGACACATAATAAGCGAGAAATTGGCAAAAACTTGAAAAAACGAAAAATCTTCATAACTTCTACAATGTTCAAGATACAGAATATTTATGTTACTCTTTCTAGGAGACATCTCGACGATCCTGATCGATTTATGGCATAAAAAATTTGACACCAAAAAAGTCCTCCACCGTCACTTTTCAAGTGATCCACCCTGTATATTTTATGGTCGCAATCGATTCTGTGACCCTCAAAGATCATACGTACCAAATTTCATCGAAATCGGACCACCCCATCCCTTCGAAGTATGCACACCCCTGGTTATTAAGGCATTACACCCCTATTACAATACTCCTGAATGCATCTCACCCGTTTTCTATTAATTTTAGATCACTATACATCACTATTCTTCATATATTACCCCACCCAGGGCCCCTTCTGCCCCCCTTCCCCGTTAGAGTGTTGATACTACTACAAAAAGTAGAACTACTTATATCTCGTAATCAATTCATAATATTACCGTATTTATAAGTTCGAAACATTCGCAATAGCAAATAGCATACTTTCACCAAGTTTGATCGCGATCGGCCTATTAATAAGGGAGATAGAGGGTCTTTTTTACCATGTCCAAAAGGTCCATAACTCCGGAACCGTTAGAGCTATCTTCAAAAATGAGATATCAAAATACTCGTTTTTGAACGGAGGTTCTCCTCACCAAGTTTGATAGAAATCGGCTCGGTAGAAACCGAGATATAGGGTGTCCCTTGAAGACTGAAGATCATCAATAACACCGAAACTACTGTACATCTCGCTGTACCTAAGGGTTGAAATGACTCGCTATACAAAATAGATTCTTCGTACCACGTTTGGCCGTGATCGGTTGAAAAACGAGCGAGATATAGGGTGATCATTGTCAGAGCAAAAGGTCGATAACTCCGAAACCGCTGGTTATCCAGCTGTACCTAAGTGTCTCAAAGATGCGTCTTTGGTAGTAGAATCAACCCACCAAATTTCATCGCGATCGGTCGAAGAATAAGGGAGAAAAGGGGGAAACCTTGAAAACACAAAAACGTCCATAACTCCGAAACCGTTGGGAATCCGTACCTAAGGGTTCAAACGAACCGTCTTGACGAGAGGAACGTCCTCCCCGAGTTTCATAGCGATAGGACACATAATAAGCAAGATATTGGCAAAACCTTGAAAAAACAAAAAATCGTCATAACTTCTACAATTTTCAAGATACAGAATATTTATATGTTACTCTTTCTAGGAGACATCTCGACGATCCTGATCGATTTATGGCATAAAAAATTTAAGACCAAAAAAGTCCTCCACCGCCACTTTCAAGATCCACCCTGTATATTTTATGGTCGCAATCGATTCTGTGACCCGCAAAGATCATACGTACCAAATTTCATCGAAATCGGACCACCCCATCCCTTCGAAGTATGCACACCCCTGGTTATTAAGGCATTCCACCCCTACTACAATACTCCTGAATGAATATCACCCGTTTTCTATTAATTTTAGATCACTATACATCACTATTCTCCATATATTAACCCACCCAGGGCCCCTTCTGCCCCCCCTTCCCCGTTAGAGTGTTGATACTACTAAAAAATTTGAATTGCTATTACTCGTAATCAATTCATAATATTACCGTATTTATAGGTTCGAAACATTCCCAATAGCAAATAGCATACTTTCACCAAATTTGATCGAGATCGGCCTATTAATAAGGGAGATAGGGGGTCTTTTTTACCATGTCCAAAAGGTCCATACCTCCGGAACCGTTAGAGCTATCTTCAAAAATGAGATGTCAGAATACTCGTTTTTGAACGGAGTACTCACCAAGTTTGATAGAAATCGGCTCGGTAGAAACCGAGATATAAGGTGTCCCTTGAAGACTGAAGATCCTCAATAACTCCGAAACTACTGTATATCTCGCTGTACCTAAAAGTTTAAATGACTCGTCTTACAAAATACCTTCTTTGTACCAAGTTTAATCGCGATCGGTTGGAAAACGAGCGAGATATAGGGTGATCATTGTCAGAGCAAAAGGTCGATAACTCCGAAACCGTTGGGAATCCAGCTGTACCTAAGGGTCTCAAAGATACGTCTTTCGACGTAGAATCGACACAGCAAATTTCATCGCGATCGGTCGAAAAATACGGGAGAAAATGGGGAAACCTTGAAAACACAAAATCGTCTATAACTCCGAAACCGTTGGAAATCCAGCTGTACCTAACGGTTCAAACGAACCGTCTTGACGAGAGGAACATCCCCACCGAGTTTCGTAGCGATAGGACACATAATAAGCGAGAAATTGGCAAAACCTTGAAAAAACAAAAAATCTCCATAACTTCCACAATTTTCAAGATACAGAATATTTATGTTACTCTTTCTAGGAGACATCTCGACGATCCTGATCGATTTATGGCATAAAAAATTTGAAACCAAAAAAGTCCTCCACCGCCACTTTTAAGATCCACCCTGTATATTTTATGGTCGCAATCGATTCTATGACCCCTAAAGATCATACGTACCAAATTTCATCGAAATCCGATCACCCCATCCTTCCAAGTATGCACACCCCTGGTTATTAAAGCGTTACACCCCTACTACAATACTCTTGAATGAATATACACCGTTTTCTATTAATTTTAGATCACTATACATCACTATTCCCCATATATTAACCCACCCAGGGCCCCTTCTGCCCCCCTTCCCGTTAGAGTGTTGATACTACAAAAAAATTACAACTACTTATATCTCGTAATTTATTCATAATATTACCGTATTTATAGGTTCAAGTAAGTCGTAATTGTAAATAAAATATACCTACCCAATTTGATCGAGATCGGCCCAGTAATAAGGGAAATAGAGGGTCTTTTTTACCAAGTCCAAAAGGTCGATAACTCCGGAACCGCTAAAGCGATCCCCATAAGTGAGGTGTCAAAATACTCCTTTTTCCAAGTAGAATCTACTTACCAAAATTGATCGAAATCGGCTCGGTAGAAACAGAGATATAGGGTGTCTCTCGAAAACTGAAGATCATCAATAACTCCGAAACAACTGTATATCTGACTGTACCTAAGGGTTCAAAAGACTCGTCTTAAAAAATACCTTCTTCGTATTAAGTTTCATCGCGATCGGTTGGTGAACGAACGAGATATAGGGTGATCATTGTCAGAGCAAAAGGTCGATAACTCCGAAACCGCTGGATATCCAGCTGTACCTAAGGGTCTCAAAGATGCGTCTTTTGACGTAGCATCCACATACCAAATTGCATCGATATCGGTCGAAGAATAAGGGAGAAAATGGGGACACCTTGAAAACACAAAAACGCCTATAACTCCGAAACCGTTGGGAATCGGACTGTACCTAAGGGTTCAAACGAACCATCTTGACGAGAGGAACATCCCCACCAAGTTTCGTAGCGATAGGACACATAATAAGCGAGAAATTGGCAAAAACTTGAAAAAACGAAAAATCTTCATAACTTCTACAATTTTCAAGATACAGAATATTTATGTTACTCTTTCTAGGAGACATCTCGACGATTCTGATCGATTTATGGCATAAAAAATTTAAGACCAAAAAAGTCCTCCACGGCCACTTTTAAGATCCACCCTGTATATTTTATGGTCGCAATCGATTCTGTGACCCTCAAAGATCATACGTACCAAATTTCATCGAAATCGGACCACCCCATCCCTTCCAAGTATGCACACCCCTGGTGATCAAAGCATTACACCCCTACTACAATACTCCTGAATAAATATAACCCGTTTTCTATTAATTTTAGATCATTATACATCACTATTCCCCATATATTAACCCACCCAGGGCCCCTTCTGCCCCCCTTCCCCGTTAGAGTGTTGATACTACTAACAAAATTAGAACTACTTATATCTCGTAATCAATTCATAATATTACCGTATTCATAGGTTCGAAACATTCCCAATAGCAAATAGCATACTTTCACCAAATTTGATCGGGATCGGCCTATTAATAAGAGAGATAGGGGGTCTTTTTTACCATGTCCAAAAGGTCCATATCTCCGGAACCGTTAGAGCTATCTTCGAAAATGAGATATCAGAATACTCGTTTTTGAACGGAGGTTCTACTCACCAAGTTTGATAGAAATCGGCTCGGTAGAAACCGAGATATAGGGTGTCCCTTGAAGACTGAAGATCCTCAATAACTCCGAAACTACTGCATATCTCGCTGTACCTAAGAGTTTAAATGACTCGTCTTACAAAATACCTTCTTTGTACCAAGTTTAATCGCGATCGGTTGGAAAACGAGCGAGATATAGGGTGATCATTGTCAGAGCAAAAGGTCGATAACTCCGAAACCGTTGGGAATCCAGCTGTACCTAAGGGTCTCAAAGATGCGTCTTTCGACGTAGAATCGACACAGCAAATTTCATCACGATCGGTCGAAGAATACGGGAGAAAATGGGGAAACCTTGAAAACACAAAATCGTCTATAACTCAGAAACCGTTGGAACTCCAGCTGTACCTAAGGGTTCAAACGAACCGTCTTGACGAGAGGAACATCCCCACCGAGTTTCCTAGCGATAGGACACATAATAAGCAAGATATTGGCAAAACCTTGAAAAAACAAAAAATCGTCATAACTTCTACAATTTTCAAGATACAGAATATTTATGTTACTCTTTCTAGGAGACATCTCGACGATTCTGATCGATTTATGGCATAAAAAATTTGACACCAAAAAAGTCCTCCACCGCCACTTTCAAGATCCACTCTGTATATTTTATGGTCGCAATCGATTCTATGACCCCTAAAGATCATACGTACCAAATTCCATCGAAATCCGATCACCCCATCCCTTCCAAGTATGCACACCCCTGGTTATTAAAGCATTACACCCCTACTACAATAAACCGGAATTAATCCAACCAATTTTTTAGCAATTCTACAATAATTCATATCACTATTCTTCATATATTACCCCACCCAGGGCCCCTTCTGCCCCCCTACCCCGTTAGAGTGTTGAAATTACTGAACAAATTAGAACTCCTATATCTCGTAATCAAATCATAATATGATCGTATTTATAGGTTCGACAAATTCGCAATTGTGAATTAACACGTTGACTGTCCCATGAATCACATATGATACATAAAGATTTTCGCCAGGAGTCCATGAGTCGTATGTGATTCATTGATTCATTTAACGTTCAAGATAAATATGGTTACTTTTCATGAACGCTGCAGTGTGGTCGGTTCATATGGGCTGAACGTCTCGTAGAAATATGTATTGATAACCTCAATCATAATTAATCATACATGATTCAAGAAATATCAGTATGAAGCCTTCCATTGGACTTGAAGATTTTGAACAAGAACACTTCCTTAAATGGCTGCAGAATTAATTTTTCCATAGAATATATATTTTATCACTCAAAAATAACCCTCCTCTTTGGATAAATGTGTTGGACGTGGGGGGTGAAAAAAAAATTAGAATGGGGACAGTCAACGTGTTAAATATACCTACCAAATTTGATCGAGATCGGCCTGGTAATAAGCGAGATAGGGGGGCTTTTTCACGAAGTCCAAAAGGTCTATAACTCCGGAACCGCTGAAGATATCCCCATAAATAAGATGTCAAAATACTCCTTTTTCAAAGAAGAATCTACATACCAAGTTTGATGAAAATCGGCTCGCTACAAACCGAGATATAGGGTGTCCCTTAAAACCTGAAGATCATCAATAACTTCGAAACTACTGCATATCTCATTGAACCTAAGGGTTCAAAAGACTTGTTATAAGAAGCACATTCTTCGTACCAAGTTTCATCACCATAGGTTGAAAAATAAGCGAGATACAGGGTGATCATTATCAGAGCAAAGGGTCGATAACTCCGAAACCGCTGGATATCCAGCTGTACCTAAGGGTCTCAAAGATGCGTCTTTCGACGTAGAATCGACACAGCAAATTTCATCGCGATCGGTCGAAGAATAAGGGAGAAAATTGGAAAACCTTGAAAACACAAAAACGTCTATAACTCCGAAACCGTTGGGAATCCAGCTGTACCTAAGGGTTCAAAAGAACCGTCTTGACGGGAGGAACATCCTCACCGAGTTTCATAGCGATAGGACACATAATAAGCGAGAAATTGGCAAAACCTTGAAAAAACAAAAAATCTCCATAACTTCTACAATTTTCAAGATACAGAATATTTATGTTGTTACTCTTTCTAGGAGACATCTCGACGATTCTGATCGATTTATGGCATAAAAAATTTAAGACCAAAAAAGTCCTCCACGGCCACTCTCAAGATCCACCCTGTATATTTTATGGTCGCAATCGATTCTGTGACCCTCAAAGATCATACGTACCAAATTTCATCAAAATCGGACCACCCTATCCCTTCGAAGTATGCACACCCCTGGTTATTAAAGCATTACACCCCTACAACAATACTCCTGAATGGATCCAACCTATTTTTTAGCAATTCTACAATTGTTCAAATCACTATCCTTCATATATTAACCCACCCAGGGCCCCTTCTGCCCCCCTACCCCGTTAGAGTGTTGATACTACTAAAAAAATTAGAACTACTTATATCTCGTAATCAATTCATAATATTACCATATTTATAGCTTCGAAACATTCGCAATAGTAAATAGCATACTTCTACCAAATTTGATCGAGATCGGCCCAGAAGTAGGGGGAGATAGAAGGTCTTTTTTACCCAGTCCAAAAGGTCAATATCTCCGGAACCGCTGGAGTTATTTCCATAAATGAGGTGTCAATATACTCCCCTTGAAATGCAGATTCTACTTACCAAGTTTGATGAAAATCGGCTCGGTAGGAACCGAGATATAGGGTGTCCCTTAAAAACTGAAGATCATCAATAACACCGAAACTACTGTACATCTCGCTGTACCTAAGGGTTCAGAACACTCCTTATCAAAAATACCTTCCTCGTACCTAGTTTCATCGCGATAGGTTGGACAACGAGCGAGATACAGGGTGATCCTTGTCAGAGCAAAAGGTCAATAACTCCGAAACCGCTGGATATCCAGCTGTACCTAAGGGTCTCAATGATGCGTTTTTCGACATAGAATCGACACAGCAAATTTCATCCATATCGGCCAAAGGATAAGGGAGAAAATGGGAAAACCTTGAAAACACAAAATCGTCTATAACTCCGAAACCGTTGGGAATCCAGCTGTACTTCAAAAGAACCGTCTTGACGAGAGGAACGTCCTCACCAAATTTCATGGCGATAGGACCCATAATGAGCAAGATATTGGCAAAACCTTGAAAAAACAAAAAATCTCCATAACTTCTACAATTTTCAAGATACAGAATATTTATGTTACTCTTTCTAGGAGACATCTCGACGATTCTGATCGATTGATGGCATAAAAAATTCGAGACCAAAAAAGTCCTCCACCGCCACTTTCAAGATCCACCCTGTATATTTTATGGTCGCAATCGATTCTATGACTCTCAAAGATCATACATACCAAATTTCCTCAAAATCGGTTCACCCCATCCCTTCCAAATATGCACACCCCTGGTTATCACAGCATTACACCCCTACTACAATAAACCTGAATTAATCCAACCTATTTTTTAGCAATTATACAATAATTCATATCACTATTCTTCATATATTACCCCACCCAGGACCCCTTCTGCCCCCCTTCCCCGTTAGAGTGTTGATACTACAAAAAAAATTAGAACTCCTATATCTCGTAATCAATTCATAATATTATCGTATTCATAGGTTCGAAAAATTCGCAATTGTAAATAAAATATACCTACCAAATTTGATCGAAATCGGCCCAGTAATAAGGGAGATAGAGGGTCTTTTTTACTCCGTCCAAAAGGTCAATAACTCCGAAACCGCTGAAGCTATTTCCATAAGTGAGGTGTCAAAATACTCCTCTTGCAATGCAGATTCTACTTACCAAGTTTGATGAAAATCGGCTCGGTAGAAACCGATATATAGGGTGTCCCATGAAAACTTAAGATCCTCAATAACTCCGAAACTACTGTATATCTCGCTGTACCTAAGGGTTTAAATGACTCGTCTTAAAGAATACCTTCTTCGTATCAAGTTTCATCGCGATCGGTTGGAGAACGAGCGAGATATAGGTTGATCATTGTCAGAGCAAAAGGTCAATAACTCCGAAACCGCTGGTTATCCAGCTGTACCTAAGGGTCTCAAAGATGCGTCTTTGGTAGTAGAATCCACCCACCAAATTTCATCGCGATCGGTCGAAGGATCAGGGAGAAAAGGGGAAAACCTTGAAGACACAAAAACGTCTATAACTCCGAAACCGTTGGGAATCTAGCTGTACCTAAGGGTTCAAAAGAACCGTCTTGACGGGAGGAACATCCTCACCGAGTTTCATAGCGATAGGACACATAATAAGCGAGAAATTGGCAAAACCTTGAAAAAACAAAAAATCTCCATAACTTCTACAATTTTCAAGATACAGAATATTTATGTTGTTACTCTTTCTAGGAGACATCTCGACGATTCTGATCGATTTATGGCATAAAAAATTTAAGACCAAAAAAGTCCTCCACGGCCACTCTCAAGATCCACCCTGTATATTTTATGGTCGCAATCGATTCTGTGACCCTCAAAGATCATACGTACCAAATTTCATCAAAATCGGACCACCCTATCCCTTCGAAGTATGCACACCCCTGGTTATTAAAGCATTACACCCCTACAACAATACTCCTGAATGGATCCAACCTATTTTTTAGCAATTCTACAATTGTTCAAATCACTATCCTTCATATATTAACCCACCCAGGGCCCCTTCTGCCCCCCTACCCCGTTAGAGTGTTGATACTACTAAAAAAATTAGAACTACTTATATCTCGTAATCAATTCATAATATTACCATATTTATAGCTTCGAAACATTCGCAATAGTAAATAGCATACTTCTACCAAATTTGATCGAGATCGGCCCAGAAGTAGGGGGAGATAGAAGGTCTTTTTTACCCAGTCCAAAAGGTCAATATCTCCGGAACCGCTGGAGTTATTTCCATAAATGAGGTGTCAAAATACTCCCCTTGAAATGCAGATTCTACTTACCAAGTTTGATGAAAATCGGCTCGGTAGGAACCGAGATATAGGGTGTCCCTTAAAAACTGAAGATCATCAATAACACCGAAACTACTGTACATCTCGCTGTACCTAAGGGTTCAGAACACTCCTTATCAAAAATACCTTCCTCGTACCTAGTTTCATCGCGATAGGTTGGACAACGAGCGAGATACAGGGTGATCCTTGTCAGAGCAAAAGGTCAATAACTCCGAAACCGCTGGATATCCAGCTGTACCTAAGGGTCTCAATGATGCGTTTTTCGACATAGAATCGACACAGCAAATTTCATCCATATCGGCCAAAGGATAAGGGAGAAAATGGGAAAACCTTGAAAACACAAAATCGTCTATAACTCCGAAACCGTTGGGAATCCAGCTGTACTTCAAAAGAACCGTCTTGACGAGAGGAACGTCCTCACCAAATTTCATGGCGATAGGACCCATAATGAGCAAGATATTGGCAAAACCTTGAAAAAACAAAAAATCTCCATAACTTCTACAATTTTCAAGATACAGAATATTTATGTTACTCTTTCTAGGAGACATCTCGACGATTCTGATCGATTGATGGCATAAAAAATTCGAGACCAAAAAAGTCCTCCACCGCCACTTTCAAGATCCACCCTGTATATTTTATGGTCGCAATCGATTCTATGACTCTCAAAGATCATACATACCAAATTTCCTCAAAATCGGTTCACCCCATCCCTTCCAAATATGCACACCCCTGGTTATCACAGCATTACACCCCTACTACAATAAACCTGAATTAATCCAACCTATTTTTTAGCAATTATACAATAATTCATATCACTATTCTTCATATATTACCCCACCCAGGACCCCTTCTGCCCCCCTTCCCCGTTAGAGTGTTGATACTACAAAAAAAATTAGAACTCCTATATCTCGTAATCAATTCATAATATTATCGTATTCATAGGTTCGAAAAATTCGCAATTGTAAATAAAATATACCTACCAAATTTGATCGAAATCGGCCCAGTAATAAGGGAGATAGAGGGTCTTTTTTACTCCGTCCAAAAGGTCAATAACTCCGAAACCGCTGAAGCTATTTCCATAAGTGAGGTGTCAAAATACTCCTCTTGCAATGCAGATTCTACTTACCAAGTTTGATGAAAATCGGCTCGGTAGAAACCGATATATAGGGTGTCCCATGAAAACTTAAGATCCTCAATAACTCCGAAACTACTGTATATCTCGCTGTACCTAAGGGTTTAAATGACTCGTCTTAAAGAATACCTTCTTCGTATCAAGTTTCATCGCGATCGGTTGGAGAACGAGCGAGATATAGGTTGATCATTGTCAGAGCAAAAGGTCAATAACTCCGAAACCGCTGGTTATCCAGCTGTACCTAAGGGTCTCAAAGATGCGTCTTTGGTAGTAGAATCCACCCACCAAATTTCATCGCGATCGGTCGAAGGATCAGGGAGAAAAGGGGAAAACCTTGAAGACACAAAAACGTCTATAACTCCGAAACCGTTGGGAATCTAGCTGTACCTAAGGGTTCAAAAGAACCGTCTTGACGAGAGGAACATCCTCACCAAGTTTCCTAGCAATAGGACCCATAATAAGCAAGATATTAGCAAAATCTTGAAAAAACAAAAAATCTCCATAACTTCTACAATTTTCAAGATACAGAATATTTATGTTAGGTTAGGTTAGGTTATGTTAGGTTAGGTTAGGTTAGGTTAGGTTAGGTTAGGTTCCCGTGAGGAGAGTAAACTCCCATCGGGCGCCTCCCCAGGTGGCGGATAGGGGAATGCCTCCCATATATGGGTGGTACCGGGGAAATCAAATACAAGGGGCGGACCAAATCCGCGCTGCCTTGCGCGTCGGGGAACGGACCCCAAAGGCTAAGGGAAGGAAAACCCTGACAGAAAACCCATGCACACCGATGGGCAACCATCGGGGAAGAACGCGAAGGCGGTAAAACTAACAAACATGGCGGATCGAAAAACACAGGTAATACCCCAGGAGGGTAGGACCGAAGGTCCAGAATCCCTCCCCGCTTATGCGGGCTGCCCCACGGATTTTGGGGGGGGCAACGAAACGCCGAAAACTTCCAGGGTAGGCGACCAGGCCCTGAAGTCTGTTTCAGCTACTGGAAGAAGAGCGGAGAAATCGGTAGAGGAACGGACGGTCTCACCGTTTAAGGAGAAGGGAAGGATGGTGAGGAGGAAGAAGAAAAGGCATGGAGAGGGAGGCGAGATACCGGTAGGAATCCAGGCCGGATCACCCAATGCGACCACTGGAAGTAGAAAAAATCGGAGTGAAGAGAGGGGACAAGACGTGGAGTCCACGGCGAGGCAACACAATCCGGGAGACACCGGTAGTAGATCAAGGATCGATGATCACCTAAAAAGTGGCATAACGGAAGACGCGGTCTTCGGGAGGAGCTCCAAATTTCAGAGGACTCCTCCACAAGGAGCTCACGCACGACCAGAACAGCCCGAGACGAAAGTCTTAACTAGCTCGCCTAAAATGGTGGAAGATAGCGAGATAACAGGGGAGGAAGAGATTGAAGAAAAAGTCGAAGACGAGATCAGCTTTTTCCAATGGCTGATTGGAAATGATAACCCCAACAAGAGGTAAAGGATCGATGTGTCGTCAAAAAATATCACATTGAACACCGAGAGGTACTCAACTTTGTTGGATACAATTGCGGCAGCAGAAGAGGCGATAGGCAAAATTCTAGAGGAGGAGACCACCTTGTCAGATAGGGCACTGCAAGATCTGTCAGAAACAAGACGAAAGCTGAGAGCTGAACTGGACATAGGCCACTCTGAGTCGCACCCAAAGGAAAGCAGGGAGTTTGGAGTACAGACTGAGGAAAAATAAATTGAGGAAGAGCGTATCAAGCTGGAGATTAGGAATGAAATTCAGGAAATAAAAGATGAGACAGACTTAATGAAAGTTGTCAATAGAGAATGGCCGCAGTCGGCCTACAAGGTGATGGCGAATAAACAAAATGTAACCAGCATGGATGTGACGGGGACGATAATCGTCATCGCGGATCAGAGGACCATAAAGGATATTAAATACCTCAGACCCCTAATTGGTTCGTCCAAAAAAATGTTCAAATTTATCAGGGACGGAAAACTGAAGGCAGGACAGATCATCAGTCACAGAGCGGAGGACTATATCGAAGTTGATGGACAGCAGATCCGGGATAGCGCAAGAGTTTGCTTTGCGGCCCTTCCCGAGGATGGAGACTATGGCAGGGAGTACTCCCTATTTAAATTGGGTCGAAAAATCGTCGAGATGATGGAGAAAGGTGAAAGCTTACACATATCGGTGGAAGCAAATATACCAGGGCAGGTGAAAAGGAAGATTCTCCAGTGCGCTATGGACAGCCACGAAGGAAAAATCAACCTGCATGATAAATCCATCGAAATAAATCAAGGGAATAAGGAGCGGCAGTTTATTAATGATGCCGTGCTCGTAAAGGGAACTAAAGGTTGTACCTATGCGGAATTGTTATCGGGCCTAAAGAAAGGGCTAAGCGGTGAAGGAAACTTGAAGGAAGAAATAAAAATGGTAAGGGCCACATGCTGGTGGAGGTGAGAAAAGGGAGAAAGGAAATCGAGAATCTGTGCCAGAAAATAAGGAATACACCCCACATGGAGTCAGCTAGCAAGATAGGAAGGGAGGTAATGAAGGCGGTGAACATATATGGGATTGACTTGGACGTGAGCGAGAGGGAGGTGGGGGAGGCGGTAGCGAGCGTGCTGGAAGCACATGGAATAGAGGGTAGTGTCAATATAAGAGCCCTAAGACCGATGAGCGGGGGAAGGAAGGCAGCAACAGCAGTAGGAAGACCCGCGGCAGTCCAAAAATTGTTAGATATAGGGAAAATCAAGATCGGCCTGGAGGATGTGACGTCATGATAATCTCAGAGCCAAACAAGAATCTGTGTAGGAAATTTGGGTGGGAGACTGACAATCGTATGGATGTGGCTGTGGCGATGGTGAATAGAGAGGTTGCAGTGGATGGGGTTCACAGAGAGGAGCACTATGTGCATGTCGAGTTGGGCAAGGTTCACCTGTACGGAATTTACATATCTCCGAACATCCCGAACACCCTCTACAAGTGGAAACTGGATACCGTCTGTTGGGACGCGAGCGCTCACGGCAGAAATGCCCTGATTGCAGGAGACATAAATTCGAAATCTGTGACGTGGGGAGCACCTTCAACGGATGTTAGAGGCGAGATGGTGGAGGAATGGCTTGCACAGATGGCGTGGGTGGCGGCGAACGACATGACACCTACATTCGTCAGAGGAGGCTCTATGACCCACATTGATGTCACGCTGATGCCGGAGAGAGCACGGTTTTGTGTTGAGAACTGGAAGGTTGTGCAAGAGAACTCATTTACACACCATGGGCACATATACTATAGCATCTCTGGGGCGGGTGTGGAGAGACATTGTGTGCAGAGGAAATATGAAGTAGATGGTGGTCTCTTTGTTGCGAAGCTGAGAGGGGCTGCAGAGGGAGGGACTGGAAGTGTGTATGCGGACATTGTGAAGGCTTATAAAGAGTCAATGAAGGTGAGTGAGCCAGAGGACAGAAGATACCCCTACTGGTGGAATGACGGCATAGCCGAGAAAAGACGCAGATACAATAAGGCGAGAAGACTCTACACGAGAAGGAGGAGGCTGAACAGTCCGGAGGAAAATGCGGCTGCCGAAACGGTGCTCCGGGATCTGAGGAGGGAGCTGAAACAGGACATAAGGAGGTCTAAGAAGGCACACTGGAAATCTATGCTGGACGCACTGGAGGAGGATATCTGGGGGGACGCGTACAGAATAGTAACAAGAGGAAACTTAAGACCGTACAGGCTAACAATGAGCAAAACAAAGGAGATAATTAGGGAGCTGTTTCCGACGCCTGGGCGGGGGCAGAGTGGAGAGGTAGAGTGCGCCACACTGAGGGGAGGGAATGCTGTGACGGAGTTCTCGGAGGAGGAACTGGACGCGGCGCTGGGGTCCATGAAGGGTGGTAGGGCTCCGGGTGTGGACGGAGTGACCGTGGCCGCGCTGAAGACTGCCTGTGGGGAGTTAAGAGAGGAGGTGCTCCGGATGTTCAATGGGTTGCTACAGGCCGGGGAGTTTCCGATCGAGTGGAGGGAGGGGAAGGTGATACTGATCCCTAAGCCGGGAAAAGACACAGCCCTGGCCTCAAGTTTCAGGCCGATATGCCTGCTCAACACTTTTGCTAAACTATACGAGAGGTTGTTGACCAACAGGTTGGTAGAGGAGCTGGAGGTACTGGGGGCAATCTCTCCTAGCCAGCACGGCTTCAGAAAGAAAAGGTCCACTGTGACAGCGGTGCTGGAGCTGAAGCAGGCCTATGGGAATTGCGGGAGGAGGTGGTGCGTAGCAGTTACGTTGGACGTACGGAATGCGTTCAATATGGCGGGATGGCGGCACACAGTGGACGATTTGGAGATGGCGGGGGTGAGCGAGTACCTGGTGAGAATCTTCAGGCGGTACTTGAGCAAGAGAACAGTGAGGGTTGGAAGATTTAGTCACACCTGTGGAATGGGGGTCCCGCAGGGGTCGGTGGCGGGGCCAATACTGTGGCTCGTGTTCTACGACGGGGTGCTGAGGATACGGCTGCCGGAGGGTGTGAGATTGATAGCCTACTCGGACGATCTGCTGGTTGTGGTGGAGGGAGGCACGGAGAAGTAGATTAAGGGGAAGATAAAGGTCACGATAGAGAGAGTGGCGGAGTGGCTGAGGGGGAGAGGGCTTGTGCTTGCGATGCAAAAGACGGAGATGGTGGTGCTGAAGGGGCCGAGAAAGATCGGAGACTTCAGGGTGACGGTGGAGGGAGAGGACATCACTCCCTCGAAGGAGATCAAGTATCTGGGGGTGATCCTTACGAAGGGAATGTGTTTTAGTGAACACATCAAGAGATCTGCGGAGAGCACCGCCGCTCGAGTGCGCAACCTGAGTAGATTACTCCCGAATGTGGGTGGCCCGGGGTACATGAGGAGAAGGGTGTTGTATGCAGTGATGCATGGCATCCTGCTGTATGCTGCACCGGTGTGGAGGGACGACATGAAGGTCCGGAGAAATAGAGAAAAGATGATCTCGACGCAGAGGATCGGATTGCTGAGGGTGGCGTCGGCGTATAGGACGGTGTCGGCGGACGCGGCCCAGGTGATAGCGGGGTTTCCGCCTTTGGATTTAATGGTGGCGGAGCGATGCTTCCTGTTTACGATAGGGGGTGCTGCGGATGGCTGCGAGAAGGACAACAAGGAAGTGGCAGGAGAGGTGGGATCGTGGAGGACAAACGGCCGTGTGGACGCGGAGATTGATCCCGGACTTGGAGGGGTGGCTCCGTTGTGGGCATAGACGCACAGGTTATTTCTTCACTCAGTTTTTGACCGGGCACGGTTCTTATGGGTCCTACACGAAGAGGATTGGGAAGACCGAAAGTGATCTGTGTCACGTCTGTGGAGTTGTGGACGACCCGGAACATACATTCTATATATGCGAGAGATGGTCGACGGAGCGTGAAATGCTGGCTGACGAGTTGCGTGGGCTGCCGGCGGTGGAGGAGATTGTGGGGAGAATGGTGGGATGCGAGGAAGACTGGAACAGAATTTACGGCTTCGTCACATCGATCATGAGAAGAAAGGAGAGGGAGGATCGGGAGAGACAGGGGTGAGATGCGTGATGAGGGGTGTGGAGCGGGGATAACTGAAAGCCAGGACAGACGTCTTTTCCAGGTGTCCCCGATGTACTCCAAGTTGTGGTTTTTTTTAGTCGGTCGGCATAACACCTCGCCAACCCGACATATCCCACGACATGGGTCGTGGTAGAATCTGTAAGCAGATTTTTTTCCAGAACCCGAAAAAAAAAAAAAAAAGGTTAGGATACAGAATATTTATGTTAGGTTAGGTTAGGTTAGGTTAGGTTCCCTCACGAGGACAGCACCTTGTCGTGGTGTGAGGGCTTCAAGTACTTGCGATGACTCTTCGGAGCTATGTCGGGTAGGGTCTCCCATGCCGAACAGGTCCTAAGAGGAGCAGCGAAAAACTAAGACTGTCCACTCCCAATGGTAAGGCCAGTTCCAGCTTTCACCATTTCCCTTAAGAAATCTATACTCACCTTTGTTCCCCCCCCGACGCTATTAGGTTTACCGAGGGCTAGGAGGTATCCTATACTCACCTTTCCTTATCCCTCACATCCCTCCTGCGGAAGAGAAGGAAAACTCTTGGAAACCCCCTGGCTTAAGGTGTGATGCGACCCGGGCTGAGAAGCAGCTAGGCGGCGGGAGTAAGCGCCGTCTCGACCGAAGCCTCTGGGGTACCTGAGTGCCCCCCAGAGTATACGTCAACTCTTATCCGGAGATGGACCACTGTTCGGATGGACATAAATTTGTGCCAAACTCGTGGGAACAATATGGAACCAGAATTTAAACAAACCAAACAAACAGCCCCCCGGTTATCCCAGGCCAGGGAGGCTTCTATTACTACTGGGGAAATAAGATTTACGGACCTAAAATTCCCTGAAGGACACGATACGCCAAGAAGGAGCAGCGTTACACTCCTAGGAACTAGGAGCGCACATGTAAATGTTAAACAAAGGAGCTACTCGGCAGGTTCATATGAGAAAAAAAGGAAACTGGAGGATAGGTCGCCTAACCTCGCACCTGAAATCGTCAAGAAGAAGGAAGACGTTACTGCACACTTCCTCATTGAAACGTTGGACAACATAGAAGGACAAATCAGACAATTAGAAAAATACATAGAGAAAAATACCAAGGTGGAGATAAAAGAGATAGCAAAAGCACTCAAGAATAGTGCTGAATTCCTTAGGAGGGAGTCCACCAAAAAATGGCTTGAAGACAATAGGTACATAAAAGTAGAACTACCAACTTACGACGTAGAATCCCAAGCCAACATTAAAGTAGAACAGAAAGACGCGGCTACACAGTGGCAAGACCCGAATAGAGTCTTAACCTCCTTAGCGGGAGTTGTAACATTGGAAGATTTTCATAAGGTGGAGAATGAGGAGTGGGATGACCGGATTTATATAAACACGGAAATAACAGAAGGTAAGCCGTGGGAAACAACGAATACTAGGGTCGTCATGGTGGAGAAGGGTGATCCTAACATGAATCGGCAGACGCAAGCGGCGTTTAAAGAGAAGTTCCCCATATTGGCCGAAATCAGAGACAACTTCGAAATAGTGACGGTTTCAGTAAATAGGTCCTCGAAGAAGGAGGAAAGAAAGGACCGGGTGGTGAAAGTCATATATGACAATAATGACGATGAAAATATATGGGAGAGTCTGGTGAAGCTCAAGGAAGAGCTAGCGGAGGAAAGCAACCTGACCATAAATAAAATGAAAGGAATGTCAATCGAAAGACAAAGGAAAATGCTGGAGGTCATATTTTTCAGCTCGATAACGAAAATAAGCATTGTCAACGAAAATATTAGCGAGAATACTAATAAAGATAAAGAACGAAGTAAAGAGAAAATGACCTATGCAATAGTGGTAGAGACATCAAATAATGGGTACACGGAAACACTGAAAAGTGTTAAAAAACAGTTAGAAAATAATCCGGCAAAACAAGCCATCAGGACCATTAGAAGTTCTAGGGATGGAAAAATGGTAATAACCCTAGACAAAGACGAGGAAAAGATGAGAAGTCTCAAAGAAGCGCTTAATACGGCACCTGAAAAAATAGGAGCCACATGTCGTTGGGCTGAAAGCCAGAAACAAATCATACTCCATGTAAGGGGCATGGACGAGCTGACTACGGTAGAAGAAGTTCGAACCGCGATACACGAAAGAACCGGTGGAGAAGGACACCATTTTATGAAGATAAGCAGCCTTAGACCAGATCGGAATAACACACAAGCCATCACGGTTGCTACGAGTGAAGAGGCTGCGAGAGAACTTATGAGAGAACCCATCAAAATAGGCCTCACAAAATGTCAAGTCGAACAAAGAATCGACTTGGAAAAATGTTCTAAATGTTGGGAGGTTGGGCACACAGCAAATAAGTGCAAAGGCATAGATAGAACACAGATGTGCCACAAATGTGGAAAGCTGGGCCACAAAAGCAAGGAAAGCCCTAACAAGGAGGAATGTCCCATCTGCAACGCGGTGGGCCACAGGGCCGCAACAAGTAAATGCCCGCAATATAAAAGAGCTCTCAGGAGAGCCAGGAGAGAAGGAGGAAATGCAGACAGCCTTCGCTGGTGAACAATATGAGAAACCAGTTGCCAAGAAAATGCCTAAGATGACGGCACAGAAATTACCTCGCCTTATATGTACAGATCTACAATATGTTATTTATACAACTAGAAGAGCTATATTTACAAAGTTTTACCATTTTATCTATACACCTGTCTGGTATTTTATTAATTTATTTATGTTAGCAAATGTTAATTTTGACCCCCTTTATAATATAATGATAATGTCCGATGATGAATGTCAAAGGAAGAATAAGAGTATAGAACCCATGCTCTGTGCACCCTGTGCTTCTATGCAACCTGCTTTCTCTATGCATAGGTCTAAGATAGAATTACCCGACCTTCCTTGCCGAGTGGTATGCTTTTTACCTGATCCTTTGTTAGAGCACCGCCACGTGCGAGATAACCGTCCGCCATTTTACTTTGTAAATTAAAGCTTTCGCCCACGATACAAATTGAGTTTTTATTTCTTACATCAGAAGTGCGATTAAATTTCTTCTTTCGAAAGAAGAAATTGAGGACCCTATTGTGTGAGTGAAAATCGTTTGGGTTTTGTGAGAATCTACAAGAGTAAGCCAAAATGGATCAGCAAAATCTCAACAACGCTCCCCAAGAAAGTGAAACCATTTCGGTAATGCGGATAATGGAGAACCAGGCCCAACTTCAAATGAAGATGATGGAGCTGCTAGCCAACATGTCTAGTTCAAGGAACGACACTGACCACGTGGTGACCGCACAATTGTCGTTAGCCCAGTTTGACCCCGACGATACACCCTTTTCTACCAAGGAGTGGATTGAGGAAGTAGATCGAATTAAACTCGAAACAGGTATGTCTGATACTGTTGTAGTACTGAAAGCTGGGCAAGCCCTGAAAGGCCGTGCAGCCAAATTTTATCAAAATTGGAAACCGATTCTTAGAAATTGGTCAACATTTTCTAGGGATTTAGAGATAGCATTCCCTGAGAAAGGAACTCCGGCTACGAGGCTTAAAGAGAGCATGTTGATAAGTAGCGCAAATTTTAGTTCGTTAGGAGAGTTTACTAAAGTTTCCGTGGGAAATAGTTTTGAGCTTGATAGCACATGATATCACTAATGTAGAAGTTAAAAATAGAGTATTATTGCAAGAACCTAAGAATAAAATGCAGCAGCTGAAATTGCCTTCTTCATAGGATTCCGACGCTCCATATTAGTCTCAGATAAAAGTAGAAAACTAGAAAAATGAAGCAGCTACTGAAACCAGAATCGGACAAAACCTTTCATGGGAATTGTAGGAACTGTGGAAAATTTGGGCATAAAAAGTTTGGTTGTGAGGAAACGTTGTTTTAATTCTGATTCAGAAAAATCCAGTTTTGAATGTAATTTCTGTAATAGAAAGAGACATACTGAAGATTTTTATTTTGTTAAGAAAAACAAAGAAACTAGTTCAGTCAAACTTTAGTTACCCAGTGTTCGTAAAAATCAATTAGCACATTAGATCTGAATCTAGACTTGTCAGGATTGGACGAACAACTTAAGATTAAAATCATGAAAATTATAAACGAGTCAGTTCAATCAAAACCTGAAGCAGTCACCACAGGTAGATTGAAAATTCAATTGAAGGATGATAATCCTATTGCTTTTCGTGCTAGAAATTTATCCTATCAGGAACGACTGAAAGTTAAAGAAATAATCAAAAAACAACTAGAATCTGGCATCATTAGGCCTAGCGAATCAAATTATGCAAGTCCCATTGTTCTAGTTAGGAAACGTAATGGTGAGATACGATTGTGCGTAGACTATAGAGAATTGAACAAAAAGGTCCTTCGAATTAATTATCCTTTGCCGAGAATTCAAAATCAAATAGACCTATTAGCGAACGCCAAATATTATTCGAAGCTCGATATGAAGTCAGGTTTCCACCAAATTGAAATTGAAGAAAGTTCAAAACACATCACAGCCTTCATAACCCCTGATGGACTTTATGAGTATAATAGAATGCCCTTTGGTTTTATTAATTCGCCACCATGTTACCAATCAGCTATTGATAAAGCTCTAGGAGACTATAAAGACATAATTGCTTTAGTGTATGTCGATGATGTTCTTTGCCCCTGTGAAAATATTGAAGAAGGTCTCGACAATCTGAAGAAAATTATAACTCGATTATCTCAATGCGGATTTACTTTAAATTATGAAAAATGTGAATTCTTCAAAACATCGATAGAATTTCTAGGCGTAGTAATAGAAAAAGGAACTGTAAAACCTAGTCCGAGTAAAATAGAATCTCTCAAAAATACCCCTCAACCAGTAGATGTGAAAGGTGTACGACAATTTTTGGGTCTTGCTAGTTATTTTAGAAGGTTTATAAAAAATTTTGCCACACTCACCGCTCCAATTTCTTCTCTACTAAGAAAAAGCTCTGACTTTAAATGGACTGAGCAATGTGAAAATATCCGCTCATAAGTTATAACACGACTCACGCAAAAACCAATACTTAGGATCTTCAATCCTAACATCCCATCATACAGATGCTAGCGCTGTTGGAATTGGAGGAATTTTAATGCAAACAGATTCGGAGAAAAAAACACATCCGGTAGCCTATTTTAGTCGAAAAACCACTCTTGTAGAATCTAAGTATCACTCGTATGATCTTGAAACGCTGGCCATTGTAGAGGCCACTAGCTATTTTCGAAATTACTTGTATGGCATTAAATTTAAAATTTTTACCGATTGTAATTCCGTAAGAGCCACAGCCCTAAAGAAGGAATTGCTTCCAAGAGTAGCTCGTTGGTGGATTCGGTTGCAGGACTTTGATTTTGAGATAGAATATCGTCCTGGTGAAAAAATGAAGCATGTTGATTATCTTAGTAGAAATCTTCCCTGTGAGAACAACATACTGGCGCTCTGTAATGTTACAGGTTCTCCACAATCTATCAGAGAATGGCAAAAGGCAGACCCTTTCTGCATAGGACTACTAGATGGAAGTTTACATGAAGAGGGATTCTCAGTACAAGACGGAACCGTTTATTGGAGGGCAAGGATAACTGATCCAGCCAGATGTTTTGTTCCAAAGTTGGCGAGACTGGAGATCATGAAGCTGTACCATGACGAGTCTTCCCATATAGGATTTGAGACGATGATTGCCAAAATGAAAAAAGATTTGATTTGGCCAGGACTGAGTAAGACCGTTCGCAAATATGTACAAAGCTGCCGGTCCTGCACAGTTGGCAAATCTCATACTGGCAAAAGAGCTGGCTTTTGTCAACTTACTGATGTCCCAATTGAAAGATTGGATACGTGGCACATAGATCACGCAGGACCATTAGTGAAATCTTTTGGATGCACCCAGATCTTAGTGATTGTCGATGGTTTCACACGATTCATCAAACTATGCCCGTTGAAGCAGAGAACTACAGAAGAAAGTATAAAAGGTCTACAGAAGGCATTTGCAGAATTGGGAAAACCGAAGAGAATAATAGCAGACAGAGGAACTGCATTCATATCATCGAAATTCAAGCAATTTCTTGAGACAGAAGGTGTAAAATTGCATTTCATCGCCACAGGACTACCACGAGGAAACGGAAAAGTCGAACGAGTTATGAGAACTGTTTTCAATGCATTGAGGTGCATTCTTAACGAAAAGGAAGAGAAATTATGGTTCCAAGCCCCACCGAAAGTCGAAGATGACTTGAATAATACAGTTAATAAATCGACAGGGTATGCCCCAGCTGTTTTGATGAAAAACGCGAATAAACGATTAACAGCTACCATGAACCTATTAAGCGATATAGTAGTAAAGTCAATAGAAGTCAATAAAGGAGCTCTTAGGGAGAAGCTCAATGTTGCAACCAAGCATACAAAGAAGAAATTCGATGAAACCCGAAAAGCTAGTTACCCGTTTGAAGTTAACCAAAAAGTTGTACAACTATCTAATGGAGGAAAGTTGAAGCCAAAATTTATTGGCCCTTTTGAAATCAAGGCTGTCTTACCGAATGATCGATATGTACTGAAAAGGATAGGCGGCCAGAATAGAACGACCACGGCAGGCCAGGAACAATTAAGAATTTGGCCTGAAGATCCTTGTGAATTGTGAAATTTTCAATGTGACAGTGTATCTAACAAAAACTGTGAAAATGTAAACTGTTTAATGTTTGTATCTATCATTGCACTACAAAAGCTAATACTGTTTTATACGATTTAAGTTGAATTAATATGCTCAGAACTTGATAGCCTTGAGATATTAGCTTCTTTGAATGGTTTTAATGTCATTGCGAAGACCAGGGAGGTTCGCTTATTTTTGTTTTCTGGTGTAACAGGTGTTACAGTTTATTGTTTTTAGTTTTGCTTTTATTTTATCTGAACCGTAGTATTGACACGCATGCCCGTGACTTAGGCGAAGTCCTGTGTGGTATACCTCTGAGCAATGCTATGGTAGATCATGATAATTTACACTTTATTGTTTTTGGTTTCGCTTTTATTTTATCTGAACTGTAGTATTGACACGCATGCCCGTGACTTAGGCGAAGTCCTGTGTGGTATACCTCTGAGCAATGCTATAGTCTGATAAGAGTTTCTTTTGGTTAGCAAGGTTTGATTTTCTTTCATTCTTGGCTATTCAGTTCTAATTTACATTCAACTTATGAGCATGTAAGCGGTGGTGGTTTTTTTCTCGCTTGGCTCTTTTTTCCACCTATAATAATGCCGCAGCGCGAGCCAGCGCATCAAACAGAGCCATGTACACCAGATTAAACTGTTTTATGTTTACAAGTTCTCTTTAACAATGTTGTTTGTTATTAAGATAAGTGAAACGAAGACGTTTCAATGGTCAGTATGGCCGTGTTAGCAAATGTTAATTTTGACCCCCTTTATAATATAATGATAATGTCCGATGATGAATGTCAAAGGAAGAATAAGAGTATAGAACCCATGCTCTGTGCACCCTGTGCTTCTATGCAACCTGCTTTCTCTATGCATAGGTCTAAGACAGAATTACCCGACCTTCCTTGCCGAGTGGTATGCTTTTTACCTGATCCTTTGTTAGAGCACCGCCACGTGCGAGATAACCGTCCGCCATTTTACTTTGTAAATTAAAGCTTTCGCCCACGATACAAATTGAGTTTTTATTTCTTACATTTATTTATTTATTTATTCGCTTTGTGCTGTCTTATTTACTGATGGTTGTATATATACCTACATGCTGTACAGTGTGCGGACTATTTTGTGGAGTAAAATGTGTATACTTTTCTTCGCTGAAATGTTCAATATAATGCAAACGAACTTAGGGAGAGCCCGCGACGCTCATGACATAATGTGGGAGAGAGTATTGAAAAATTGCGTGGATGTAATTATAATATCTGAGCCCAACAAGAAGCTCTGTTCATCCAAGGGCTGGCTTACAGACGAAGACCAGGATGTGGCATTGGTTATAAAAAAAACAGAAATCTGGAAGTGCAACAGGTCAAAAAATATAAGGGCTACATACATGTACAGTTTTCAAGATTTCACCTGTTCGCAGCATATATTTCGCCCAACATTGGATTCCAAAATTTTAAAGATATAATTGACAAACTCTTCGAAAATGCAAGCAGATACGACAACGCCATCATCGCTGGGGATATCAATGCAAAATCCACATTGTGGGGATCTTTAGCGGCCGACCAGAGAGGAGAATATGTAGACACCTGGCTCTCCCAAATAGGGTGGACGGCAGTGAACAACGGGGAACCAACTTTTATAAGAGGAAGAACGGCAACGCATATAGATGTCACACTTTCACCGGAGATTTTCTGTAGGAGGCTGAAGGAGTGGCACATACAACACGAAAACCCGTATACTCAACACGGGCATATCTATCTCGAAGTCGATAGCGAAAATAAAAGAAGAAATAAACCCAAAAGAAAAGTAATTTACGATGAACAACTATTTAAAACAAAGCTGAGAGAACTCAGAGAAGCTTCAACCAGATCTTTATATGAGGACATGGTCGACGCGTACCGGCTGTCGTGTAGAGAAGAAAACACCCACGGCCCTAAGGATGCACCATATTGGTGGAATAGGAAAATAGAGGAATGTAGAAAATTCTACCTTAAACTGAGGAGAAAGATCACAAGGGAGAGGGCAAAATCTCCACATGGCATAAGTGACAGCTTGGAGGAAGCGAAGATGAAAAAGTTTAAGAATGAACTGAAGACCCTCATTAGAAGGTCAAAGAGAGAGTGCTGGAAAAAGCTTTTAGATGAGATGGACAAGGACATATGGGGCGAAGCATATCAAATCGCCACCAAAAAACTTGGCACGGGTTCACCCCCATTTAAACTGCCCGCTAATAAGAGGCGAGAGATACTAAAAGATCTATTCCCTGAAAATCGTGAGGAGCGTTTGTCACCCACAGGTGAAATTCCGAACCCGGAGCCTTTCACGATGAAAGAACTCACCACGGCCCTGTACAGAGACATCCTGTATAATATGTGTATGATGGGTTGTCTGAAAGCCAGGCGCTCCATTTCATCAAAATCTTAATGTTGTGGAAATCTTATCACTTGTCCATGTGTGGCGGTTTTTTCTTTTGTTCGCTGAATTAGTTTAATCATTTTCACAAGTCGACATCTTCTTGAAGAGCGAATCTTAATTATTGAAACTCTACGAAAGACTAATTGTGAACAGATTAACAGTGGAAATTGAAGAGAAAAAGAAGCTATCTGGGTCCCAGCATGGGTTCAGAAAGGAACACTCGACGACAACAGCCATTTTGGAATTATTAGACAAGGTCAAGGCAGTAAAAAGGAGGTGGTGTGCTGTGGTGCTGGTTGACGTCAAAAATGCGTTCAACACGATTAGGTGGAAAGGAATAGTGGAAGGCCTTGTAACGAGTGGGTAGTTTTCAAACCTACCCCCTCATTTTAGAATAATTATTTTAGTTTTCATTTTTAAATAATTTTGTTTGAATTAATTTTCCGAGAAATATTTTTAATTTCTAATTCAGGATTCCGACATCGTTCGGAATTGTAAACATAACGCACCGTTTTTATTTCCTAAAAACGATGTCGCACCGTATAAAACATCCTGAATTGGAAGATAACCGAGGTTTTTTGTTCGCTAGCGCAGATAAGTCGAAATTGAAACGTCTTCATCGACGCAAATTTACCGAATTTCGACTGCCGGGCACATCTGATTTCCGCACCCCTCCTGTGGGTATAAAATCAGATGTTCCCCCGCAGGCCACTTCACTTACGATTTTCGCTTGACTTATGACTGACGATTTTCACTCTTACCTTCCGCCGTTGAGTTTTAGTATAAGATTTCTTTTGAGTTTTGGGTTCATTTTTTTGCCGTTCAGAATATAAATTTTTAGTTTTGTTTTCTCTCAGTAATTACCGTGGACCATTCGGGTGATTTCGAGAGTTGTGAGTGTAAGTGGCCGAATATAGCCCAGAGGTAAGACGACACTCCGTTAGTTTTTTTTATTGGAACTTCAGTTTTCCGTCGACATCCCTCTTATACCCGAGTCTGAGTTCCACCCCTACTGTCATTAACGTACCCTGCTGGTGTGGATACCCGGGGAGTGCCGAACGAGCCTAAGGGTGAGCCGTCGTATTTCTGTGCTGTCTTTCATCCCCTAACCTGGCTGAAGTCCAATATCTGTCCGTCAAGTGTACGTCTCAGGTTCTGGCTGGCGAACAAGTCCGTTAAGCCCCGTATAACGTTTGAGATCGGATCCAGTGTTACTCCGTCCGTTTTGCCCTGTAAATCTCACTGATTTCGAGTCACTGTAAGAATTTTGTAATAGTGCCATTTGTGTTCCCCTTTTACGAATCGACCAATAAAAGTTGTATACGTTGATTCTGCCTATCATTGTGCGTCGCTAACATCCTAGACACCAGGGAACCCTGTCTCCGGCTAGTAGCTGCCAGGGTAGGTTTGCTATTCTCCCTTAAAGAATAGCTGGCGCTCGAGTACACCGAGGAAAACCCCAATTACAAAAATGGCGCAACGAGCAGGGACCGTTCAGAATCTACCAGGAAACAACTGAGGTGAGAGACAATAACCGGACAGTGAGTGAATTCCCGAAACAGTGAGTAAAACCTCAGAACAGTGAGTAACTATTCCTTGAACGGAAAACTGTGAAAAATAAACTTGAACTGTGTTTTATTCCCTGCCACTCCATATTGAACTGTTATACTGTGAATTGAATTGGACTATATGTTGAAAATTTTCCTACCGTTGAAAATAATTTGTGATTATTCTTTTTGCCGATTACTGTATTGAGTTGTTGAAAACTGCACTGTTATTACGCCGTTATATCAGTGAAAATTATTTCCGATTTCTAATTGCATATTTCTGATTTATTGAATTGAACTGTTTTAATTTCACATTGAAGGTGAGTGAATTTCCGGACTTTGAAAAATTGAAAATTTATTGTCGCAATTGGTAAAATTTAATAGGTGTGATTTACCTATCGGTTCAATAGGGAATCACCTATTACCTGTTGATAACCTATCTACCTGTTTTCTATTTTCTTTTGACCTGTACTGTTGAAACTTACCGATTATTTCTGATTTTTCTGAAAACTGAAAGGCAATTATTGTGATTTATTTTATGGCTATTGAACTTTGGAGACTTTTTGGAAATTTAACCTGTGCGTTTTGGTGCTATTCGAATTTCAGGAATTTTTTTTCGGACTATACGAAGTGACTTGCGATTGTGTGCGGTATTTCTCGAATATTTTCGGACTTTAGTGGGACTGATAGAAATTTTTTTTTTCGAGTAACGTTGGACTTTAAAAAAGTTTTTGAAATTTTTTTTTGTGATACATCGGGACTTAGATTGTTTTTGGTGCGCCGGGACTTAGACTCTTTTCTGATACACCGGGACTTAGACTTAATTTTTGTTTGGGGTACACCGATACCCACTTAAGTGAATAGGTTGGCTAACGATTAACTTACCGGGTTGGACTTAGAACTTAAACGGATTGTGAAAGACATACCGAGTGTGAAATATTGGTGCGTTCTGAATCGGACTTAGTTGAAAATAATATGTCGAACATGGATGTGAACCGGTTACTCAGTGATGAACTTACATTCGAATTACAACTGAGGGGACAATCGATACCCGGTACTGTGATGACTAAACGGAGTCTGTTACGACAAGTGCTTCAGTCTAATGAACCTCTACTACCCCCAACATCATTGAATCCCGCCTCCGAGATTGAGATCTGTCAAAATAAACTCACCGATTTGGTGGAATCCCTTCAGAACTTCAATCATAATAATGCGGCTAACGAATTTTCGCGAATCTACACCAGATTAATACACATTCAAGGCAGGCTGAACTTTATTTTCACCACGGACACAGCACAGTTACAATTAATTGAACAGATGAAGGCGACTACAGAAAAGGCATTGGAGACACTGGAGGAGCTGCGTAGGAGGAGTGATCGTGAACAGCCGCAGACATCCAACCGGGGTCAGAGGTCTCTTTTGGATGAGGAGGTGCCCAGTTCACCTGGGATGTCACCGATCCAACCGGAGAGGTTATCAAGGGTTGAGACATCACTTATCGACTTAGGAGATGGTGTCGACCCTCCTGTAGTAGTTAATGTCTCACGTACCGGTACACCTGTAAGGAATCCAACATTAGAACAGGTCATGAATGAGACAAGGCAGACATGTAGAGCATTACTGCAACAATTACCAGCGATACCTCTCACACAGTCGCAGGACTGTGGGACAGCAACACCTGAGGGCCCGACACAAAGTAGATGGGTTAATTCAACACGAAGGGTGTCTTTTCCTTACTTACCTGCACCATGGATAAATTCTGACCGGCCAATTATCACAACACCTGCCAGTTCGGAACCGGAGTCTCGATCAACAGTACCAGCTGTTCCGGTACACAAATGGAACATCTCCTTTGATGGCACTGGTAGTGTAACCGGATTTCTTGAGGAGGTGGAGAGGCTGGCTGAATCTCGTAAAGTATCCCTGGAACAAGTTTATGAATCAGTGTATGAATTACTACGAAAGGATGCTAGGGATTGGTTCATTCCCCGGAGAGGTACTTTCGAGAACTGGGAGGATTTTAGCAATCAACTGAAAGAAGCATTTCTGCCAGTTAACTACGAGGAGAATCTGTTGGAGGAAATAAAAAGGCGAACACAAGGCCCTGAAGAAAAGTAACTTCTATATGTTACCCGGATGCAGAACTTATTCCAGAAACTCACCTATGCAAAACCATCCGAGGTGGAGCAGATCCGGCTTATCCGACAGAGGCTGATCCCGCCTTTACAGCAAGCCTTGTCCTTCCAGGAGACCAAGACTTATGATGAACTTCTCCGTAAGGGAAAAGTTTTTGAACTGGTCCAGTGGCAGATAAGCCAGTACACCCGGCCACCCTCCAAACCAGGTTTTGTGGAAGAACGTCACCTGACATACAGTCCCCGTCAACTGAACCGATACCAAGCAAGCTTTTGTATGGACACCGGAGAGCAGGTTCACCAAACAATCAATCACAGGGAATCAGTACCGCCGACACAAGCCAACCAGACACGACTTTCTCCGCCGGGGGAAAGCCGTCCAAAGCCGCCCAGGTCCAGAGAGTCAATAGTCCCACAACAGGAATCACACCGTCCGACTTCTGGAGACAGGTCCGAAGGTCGATCCAGACCTGCAACACCACCACCCCGCCGTCCAGCCGAAAATAGCCCCGCTGACCGGACTGAGCCACCATCAGGGAGGAGAGTGTCCTTCCAGACACAGTGTTTCCGATGTGGTGAATATGGCCACATGCGTCGAGAGTGTCGCAGGCCACCGAAGATCTTCTGTTCTCGATACCAGAGGGAAAATATTCTCTCACGAGACTGTCCGTGTTCGGGAAACTGAAGGGGAGATTGGAGGCGGAGTCGACCACATCTCCCGGAATCTTGACTCCACTGGCACCGACTACCTGTAATGATAACCGTCCGTTAGTAGAGGTCAGAATAGCCGGCAAACCCTTCCGGGCACTGATAGATACCGGAGCGACCAGGAGTTTCTGCAGTCAGGCCGTATCCGATCAGTGTGAAAGTAAAGGAATCACAGGACAAACAATGCACAACAGTTTCGCAGTAATAGCGAACGGACAAACCACCGTCACACCGAAACTGTACACCACCACCGTGCAAATTTCCGATTACACACTGCCTGATTTGAAATTCTTACTGGTACCAAACTTACCGGTTGACATTATTCTGGGGATGGATGTTCTGTCGACTTTCAAGTTTTCCGTAAATCTCAGTACCGCCGAGTGCTTTCTGGAAGGCCGTCTGATCTCGAAACCGATGACTCCCGTCGAAGCCACCGCAGAAGTTCACACCGCCGAAGAACACCTGTTGGAGTTGACGGAGTCTCAGAAACAGGAGCTGGAAGCATTTCTGAAAAAAGAATTAAAGAAGTTTGAAAACCTATATGGTACAACCGACTTGATTGAACATAAGATCAAACTGAAACCGGGCACCGAACCGATCAAACAACGATACCGACCCCTAAACCCTAAAATGCAGGAGATCTTTAATCAGGAAGTAGACCGTATGCTGGCTGAGGGAGTGATTGAACCCTCCAAGTCACCGTGGAGTTCACCGGTAGTATTGGTCAGGAAGAAAGACGGAATACCGTTTTTGCATCGACTTCCGTGCCGTCAACCAAGTGTCTGTAAAAGATGCATACCCGTTGCCGTACATTTCTGGGATTCTGGATAAACTGCGTAAGGCCAAATACATCAAGATGGCGGATAATGATGACGTGTCAGAACGGTACTCCGAAGAAAGTGCCGATCTAGAATTAAAAACTACACAAAAATGTGGCAGATATTTCAAATGTTGCGTTAAAAAGCAATATACAACGTTTATATGTAAAAATTGCGGAGGTGCTTACCACGAATCATGTGCAAAAAGGCTTATGGACAAAAGTGGCTTATCATTTTTGGATGAAACCTTTATAAAGTGCTGTGAAATGAATGAATCTACTAAAACCACAATCGAAAAACCAAGAGTGGTGAAAAAGGGGTCAGGTGAGAGTGAAATTGGACTACTGAAACAGGAAAATACGGCAGTGAAGTATGAGAATCAAATGTTACGAGCGGAAATTGAGCATCTAAAGTCTATGCTAGAAGAGTATAAGGAGAGTAGAGAACGACTCATTAGTGAAATAAATGATAAAAACCTGATTTTGAAGCAAAATAATCAACTTTTATTTGAAAAGATTAAAAGGTTAGAAAATGATGATCCTAAAAAAGTGGAGTCCAAACATGAAAAAAATTGTCAAATCATAAACAATAAAAACATTGAAAGCAATGACAATTTAACAGTCACAGAAATACCCATGTCTCGTATAACCTCGAACTGGAAACCACAGAACACATTTACATCAAACAATAAACAAAACCCCAAAATGCATGAGAGAGATCTCAGCAAAAATCAAAAATTAACGACAACTTCTACGGGAAAAGGGCATGATGTGGAATGTAAAGGTAAACAACAACAATCACCTAATATTGCAAGAATGCAAGAAAATAGAATAAACCCACTTGATCATGGTACTGTGGATCTCACTGGCGTACTTGAGGACAGAATTCAGTTTTCAGGAGGAGACGGTCAGCAAATGGGAGAATGGAATCTAGTAGGACATAAAAGGAAAACTTCAAAACGGTCAAGACCAGCTCCAATTAAAGGAGAATTAGAAAAATTCAACTTGACAGTAGCCGAGAACCAATGTTGTCTGTTCGTGTCGGGTCTGAATCCAGATGTAGTTGCTCAAGAAGTGAAGGAATACATAGATGAGACCTTCAACATAAAATGCAAATGTGAAAAAATGAAGACTAAAAAAGATAAATTCAAAAGCTCTTTTAAAATATATGTCCCAGTTGATTCAAAGGACAAAGTTATGAATGGAAGTATGTGGGGAAAGGGGATTATTGTTAACCATTTTTTACACCTCAGAAGAAACATCGACAGAGAATTGAATTAAGTGATTGCTTAAATATATTGCATCAGAATATACAATGCCTGAGAAACAAACTGCCTGAAATAGAACTCTTGGTAGAAGAACTCGAAAAACCTCCTGATATTATGTGTTTCACTGAACACTGGATGGATGGGCAGGAAATTCAGTTTTTGAAAATCCCAAAATATAATGTTATATCAAATTTCTCCAGGGAACAGTATATCCATGGGGGAACATGTATTTTAATCAGGGATAACATTCATGATTTTGAAGACATTCCAGATATCACCAACTTAAGTGTGGAAAAGCAGATTGAGGTATCTTGTGTGTACAGCAAATCGAGGAAATTAATGGTCTTGTCTGTATATAGAACTTGTCGGGGAAGTATACAGGTATTTATGACTAAAATGGATCAATTACTCAATGTAGTAAACAAAAAATTTGCTAAAAGCAAAGTGGTACTATGCGGTGACTTTAACGTCAATTTAATGGAAGAAAGTGAAGCAAAATACAATTTCCTGGATATGCTTGATAGCTATGATTTACAACCAACAATATATGAACCAACTAGAATAACAAAAACATCAAAAACTTTGTTAGATAATATCTTTGTCAACACTCTTGATTTTGCAAATAACAGCAATATAAATTCTCTTTTGTGTGATCACATGGCTCAGTTCATAACCATAGAAAGTAATAATGTTATACATAAAAAAACTACTGAGAAGAAAAGACTGTTCACTAACACCAAAATTCAACAGTTTGTTCACAGCTTACAGGATGTATCTTGGCAGGATGTGATGAACGAAATGGATACGGAAAGAGCATATAACGGTTTCTCAGAGATAATGAAGATTCACTTAAACCTTATCTTCCCACAAAAAAAATGCACTGCCAGTAGGAACACAAAATCATGGATTACTACTGGGATAAGAACATCAAGTAAGCGAAAAAGAGTAATTTGGAATGAAGTACAGGAAGGAAAAATAACACTTGATTACTATAGAAAATACTGTCGAATACTCAAGCAAGTTACTAGACAGGCTATATGGATGAGCAACAGGAAGTATATAATGGAAGCTGAAAACAAAAGCAGAGCCACATGGAATCTGGTAAACAACATCACAAATAAAAAACATGGTGGAAGTAACTCTATTCTGAATGCATTTCCTCAAGGAAATGAAGACGATATACTAAATAATGTCAACTCATATTTTATTGACTCAATCAAGAAAAACTGTGAAGTAAATACTAATGTTGATAACATAAAATCTTGCAGTAAGAGTATTTTTCTGAGTCCAGTTGTAGAGCAAGAAATGTATCACTATATCCTAAATCTGAAAAATAAAAAATCTGTTGGTCATGATGAATTACCTGTGGAACTTCTTAAAAAGTGTGCATCAATAATAACATCACCTCTGACACATATATTCAATCAGATTTTACAAACAGGGAAGTATCCTCAGATGCTAAAGGAAGCACTTGTGATACCAATATTCAAAAAAGGCAGTAGAGAAAGATTTGACAACTACAGACCCATATCACTACTATCTAATGTGAACAAAATTTTTGAAAAAATAATCTTTGATAAACTCATTAAGTTTTTTGAGGAAAATAACATATTAGTTAAACAGCAATGCGGTTTCAGAAGGGGTAAATCTACCATAAATGCGATATACCAAGCACTCAAAACCATAATAAAATCACTGAACCAAAAGCACACCACAGCTGCTCTATGTTTGGACCTGTCAAAGGCCTTTGATAGGGTTGATCATGAGAAGCTATTAGCCAAGTTGGAAAAATATGGTATAAGAGGTGTAGCACTGAATCTAATAAGGTCATATCTCACAAACAGAATGCAAAAAACAACCAGCAAGGGGAAAGATGGTAACATAAAGACTTCGAAGTGGAAACAAGTGAAGAGCGGGGTTCCCCAGGGATCTATCCTAGGTCCATTGCTCTATATTCTTTATACAAATGATTTGATACAGTGCACTGACAATAATGCTGTTATGTTTGCAGATGATACAACTATAATTACTGAAGCTGATAATTTAAATGATTGTAGATCTAGTCTTGAAAAAGATATGGAAAAAATGAATAAATGGTTTAATGAAAACAACCTAATGCTTAATATAGACAAAACTAAAGTCTTATTGTTCAGAGGTGAAGAAACAGATGAGTTGAATTTAAAACATCAAGATACAAACATCAAAACAACACAAAGTCTATCATTCTTAGGATTAAATATTGACTCTAAGCTAAACTGGAAGAGTCAAATTGAAAAACTTGCTCCAAATATAGCACGACATTGCTATGCTTTAAGGGTCATCCGAGATACAATAGGGGTGGATGCTGCATTGTCTGCCTATCATGCTTTCGTTCACTCAAGAATCAGATATGGGATAATCTTCTGGGCAAGATCTCCATTAGTTGAAAGAATTTTTCTACTACAAAAAAAATGTTTAAGAGTAATTTTTGGAATGAAACAAACTGAAACCTGTAAAACTATATTTAAAAACTTTAGTATATTAACCCTTTACAGTTTGTATATATATGAGTGTGTAATGTTTGTCATTAATAATCGTTCTGAATTCAAAAATATAGAACATCCCTATAACACCAGAGGGAAAAATTGTTTAATTGAGGATAAGCCAAACTTCTCATACTTGCAGAGAAATGTCACATATAGTTTGTTGTCAATATGGAATAATTTACCTGAAAAATTCAAAAAACGATCTCTCAGTGTACAGAAAAGTAGCCTTAAAAATTTTCTTGTAAAGAAATGCTATTACAGTTTAAACGAGTTCCTAAATGAAAGAAATTATGAGGAACTGTAGAATTTATTTTCTTACTATTTTGTTTTTTTTTTTCTTTTTTCTTTTACCTTTGTAAATGAATTGTGTTTGACAAGATCAACAACTGTATTGGTTACATGATTGAATAAATGTATCTCTCTCTCTCTCTCTCTCATCTCCACACTGGATCTGAAACAAGGATATTGGCAGATACCGTTAGCAAAGGAAAGCCGCCCGATTACTGCCTTCACAGTTCCAGGAAGGGGATTGTTCCAGTTCACCGTCATGCCGTTTGGTCTTCACGCTAGTCCAGCCACATTTCAGAGATTCTTAGACACCGTTATTGGCCCAGAAATGGAACCGGAGGCGTTCGCTTACCTGGACGACATAGTTGTCCTGGGGGAAACTTTCGAGGAGCACCTGGAGAACTTAAGAGAAGTATTCCGACGGTTGAGAGAAGCCAATCTTCGTCTCAATCCCGAAAAGTGTGACTTTGTGCGAAAATCCCTAAAATACCTAAGACATGTCGTTACCTCCGAAGGAATCCGTACCGACCCGGATAAAGTTTCCTCTATCGTAGCATTCCCAGCGCCGAAAACCATCCGTGAATTGCGCCGTTTTCTGGGAGTTGCTAGCTGGTACCGCCGTTTTATAGAGAACTTTTCCGATGTCGTTTCACCGTTGACTCACCTGTTAAAGAAGAAACCACGTTGGAAGTGGGGTGAGGAACAACAAAAAGCGTTCGACCTCCTGAAACAAAAACTGACCGAATCACCGATACTGGCCTGTCCGGATTTCAATCAACCGTTCGTCCTGCAAACAGACGCCAGTGACGTAGGCCTTGGAGGAGCCCTGACCCAAGTTCTTGATGGAGAGGAAAGGGTGATCGCCTATGTCAGCCGTACCTTGAACACCGCCGAAAGAAATTACTCCGTGTCCGAAAAGGAATGTCTCGCCATTGTTTTCTCGATAGAGAAACTGCGACCATACCTGGAAGGATTTCATTTCACCGTAATTTCCGACCACATGAGTCTGAAATGGCTGAATTCCATCAAGTCACCGTCCGGAAGAATTGCTCGATGGGCCGTTTTCCTTCAGCAATTCGACTTTGAAGTCCAATACCGGAAAGGTGCCCTGAACAAAGTCGCCGACAGTCTGTCCCGAAACCCGTTACCGTCTGTAGATTCCGTATGCCTGGCCGACGTCGAAGTTCGCTGCAGTTGGTACAACAAAAAGCTCCAAGAGGTACAAAGAGACCCAGAAGATTTCCCTGACTACGCCGTTGAGGATGGGAAACTGTATCGTCACTTCTGGGACTCTTCCGACTTTACTGAAGTTGGATCCGGACAACCATGGAAGCTCTGTGTACCCACCGAACAACGACTGGAGGTCCTGAAAGAAAATCACGATTCGGAATTAGCTGGTCACCTGGGAATCTCCAAAACCATCTCACGGCTAGCCCGGAATTATTACTGGCCAGGGATGTTCAGAGATGTCGCAAAATACGTGAGAAACTGCCCATCCTGTCAAAGGTACAAAGTACCACAACAGAAGACGCCTGGAAAAATGCAACCACATAGAATGACTGATGCACCGTTCCAAGAGGTCTGTACAGATGTGGTTGGGCCACTCCCCCGTTCCAAGAAGGGAAATTCTTACGTAGTGGTGATGCAGGACCGTTTCACGAAGTGGGTTGAATGCCGTCCGTTGCGGAAAGCCACCGCTAAAACCGTTAACTCAGCCCTATATGAACAGGTTATACTCCGATATGGCTGTCCGAAACTGGTGATATCTGACAACGGGGTACAGTATGACAGTAGACTGTTCAAAAACAGTCTCCGAGAGCTAAACATTGCTCACCGTTTCACCCCTCCGTGTACACCACAGTGTAACGCCGTAGAACGAGCCAATCGTACGTTGAAGACTATGATAGGTCAGTTCTGTGAAGCCGACCACCGTACTTGGGATGAGAAGTTAGGTGAACTAACTTTCGCCCTGAATACCGCAAAACAAGAATCTACAGGATTTACACCGGCATTTCTGAACTATGGAAGGGAATTAACAGTTCCAAAGGCAATCTACTCGTCAAACACCCAAGACGAAGACACCGAGGAGACAAACAGAAGCCCAGAAGAAAGTAGAGTAAATCTTACTCACCGTACAGAACAAATCAGTCATCTTCAGGAGGCCTATGAGTTTGTCAATACCAGGTTGTACCGTGCATTTGAGCAGCAAGCTCACCATTACAACCTCCGTCGAAGAGAAGTTCGTTTCCATGTCGGTGATAGAGTTCTGCGCCGTGCTAATCCGTTGTCATCCGCCGTTGATAGCTTTGCAGCCAAGTTGGCTCCGAAGTTCTCTGGTCCGTATACCGTTGTGAAAGTAATTTCACCCGTTGTTTATGACCTGAAAGATGACAGTGGTAAGAAAATCACCAATATTCATGTGAAGGATTTAAAACCGTTCCATCCGTCTGATCATTAGTAAGTACACTGTATAATGACCGAAATCAAAATAAACCCTACCGTTATATTGTACTGATCACCGATAATAAATGGGATACATCCGTTCTGTCTGACTCTATTTCACTCCTCTATTACCGTTAAAAATAATATTCATCACCGAAACTAGGTTAGTAATGGGGTACTACCGCTGCTTTCACTGAATAAGTGCCCAGGTGAGTGAAATAGAGCCTTATACTTGTATCTCCTCATTAACTGACAAAATGTACATACCTATATTTCCGCGATTCCACCATAACCGATAGATCTAACCTGGTCTGCCAGTGTTGGCAGACAGTGTTCCGTACAGTTTTGTTTGTTCTGTGCAGCTTATTGCCACCAAACAGGACCGTCTGACTGTCATCCAGTGGGTAAGTCGTATCCCACACACCTACAACAGAAAATTTCGTTAATTCACTGGAAAAACAAGAACCGTAACAGTTAATTCAATTTTTCTGTATTATTTGTGAGACCGATAATAACAAGTGAGATACACCCGTCCTGTCTGTCTCTATTTCACCCCTGTGTCACTGTTAAATACAATAACCGAATAGAAAATAGCAATAGAAGGCTGACACCGCTTACACCGATATTACAAACTGGCCTGAACGGTAAGTGAAATAGAACAGTATATTTGTATCTCCTTATTAAAATTACCGACCGTACTTACCGTTTCTTCCGAAATTCCACCGTACACCCTGTTATCCCTCTGCTCCAGGATATCAGTATACTAAATGCTTTTCTCTCATTTTTATGCAACCTACAACTGCTGCTGACTCCAACACCATCGGACAAATCGAAATGGTACTCACTTTGAAGATTCCGTCCTGCACTGTTTCCACTATTTTCCGCCATTTCTTTCACCGATGGAAATGGGAATCGAAATTTGGAACCACAGGGCGAAATTTGACGGTTGGACTTTGGACGTTAGCTGATAGAACACAGAACTTCGACATCCAAGCGCGCCGTCAACGCGGACCATAGAGTGGGAGTAACCGAGATAGCATTAGCCGAGTATACGCCACCTGGAGTAGATTAGGTGGACTTGTTTAATGTAAATCCGATCTCAATCATCTTGCCGTGAATAGTCAAACCGTTAACCGGACTTAGTAGATTTCACCGTGAAAAATTTAATCCCCTATTTCATCGTGGATTCAATTTTTCAACCGGAGCCGGGGGGATGTAACGAGAGGGTAGTTTTCAAACCTACCCCCTCATTTTAGAATAATTATTTTAGTTTTCATTTTTAAATAATTTTGTTTGAATTAATTTTCCGAGAAATATTTTTAATTTCTAATTCAGGACTCCGACATCGTTCGGAATTGTAAACATACCGCACCGTTTTTATTTCCTAAAAACGATGTCGCACCGTATAAAACATCCTGAATTGGAAGATAACCGAGGTTTTTTGTTCGCTAGCGCAGATAAGTCGAAATTAAAACGTCTTCATCGACGCAAATTTACCGAATTTCGACTGCCGGGCACATCTGATTTCCGCACCCCCCCTGTGGGTATAAAATCAGATGTTCCCCCGCAGGCCACTTCACTTACGATTTTCGCTTGACTTATGACTGACGATTTTCACTTTTACCTTCCGCCGTTGAGTTTTAGTATAAGATTTCTTTTGAGTTTTGGGTTCATTTTTTTGCCGTTCAGAATATAAATTTTTAGTTTTGTTTTCTCTCAGTAATTACCGTGTACCATTCGGGTGATTTCGAGAGTTGTGAGTGTTGGTGGCCGAATATAGCCCAGAGGTAAGACGACACTCCGTTAGTTTTTTTTATTGGAACTTCAGTTTTCCGTCGACATCCCTCTTATACCCGAGTCTGAGTTCCACCCCTACTGTCATTAACGTACCCTGCTGGTGTGGATACCCGGGGGGTAGGCGAAGGCACTTTGGGGTGGCTCACCCTTTCCCGAAATTTCCCGTCTTATCTAGTTCCACCCCTATTGTCGTTAAAGTACCCTGCTGGCGTGGATACCCGGGGGGTACCGAGGACACTTTGGGGTGGCGCACCCTTTCCTCAGTTCCCGTCTTTTTACCCCGTTCCCGTGTTCACCCCTACGGTTAGGGAGGCATTCTGCTGGTGTGGATACCCGGGGAGTGCCGAACGAGCCTAAGGGTGAGCCGTCGTATTTCTGTGCTATCTTTCATCCCCTAACCTGGCTGAAGTCCAATATCTGTCCGTCAAGTGTACGTCTCAGGTTCTGGCTGGCGAACAAGTCCGTTAACCCCCGTATAACGTCTGAGATCGGATCCCGTGTCATTCCGTCCGTTTTGCCCTGTAAATCTCACTGATTTCGAGTCACTGTAAGAATTTTGTAATAGTGCCATTTGTGTTCCCCTTTTACGAATCGACCAATAAAAGTTGTATACGTTGATTCTACCTATCATTGTGCGTCGCTAACATCCTAGACACCAGGGAACCCTGTCTCCGGCTAGTAGCTGCCAGGGTAGGTTTGCTATTCTCTAAAGAATAGCTGGCGCTCGAGTACACCGAGGAAAACCCCAATTACAGCCTACGTAACATGGAGGTGAGCGAATACCTGATCAGGTGGGTGGTGGAATACTTTAAAGACCGCTGTGTAAGAATTGGTAGCGTATCACATAGGTGTTCCAGCGGAGTTCCCCAAGGGTCGGTGGCAGGTCCGTCTCTGTGGAACGTGGGCTACAACGGTGTCCTTGGATTGCCCTACCCGAGTGGGGTTTGGGCTGTCGCTTATGCCGATGATCTGGCGTTTGTAATAGAGGCAGATGATGAGGAGGAATTGCAGTGGAGGATTGAGAAGACGGTGGACATGGCAGGGAGGTGGATGGAACCCAGGGGACTCAGGTTGGCTCCGCAAAAGACGGAAATCTTGATAATCAAGGGACCGAGGAAGCAGGGTAACCTCAGCGTCAACGTCGCCGGTAGAAACATAACTCCAGTGAAGGAGGTTAAGTACTTGGGTGTCACGATGAGCAAGGGGCCGTCTTTTGGTGGGCATATTAAAAACATCGCTGAGAAAGCCGCAGCTAAGTCAGATGCTATGGGAAGACTCCTGCCAAACGTCGGTGGACCCCTATATCTTAAAAGAAGAGTGCTATGCTCAATAGTACATAGTGTACTCCTGTACGCGGCACCAGCCTGGAGAGATGCCATGAAGAGAGAAAACCACAGGAGGCAGTTGGTCAGCATCCAGAGACGCGGACTCCTCCGAGTGGCTTCAGCCTACCGCACTGTCTCTGCTGAGGCAGTACAGGTGGTGGCTGGCTTCCCACCGCTGGATCTCATGTTGTCAGAGGCTTGTTTTCTGTACAAGGTTGGTAGTAGACTCCAGGGCAACAGGACGATGGCTAGGAAGCAAACCCTCAGAAAGTGGAAGGAGAGATGGGAAACTGGTGGATCAGTGGCCAACTGGACGCGAGGACTTATAAAGGACCTGGAAAAATGAATAAATTGCGAACACCGCGGAACGTGCTACTTCTTCACACAGTTTCTCACGGGGCATGGATCATTTGGCACGTACACAAAACGAATTGGTAAGACACTGACGGACACGTGCCACGTGTGCGGAATTCAGGACAGCCCACAGCATGTAGTTTACGAGTGCGACAGATTTGCTCGGGAAAGACAAATCCTTGAAAATAAGATTGGAAACCTTCCAGAGATAGACAATTTAATTTCCTTTATGATACAGGACGAAGTATACTGGAACGAAATCTACGGATTTGTAGTGTACAGAGACATCCTGTATAATATGTGTATGATGGGTTGTCTGAAAGCCAGGCGCTCCATTTCATCAAAATCTTAATGTTGTGGAAATCTTATCACTTGTCCATGTGTGGCGGTTTTTTCTTTTGTTCGCTGAATTAGTTTAATCATTTTCACAAGTCGACATCTTCTTGAAGAGCGAATCTTAATTATTGAATTTTTATTACATTGAGCCTTCTATTGAGTTCATTTGATTATAAACTTACTGTCATAACGGTGAGATACCACTCTTGAGCTTGGTCAACGGTGAAGGAAAGTGATTCAAGAACACCCAAACAAGTTAAGTATTCACACCACTCAAGGAGACGAATGTTCAACCTTGAAAATCAACATGAAAAGGATAAGTCTAGAATGTTTATTATTGTATTAAATAATTGATCGTTTGGAATTTTGTTAACCTAATTTATTTAGTCAAATATAATAAGACGTTTCGGGTTCGGGCCCTTTTTCAATCTAAAAACAAATATCAAAAACACAGTTACATATACAATTATTCGAGATAGAGATCTGTCACCTTTATTTTAACAATTTCCAAGTCTTCTGCTTGTGGTGCATGTGTCTTCATTCTTCATTTTGTAACATAATGTGGTGCTAAGTTAATGAATTGTCAAGTTGGTGTCGTTGTCACTCTTCTTCTTCTTTCGTTGTCGTTTTCCGCTGTCTTCTTTATAATCGTTGAGTATATTTTGTTCAGACCATTTATATCTGTTCTGTCGTTGATAGAGTTGGGGTTTCGTTTTATATAAATCATTTCCAAAAATTCCCTGGTTCTTTTATTTGTTTCCCTATCTAATATCCTTGTATTCTCAAAATTGAAAGTGTGGTTGTTTTCTATTGTATGTTTGTAAAGGGCTGTTTGAGTTTTAGAATATTTGTGTCCTTTTATCCTGTTGTTCAGATTTTGTTCCGTTTGTCCTATGTACACTCCATTACATTGGTTGCATGGTATCTCGTAGACGATATGTGATTTTTGACCTTTCGGGACTATTGCCTTCAATCTCGAAAATAATTGATTAACCTGTATAAATGGTTTGTGTGCAATCCTTATATTGGGGTATGGCTTTATTATGTTTTCTATTTTCTCAGACAGTGTTGGGATGTATGGTAGGGGTATGTAAACTATTGGCTCGGTTTTTGGATTTTGGTAACTTAGTGAGTTGTAAAATTTATGAGTGCGTTGTTTTATTGTTTTCTTTATCATTTCTTGGGGGTAATTGTTTGTGGCAAGTAGGGAGGAGATCTGATTTAGTATCTCCGGTCTATAACGTGGTGAAGTTAATTTGATTGCTCGATCTATATAATTGGTTACTATTGCTTTTTTCTGTTTGATGTTATATACTGTGTTATAATCAAGTATCCGGTCTGAGTTAATGGTTTTTCGGAGCATTTTAGTTTCTATTTTGTTATTTTCTCTAATGATGGTCATGTCCAGAAAGTTGATTTTATTGTCCAGTTCTGTTTCTAGAGTAAATTTCAGTTTGTTGTTAAGATTGTTCAAAACTTCCATTATTTCTTTAATTTGATCTTCTGTTGTTATAATTAAACAATCATCCACGTACCTCTTGAAAATTGTTATTCTATATGATGAATTTAGCAAAACTTTTTCTTCAAAATATTCTAGCACTAATTGAGCCACTGCACCAGCAACCGGACTACCCATAGCTACACCATCTATTTGTTGGTAAAATTCGTCTTCGTATTGAAAATAGCAAGTTCCCAATGTAAGTTGCACTTCCTCTATGAATTCAGTTTTCGGTAGATCTGTATATTTTTCTATGAGGTGCCATTTTTCCTCCAGTATCTGTGGTACCAGTTGTGTGGGGATATTTGTATATAGGGACACAGCATCTATAGAAAATAATTTTTGATCATCTGGAACGTATAGTGTATCTAATTCTTGTTTAAGTTCATAGGAGTTCTTGGTGTAAAAGGGATTTTTGTTTATAACATTTGAGAGAACTGATGCTAAATATTTGGACAGCTTATAAAATGGTGTTTGCGTATGAGAAATAATAGGTCTGAGTGGAATGTTTGGCTTGTGGAGTTTTGGCAAGCCATATATTTTCGGTGAAATACTATTATGTACAGTGAGAGATCTAGCGAGGGTTGGTGATATAAATTCTGAGTTTTCCCATTTTTTAATTATTTCGTTATTGTGTTTTTGTAAGGAATTTGTTAAGTCTCTCTTTATGCGTTTGTATGTTGTTGTATCACTTAGCAGTTCTCTAATCTTTGTTTCGTAGGTAGATTTATTCATTACAACTGTTGAATTTCCCTTGTCCGCTCTCGTTACTACAATCTGTGGATTATCTCGTAGAAATTTCTTTGTTTTATTGAATGCTGTTATATCCTTCCTTTCTTTAAAATTCAGTTTTTCATTTTTAACTTTGTCGTGGTGTTTAATTAAAGTATTATGTTTAAGCACGACAAAAAAGCAAGTGGACTGTATGAAATTCGAACAATAATAATAAATCAAACGATAAAAAAGTAACACCAGAACGATAATCTGACTCACCTTTCTTTCACTTTCGACCATAAATTTCACCGAATGTGATCGACACTCTCCAAAAATGCAACGAAAATCTACCGTCGACGAAGATGCGAAAATCTCTTCTCTTCTCCTCTCGATCTTCGGGGAAATATCTCTTCCCTCGAAATTCCGGTGTTGCCAGTATTACACATTGTGGTGCAAACAAGGGAAAACAAGCAAAATATTTCGACATTGGTCTATTCGTTCCGAAATTCACAAACCAAGAAATATGCGAAACCCTAACATTCCGCTCACCAAAAATATCAAGATATTTTTTTTTTTTTTAAATAGAACCCGAAAAAAAAAATCAATGTACAGCTTGATTCAAGCAAAATAAAATAAACAAGTGCATATATACTCGAACCTCCATGTATACATAAAAAAATTAAAAAAAAAAACTAATTTGATTTTGGTAGTGGACATAATTTAGTAAGTCCACGTTTGAACTGACTATCAGGTGTTTTCACCGAAGCCACTCGAACAACTCCATCCCTGCCGGGATATAATTCCGTGATTCTACCAATCTTCCACTTCAATGGGGGAAGATTTTCATCCTTTATCAGAACTAAATCACCGACATCTATTCCAACACCGTCGCTCGTCCATTTCAATCGTTGATTTAAAGAATGCAAGTATTCAATGTGCCATCGCTTCCAAAAATCTTGGTGCAATCGAGTCAATAATTGCCACCTATCGAGATGATTGAAATTCAACGAAGTCAAATCAGGGTCCAGCAAAGCCGATAACGGTTCCAATGTCAAAAAATGACCTGGAGTCAAAACCGAAAAATCATTGGGATCTGAACTTTGTTCTGTCAGAGGGCGCGAATTGAGCACAGCTTCTATTTGAACTAATAATGTGTTCAATTCTTCGAAAGTGAGAATTTGTTCTCCTATTACACGATACAAATGTGTTTTGACCGACTTGATACCGCTCTCAGCAAGACCACCGAAATGTGGTGTGGCGGGAGGATTAAACGACCATTCCAATTTTTCGTATTCCGCAACATCCCTCAAGATGTTCTTCAAATAATTTGCTGCCCCTACAAAGTTAGTACCACCATCCGTGTGAATGTGTGATACTCGACCGCGTCTTCCAATAAAACGACGAAAGGCGGCCAGAAAACAGGCAGTACTTAGATCCGAAGCCAATTCTAAATGCAATGCCTTTGTAGCACAACAAACAAACAGACAAAGATACGATTTCTGCATTTTAGCAGATCGCAATCCGCTACTTTTGATGGTGAACGGACCACCAAAGTCGATACCCACGCACGAAAACGGTTTAGCCTGGGATATACGAAAGGGAGGCAAATTTCCCATCAATGGCTGAAAAGTTTTAGGATTCGTCCTGAAACATTTGAAGCATTTTGAAATAATACTGCGAATTGCCCTTCTAGGTGACAGAATCCAATACTGTTGCGAGAGCAAATACTGCAGTGTACGTAGACCGGGATGCAAATATTTGCGATGAAAACTTTCGATTATTAATTCCGTCAATCTATGTTTTCTAGGTAGCAAAATCGGATATTTCTTATCATAAGATAATCTACTATTAATAATACGACCGCCTACTCTGAGCAAACCGAAATCGCATAGAAACGGCATCAATTTGCGTAGAGGTTTCGAAAGAGGTAAACCTTGTTTTAACCGCTTTATTTCTTCCGCAAAAACAATACTCTGAACGTTTCTAACAACGATCATTAAAGCCGTATTCAATTCTATGGCAGTAAGAATACCACTCATCTTATGTTTATCTTTCCGAATATTATTCATGAATCTATAAAGATAGGCCATAATAGACTGTATTTTACTTAAAGACGAATATTTTTCCAATAAAGAAGAAACTACTCCATCTTCAACATGAACATTGAAACTATAAAGTTTCGTTTCCGATATTATCTTATCATCAGAGAAATTTTCTGCAATTCCATTAGAAACAGAAAAAACACTTCTAAGAAAAGGGGGCCCCGCCCACCATAACGAATTATCTAAAAGCTCAGAGGGTAGACAACCTCTAGATCCGATGTCTGCTGGATTTTCACAACCATTAATATGATGCCAGCAACTTGGACTAACCTTTTCTTGAATAGAAGCTACTCTATTGGCGACGAAAGTCTTCCATCTACTTGGTGGAGACTTGATCCAACATAATGCAACATTTGAATCTGACCAGGCAAATGTGCGAGTTATAGTGAAATTGGAAACAAATACCGATTTTATATAACTTAACATGTTACTTAACAACACGGCGGCACACAACTCCAATCTTGGTATCGATACCTTTTTTGAGGGAGCAACCTTTGTTTTTGCCAGAACTAATATCGACTTGTATTCGAACTCCGAAATCTTCATTCTCAAGTACGCAACACCAGCATAACCTCGTTCACTCGCGTCACAAAATCCGTTCAATTCACAAGATTTGGATCGAGGAATTTCTAAAAATCTAGGAATTTCAAGATTTGAAAGAGACTCGAGTTCTGATCTATATTGATTCCATCGAGAAACGATATTCTCTGGAGGAACGTCATCCCAATCTAATCCCAAACTCCATAAAATTTGGTTCAAATATTTAGCAGAAAATGTAATAGGTGCGAGAAAGCCTAAAGGATCAAATATTCTCGCTAACTCCGATAAAATAGTGCGTTTAGTGCATTCTTTAGATGAAACATTCACGGTATAACAAAATACGTCTTTAGTAGGATTCCATTTCAAACCCAAGACTTTAACAATAGAACTGTCGTCCAAATCAAGAGGAATCTGTTTAAATTCATCTGGCAGAAAACTAAGTAATTCAGAACAATTTGAAGCCCATTTCCTCAGAGGGAAACCGGCTTTTCCAAAAGCACAAATCAATTGTTCGATAATTACACGAGCATCATCTAAAGAATCACTTCCCGACAGAACATCATCGATATAAATATCATTATTTAAAATTGAAATGACTAACGGAAAGTTACAACCCTCATCAATGGCGAGCTGTTTGATTACTCTATTTGCAAGAAACGGCGAACATGTTAATCCGAATGTAACCGTATTCAACGTATATTCTAAAAGTGGTTCATCACTAGAGAAACGCCAAAACATACGCTGATAATCTCGAAACTTAGGCGAAACTATAATTTGTCGAAACATCTGCTTAATGTCAGCAGTAAAAGCAATACGATGTGTTCTGAAACGAGCCAAAAGACCCACCAAATCAGTTTGTAATTTGGGGCCGACGTACAACGAATCATTAAGTGAAAACCCCGATGTGCATTTTTGAGATGCATCAAAGACTACTCTCAATTTAGTTGTCAATGAGTCAGGTTTTATAACGCAGTGATGTGGCAAATAATAGGATTTAGAATAATCCGTCAAAGTTGGAGCAATGGTCATATGTCCCGAATTCAAATAATCACGCATGAAGTCATCATACTGAATTTTCAAAACATCATCCTTGCTTAACCGACATTCCAAGTTGAAAAATCTTTTGATAGCTATCTCCCGAGAATCTTGAAAAGATGGTTCCAAATTCGAAATAAAAGGCAAATCAACTATATATCGACCATCAACATCCCGAGTTGTAGTTTTCGAGAAGATATCTTCGCAGAGCTGATCATCTTCAGAAATGACATTATGTTCAGGTACTTGTTCCAACTCCCAAAATTTCTTTAGCGTATTTTCCAATGATTCTACTTCAGTTGGACATGAAACCAAAAATGATGTTAAACCAGCACTATCAACAAAAGAATTTTCTGAACCGATTCGTCCAGTCAAAACCCAACCGAATAATGTATTGATAGCTATAGGTTCTCCAATATTATTTTCAACTTTACCTGGAATTAATATCTGAGCAAAGATATCCGCAGAAATGAGCATATCAATCGAACGCGAACTATGAAATCTGGGATCAGCCAATTTCAGAGAAGTTATATGAGGCCAATTAAACGAAGTTATCTTGAAATTTGGCATATCCGAACATATTTTTGGTAAAACAAAGACATCAACTTTTAATTCTTGCTCGGTGTCATAACATGAACTAATCGTACAAGTTGAAGATCCCTTGGGTACAACGGGAGAGCTACCAATTCCATGAATCGAAGTTGTCAAGGGAAAATATCTCAAACCTAACTTATTCAAACATTTTGATGTTATGAAACTAGCCTGACTTCCATTATCAAGCAATGCACGAATTTTTTGTTTATTACCAAATGCGTCTTTTACCAAAATTTCTGCTGTCGAAAGCAAAACAAACGATTCTGACGATTTAATAGGAGAAATTTGCAGAGAAACTGCCTGATTTAAACTAGTTTGAGACTTATTATCAACTATAGCCTCAGAACTATCCGAATTATTTTTATGAATCAAAGAACCTGAAACTGAAGTGCTCGGTTTATTTTCCAATGATCGATTAAATTCAACTCGCTCAAAATGTAGAAATGAATGATGTCTACTACTTCCACAACGTCCGCATGACGATTTACTCGGACAACTATTACAACGATGAGAAGATTGCAAACATTTTAAACACAACTGATGATTTTTAGCTAACAAAAATCTATCATATGGAGAGCGATTCTGAAAAATAGAGCAATTCAGGTTCACGTGGTTCGATGATTTACAAAAAACACATGTTAATTTTTCAACAGAATTTGCATCAGCTAAGAATGAAACCCGCGAACTATTATTTCTAACAACTTTAGGAGCACAAGCCGAAGAATTATTCCTCTGAACTTGAAACTTATCATTCGATGATTCGACTGTCTCTAAGGCTTTACAATGATATGACAAAAATGCTATTAAGTCGGTATATTGAGGTAATTCTACCTTACTGTGATCTAATTCAAATTTAGTTCTTGTTTTGAAATCGATTTTATCCAAAAGTATATTAAACAATGGAAAATCCCACGAATCAACCGGAAAATCCAAATTGTCCAAAGCGGATAAATTTTCAGAAAATACATTTAACAATTTCCTCAATGAAGTAACATTCTCCTTTTCTAATTTTGGAAAACGAAAAATTTCGTTCCAATACGAAACTGCTAAAGGCCTCTTGTTATTATAACGCTTAAGTAAACTACCGAAAGCGATCGGATAATTGTCCCCTGACAAAGGTATTCCTTTAACTATTTCCAGAGCATCATTGGATGTACTACTCAAAAGGTACTGAAATTTTTCTATGTTGCTCAACGACAAATTTTTGTCAACCAATGATACGAACAAATCACGAAAATTAGGCCATTCTTTCAAAACACCTCCAAAAGTGGGTAGTGAAATCTTGGGTAATCTAACGTGCGATACTGTAGGTGGAGCAGTCTCCGTTTCACTGTTTCGATTTACCTTTTCAACCAAATTATAAAAGATGGATTTAACAGTGAAATATTGTTTATCTACTAAAGAACGAATATCTTCCTGTGTTTGAAGAACTTCTTCACCCTCATTTGCCCTCGCATTAACAATCTTGAAATGGCTAGCTTCGAATTGTTTATAAATTGACTCTAACCTATTCATTCGCATCTTCAGCTCCGAAATCAAAGCGGGATCGCACTGAGCATTCTGCGCTACCTCGAGGATTTCTGAAATACGATTGGAAGCGGTCTTACGATTGGCATAAGGAATAGCTAACGCAGACGCGTCAGATGGCATCCTGAATAATTTTCCGAAACAGGAAAATGCAAACTAATTGAACAAAATTTGGCAACAACGCTGAAACAAATGCCGATGATTTATTCCAATATTCAAGATAAACGATGGAACTCTTATCGTGAAAACGAAATATGAACGTTTTTTCGTCCGTTCGAAGATGTATGCACATATGCAGCTGTAGTCACTTTATCTGATATGAACGTTATCGAGTTTAATTTTCAAACGATTTTTGAAAATAAACTGATCGAAATCGAATGAATTTGACAAAATAAAATGAAATGAAAATCAATTTTTCTCAAAAACGAATCAGGCGCCGAATGGACCAATGTTTAAGCGCGACAAAAGAGCAAGTGGACTGTATGAAATTCGAACAATAATAATAAATCAAACGATCAAAAAGTAACACCAGAACGATAATCTGACTCACCTTTCTTTCACTTTCGACCATAAACTTCACCGAATGTGATCGACACTCTCCAAAAATGCAACGAAAATCTACCGTCGACGAAGATGCGAAAATCTCTTCTCTTCTCTTCTCGATCTTCGGGGAAATATCTCTTCCCTCGAAATTCCGGTGTTGCCAGTATTACACATTGTGGTGCAAACAAGGGAAAACAAACAAAATATTTCGACATTGGTCTATTCGTTCCGAAATTCACAAACCAAGAAATATGCGAAACCCTAACATATTATTTAGTTTTATTCTTATTTCATTTTGGTTTTCTTGCTTTAATTTCGTTATAATTGCTTCGATGGTGGCTATTATTTGATCTGTTGGAATTTGATTTGCATCTTTGGGGCGTATTGCAAACTTAGGGTCTTGGCTAAGTAGGAGTTGAATTTCGTCTGGAATAATGGTATCTGATAAATTCTTTATTGTGTTCTTCGTTTGAACTTGTGTGGCATTTTTAGTTGACTGTGACAATTTGACCAGTTTTTTGTTGTGCCTTTTTGTATTTAAATCTATGTTTTTCTTAATAATATCTGACTGTAGATCTTCAAAAGTGGACAAAATTTCATTTGAAGTATGTGTGAGGATAAGGTTTCTCTGCTGATCTAGTTTAAGCTGTAGTAGGTTTATACTTTTAGTTGTATCTGTTATAATCAGCTTAAGGATTTGTTTTCTATGTTTCTCATGCAATTTTTGAAACTTAAAGTTTAGATACTTACATTCAAGTTTAATTTGATTGGTGTTGAAATTTAGGAAATTTGGTAACAAATCTCTATCTTTACATTTAAGCAAGAAGATTCTTCTTGATTTCATATTGATTAGTTTGACGTTGGTTTTGGTGTAGTCCAGCATCTTTCTCAGGATGTACGCTGTCGGATCGTTTATTCCGCTTCTTTCATGGAACCTCTTGACCAAACCTATGTGCCTGCCGTTGTACTTTGTTTCTTCGATATGGAGGGGTTGTTCTGCCTGTCCCATTCTGGCCTCCTGTGTACATCTTTGGTTGTTTGCCATAATTTCAATCGTGGCTGATAACTTTGTTTGTTGGTATATTTATTCCATTAGTTTATTATTGTATTAAATAATTGATCGTTTGGAATTTTGTTAACCTAATTTATTTAGTCAAATATAATAAGACGTTTCGGGTTCGGGCCCTTTTTCAATCTAAAAACAAATATCAAAAACACAGTTACATATACAATTATTCGAGATAGAGATCTGTCACCTTTATTTTAACAATTTCCAAGTCTTCTGCTTGTGGTGCATGTGTCTTCATTCTTCATTTTGTAACATAATGTGGTGCTAAGTTAATGAATTGTCAAGTTGGTGTCGTTGTCACTCTTCTTCTTCTTTCGTTGTCGTTTTCCGCTGTCTTCTTTATAATCGTTGAGTATATTTTGATCAGACCATTTATATCTGTTCTGTCGTTGATAGAGTTGGGGTTTCGTTTTATATAAATCATTTCCAAAAATTCCCTGGTTCTTTTATTTGTTTCCCTATCTAATATCCTTGTATTCTCAAAATTGAAAGTGTGGTTGTTTTCTATTGTATGTTTGTAAAGGGCTGTTTGAGTTTTAGAATATTTGTGTCCTTTTATCCTGTTGTTCAGATTTTGTTCCGTTTGTCCTATGTACACTCCATTACATTGGTTGCATGGTATCTCGTAGACGATATGTGATTTTTGACCTTTCGGGACTATTGCCTTCAATCTCGAAAATAATTGATTAACCTGTATAAATGGTTTGTGTGCAATCCTTATATTGGGGTATGGCTTTATTATGTTTTCTATTTTCTCAGACAGTGTTGGGATGTATGGTAGGGGTATGTAAACTATTGGCTCGGTTTTTGGATTTTGGTAACTTAGTGAGTTGTAAAATTTATGAGTGCGTTGTTTTATTGTTTTCTTTATCATTTCTTGGGGGTAATTGTTTGTGGCAAGTAGGAAGGAGATCTGATTTAGTATCTCCGGTCTATAACGTGGTGAAGTTAATTTGATTGCTCGATCTATATAATTGGTTACTATTGCTTTTTTCTGTTTGATGTTATGTACTGTGTTATAATCAAGTATCCGGTCTGAGTTAATGGTTTTTCGGAGCATTTTAGTTTCTATTTTGTTATTTTCTCTAATGATGGTCATGTCCAGCAAGTTGATTTTATTGTCCAGTTCTGTTTCTAGAGTAAATTTCAGTTTGTTGTTAAGATTGTTCAAAACTTCCATTATTTCTTTAATTTGATCTTCTGTTGTTATAATTAAACAATCATCCACGTACCTCTTGAAAATTGTTATTCTATATGATGAATTTAGCAAAACTTTTTCTTCAAAATATTCTAGCACTAAATGGCTTGCCAAAACTCCACAAGCCAAACATTCCACTCAGACCTATTATTTCTCATACGCAAACACCATTTTATAAGCTGTCCAAATATTTAGCATCAGTTCTCTCAAATGTTATAAACAAAAATCCCTTTTACACCAAGAACTCCTATGAACTTAAACAAGAATTAGATACACTATACGTTCCAGATGATCAAAAATTATTTTCTATAGATGCTGTGTCCCTATATACAAATATCCCCACACAACTGGTACCACAGATACTGGAGGAAAAATGGCACCTCATAGAAAAATATACAGATCTACCGAAAACTGAATTCATAGAGGAAGTGCAACTTACATTGGGAACTTGCTATTTTCAATACGAAGACGAATTTTACCAACAAATAGATGGTGTAGCTATGGGTAGTCCGGTTGCTGGTGCAGTGGCTCAATTAGTGCTAGAATATTTTGAAGAAAAAGTTTTGCTAAATTCATCATATAGAATAACAATTTTCAAGAGGTACGTGGATGATTGTTTAATTATAACAACAGAAGATCAAATTAAAGAAATAATGGAAGTTTGAACAATCTTAACAACAAACTGAAATTAACTCTAGAAACAGAACTGGACAATAAAATCAACTTTCTGGACATGACCATCATTAAAGAAAATAACAAAATAGAAACTAAAATGCTCCGAAAAACCATTAACTCAGATCGGATACTTGATTATAACACAGTACATAACATCAAACAGAAAAAAGCAATAGTAACCAATTATATAGATCGAGCAATCAAATTAACTTCACCACGTTATAGACCGGAGATACTAAATCAGATCTCCTCCCTACTTGCCACAAAAAATTACCCCCAAGAAATGATAAAGAAAACAATAAAACAACGCACTCATAAATTTTACAACTCACTAAGTTGCCAAAATCCAAAAACCGAGCCAATAGTTTACATACCCCTACCATACATCCCAACACTGTCTGAGAAAATAGAAAACATAATAAAGCCATACCCCAATATAAGGATTGCACACAAACCATTTATACAGGTTAATCAATTATTTTCGAGATTGAAGGCAATAGTCCCGAAAGGTCAAAAATCACATATCGTCTACGAGATACCATGCAACCAATGTAATGGAGTGTACATAGGACAAACGGAACAAAATCTGAACAACAGGATAAAAGGACACAAATATTCTAAAACTCAAACAGCCCTTTACAAACATACAATAGAAAACAACCACACTTTCAATTTTGAGAATACAAGGATATTAGATAGGGAAACAAATAAAAGAACCAGGGAATTTTTGGGAATGATTTATATAAAACGAAACCCCAACTCTATCAACGACAGAACAGATATAAATGGTCTGAACAAAATATACTCAACGATTATAAAGAAGACAGCGGAAAACGACAACGAAAGAAGAAGAAGAGTGACAACGACACCAACTTGACAATTCATTAACTTAGCACCACATTATGTTACAAAATGAAGAATGAAGACACATGCACCACAAGCAGAAGACTTGGAAATTGTTAAAATAAAGGTGACAGATCTCTATCTCGAATAATTGTATATGTAACTGTGTTTTTGATATTTGTTTTTAGATTGAAAAAGGGCCCGAACCCGAAACGTCTTATTATATTTGACTAAATAAATTAGGTTAACAAAATTCCAAACGATCAATTATTTAATACAATAATAAACTAATGGAATAAATATACCAACAAACAAAGTCTAGAATGTTTGATATGTTTATTTCAAAAATTGTTAATGATTCAGTGAGAATGCCCCTAAATAATGTACAAGTTGATCAAGCTAGAAGTGGAGATCAAGAAAATGATTATTTTATGCAGGATGTTCCTGGGGTTGATTTGATTAATACTGATAATCTTGATACTGAAAATCTAGCGAATAACATACGTGGACATGCACGCGTTCAATCTGGTTCACGTATACAGGGTGTCTCTGAAAGAAATATAAACGTCAAATCAAATTTAAGTTCCAATTTTAACTTAACCTCAGTGAGGAGAGTAAACTCCCATCGGGCGCCTCCCCAGGTGGCGGATAGGGGGATGCCTCCCAGATATGGGTGGTACCGGGGAAATCAAATACCCGGGGCGGACCAAATCGGCGCTGCCTTGCGCGTTGGGGAACGGACCCCAAAGGCTAAGGGAAGGAAAACCCGGACAGAAAACCCATGCATACCGATGGGTAACCATCGGGGAAGAACGCGTAGGCGGTTAAACTTATACTTAAACATGGCGGATCAGAAAACTAAAGTGATACCCCAGGAGGGTAGGACCGAAGTGAAATAAAACACCCCTTATCTGGAATCAATGGAAGAGCGGCTTTCCACTGAACAAGGGGTGATTATTTTTAAGATGTTAACACACAAAATTGAAGGCCCTTTTAAAGGCAAAAATGGTGGATTCGGCCCGTCGCGCGAAGGACAGGACTTTGATGTTTTTCTATATTTTCTGGGGAGAAAATTTAAATGAGACTCTGTTAAAATGTAACGAATAAATCTATTCCAGGTATTTGAATACAAGCACGTATTTGGTCGATAACGACCCAAAATAAAATCTCAATTTCTTTCGCACATACAAAGTGCGCAAAGCAATAATCATTAAAATTTCGCCAACAAAATCTTGGATTAAAATTCTCTTTTTTTCAATTGCAAAACAACAATAAAAATATAATCAAAAATCACATGAATTTCAGAGGAGCTTTCAGGACTCTGGACAAACAAAAATTGGAACCTTCTACCTTTTTCTGCGACCAGCGACCGTCGTTCGCCTGGGGCTGCTGGTGAACTTTTTCGATCACCAGACTTTCCTCGCACAGAACGGCGAATTCTCAATTACACTCAACCGCACTTCCCGCACTTTACCGTCGTCAACGATTAACGCTCTTCGTTTCGACTCTATCCGAAATATTGAAAAATCCTATATCCGACCTATACCACAAATAAAAACAATGTTACGCCCTGAACTGACTTTAACCACGGTACTAATTATCTTACACTATTCCCCGAATAGCTTGTACCCGTCTCCCTTTTTGAGACCTAACTCCGAAAAAATACTTCTAAATTTCTCGAACTGCCGAATCTACTCTCGGACTTCCAAATCTACCCTATTAGAATCCCGGATTCTACTTCCGTCTTCCCGACGTATATTTTCTTCGACTAACAACTGACTCCCTTCCCTTTTTTTGATTCCTTTTATTATTCCCCTTCTTAGATCAAAACCCAAATTCCTTCTCCACCTCTCATGGGTGTTTCCCCGATTATGCCACGACGCTCTAACCTTGCATTTTTCTGAACTAATTGAATTGGCCGGTTAAAACTCAAGAGCCTGCTAATTCTTACAACGCCGAATCAATTATCTTCGAATATTGAATTGATATATAAGCTCTTATGGGCGAGTTATTATCTAAACTAAACCGTTTTCCTTTTAACTTAAAAATCGGTCTCATGTCCGACATGAAACTCTACTTCTTCGACACTTATCTTCCGAGTGGAAAATTATCGTTCTTACGCTTGTCATCAAAACCTTTATTTTCAATTATCTTGAACGTTAAGAACCCGAAAAAGAATTTCCTAGCCCAATATTCTAGAAGCATATATATCTCGTCAATATTCCCATTTATTACAATACTCCCCCCTTAAAAAAAGTTTTGGCATTGGATGCCATAACTTTTCTCTATTCCTATCAAGACTTTCACTGGTCCACTAGTCCATCGTCTCCCAACCAAAAAGCTCAAACATCCTATACTAAATGTGCCAAGCATTTAAGCGTAATTCACAAGCAAAAAAAACTGAAACAGCATTATAAAATAATAGTAATAAAATTTTCCTTACAACTATGGAAATACCTTATCTACTTAACTTAAACAAAATCAATCAAAAATCAAACATCAGTATCATTGAGATTCAAAAACATGAAAATTCAAAACAGCAAAATTCAAAGTTCATTGACCAAGTTCTTGAAGGATAAATTTTGTCTGTCACTTCACTTCTCCAGCATGGAGTCTTTTAGGTTCACTTTTCGAATTTCAAATTCACTTTCGCGGTCACAATAAGCTTCTTTCCTCCACGCCGATGTCTGCCAGGTCCACGTTGTTTACTTTCCAGGAACTCACCTTCGCCTCGGGAATAACCTTCAAGGAGATGCAACGACCTAGTCTATCATTTTGAGCGTAACGCACTTGGTGTTCAATATGAATATTTCCGTTAACTTTCTAACGTCTATTGGTATCGCGCGAGTTGTCCTCATATTATACGGCACATAATCCGGGTTCGCGATCTACCACACTACCCGCACCTTTCTCCTCTGTCCAGTGGGGTGCAGTCGCGGTCAAAGAGGGATATAACATAGACGTTCTTGTCTCCTGTGGCACTGGTGTGTCTGTCGTAGTTTCGTTATTTCTTCTCATCTTCTCTTGCTTGGTCCTGTGTTGGTTCATTAGCCACATAGTCAGGGTATTCCACAGGCTGGCTAAAAGGGTCAGTCCACAGCCGAAGACTTCATATAGATGTAGTCCATTTAATATAACTCCTATGCTGTACTTTATTATTCTAAAAATTGCATAAAATCCCATAAGTCCGCTCATGAAAAGTCCGATGTCCGTGAACCATCCCCATATTTGACGGATCGTGTTATGTGCTAGCTCTTTCATTTCTTCTGTGTTGAATATATTTATGGTCGAAAATCCTTGATCCGATGTGTCCAACCCGGCTACCCTTCTAACGATGATATTTTCCACAGCTTTCCTTTCTATCCCGAAATTCAAAATGCGTTGAGCTTTGTCGATCTCTTCTTGTGTATATATTCCCAATGCGCCAATAGGCTGAATGGGTGCGAATTCTAATTTTGAGTCGGAATCAGGTTTAAGCTCTTTGGGTGCTTTCTTTAGGGTGGGGTACGGACTCAACCCCATCCATTGTTCCTCTATTTTATACAGTGGGGGCATAAGACCATTACAGTCTACCTCTTCTGCATAGTTCTGAATAACTCTAGTAACTGGAGCCATAAATTTCGATTGGTTGTTGACAGAAATGGGTAGTTCATTATAACATTTTTCAGTTCGCCGTACCTTCACTGTGAGGGGTACACATCGCATTATATACAGAACTTCTCCCAGTACACGTCCTACATATCCTCCGCTATCTTTCACCAATTGGCTCAAGGTATTGGGTACCAACGGGGCCATCAGAAGTCGATTTCTCAGTATCTCTCGTTGCACCAGACATCGTCTATGTATGGTGTCCGTATGTAATTGGTCTAACTTTCTAGTATATGCTTGTTCTACATATAAAAACTTACTATTGACATAAGCCATTAGATCGGCATTGTGAGGTAATATATCCATTTTAAGAACGAGTCGATCTTTCTGGTTTTCTTGTAGGACTAAGATTCGAGGATGCTCAGTTTGCCATATTTCAGTGTTACACAACATAACCTTTTTGATCAACGTTACTGCAAATACTTTTGTACTGTCTTCTACGACTAGAACCTGCTCTGTGGTAAAATGATTTGAAATTATCTCTGCCTGTCCCTGATAGAGTGAGGTGAGCGATTCCTCGCAGGTAGATAGGGGTTCGTGCTCCCATGTCACTTCTCCCAATGTGGTGTCAAAACAATACCCCTTCAAATAAGGGCATACAACACCCCCTAATATACTGATCTCATTTTCATCAATTTTCACTCGAGTTTCATAGTCTGAAACTCGTATTTTCACAGAGGCCACTATAACTACATCATGCCACGTTTGTCCACTCTCCTGATAAGTAATGCCCTTGCAGCTTCCATCATTATTCAATATACCTCCTAGTGTGACTGATGCTGAAGTAGTTCCATTCATAGTTATTTTCCCTATTTCTTGATTATACAGCTTTATAGTTTGGTAGCGGTGTACGGATCGACACTCTTCGGCTCCAATTCGATAAATAAAATTAGATATTCCCCCGGCCACAACTGAACTATGACTATGCATTCCACAATGCATAATAATTCGGTTTATTTCGACGCAACATGTCCACACGTGTCTCAGTTTTATTTCGTCCTTTTGCAACACCTTTACCTTAATCGATTTGCTTTTATAAGTGGTCTCTAGGCTAGGACACTCCGCGACATCACGTATAGAAACCGCGGTTATTTCGCTGTCTTTGTTCGCACAATCGTACGCTATCAACGCGTCAGCAGCACTCGCTATAGTCAATAAGAAGGTTATTCCACCAGCTAGGGCTAGTCCCTTCCCCATACTGAGGGTTGACTGGAATCCTCTTGAACCCTTTAAGATAGAATGAAGGATTTCGTTATCCACTAACAGTCTAACATCAAACTATACATGAAACAAATAACAATAGATGTAAAAGTAATACAATCTTACTCTCATTTTGTTTTATTTTTTTTTTGTCAATTCGACCCTCTCATGATTACTATCATTCAAAATAATCATGCGGGGAAGAATATCACAAGTAATATAAAAGCCTAAGAACACAAAAAAAATAAAATTCCAGAGCATTATAAAAAAATGAAAATGCAAACACAATTCAGAAAGAAGTTATGACGCTAATCATCGCCATGCATGCCAAACAGAAATGCCGAAGGGTATCAGGGCATCCAGAAAAGATGTTGTGTTGACAAAAGAATTCCTTCTCTGGTTATACTGGAGAAACAATTCCGAGCCAAAGGTAATCCACTAGTTGAAATAAAAGTTGGATTGAGGCCAGGAGGCCACACCCAAAAATTCTATATATAGAGGATTTAAATACTATCTGTAAAGAAAGCTTAGCAGATGTCCGTCACCACATATGTAGTGCAGTGTTTACGAGGGAAAGAGAGAGAAACAAAAATCAAATCTTCAAGAAACTCATTCGGAGATGGATTTTAAACTACTGTCCTAGTAAATGGACTCAACAGAAAAAGACAAAGATAAAATAAATATTGTTCGTAACCCAGAACGGGGACCCTCGTCAAGCGGTGGCTCATTGGGTCACTGAACCTCCTGGAATCTACGAAAAGGGCAGGAGTCGATTCAATTCTCCTGGGAGGCTCATCACCAAGACGCTCCCCCTCGCTACCCTAATCTCATCTTCTTCTCAAGAATAGCCCCAGCGATCTGGTGGGCGCCGTATTCTTGTAGATCGTCGTAGAGGAATCCTATCCGTTACAAATCTTTCTACCTCTCCATCCTCACTATGTTCCTCAACCTCATCCTCACTATCTTCCTCTATATCACCTTCCAGCGCCGAGCGCCGTATTGGAATAAGTGCCGGAGGAAATGTCCCTATTTCCTCCGGAGCCTCGTCCGAATCTGATAAAACGTCATTCCCACACCTTTGTTTTCCTTGTTGTCTCGTTATATTCATATCCCTCGGGACATACTTTTTTAACCTATTCGCATGAATAATTTGTTGCTCCCTTTCTCCCTTTTTTCCAATTCTATAGGTAACCGGACCAACTACATCTAAGATTACATAGGGACCCACCCAAGATTTTGAGAGCTTTTTTGATAATCCTTGCTTGACGCTCATTTCCTTTAAATATACCTGGTCCCCTTTTTTGAAATTACATTCTGCCGTTTTTTCATTGTACCTTCTCACCCGGTCTGTCTTTGTCCTTTCCGTATTCTGGTATACTTCTGCATATACCCTTCGTAACCGCTCGACTAGTTCCGCGGCATAATTATCATCGTAGTCGTACCGTAACCTTCCCGATTCAATAAAGCCGTCAATTGGCAACCTCTGATCTCTTCCATGCAGCAGAAAATAAGGACTATAGCCAGTGGTAACATGAATATTACCACGGTAAGCCATTAATACAAAGGGTACCCAATCATTCCAATCCTGTTGATTCCTATTGATATAATGCGATAACATGTCCTTTAGAACACGATGCATCCTCTCAATCTGTCCGTTTGACGTTGGAGCGTAACTCGACGTTTGAATCTTCTTGATTCCCAACATTGAGCAGACTTCTTTAAACAGGGTCGATGTAAAATTAGCCCCTCTATCTGTGAGCAGCATTTTGGGTGCCCCATGTCTGACGATGATATGTTCGACAAACGCACGAGCGATTGTTTCCGCTTTTTGATCACGAATTGGGATAGCCTCCACATATTTCGTAAAATAGTCCTGAAATGTTAGGAGATATCGATTTCCTGTCATTGTTGTTACAAGAGGTCCTACAATGTCCATAGACGTCAGTTCCCAAGGCTCTGTTGTGGTGGTGAACCTCTGAAGAGGTGCTTTCTTCAAGTGAGGCGAAGTTTTCCTCCTGTTACAAGAATCGCAACTAGCACAATAATTGATAACATCGGATCGCATATTTGGCCAAAAGAACCTCCGTCTCAACCTGGCCAGGGTTTTCTGTTGTCCAGGATGTCCCGCCATCGGTAAATCATGGAAATCATATAACACCTTTTTTACATAAACCCGTGGTATGACCAATTTATCTTTCTCTTCATCGCAGACATATAACATCCCATCGTTTGAAATATAATACGGATTTTCCTGATCTTCTGCCTTGGCATTCAATATTTCAAAAATTGTTTGACAATAAGGGTCGTTTTTTTGTGCCTGTCTCAGAGTTACCCTGTCCCATTCGGGCTCTATGAGTTCTGGTTCTTTCCTTCCTAATTTCACGGGAGCTATCTGTAACGATACTAGCTCATAAATTGTTATTTCGATGTTGGAGTTGTGAAAAATAAATCTTATCATCTCCAGTACTCTATCCCACTCCAACTTATCCAGACCACACCCTATTTTAGGCATGGCCAGAAAAGTATCTTTATTTTTCTCGCAACACATTCTTAGGCTCCTCAGAGCATTCCACATGCTTCTGTAGGACGGTTTATCATAATAATTCATTTTAGTTATCAAATAATAGATATTTCTTTCCGGTAAATTCAATTCCGCTGTTTCTCCCACGTTTCTATTTTGCTGACGTAATTTTTCCACCGATCCATAGATATTCTTGAATTGCAGCGCAATTCCTGCACCCATAGCTAAATCTTGCGAGACACAGTGGGCTAGAGCCCACGATTCCGGTGCCAAAAATAAATTTCCTTTTCTCATGTTAAGCGTTACCATCTCTGGTATTTGGTGAGTACTTCTGTAATCCTCAAACTCCTCGAATTCTACGTCAATAAAATGATCATCTCTATTGTACATTCGACTAAGGGCATCAGCGTTTCCATGAAGTCTTCCCTTACGATGAATAACCACGAAATCATAATCAGCCAGGGTCATTGCCCATCTGGCTAGCCTAGAGCCAGGGTCCTTCAAATTAAGCAGCCATTTGAGCGGTCTATGGTCCGAAACGACGGTAAACTTTTTCCCATATAAATAACATCTAAACGTCTGTATTCCAAAAACTACCCCCAACAGTTCTTTCTCCGTAGTGGAATAGTTTAATTCTGCTTTCTTAAAATTCCTACTGGCGTACGCGATCGGACGTTCATGGCCATCCCTAATCTGACTTAACACTGCCCCTATTCCAAGTCCCGAGGCGTCTGTGGCCACTACAAATGGTTGTTTGAAGTCCGGATATATAAGTACCATGTCCGAAGTTAGGGTTTTTTTCAGATGTGCTATTGACCTTAGAACTTCTGGTGTGATTTCAAATTTAACGTCCTTTTTTGTCAAGTTTGATAACGGCGCTATCAATTCAGAGGCATTCGGGATAAACCTTCGATACCAATTTACGATTCCTAAGAATGAACGCACACCTCTAACGTTTTTGGGAATGGGAAAATTCTTGATACTTTCAATTTTCTCAGGATCTGGAAGAACCCCCTGTTGGGTGATTATGTGTCCTAGATATTTAACCCTTTTAAGCAGAAAATTACATTTTTTCGGCTTCAACTTTACATTAGCAGTTCGCAATCGTTCGAATACTTGTCGTAACTTTCCTATGTGATCGTCCTTCCCTTCCGAATTAAAAATGATAATATCGTCAAGATAAACCATACACAATTCTCCAGTCAGTCCAGCCAATGTAAGGTTCATGAAACGTTGGAACGTCGCTGGCGCATTCTTCAAACCGAATGGCATTTTCAGATATTCATAATGCCCTTGAAATGTACTAAATCCGGTTAGAGGAATGTCTTTTTCCTCCATATCAATTTGATGATACGCTTCTGCCACGTCGATTACTGAAAACAAAACTTCGTTTCCAGTACTATAGCCCTGAGTTAAATCCGATATATTGGGAAGAGGATAATATTCTGTTTTAGTTACACTGTTCAGGCCCCGATAATCAATACACATCCTAACTTTTTCTTCACCGTTGGGTAATTTTTTCGTAACAAGAACAACAGGGGCGGACCAGGGACTAAACGATGGGCGAATAACGCCAGCATCTACCAGCCTATCAATCTCTTTCTGTAAAACCTCCCTTTGGTGATATGGAATCCGATATGGGGCTTTACAGATTGGCTGCGTCCCTGGTTCTAATGTGATACTGTGTTTTACCATTGTGGTGCTGGTCAATGGTTCATTATCTTCAATGAATAAATCACTGTATTCCTTTATAAGCTTTTTCAAAGTATCCTGCGTGTCCCCGTCCAAATGTTCGAGACTGAAACCGGTAGTAGCCCAGTCCTCATTCTTGAACGATATTTTACCAATCATTTGTGATATCTCATTTTCTTTCCCCGTATCGCAAGTGAATGCTTTTGCGAGCTTCTGCCTCTTCTGTAGTCTAACCTCCCTGTTAGACAAGTTTATTACACGAATCCACAACCTTTCCGAATTTTTAGTAAGGCAATTTGCGACATAAACCTGTCCGATACCTAAATCTAGGGGTTCACATACTATATAAATCCCCTCAATTTTTTTCTTCAATCTAGTTTCAACCAAAATTTCCGAACGCTCGGGAATAGTGACCCCCGATATCAGCATAACATCGGTTTCCCACAGTCCTTTGCCATCGGTGGTTGATTCCTCCCTGATATTCTCAATAATATTTCCCAATTCCTCATAATTATCGGTCTGTATACCGAAATCTTTAAAAAGTATGTCAGGATCGACTTCTTTACTCCTGGTGTCTCCCATGACACATATCTCGTCGTTTTGAGCGTAAATTTGGTCCAGATCCCTATTCCTCTGATGGATGTCTCCCTTATAACTTCCCGTTCTTGGCTCCTTAATACCTCGAGTTATTCTCGTAATCCTCTCCATATTCTCCATACAAGTATGTTCCTCAATGTCTTCTTTCCTCCAAAACTTAAATTTCCTCCCCCACATCAGTACCGATGGATCCTCCTCATAATTGATTAGTGCCTGATTGGCACAAAGGAAATCCCTTCCTAAAATAACCTGGACGTTTCCTAATGTCCTGTCATCACACACGACAGCCGTCCAATTCGCTCCCAATTTTTCTCCTTCTGGGCCCACAAAAATATTCGTCGTACCCCAGGTACGTATATTATGCCCTGACACACTAGTCAACTGCACCCCAATTCCGGTTCCATTTATTTGGTCTTCCGCAATTTGTTCCTTTTTCACGAGTGTCACCGCTGCTCCTGTATCAACCAAACAGAAGCTCGCCCTTCCATTAATACTTAGTTTTATTATATGTGGTACGTCATATAATCCTACGAAATTCACCTCCGGGATTACCATGACCGAACGCCTCTTTGAATCTCCCTTGTATACCTGCCTCGTTGGTGACCCTCGCTTACTCTGCCTCTCTAGCAATTTTCGGCCTCCGCCCGGGCAGATGGACTTTGGCCCTCGAAGTTTAAATTTTTCAATCCAAAACTAGACGGCGACCGCGATTGCTTTGGAATCGCGCCGGTAGATTTGGTAATTCCTGATGCCCCAAGTTCCTCCCTATTATTGGAATATCTTATGCTCCTGTCCTCGTTCATACGCTTACTCCCAGAAGCATTTATTCCCTCACCTCTCCATGATCCATTTCCAAAATTCTGTCTTTGTTCTCGTCTTCCAAACGAATTTTTCTTGAGACAGTCCCTTGCCCAATGTCCCTGTTGATTACAGTTATAACACGATCCTTGTGTCCGTTGTCCCATTTTCCTGCTATTCCGACATTCCCTCGCGAAATGTCCCGTTTGGCCGCAAGAAAAGCACTTCCTTCCGTTATTTTTCTCTGGGTTTCCCTGACCTCGCCAGGTACTTTTACATTCCTTTGCCGAATGTCCCTCCTTTTCGCACAATTGACACACCGTTCCAGTGTCAACTGTTGATATCCTCATATTTGTTAACCTCCCCTGCAACATCCTATTGGTTGTTTCCTGCAACCGCACTAATTCTTCGGCCTTTTTCAAATCCAAATCCTTTTCCTTCAACAATAAAATTCCGGTTTCTTTCATGACATCCTTCCTCAGACCAATTTTGAATTGATTTAAAATTAAATCCTTATCCTTCTTCCGTATTCCAGGCTCCTCTTCTGTCTTTGCTCCGGCCAGATCCTCGATCAACAAGTTAGCCCCTATTGTGCGTAATCTGGTACAAAACGAGGACACATCCTCGTCCTGTCTTTGGAAACAACGACTCAAGTTCCATTGGTATTCGCCCGGCAATCTATCTGAAGTGAATTTTTGTATGAATCGATTTTTTAAATCAGTATAAGTTAAAGAATTTAGAGTAGGATCCGATTTAAAAAAATTGTAGGCATCACCCACAAGCTTAAGTTTTAGTAAGATGAGGGTATCGTCCTCACTCCAATCATCTAATTTTGCTCGTAATTCTAATTTATCAAAATATCTATTCACATCTTTACCGGAGAACCCATCAAGAGTGGTCGCGAGCATCCCCAACGAATACATGAAAGGGAGTTGCACAGAACTTTTTGCCGCCACACTAGGGGTGGTGTTACTAGCATTAGCCGCCGGCAACATTTTCGAAACCTAACCTCAATAAAAATTAAATTTGAAAACTATCTTTAAATTCCACAAAGATATTGAAAATCAAGTTTCCCTTTTTCGAAATCACAATATACTGCGCACACACGATAGAATTAGTCAAACTCTACACACCAAATAATCTCACTATTCAAGAAAAACCTTCAATGCAAACGTCCTGAAAAAAAAAATTATTTAAAAAAAAAAAATTTTTATCCTGAACGCAAATAATATATCGAAAAATAAATAACGCCCTGAAAAAAAAAAATTATATTTCAACAGAAAATAATATTCAATAAACAATTCCTGAAAAAAAAAAATCCTGCAACCCTATCTTGTCCTAAATTCCAAACTGACTTAAAATTCCAAATTATCCTAATGTTCACTTGATTTTAAACAATTAAATTAAAATGACCGAAATTCCAAAGTATTCAAACGTCCAAATTGGAAAAATGAAAATATTTAATTGAGAGGATTTCACTCTTAATTCCGTGTTCAACTTCTGACAAAACAACACAAAAAAAAAAATTCTTAATTTTCCATATTCGCGTTAACTAAATTGATCATAATTTCGCAAAAGTTTTTTGAAAGAAACAAACTAATTTGCGACTCCGCTTTTTGTTACGAAAAAAATAACCGATCAATCAACTCTCTTTTTTTTTCTATTTGATACTCAACAAAAAAAAATTTTCGAAATATTCACTTCAAAACCATCAAACTACTTCAAATTAAAAATTTTCAATACCACACAGTAATATACAAATATCCTGAAAAAAAAAAAAATATATATCTTTCACCATCAGCCAAGGATGCACCCTCAAACAATAAAATTCTTCCGAAAAATTAAATTTCAATCTTCAATATTACTCAATTACTTTCTGAAGGTTTCCATCAATCAAATCTTTCAAAATTATTGAACACCAATGCTTTTCGCAAATGAAATTTTTCAACTGTCTCCAGATTTGAAACTTAATACCTACTATTGATTTTGAAATAAAATTCTGATCCAACTCACTGAAGAGAAATTAACGAACTTTTCCAACTCTACTCAACTTTCCCTTATATCTCCGCAGCTAAACTTTAAAGAGAGAAAAAAAAAATCCTGTTGGCAACTTAACTTTTCACTTTTCACAAAAATTCTTAAAATGAACCAAAACCGACGCAAAATTAAATTATCCTTGGCAATAAAATAACTCACAGTTCCTTCATCCGAAAGTCCTCCTCAAATTCATTATTATAATCAAAACATCATATATTCCACGAAAACCCTTAATCAACCGCAAAAATTCTTAAAAACCAATTCTCTCAGTACTTTTCACTTCCACAATGACGCCTAACAAAATATTAGCTTCAATTTAACTCGCTCCAAAAACAACCAAAACTTTGAAAATCAAACTTCTCATAAAATAGAATTTAGTATTCCACCCCAGAAAAATCAACTAACATCATCCCACCGCTGTCACCAGTGAAATAAAACACCCCTTATCTGGAATCAATGGAAGAGCGGCTTTCCACTGAACAAGGGGTGATTATTTTTAAGATGTTAACACACAAAATTGAAGGCCCTTTTAAAGGCAAAAATGGTGGATTCGGCCCGTCGCGCGAAGGACAGGACTTTGATGTTTTTCTATATTTTCTGGGGAGAAAATTTAAATGAGACTCTGTTAAAATGTAACGAATAAATCTATTCCAGGTATTTGAATACAAGCACGTATTTGGTCGATAACGACCCAAAATAAAATCTCAATTTCTTTCGCACATACAAAGTGCGCAAAGCAATAATCATTAAAATTTCGCCAACAAAATCTTGGATTAAAATTCTCTTTTTTTCAATTGCAAAACAACAATAAAAATATAATCAAAAATCACATGAATTTCAGAGGAGCTTTCAGGACTCTGGACAAACAAAAATTGGAACCTTCTACCTTTTTCTGCGACCAGCGACCGTCGTTCGCCTGGGGCTGCTGGTGAACTTTTTCGATCACCAGACTTTCCTCGCACAGAACGGCGAATTCTCAATTACACTCAACCGCACTTCCCGCACTTTACCGTCGTCAACGATTAACGCTCTTCGTTTCGACTCTATCCGAAATATTGAAAAATCCTATATCCGACCTATACCACAAATAAAAACAATGTTACGCCCTGAACTGACTTTAACCACGGTACTAATTATCTTACACTATTCCCCGAATAGCTTGTACCCGTCTCCCTTTTTGAGACCTAACTCCGAAAAAATACTTCTAAATTTCTCGAACTGCCGAATCTACTCTCGGACTTCCAAATCTACCCTATTAGAATCCCGGATTCTACTTCCGTCTTCCCGACGTATATTTTCTTCGACTAACAACTGACTCCCTTCCCTTTTTTTGATTCCTTTTATTATTCCCCTTCTTAGATCAAAACCCAAATTCCTTCTCCACCTCTCATGGGTGTTTCCCCGATTATGCCACGACGCTCTAACCTTGCATTTTTCTGAACTAATTGAATTGGCCGGTTAAAACTCAAGAGCCTGCTAATTCTTACAACGCCGAATCAATTATCTTCGAATATTGAATTGATATATAAGCTCTTATGGGCGAGTTATTATCTAAACTAAACCGTTTTCCTTTTAACTTAAAAATCGGTCTCATGTCCGACATGAAACTCTACTTCTTCGACACTTATCTTCCGAGTGGAAAATTATCGTTCTTACGCTTGTCATCAAAACCTTTATTTTCAATTATCTTGAACGTTAAGAACCCGAAAAAGAATTTCCTAGCCCAATATTCTAGAAGCATATATATCTCGTCAATATTCCCATTTATTACAGAAGGTCCAGAATCCCTCCCCGCTTATGCGGGCTGCCCCATGGATTCTGGGGGGGGGCAATGATACGCCAGGTGCTTCAAGGGTAAGCGACCAGGCCCTGGAGTCACTTCCAGCGACTGGAAGAAAAACTGAAGAAAAGAGGAAAAAGAAGAAGCACCGCGAGAGCGGAGAAATTTTCGAGAAGGCCCAGAAAATGAGGGAAATGAGGCAGAGAAGACTAGAAGGAAAAAAAGAGAGTATTGAGAACAAGAAGGCGAATGAAGAGATGGAGCGATCCATAGAAACAATACAAATGGGGGATAGTGATGATCCTTTCAGAAGATCCTCTAAATTGCAGAGAACAACGACTAAAGAAAATAAAGAGGAAAATGAAGGAGAAGAGATGCTTGGAATGACCAGCACACCGACCGAAAAAGTGGAATCAGAACCAGAAGACTTCCTTAGACAGTGGATTCTAGGAGACCTCAGGCCATCAAAGAGGAAACGAACTGACCTATCTCCGGAAATAAGCTTCGAGGAACAGGAAATAAAAGGAACAGTGAACTCCCTAAAAGCCTTGGTACAGGACATAGGAGATGTGGTGGGAATGACATGTTGTAATGAGGAAGTCAAAAGTAAACTTCGAGAGATACAACAAAAACTGGAATTGGAGGCGACACAGTTAGCAACTAAAGGGCAAAAAATAAAAAAAGAAAGCATCGGCGTACAAACATCTGCAGAAGAAATAGACATGAACGTCACCATTAGTACACTCAGGAGTAGCTTAAGGGAAGACATGAATGTGGAGGAGGTTCGGAAAATACTGAACCAAGACTGGCCTGAAGAGGCATACCAATTTAAAGTGGATAATAGGAACATAACAAGTCCTGATATCGATGGGGACGTGGTACTGATGATTCCGGTGCAAGAGATTTCGCAAGTGCGTTTTCTGAGGACACTTCTGGGTACATCGAGAAAGCTGCAGCAATATGTATACGGGGGCAAACTAAAGGAGGGGGAGATAGTTCAACATAAGTGTGGGGTGGTGTCATGTATAAATGGCAAGGAAGTGAAGGAGGAAAATCTAGTATACATCGCAGGGCTATCAAAAAAACAAGAAGATGAAGAAGATATTATACGGAGTATAATGGAAATCGGCACAAAGCTCCGAGAGGAAAAGAAAGAAGAGATGAACTCCCGCTACATGTTGCAATCCACAGCAGACTACCGGAAGAAGATAAAAGAAAAATAATCGAGTGCGCTTTCTACGGATATGACGGAGAAGTCATATTACACTAGAAAAAAACGGACCCAAAAGGTAAACAGGCTCGAAAAAAATACTACGGAACTGAGGCTGTGATGATTGAAAGGCCGATATATAAGACATATGCGGAAATGGTTACCAGTCTGAAACAAAAGCTTAAAGAGGAACAAGGACTAGTGAAGGATATCGAAGGGATAAGAGAGACCCGGGAAGGCCATTTACTGGTAGAAGTCAAGAAAGGAAGTAAGACAATGGGCGAACTCTACGAAAAAATCAAAGGGGACACGAGCATGGGTAAGGTCGGAAAATGACAAGCATGGCACCGAAAAAAGCTGCCAATTTGTATGGAATTGATATAGACGTCAGGGAAGAAGAGATAATAGAGGCTCTGAGAAACGCATTAAAAAAACCAAACAGTGACGGCGAAATTGAGGTCAGGGCGCTGAGAAACATGAATGGCGGTAGAAAGGCAGCAACAATCCTGGCACTACCAGAAACAATTAAGAATCTAAATAGAATCAAAAATATTAAGATTGGACTATCGGTAGCTACAGTGAGGGAAAGGGAGGACATCCTTAAATGCAATAGATGCTGGGCAAAGGGTCACATGGCTAAGGACTGCGACGGAGAGGACAGGACTGGAAAGTGCAGAAACTGCTGTAAAGAAGGGCATATGGTACGAGACTGCCAAGAAAAATCGTTCTGCGCGAACTGTGGAATAGTCGGACACAGAACAGACAGCAGTCAATGCACAAAAAAAAGGAACACGGAGGCTGAGCATACAATGCATAAGCAGGGTCCGGAGATGGCATCAACAGTTACCTAAATTGAAAATGGAGGAGATATGCCTATATCATTGTGGGGGACACTATACACCCGATCAAATTTTAAACCTGTATATAGTAAATTATTATTTTAATGGACCCTATACATCCAACCGAATTTTAACTCTGTATATAGTAAATTATTATTTTAAAGGACCTTCTACATCCATACATAGACTATGTTTCAAGTGTGTTTATCTGGTGGATATACAATTATTTATTATTTTATTTATACATCTGTGTTTTGTGATTCAAGCGGCTTTTCTGCCATGCAAGAGTATTTACATGCGAGATGATGTCTAAAACGCTGCGGGTATTACAGGTGAATTTGGGAAGAGCAAGGGCGGCACACGATATGGCTTGGGACGAAGCACTCAGGACGAAGGTGGATATAATTATAATATCTGAACCTAACAAAAAGATTGGAAGTGAAAAAGGATGGATTCTGGACCAAAAGAAGGATGTTGCCTTGGTTGTCTGTAATAAAAATGTTGAGGTGGAAGAGGTAAAGAAGAAGGATGGCTACGTATGCGTCAGACTACAAGGAACATACTTATATGCGACATACATATCCCCGAATATATCTATAGAAGCATTTAAGAAAAAAATTGATGAAATTTTCGAACAAGTGTCAAGACATCCAAATAAGTCCATAGTAGCAGGTGACATAAATGCGAAGTCACCACTATGGGGATCCCCCCTCGCAGATATACGCGGAGAATACGTGGAACGCTGGATGACCCAGCTGACATGGCTCGCCACCAATGATGGCAAACATACTTTCGAGCGTGGAGCCTCCAAGAGCCATATCGATGTGACACTAAGCTCGGAACGCCTCGCGAGAAGCATAAGAGAATGGAAAATTAACTACAACAACCCCTTCACATATCACGGGCAAATTCACTATGGATTGAATGTCTCCGAAACAATAAGAAGATCCGTACAGAGAAATCTGTGCCTGAACATAGGAAAATTCACGAAACTTCTGCAAGAGATTAACGAGGAAAGTGATGGAGATGTCTATGAGGATATATTGCGGGCATATAAACAGTCTACGGTAGAAGAAGAAAAAGGCTCCAATAAAAAACCATACTGGTGGAACCAAAACATAGAGGAAAATAGGAAAATATACATAAGACTAAGAAGGCAGTATACTCGACGTAGAAGACATGAGGGAGAACAACAAGAGCTTCTGCAAAGAATGAAAGCAGAAAGGGTGCCCTGCTGAAAAGACTGATAAGGACCGCCAAAAAGGAAAAATGGAATGATATCCTCACTAGCCTTGAAAGTGATATTTGGGGGGAAGGGTACCGTATTGTGACCGGCTCAATCATGAGGGGAAATGTGGCGAATAAGATCCCGGTAAAGAGAAGAAAACAGATTCTACGCGATCTATTCCCCAAAACAAGGGAACTGCCCACAAATATCAGGAATGTTATTAACAGACCAGAGCCGTTCACAATCGCGGAACTCGAAGATGCCGTGAAAAGTATGAAAAATGGCAAAGCTCCAGGCCCGGACGGACTTACGGTTGAGGCACTGAAGCTCGCATGCAGAGTAATTCCCCATAAAGTTCTCGCTAGGCTCAATCAGCTGTTTGGGGAGATGCACTTCCCGGAAGCATGGAAGGTAGCACGGGTAATCTTAATACCAAAGGAAGGTAAAGATCCAAACGAATCCTCAAGCTACAGGCCCATATGCCTTCTCAACATCATGGCAAAGCTCTATGAAAGGCTAATAGTCAACAGACTGGAGATGGAGCTGGAGGAGAAGAGAGTGATCTCACCAAACCAGCATGGATTTAGGAGAGCAAAATCAACGGTGACGGCAATCATGCAGGTAAAAGACAGAATAAAGGCATCAAACTCCAGATGGTGCATTGTGGTCACGCTGGACATAAAAAACGCGTTCAATACTGCGAGGTGGGATCATATCCTGAATAGTCTAAACGAGGGTGGAGTAAGCCAGAGCCTAATCGAGTGCATCAAAAGCTACTTCAAGTAGCTTTTGTGTCTTCCTGGGTTGAATGTACAGACTGCTCATCATTCAGGACAACAACAAATTTCAAATTTAACTATGAACGATAATTTATTTGATTTGGGAGATCTAAGTAAACTTGTACCTGATTTTGATGGGGAGAGTCATGTGCAGGCTCCAGAATTTCTTCAGTTTCTGGAAAACGGGATAAATGTTAATGCTATCTCTTTTAATAATATCAGAATTTTACTATGCAAATCATTCAAGGGTTCAGCAAAGCTTTGGTGGGAAGCATATTCAAATTACTTCAGCAATTATTCCCAATTTAAAACCGAATTTTTGAGTCATTTTTGGGATAGGAAAAGGCAGTATAAGATAAAATAAAAATTGGAAAATAGTGAGTATGTTTCTGGTCTATTCACGGATCACTTTAACTATTGGATAGGTGCTGCAAAACATTTACAACCGCCATATACAGTCATCGAGTTGATTGACTTGATAGCACCACATTTTCCTCCTAATGTTGCAAGCTCTCTTTTGGGCTGTACCACTTTTTCTGATGCAGTTTCTCGTTTGAGGCAAGCTGACCATTACTTCAAAAATAAACCTAGTAATTCTCAAAATTTTCAAAAAAAGATCAATTTCGCTAATACAGAGAACACAACTAAGAATCCTAACTCGCACAGGTATGGCTTCACCACCTCGAACAGACAGGGTGAGAGAGTCTTTTCGAATAAAACAATTTCGGTTTTGGAAACTGAGACCCAAGAACAGGGAAACGGGGAAATCCCCCACTAGGGAATCTTGTGGGAGAAAAATCTATTCAGATAAGTAATAATCCTTTACCTGACTTACTGATGGAGGAATGTGACTATGATCATTCATTAAATGATGATAGGTGTCCACTTATTTTAATAAATTTGTATGGTTACAAGTTCGCTGCGTTGGTTGATACAGGAAGTAGAGTCTGTGCTATCTCACTTGATACATGGAATCAGATCGGAGGATCTCACAGTTCTATTCCTCATTTTCCAGTTACAGGTATAAGGGTAGTTGGAGCTTTTAAAACCAAGCTTCAGAAAGTCACCATGCAAGCTCAATTAAGTTTTTCTGTACAATCAATGTCACTTTGTTTCGAGTTCTTGATCATTCCGGGTCTAATTCATCCAGTTATATTGGGATGTGATTTGCTGCGTTTTCTTCGAGTTGATGTGAAATTATCTGAGAATGTTTTGGTATTTCATTCGATGAAAGGAACCTACAATGTTCCAGAGATCGATATTCACCACAATTTTGCACCTTCAGAAACACTCGCTCTCTCAACATTAAAAATAAAATCGAAAAATGGCATTGAAAGCATCTCAACATTAGATACCAGGTTGGAATCTGGGAATCGCTTTGAAAAAACAGTAGAAAATTGTCAACTTCCGCTAAATCACAGATCGAAATTTCAAAAGATACTGACAGAGTTTGATGCTCTGTTTTCTGATATTCCTGGACGGACTTCAGAATATTTTCACACAATCAAGGTAACGAATTCAGAAGAATTTTTCATCAAACCCTATCCAATACCCATGGCACATCGGTCTGCTGTACAAAAAACTGTAGATGAAATGCTGCAGTGGGGAGTTATTGAAAGGGCCTCACCCAAATATATATCGCCCATAATGACAACTGTTAAAAAAGATGGTTCAGTGAGAGTCTGTCTCGATGGCAGGCACATTAATAAAGTAATGGAGTCTGAGTTTGAAGTACCTAAACCGATTGATGAAATAATCAAACAGTTATCAGGGAAAACTGTCATGTCGAGTTTAGATTTGACACACGGTTACTGGCAGTGTCCTTTGGAGGAGAATTCCAAGAAGTATACTGGATTTATGCTTGGAACTAAAACCTATCAATTTCGTGTTCTTCCGTTCGGAATAAAAAATGCTACCAGCGCTTTTACTCGGTGCATGGATAAAGTTTTGCGTCCTAGTTTTCAGGATTTCGTGGTAACGTACGTTGATGACATTTTGATAATGTCAAAAGACATTGAAGAGCATCTTGTGCATTTGTCTCTTGTTTTTGAACGCTTAACGGAGGCTGGACTTACCTTGAGACTTGATAAATGTAATTTTTTTTAGGTCTGAAATAACTTACTTGGGGTTTTTACTCACGAGTCAGGGAGTCAAACCTGATGCCTGCCGGATCCAAGCTTTGGTTGATTATAAAAGACCAACAAGTGTGAAGGAACTACAAAAGTTCCTGGGGTTTTGTCAATATGACAGAATTTTCACCCCCAGATTTTCGGAAATTTCTGCACCACTAACGGCTTTATTGCATAAAAAAGTTGCATGGAGATGGACAGATGTGGAAGAAAATTCCTTTCTGAACTTGAAAGCGGAATTACAAAATGCAGTGTTACTTTACCACCCTGATCCAAATGAACCTTGGCATGTACAGACTGATGCCAGTGATAATGGTATTGCAGGTATTCTTTTTTAGATGATAAATGGGGAAAGAAAGGTGGTTTCGTGTGCGTCTCGACTCCTGTTGGAGAGGGAAAAGCGATATAGTGCTTATGAAAAAGAAGTACTGGCGGCACTTTGGGTATTACAGAAGTGGAGAATTTATCTTCTGTGTAATAAATTCACCCTGCATACTGACTGTAAGGCAATAATCTATATACAAAGTTGTCGTTTATTAACCCCTAGAATAACACGGTGGGCTCTAGCTCTCCAAGAATTCACTTTTGACATAGAACATATTCCTGGACGCGAAAATATACAGGCTGATGCGCTTTCGCGCCACGCTTGTGTGCAATTGCCGACTCCCACGGAGAAATGCTTCACAGTTTCCAAGCTCCAATTCTGCAGTGAGTTCATGAACGTACTTAAAAATATCAAAGAATACCAGGTGATGGATAGTAAGTTGTCGTCTCTGATTCATAAATTATCGGGCGGTGGAGAGCAAAGACTTAGTAAATATTTCTTGATAAGGGATGGAATTCTCTATAAAAGGGATAACATAAGTGAAAGATTTTTATTATGCGTTCCTCAGGAGTTAGTTCAAAAATTCGTGGACGCTTATCATTCGACTCTGGGACATTATGGAGTGTACAAAACCTGGATTTTTATGCGTACTGAAGTGTGGGTTACAAATCTTTACCGTCAGATAAAAAAATATATAAAATGCTGCGATCTTTGTCAACGAACAAAACATTCTGTTTTATCGTCTCCCCCTCAAAATAACGTCATTCCGACCAATCGAAACGACATAATTGCAGTGGATCTATTCGGTCCTTTAATAAGATCTAGAGGGGGTGCACAATATTTATTTGTAGTACTGAATCTTTTCACAAAGTATGTTGTGTTAATGCCTATAAAAAAGGCCACAACACGTTCACTTGTATTAAGGATAGTAAAAGATTATCTTCCTTTGTATGGGCCCGTGAATCGTATATTGTGTGACCGAGGAACTCAGTTCACCTCGAAACTTTGGCAAAGTACTTTTAAAAATGAAAATATACAAGTTATATATACCTCTGTTCGTCACCCTCAGGCAAATCCCTCCGAACGAGTGATGAAGGAGTTGGGAAGGTTGTTCCGGACTTACTGCTCCCAGCGACACTCTCGTTGGGCATTTGAGGTTCCTAAAATTCAAGAAATTTTGAATGAAATAGTTCACGAATCTACAGGATACTCACCAAGTGAACTCCAGATCGGTGGACCTCAGCTGAAGTTACTACCTGATGAGCTCATCCCACAGGAAGGTAGGATCGAGCCAACTTTGGATACAAAGTTAAGGCTTGCATCGGTATGTCTCTCTAAGAAAGCTGCCAAAAGGGCTCTTCGTCATCCTGGTAAGAGATTCACCACTTACAATGTAGGAGATCTTGTACTCCTCAAAGCTAATAACACGTCCTCTGCAATAAAATCAGAAATAAAAAAGTTTCTGCTCCTTTTTGAGGGTCCATTCAAAATAAAAAAGAAAATTCATGATCATACTTATGTTTTGGTATCTCCGAAAACTGGTGAAGAACGCGGAATTTTTCACTCGTCCCACTTAAAAACGTATGCTGTTCCGACCTATGCTGCTGAAAATTAGTTTTTCCTAATTTATCCTTGCACAGGATGGAAGGGGGGAAAGTTGTACAGAGACATCCTGTATAATATGTGTATGATGGGTTGTCTGAAAGCCAGGCGCTCCATTTCATCAAAATCTTAATGTTGTGGAAATCTTATCACTTGTCCATGTGTGGCGGTTTTTTCTTTTGTTCGCTGAATTAGTTTAATCATTTTCACAAGTCGACATCTTCTTGAAGAGCGAATCTTAATTATTGAATTTTTATTACATTGAGCCTTCTATTGAGTTCATTTGATTATAAACTTACTGTCATAACGGTGAGATACCACTCTTGAGCTTGGTCAACGTTTTTTAGGTAAGATAGATAATTTTGTAGATTGTCAAATTTGTGAATAATGAGGATTTCTGTCAGTCAATATTTTCTCTGAATCCTACATCAATTATTCGTAAACCCTCGTCCCAGCACAGTAGTGAAGATCATGAAGACAAAGGAAATCGAAGATAGAGAGAGACAGAGGGAAAATGGATTATAGATGAAAAAAGATTATACTGGGTTACGCACCTGAATGAACGAGTTTAAAAGCTCAATTCCGGGTGGCGATGATACCCGGGAAGGGAGGAGGGGGTTTGGTGGGTGAAAGTCCCACACGCAAGTACACAGCAGCATACCAAGATCTTTCAGGCCCGCTGCTGTGGAAAAAGGACTTTAGTTTCCCCCTACCTCAGGGCCAAAAAAAAAAAAAAAGGTTAGGTTAGGTTAGGTTCCCGTGAGGAGAGTGAACTCCCATCGGGCGCCTCCCCAGGTGGCGGATAGGGGGATGCCTACCAGATATGGTGGGTACCGGGGAAATCAAATACCCGGGGCGGACCAAATCCGTGCTGCCTTGCGCGAAGGGGAAAGGACCCCAAAGGCTAAGGGAAGGAAAACCCTGACAAAAAACCCAAGCATACCGCCGGGAAACTGGCGGGAAACAACGCGAAGGCGGTTAAACAGGTAAACCAATGGCAGATTCTAAAATAAAGAATTTACCCCAGGAGGGTAGGACCGAAACCGGTCCAGAATCCCTCCCCGCGTTAGCGGGCTGCCCCACGGATTCTGGAGGGGGCAAGAAAATGTCAAAATTACCGTGGATGCTGTCGGTGGAAGGCCAGGCCGGAGCATCTAAGTATACTACTGGTACAGCAAAAGAGGGAGGAGAGGTAACAGTTCAAGTAGATGCAACCTCATTGAGGGAAACATTAGTAGAGGAAATCTTCAAGAAGAGTTCATTGCTGAATAGAACTCCGCCAAAGAAAGAAATGCCTACAGAGGTGGTGGATTTGTCAACCCCAATTAGGAGGGCCTCAATGTCTAGCTGTGAGGAAATATACAAGACCCCAGCAGGGAACGAGACAGAAGCCATACATACCACACCCACCACGAAGAAAAGGAAGGCAACGTCTTCACCAGAATTAACCAGTACACCTGGTCCAAATCTCCTAGAAGCGATGGATACTCTGGACCACATTATTAAATGTATGGACATATTTGGAAAAGAGAACAATATGTGGAGCGAGCAAAAGGTGAGATGCAAATCCTGAAGACGGCTGAAAAGTTAAAGAGGGAAAGTCGCGAAGATGAGATTAAGAAGATGAATACGTATACGTGCACTGAAGGGAAAAATCAACCTGTTAGAGGAAAGACTTCATCAAAGTGGAGAACCCGAAGAAATGATGAGAAAGATGAAAGAGCAGGAGAAAGCAATCATAATGAAGGAGGAAAAGATGAAAACTCTAGAGGACCACATCAGAAAACTGGAAGAGGAAATTGGAAATCTGAAGAAAGGAAATAATCAAGAAAATGTCAGCGAATTAGATGAAATAAGTGAAATCGAAGAGTTTACAGAAGAAAAAGAGCTGATAGAAGTAACAAAACGGATGTGGTCGCAAACATTGTTCAAAAAAAGTAGTATCGTCGTTGGAAACACTCTTAGAGAGCTAGAACAGTCAGATCTCGTGGTAATTTTAACCCCAAAAGACCTGAGTATGGAAGATGAAAACCACAAACAGGTGGTGAAAAGATTTCCAGAAATCAAGGAGTTGGAAGAGAGCGAGAGCCTCGGATGTATCATTCAAGAAACAAGCATCAGAAAAAATGTGGAGATGAGGAAAACCAATAGATATATATACAGAGCAGTCGTCGAGGATTATACGGAATGGGAGGCATATAAGGCCCTAAAGAGAGTGGCAGAGGAGGCAGAGAAGGAGGGAAGAACAGACTTAGTACTCCATGGATGTCCAATGATTAGACAAAGTATAATAAGGAAACTAGTGGAACTCGCACTTAGAGGAAAAGAGTGTAAAATTAGAATATGTGTACCATTTGAAGAGAAGGAGCACCGGAAAGCCAAAACGAGGAGTACGTATGCTCTGGTTGTAGAAGGAAAGGAAAAATGTAATGAAGTTATCAAAAAAATAAAAGATAACCTAAAAAATAACGTGGTTAGCGATAGTGTCACCGGAATAAGAACAACTAGGGAGGGCAAGGTTATTATTGAAACGAAAAAAGATGAAAAAGAGATAGGAGAAATTAAAGAGGCCATAGAGAAGGAAAACGACGGTTGGAAGATTGAAAAATATGGTGATGAACAACATAGATTGGAAGCTCTCTTCATAAGGGATATGGATCCCACCATCACCCAGGACGATATTATAGAGACTCTGAAGGGTTTGTCGGAAGGGGGGAATCCAGACTTAGTAGTCAGCGAACCCAGACTAGGAATAAAAAACACTTTGAGCGCCACAGTTAGGACCAATGCTAGTTTTGCAAATAAACTGACGGAAAGATCTATAAGAATAGGCATGAATAACTGCAGAGTGGAGAGAAGAATAGAGGTGGATAGGTGCTATAGATGCCTGGGATTGGGACATACTGCAAGATATTGCAATGAGGTGGATAGGTCCAACTGCTGTATCAAGTGTGGAAAGGAGGGACATAAAGCGAAGGAATGTGAAAACGAAGAAGATTGCATGGCCTGCCATAAGAAAGGACACCAAACAGGATCCGGGAGATGCAGTGAGTTCAGAAAATATCTGAACATAGCAAGAAACCAATCTGAAAATCAGAGGAGGAAGGGGAGCCCGACGAAGGATCCAGGCAGGAATAAAGTAAGGAGTCCAACGAGTCGCGCTAGGTAGTACACCAAAGAAGGCAAGAACAAGTAAGAAGAGAAAAAAAAAAAGGGGAAAAAAGGCGGGGGGGGAGAAACACATTTTTTTCTTTTTCTTCAGCGTTTACATACATAGAGAATACACCTCCTCAAGAGGCCACGTAACTCTGTATTCATGTTGCTAATACAACAGCTGAACCTGGGACGAGCAAGAGCTGCACACGATATAGCTTGGGCAGACGCAGTGAAGAACAAGGTTGATATAATGGTGGTATCAGAACCAAACAAGAATATATGTTCAAAGGAGGGATGGTTCATGGAGGGTTAAGGAGATGTGGCTGTAAAAATATGTAACAGACAGTTGGAGGTGAAAAAGGTTGCACTGGAAAAAGGATTTGTACAGATCTCTCTATACGGCATGGAATTATTTGCGGTTTATATCTCTCCCAACATATCAATCCAGGAGTACAAAAGAGCGATAGACAAGGTGTTTGAGAAAGCTGCAAAATACTCTAAGAACTCTATAATTCTAGGGGACTTAAACTCAAAGTCGCCAGTCTGCGGTTCTCCACAGGCAGACGCAAGAGGCGACTACATCGAGGAGTGGATGGCGCAATTAAAGTGGGGAGTAGCTAATGATGGAAGACATACTTTCGAGAGGGGCAGCAGCAAAAGCCACATCGACCTGACACTGGGACCGGAGGAGGTTCTGAGACGCATGAAGCGATGGAAGGTTATTTTCGATAACCCCTATACATACCACGGGAGCATCTGGATAGAACTCAAGTTGAAGAAAGAATCTGGAAAAAAACAAGAACCGGTAAGAACATATATTGACAAAAGTGCATTGAAAGCAGCTCTATCCAGAATAGAATGGAACCAGCATACAGATGTGTACACTGAAATGCTCAAGGCCTTTAACAAATCCCTTAAAGTGAAAAATGAAGTTGGTAAGAAGCTCCCATACTGGTGGAACGAAGAAATATCCGAGTGTAGAAGAGAATATATAGACTGCAGAAGAAAGTGCACAAGATTGATGCAGAGGGACAGCCAGGGAACGGAAGAGCTGAGGGATGGGATGAAGCAGATGAAACGAAAGTTGAAAGCTATTATAAGAAGGGCAAAGCGGGAACATTTCAAGAAACTCCTGGAGGAGCTGGATGGGGACATCTGGGGCGAGGGATATAAAATAGTCACGAGGCACTTCAAGGGCAGTGGGCTGCCATACAAGTTACCAACAAAACTGAGAAGGACTATTATACGAGAGCTATTTCTAACGACCAGCGAAACCTTCAGAAATACACGAGAACAACACGAAGAGCCAGAAGGATTCACACACCAGGAATTAAAAAACGCAGTTGCCTCGATGAAGGTGGGCAAGGCACCAGGTCCTGACGGGATGACTACGGAAGTTGTTAAGTTGGCCTATGAGATGTTTCCGGAAAAGATATTAGATATGTTCAACGAACTGCTGCGAAGACAGGAGTTTCCCAAAGAGTGGAAGACGGCCAGACTAGTTCTCCTGCCAAAAAAGGGAAGAGACCTGAACCAGGCATCCGGATACAGGCCCATATGCCTATTGAATACGATGGGAAAGCTGTATGAAAGGCTCCTATGGAACAGGTTGGAAGGAGAGCTGGACGAGAAAAGAATTATTTCCGAAAACCAACATGGCTTCAGAAAGGGAAAATCCACCTGCACGGCAATGCTATCCCTGAAAAATAAAATTGAGGAGTCAAGATGTAAGTGGTGTGTCATAGTAACGATAGACATAAAAAATGCCTTCAACGCAGCTAGCTGGAGGTATATAGTGGAGGAATTGCGTGAAGCTAAGATCAGCACATACCTAATAAAATGTGTGGAGTCATATCTGAGCAGAAGATATATTAAATCGGGCTTCATCGTGCATAAGTGTAGCAGAGGAGTTCCACAGGGCTCGGTCAAAGGTCCGGGCTTATGGAATATAAAATACAACGGTGTGCTCCAGCTACCATACGGAAGAGGGGTGAGTGCACTTGCATACGCAGACGACCTGATATTTGTGGTGGAAGGAGAGAACGAACAGCAGGTGAAAAGCAGAGCGGAACAGGCGTTTGGACAGGCGGCTGCATGGATGGGGACAAGAGGCTTGGAGATAGCGGCCCAGAAGACTGAGATTTTGGTTGCGAAGGGCCCAAGGAACACAAACACCTTTAGACTGAATATTATGGGGGAAGAAATAATACCAAAAAAAGATCTGAAGTACCTGGGAGTGGTGTTCCAAAAAAACCTAATCTTCTCGAGACATATAGAGTACGTAACCAAGAAGGCTGCTGAGAAGCTGGCCGCGACATCCAGACTGATGCCAAATGTCGGAGGACCGGGCTACTGGAAGAGGAGGATATTGTGCGGAGTGGTCCACAGTGTCTTGCTATACGCTGCCCCGGTGTGGCGCGAGGCTGTTAAAAGGAAACAACAGCTTGACAAGCTTATCTCCCTTCAAAGGAAGGCAATGCTGAGAGTGGCCTCAGCATACCGGACGACATCGGCAAAAGCGGTGCAACTTATCGCAGGGTTCCCACCCATTGACCTTATGATGGCGGAGAGGTGCTTTCTCTCCAAGATTGGTGGAAGATTGGCAGGGAACAGAAGGATGGCCTATGCCAGAACTTTGAAAAAGTGGCAGGAGAGATGGGAAATGACGGAGGGAAAGGCGGAGTGGACAAAGAGACTCATTCGACGGGTGGACGAATGGGTGACCTGTAAGCACAGAACTACAGGATACTATTTCACGCAATTCCTGACCGGACATGGCTCCTTCGGGACCTACACTAAGCGTATAGGGAAGACAAGAAGTGATGAGTGTGGGAGTTGTGGGGTGGAAGACAGTCCGGAGCATATGTATGCTACGTGTAGGCGATGGAACGTGGAGAGGGAAGTACTGAGGTTTAAACTGGGCCATCTTCCAAGTGTAGAGGACGTGATCCCGAGAATGCTGGAGAGTAAGAGTAGCTGGAAAACATTGTACGGCTACATAACAGCTATTATGAAACGTAAAGAAACAGAAGACAGAAGAAGAAGAACGCCTAGATGACTTGATAAAGAAAGGGCCGACTGATAGCAAGGGCTAGAAGAAGCCTGTTCCTAGGGCCCTTTCTATGATGAAATGGAGAAAAGGAGGGGGTTTTAGTTGGGGTTAAAGTCCCACTCGAACCCACGGCATTGCACAGGCCCAGCCGTGGGGAAGGCATGATGCGTTCCCCCTACCTTAGGGCAAAAAAAAAAAGGTTAGGTTAGGTTAGGTTAGGTTAGGTTAGGTTAGGTTCCCGTGCGATGGTCATCACCTTGTCGAGGTGCACGGGCTTAAGTAATTGCGAGGAATCTCAAGACTTGTTTTTGAGGGGAGCAATGAAAACTAAGAATGACCAACAGCAACAGGAAGTAACTATGACTTTCTGGCTCCCAGAGTTTATGAATTCATGGACTCGGGATAGACCCAGAGAGTACTGTTAGTACTTCACTGTTGTGTTCCGATCTCTGATGAGTTCCCCACTACAAAGATTTCTATGTTACAGGAAACAGCGAAACCGACAGTGGGAAACAGAGAAGAGTGCTTCCAACAGGATCAACTTCGAAATTGGATGGGGAGTAACTATGGCTTAAGTGGCCCCTGAAATCTAAGGACTCCAGGTAGACCCACGGAGCAATGTAAGTGCTTTCCATCACAATATCCCGAACCCAAAATCCTTCTAATCCAAGGGCTAAAGTCTAGGCATCCTGCCGGAGACAGAGCTATCGAGAAAAGGCTTCGGAGGGTTCGTAGGAGGAAGTGGCGTGGTTAACTATGGCTTTATTGGCCCCTCTAGTCCGCGGACAAGAGGTAGACCCAAGAAGTACCGTTAGTACCACCTGCAAGAAGCAACTATGGCTTTGTTGGCACCTCGAGTCCACGGACACGGGGAAGACCCAAGGAGCAATGTTAGTGCTTCGAATGGGATCTACGACTTGTCTTTCTCGGCGGGAATCCGAGCGTGGCCGCAAGGAGTACGTCTCACTTTCCCCCTCGGAACCACGGGGTGGACATAGCCCGTGGTGATACGTCGGAGAAACTATGACTCGCTTGGCCCCCGGCATCTCCGGATCCGGAGGAGACCCAAGGAGTACCGTTATTGTCTGACAGATACCACAACCTCTCTGCGCAATCTGCAAGAAGAATAGAAAGCCATAACGATCATAGAGCGAAACACCGAAGCAAAAAAGGAAGAGTGGTTAATGGAGGTAGCACCAACCCTCGAAAACTTCCTAATAGACGAAGGGAAGTGTAATGGGAAACCGGTGGAAATGATGAGATGTTTAATCTTCAGCTTTCTTTAATTGAATTCCCGTATTCATAACAACAATAACAATTTATATCAATTGAGTAAGTTTGCGATTACAGCAAGTGTTGTAATAATAACTATTAATGCAAGGTGTTTGAAATCAATAACAATGATTGGTATTCAGGTAATCAGGTTGATTGCCGAAATTAGATCAATAATACAAAACATCTCTACACCTTCCCTTCCTGAGGAACGATCTTCACTATGGCCACTTATGAAGATCGATCCCTAAGAATGAGAAGATTCTTAACAATTCTGAAATTTAAACTTTTATTCGAAATATCTACTTGAACCCAAAATTACCATAAATTTACATCGGGATAGAATAAGCGAAGATATAAAAGTCTTACTGCTAAGTTACATGTTTTCTTACCTACAGGTAGCTACCATCCTACTGGTAATAATCCTAGGTATAAATGAATGAAAATTATTACAAACTACTATACAGATACACTATCTCATATATCTCTTAATTCTATTTTTGTGCACAGTACTGCGTCTTCCATCTTTGTCGACAATTATGCAATTAGGCCCACTTGCAGAGACAACTGTATAGGGACCTTTCCACCAAGGGTCAAATTTTTGTCTGGCTTCATTCGTTATGAGAACAAGGTCTCCTTCTTTAATGTGCAATTGAAAAGCATCTTTATCATGTAACTCCTTACGCTTTATTTTGGCACTTTCAAGATAATTTCTAGCTCTGTTCTGCGCGAATTGTAACCTAAAACGTATTTCTTGGTCATATGCTTCAATACTATAAAGAGGATCTACTCGATTATCACAGAATATATCCGAGCTAAGGTTTGCCCTTCTTGCAAAAACTAACTCATAAGGTGTATAATTGTGATACGTCATTGGGGTTGTATTGTAACAAAATGTAAAATATTTAGTCCACGTATCCCAGTCAGACTGACTTTCATTGATATACATTTTAATGAAATCATTTAAGACCCTATGATTCCTTTCACATCCTCCTATAGTCTGACTATGATACGCTGTTGAAATTTTGTGTTGTATCTTGAGCAGTTCCGCAAGATTCGAGAAAACTTCATTCTTGTATTCTGTACCCATATCCGTTCTAATTTCTTTCATGGGTCCATATATAAGAATGAAATCCTCTAGGATTGCTTTCGCTACCGTAGGAGCTTCTTTATTGGTTATTGGCGATATGACTACATATTTTGACAATTCGCACTGTATAGTTACCGCATATTGATTTCCTCGCGATGTTTTAGGAAATGGTCCAACGGTATCGATGCATACTATATCGAAAGCATTCTGAGGAGTTGGTGTTATCACGAAGGGTTGATTATGCCTTTTGTTAATTTTATTAATTTGACATTTATGACATTGCCTAGTGTATTGAGCAACATCCCTCGACATTCCTTTCCAATAGTAGAACGATTTTAATTTCTTTAGCAACCGCTTTTGTCCACAATGACCACCATACATAGGATCATTGTGATACTTTTCAACTAATTTTAGTCTTTCATCTTTATCAACAATTACTATTCGTGGTTCACGTAAAACTATGCATATGTTTCGTAAAATGTTTTGCCCCACTCTCTTGAATTCATTTATGTTAAACCTCGTAAATATGGGATCATTCACATTCATTCTTAATGTTTTATAATCTCTTTCACCAGCCAACTGATCAAGCTTAGACAATACCTGCTCTAAAGCGAGGTTATCGCCATTAGTGATTGAAATTTTTACATGAGTACTCACTTTTCTCTTATCATATATTAACATATCAATTTCATAATTTTCGAGAGTGCTTTTTCCTATATTTTCAACCTTGAATCTTAAATAGGGCAAGTTCAATGAATCATAATTATTTATTGAATTATAAACTTTTACTTGGTTTGTTATTTGAGCCGCTTCAGCATCTTTTTCGCTTGGTGTATTGTTCGATGACTTCGACCTTGACCTAGTCACCGCAAGAATTTGAGAAGTGTTATGATTAATTTCTTTAAGGTCATCAATGTTTATCCTAGACAATGCGTCTGCACAAACGTTCTGCCTGCCTTTGATATATTCAATTTCAAAGTTGAACTCTTCCAAATCTAATCTCATACGTGTTAATTTAGAACTTGGGTCTTTCATCGAAAACAAATAGACTAACGGTTTATGGTCAGTTTTTATCAAAAATTTTTGTCCATACAAATAGCAACGAAAATGTTTGACAGCCCAATGAATTGCTGTGAGCTCTTTCAGAATCGTCGGTTTATGTGATTCTCCTTTAGTAAAGGCTTTGGATCCGTAAGAAATTGGAAACTCTTGTCCGCCAATAATTTGAGAAAGAACGGCTCCGCATGCTAAATTTGAGCTATCTGTGGTCAAAATGAACTGTTTGGAAAAATCTGGATATTTCAATATTTGTGGGTTGATGAGAGCTTTTTTTAGTTCAACAAAAGAATCTTGACATGATTTGGACCAGATAAATTTACTACCTTTTCTTGTTAATTGATTTAATGGTTGAGTTATTTCCGCAAAACGAGGAATAAACCTTCTATAATAATTGCAAAACGCAACAAATCTTTTAACTTCATCTGCATTAGTTGGAGTTGGATATTTGTTAATTACCTCGAACTTTGAGTCGTCCGGCAGAATGCCTTTGTCTGTAATTTTGTGGCCTAAAAAAGTTACTTCGTTCCTGAAAAAATTGCATTTTTCTGGATTCAACTTTAAATTGAATTTTCTACAAGTTTCAAAAACTTCTTTCAAGTTTTTCAAATGATGATTCTCAGAGCATCCTATTACAATGAGATCGTCCATGTAGAGGAAAGCTTTTTCTAGGGTTAGACCTGCAAAAGCGATTGTCATCATCCTTTGAAAACTATTAGGACTTACAGATAAACCAAAGGGTAGGCGTGTAAACCTATAGGAACCTGATTCCGTACTGAATGAAGTTATGTCACGGGAGTCTACGTCCAGTTCAACTTGATGAAATCCTGAATATAAATCAATAACAGAAAACCATTTTGCTCGACCTAACTGATCCAAAATGTCGTCTATACGTGGAAGAGGAAATTTATCAGCAATTAGTTTTTTATTTACGTTTCGAAAGTCTAAAACAAGCCTTGAGGATTTTTGGCCATTTGGTCCTTTTTTTGGTACTAATAAAATGGGGTTATTGTATTCTGACACTGAAGGTTCTATGATTTTGTGTTGAAGCAACTTTTGCACATGATTTTTAATGTCTTCCTTTTGTGCCATTGGTAGCCTATAATTTTTTGTGTATACTGGTTTCGGATCCGATAATTTTAATTTTTGTTTGTAAAAATTATTTACTGTCAAAATATCATCTTTCAATGCAAAAATATCTGAATAATCTTTACATAAACTAATAACTTCTGATCGAATGAAATCCGGCATTTCCTTATTTAGTTGATTCATTAGTTTTTCATGCCTATCATTATGATCAGCATTAATGTTATAGATGTTGAACTTATCTAGACTTATTACTTCTAGCTGAATGTTTTTCAAAATAACACTTTCGAAAGTAGTGTTCATGATTTTTACCAAACCTTCTCCTGGAGACACGACCGTTCGTGCAATGAAAACTCCTGGTAAAGGTTCTTTATTCAACACTAATACACTTTCCGAAATATTTTTAAGAGATGGTATTTGCCTAATTACTTCACAACGTGGTGGTATATGAATTTGGTTTTCCTCAACTCCGCTTAGAATAGGAATCACAAAGTTCTTATTAAAATATCGAAGATTCAACGTCCACCGACCATAATCTAAATTAGCACTATATTTGATAAGAAAATCCCTGCCTAGAATTCCATCTCCCGGAATTGGAAAGTCGTCGCTTACCACGTGAAAATTATGTCCGATAGTTTGATTATTTTTCACCCATATTTCAGTATTAATAACACCCAAAGATTTTGTCAATCCCTCAGTTACACCTTTGATATCAATTATTTTAGAATTATCAACAGAATTTTGGAACAAAATTTTCCCTACTTTTAATATAGGAACATCAGCCCCGGTATCTACCAACAAAGTGACCTTTTCTCGAGTTATCTTAGTTTCAACGGTTACAAAATTCGAAAGAGATAAATCTAGCTGATAAATATTTATTGCTCTGTCTCCCCCAATCGAACCGGTTGGGGGTCCGATTGGTTTCCCTGGTTTGACAATTCCAAAAATCTGACATTGGCATTAGTTTGTCCGTTACCTCTGCCACTAGGTCTACTATTATTGTCATACCTATTTCCAGCGAATCGATATTGACCTCTCCCGGCATTGAAATTGTGTGAATTTCTGAAACCACGGTATGAATTTTGAAAATTTCTCCCTGAACCACGCCGGTTATTATTGAACGGATGTCTGTTGCGTGAATTATTATTGTTATTCATAAAGAATACGTTGTTTGCAGGCGACGGTTGAGTGTTAACGTTTAAAAATTTTGTCATGATTTCCTGGACAGAGCTGAAATTGCCAGCTTCTATCACTACACGAGCTCTTTCGGTATTTGAATTTTGACTAAGTGCCCTGGAAGTAGTTTGAACTGCATATTTTTCGGCTACTTCATTAGGAACACCCTCACTTATGAAAGCATTTTGTAATTTCTGAGCCAACTGCTCAATCTCTGCTGCATAAGTGGAAGTGTCCTTATGGTTTTGCCTTAAATTCAATAATTTGGATGTTAGAAGGTTCGAACTTTCACCTTTTAAGGCATGTTTCAACTTCCTCGCAATATCATTCAGATCATCTCCGTCAGAAATTAAATTACGCGCCTTTCCGACTAGTCTAGTTTTTACAAAAGACACGGCTCTATCCTGGTGATCCGCGCTATTCTCCTGAAGGAGTTCTAACGAATCTAAAAAGGATCTCAAATTATCAACATTTCCGTCGAACTGATTTGGAATGATTTTGCTTGCCAAATTGAAAAATTCTGTTGTAGTCATTGCCATGATTTTTTCGGCTTCGTCTTGGGACTCTTCTTCTAACGATAATATATTGATTTGTTCTACACAAGACACTGGAACCTGATATTTAACACCTAAAGTTTGAAAAGAACGAATAACCTTGTCTCGGATATAGTGAAAATCAGTTTTTATTGATTGCCTATCTGTATTATCTAAATATTGCCAAGAACTAGCTACGCTTTTTGTAAACTCGTTGAAGAGAGCTACCAAATTATCTCGAACTTCAACTCTAATTGAATTGCTCTTTGGAACATTTTTCTTTAGTATTCTTTTAGATTGTTTTTTCAATTCAGTTTTTATTATTGAAAGGTTGCCTAATACAGCTTCTCTTTTTTGAGCCTGCATAAAATTTCTATCAACTGTTAATTAAAAATAAACCGCAATTGTCATCATAACTAGTCAAAACGAGCTCACCCTTTGTTCCACGCACACAACAGCACTTTAACTTCACTCACGGAATGTTTTCGTCGCTGCCTCCTATCACTAGATTGCTGCCACAGACGCCCTTGATGCAGTAGCCTCTCGCCTGAACCTCTTCACCAAATTTTTTTTGTGCATTTTATATGCCTTGAAAATCAAGTTGAGCACCAACACAGCCAAAATCAAATACAACACGATTTTCATGTCCTTTGAGATGTTGTACTCACTCTCTTGTACAATGAAGTTCGAATTGATCGCTCCATTTTCTTTTACCGTCTGGGTGGTGTCCTTGGAATTTGAACTTCCCATTTTAAGTTCTTCGAATTTTTCACTTTGCCATCCCTTTATTCATCCGACTAAACACTTTACGAATATTGGTCAGAATTATTCAACACTGATGTTTTACTAGTATGGCAGGATCGCCATGTAATGGGAAACCGGTGGAAATGATGAGATGTTTAATCTTCAGCTTTCTTCAATTGAATTCCCGTATTCATAACAACAATAACAATTTATATCAATTGAGTAAGTTTGCGATTACAGCAAGTGTTGTAATAATAACTATTAATGCAAGGTGTTTGAAATCAATAACAATGATTGGTATTCAGGTAATCAGGTTGATTGCCGAAATTAGATCAATAATACAAAACATCTCTACAGAAGTTCTACCTAAAGAAGACAGAGATAAAAGTAAGCCGGGTCCGGCCAACCGAAGATACGCCGAGGCCCGCACAAACAGAAGAGAGAAAGAGAAAGAGGAAAGATACCGGAACCAAGGAAAAGAAGAAGAAGAAGACAAAACAACCGATAAGTATTACCATACGCAAAAATAAACAAGTTGTTTTCAGGAATTCAAAGAAACATATGGCAATGGGAAACATACAAAGAGAGGGTATCAAGAACAACCAGGAAATCGCTACCAGATTTGAAGAGGAATGGGAGGCAATGAGAATAATGAAAAGAACAATCATAGCGGAAAAAGAAGAATGGATCGTAGAGGTAGCACCCATACTGGAAACCTACCTAACGGAAATAGGAACAATCTCCCTAAAGAAGATCGAAGTAGAAGTACTCCCGGTAAGGAAAAACAAAACCCAGATCTGTTTCAGGTGCAGCGAGATCGGCCACACCCAAAAAGCATTCAAGAAAGAGACCAAATGCAAGAGATGCGGAGGCAATCACAACAGGAACGAATGTACAACGAGAGCGAACTGCCCCAACTGCAGAACGGAAGGACTGCACCCAAGAGGCCATGAAGCAGATAGCGAGAAATGCTCTGTCCTACTAAGGGCACAGAGGGAGAATAAGGAAGAAACAATAGAGCTAATGGAAATAGCAGAAGAAAATGAATCAGACGAAAGCGACGAAGAAGAAGGAACCGAAGCAGGAAGAAAGATATTTGTCCTCCAGAACAACCTCCAACGCTGCAAGAAAGCGCATGACTTGCTATGGGGTAAGATCACCACCTCAAACATCGACTTAGCTTTGTTGCAGGAGCCTAATGAGAATATAGCGACACAAAAAAAACCACTGATGGACCAACAACTAGTCAGCGCCATTCTACCCGGGGGCGACCTGAGGAAGGGAAGAAATGGAAGAGGCCACGGATTCTGTTGGATAGACGTAGAGGGCATCAGAATGATTAGCTGCTACTTCTCGCCGAACGACAAGAGCAGGAAAAACCTTGACAAGTGGCTGAATGACATGGAAGCCGTAATACAAGACGGGAAGACAGCAGTAATAGCAGGCGACTTTAACGCCAAGTCCGAGCAATGGGGATCGACCTACACCGACAACAGAGGAAAAGTAGTGATGGATTGGATCGAGCGTCTCAGGCTAGTGATTCATAACGTAGGGAAAGAACCGACCTTCATCAGAGGGGACCAGAGTAGTAGGATAGACCTGACCCTGTCCACCGAAGACCTCGCAGACCGAATAGAAGAGTGGAGGGTATTCTGGCAAGAGACGTTCTCCGACCACGCCGACATTCGATATACCATCCGGACCAAGAGCACCAAAAGACGACTAGAAACCAAAGGAACATGGAAGATTGACGAAACCATACTAAAAGACCTAAGAGAGAACTTCAAGGAGCACCCACTGCCAAGACCCGACGCGCCAGAGCTGGATCCCACCAGTTTCACAGAACTGGTAAGTAGCACCTGTAATGAGTTTGCTTCCAGGAAAACCAAAGGCACCGTCAAGAAACCAGCCTACTGGTGGAATGACGAGATAAAAGAACTGAGTCGAATCTGCAACGTGGAGAAGAAACTACACAAGAAATACCACGGAATAAACGACAGGGAGTACATGGAGGCCCGAAGAAACTTAAAGAAAGCGATCCGAAGAAGCAAGCGAGAGAAATGGAAGGATCTCATAGATGAACTGGACGAAGATATCTGGGGTCAAGGATACAAGATTCTGGTCAAGAAGATGGGACTGAACACCAGAGAGTGCCTAGATGAGGAGACCGAGGATGCCATAGTAAGTACTCATTTCCCAACGAGAAATGTTACAGACATAGAGGAAAAAAGCCCGGGAACAGAAGCAGAACCGTTCACGATGGAAGAACTGATGACAGCCGCCGGAAAAATGAAAAAGAGGAAGGCACCCGGCCCGGACGGAATAACGGCAGAGATAATGAAAATGCTCCTAGAACACAATAGCGAAAAAATCCTCGGAATGTACAATGACCTATGGAAACAGGCAGAATTCCCCGAAATTTGGAAAGAGGCGGAACTGGTATTAATCCGAAAGCCCGGGAAGATAGATACAGAGCCAAGCATTTTTCGACCCATATGTCTGCTGAGCGTTGTCGGCAAACTATACGAGCAGCTCATCAAGGAACGACTCCAAAAAGAATTAGACGGTAAGCATATAATTGCGGATAATCAACACAGTTTCAGGGAGGCAAGATCGACCATAACGGCCATAGAGGAGGTAGTACAGTTTGCGAACTGGGCCAAAGGAGGCACCCACCGAACAAGACGCATAACCCTCCTGACTGCGTTCGACGTCAAGAACGCTTTCAACACCGCCGGATGGAAGGAGATTCTAGAAGTATTGAAGAACAAAGGCGTTTCCGAACATCTCCAGAACGTCATAAAGAGCTACTTCCAGGACAGGAAGCTGATAACCTCCTACAAAAAGGTAAGCCTAACCTGTGGGGTACCCCAAGGCTCTGTTCTAGGTCCAATGCTATGGAATCTCTTGTACAACGGAGTGTTGGAGCTGGCGGACGACGACCTAGATGTCAAGCTTGTGGCGTACGCTGATGACCTAGCCATGGTTGTCACCGGAAAAACAGAAGAAGAAGCCTGGCAGAAGACCGAAGAAATGGCAGCAAAAGTAGCACAATGGCTGAGAAGCCGAGGATTACAGCTGGCACCCCACAAGACAGAGATCCTCGCAGTAACCGGGAGAAAACCGCTTGAAAAGGCAAGCGCAACGATAGAGGGAGTGGAAATAGAGGCGAAGAAAAAACTCAAATACCTAGGAGTAATCCTCGACAAAGACCTCAACTTCCTCCGACACATCGAGTACGCGGTAGAAAGAACCAGAGAGACCACCAACGCCTTACGAAAGATCATGCCGAGAGTGGACGGACCAGCGACGAGGAAGAGACGAGTCCTCGCGGCAGCAGCAATGTCTAGGTTGCTGTACGGAGCGGAGATCTGGGCGGAGAGCATGACCACCTACAAAACCGGCAGAGACCAGATCAGGAGGGCCCAACGAGGAGTTGTGGTAAGTGCCATTCGAGGTTACAAAAATATTTCAGGAATCGCTGCACTCCTCATCGCGGGGATGCTGCCAGCCGACCTCCTCGCAGAAGAGAGGCGAGAGATCTACCAAGACCGAACAGGCAAGAAAGAGGCCCGAGAGAAGACACGAAGAAAATGGATAGAGGAAATAAGGAACCACAGAGGTGCCAGATGGACGAAGGAACTAATACAAGACCCGTTGAAATGGATGGACCGGGCACACGGAGACTTTGAGTACGAAATCGTCCAATTCCTGAGTGGGCATGGCTGCTTTGAGACCTATAGAAAGAAGATAGGAAAGAGTAATAGCGCCCAATGTTGGAACTGCCAAGGACTGGACAAACCGGACCACATCCTAATATGCAGAAAGTGGGAAGATACCAGGAAAGACCTGGCAAGGAAGGCAGAAGGAAACCCGGACTTCAGATACACCAAATCCAACATCGTGGACAAGATGCTTGAGAATGAGGATAAGTGGAACCTCATAACGAAATGGATCAGGGAAGTGATGAAGGCTAAAGCCGAAGAAGAAAAAGAACGAGAATCCCAAGGAAGGTATGACTAGATCCAACATTAACCTAGGCTAAGTGTGTTCTAGAGAACCACCGCCCTGAGAGAGAACCAAGAAGACGACACCCTCCCAAGGAGAAGACCGATGATGACACACCGGAAGTAACTATGCCTCTCTTGGCCCCTCGGATCCCCGGACACGAGGTAGACCCAAGGAGTACCGTTAGCACTTCCCACTACTGCAATACCCCAAACCTTAACTCATGTCAAATCCAAGGGCTTAAGTCTAGGCAGCTTGCCGGAGACAGAGCTATCGAGAAAAGGCTTCGGAGGGTTCACAGGAGGAAGTGGCGTGGTTAACTATGGCTTTCTTGGCCCCTCTAGCCGGCGGACAAGAGGTAGACCCAAGAAGTACCGTTAGTACCACCTGCAAGAAGCAACTATGGCTTTCTTGGCACCTCGAGTTCACGACCACGGGGAAGACCCAAGGAGCAATGTTAGTGCTTCTAATCGGATCTTCGACTTGTCTATCCCGGCGGGAATCCGAGCGTGGCCGCAAGAAGTACGTTTCACTTTCCCCCTCGGAACCACCAGGTGGACATAGTCCGTGGTGATACGTCGGAGAAACTATGACTTGCTTGGCCCCCGGCATCTCTGGATCCGGAGGAGACCCAAGGAGTACCGTTATTGTCTGACAGATACCGCAACATCTCTGCGCAAGCCTCCGAGGACCAGGACCAACGATCTGCTATAAATAGGCTGTCGGGGCGATGACTTATATAAAGCGGATCGGGTCAAGACCTTCCGAGGATCTACCCCGGACAGATCGAAATCCGTAGCCAGAGTCAGGGGGACATACACGGAACCACTCAAGTCAGTCAGCGGGCCCCACAAGCTCCTTGCGGGGGCTGCAAACTGTGAGAGCGTAAGGCGAGGTCTTGCTCCCCCCCTCCCCCCGATCCCTACTTCCAAGGGGGGTGAGGGAGGATACGCGCACCACGCTGCAACCCGTAAATACCAATGGCCTTGGTCGAGACGAGTTGTCCTGGAACACAGCAACTTAGTCGAATGGGTCAGCGTCCCTGAGACCCCGACTATGTTGTTGAGGAGGGGGTTTTGGTGGGTGAGAGCCCCACACGAATCCGCAGTATTGCACAGCCCGCTGCGGAGAAGCCGGTATCGGTTTCCTCCTACCTCGTGGGCCCAGAAAATGAAGAAGAAGAAAGCACCCGGGCCCGATGGTATAACGGCATAAATACTCAAGATAATAATGGAGGACAACAGCGAGAAAGTACTAGAAATATACAACAGAGCATGGCAAAAGGCAGAATTCCCGGACATATGGAAAGAGGCAGAGTTAGTCCTTGTACGGAAGCCGGGAAACACAGATACGGAGCCCAGCAGTTTCCGCCCCATATGCCTACTAAGCGTAGTAGGAAAACGATACGAGCACCTGATAAGAGAAAGACTGCTAAAGGAACTGGAGGGTAAGAACATAATTTCCAATAGTTAGCACGGTTTTAGGGAAGCCAGATCCACGATAACGGTCATAGAAAAAGTCCTCAACTACGCAAGATGGACCAGGGGAGGAACACATAGAACCAGAAAAGTAACCATCCTAACAGCCTTTGACGTAAAGAACGCGTTTAACTCAGTTGGATGGAAAGAGACCCTAGAAGAACTGAAGAATAAAGGAATATCAGCCCACCTATAGAATGTTATACAAAGCTACTTCCAGAATAGGACGCTGAGGACAACGCATAAAAAGGTATGTCTAACATGTGGGGTTTCCCAGGGTTCTGTTTTAGGTCCCACGAGTATTAGAGCTAGCCGACGATGACCCCGATACAAAATTGGTAGCATACGCAGATGACTTAGGAATGATAACGACGGAGAAAACAGAAGAAGCAGCCTGGGAGAAAACCGAACAAATGGCAGCTCGTGTTGGAGCCTGGTTGAGAAGCAGAGGACTGCAATTGGCTCCACACAAAACGGAAATACTCCCGCTGACCGGAAGACGGCCAATAGAAAGGACCAAGGCAACTATAGAAGGCGTAGAGGTTGAGGCAAAGAGACAGCTTAAATACCTAGGAGTAATTTTGGATAAAGACCTCACCTTCCTCCGGCACATAGACTACGCCGTAGAGAGAACGACAGAGACGACGAACGTCTTAAGAAAACTAATGCCAAGAATAGAAGGACCCGCATCAAGAAAGAGACGAGTACTGGTAGCCGCAGCCATGTCAAGATTGCTGTATGGGGCTGAAATATGGGCAGAGAGCCCAAGTACCTACACCACCGCCAGAGATAAGATTAGAAAGGCGCAGAAAGGAGTCGTGGTAAGTTCTATCAGAGCTTATAAGAATGTTTCAGGTATAGCAGCGCTCATCATCGCTGGGATGATACTAGCCGACCTCCTCGCAGAAGAAAGACGAGAGATTTACCACGACCGAACAGACAAGAAAGAAGCTCGAGAAAAGACAAGAAGAAAATGGACGGAAGAAATAAGAAGCCACAGAGGCCCTAGATGGACGAAGGAATTAATACAAGACCCGTTGATATGGATGGACCGGGCACATGGAGACTTAGAGTACGAAACCTTCCAATTCCTGAGTGGGCATGGCTGCTTTGGAACCTATAGAAAGAAAATAGGAAAGAGTAACAGCGCCCAATGTTGGAATTGCCAAGGACTCGACAAGCCAGACCACATCCTCTTCTGCAGAAAATGGGAAGATACCAGGAAAGACCTGGCAAGGGCAACAGAAGGAAACCCGGACTTTCAATACACCAAGCACAACATCGTGGCAAAGATGCTCGAGAACGAAGATAAGTGGAACCTTATCACGGAATGGATCCGGACCGTCATGAAGGCGAAGGCAGAAGAGGAGAGAGAAAGGGAAAACGCCGGAAGGTATGATTAGCGAACCAAAAATTAAGAATTTCAGGAAACGACCACCAAAAAGCAAATACCAAGATGACGACACCAAGCACCCGAAGAAGACAACCCCACTCGATCACGACGATAATAACCAACCCTAGACTAAGTGTGTTTTAGGAAGCCCGAACAAGCTAGATAAGGAGACGACGGAATGATGCAGCCCAAGATGACGACCTAGCCCGACTATGACACGCCCGACCCCAATTCCTCTCACTTTCCAAGGGCTAAGTCTAGGCGACCAGCTCGCCGCAGACAGAGCTATCGAGAAAAGGCTTCGGATGATTCGCGGGAGGAAGTGGCGTGGTTTACTATGGCTTTCTTGGCCCCTCTAGTCCGCGGACAAGAGGTAGACCCAAGAAGTACCGTTAGTACCACCTGCAAGAAGCAACTATGGCTTTCTTGGCCACCGACACGGGGAAGACCCAAGGAGCAATGTTAGTGCTTCGTATCGGATCTACGACGTGTCTATCCCAGCGGGAATCCGAGCGTGGCCGCAAGGAGTACGCCTCACTTTTCCCCTCGGAACCACGGGGTGGACATAGTTCGTGGTGATACGTCGGAGAGACTATGACTTACTTGGCCCTCCGGCATCTCCGGATCCGGAGGAGACCCAAGGAGTACCGTTACTGTCTGATAGATACCACAACCTCTTTGCGCAATCTCCGAGGGACCAGGGCCAACGGTCTGTTACAAATATGTAGTATTTGTTTACGAACTATACACAGCAGACCGGGTCAAGACCTTCCGAGGATCTACCCCGGACAGCTCGAGTTCCGTAACCAGAGTCAGGGGGAAACTACAGAACGATTCAAGCCAGTCACCAGACTGTGAGATCCGTGAGACGGGGTCCTAGCTTCTTGCCTCCCTTCCCAACATCCCCACAGGAGCAAGGAGTTTGTGGCATTCCACGCAGGAAATACCGTAAATACCAATCGCCTTGGTCGAGACGGATATTGTCCTAGCGTACAGCAACTTAGTCGTACAGGTCAGCGTCCCTGAGACCTCGACTTCGTTGTTGAGGAGGGGGTTTTGGTGGGTGAGAGCCCCACACGAATCCGAAGTATTGCACAGCCCGCTGCGGAGAAGCCGGTATCGGTTTCCTCCTACCTCGTGGGCCCAGAAAATGAAGAAGAAGAAAGCACCCGAGCCCGATGGTATAACGGCATAAATACTCAAGATAATAATGGAGGACAACAGCGAGAAAGTACTAGAAATATACAACAGAGCATGGCAAAAGGCAGAATTCCCGGACATATGGAAAGAGGCAGAGTTAGTCCTTGTACGGAAGCCGGGAAACACAGATACGGAGCCCAGCAGTTTCCGCCCCATATGCCTACTAAGCGTAGTAGGAAAACGATACGAGCACCTGATAAGAGAAAGACTGCTAAAGGAACTGGAGGGTAAGAACATAATTTCCAATAATTAGCACGGTTTTAGGGAAGCCAGATCCACGATAACGGTCATAGAAAAAGTCCTCAACTACGCAAGATGGACCAGGGGAGGAACACATAGAACCAGAAAAGTAACCATCCTAACAGCCTTTGACAAAAAGAACGCGTTTAACTCAGTTGGATGGAAAGAGACCCTAGAAGAACTGAAGAATAAAGGAATATCAGCCCACCTATAGAATGTTATACAAAGCTACTTCCAGAATAGGACGCTGAGGACAACGCATAAAAAGGTATGTCTAACATGTGGGGTTCCCCAGGAGAAGCCGGTATCGGTTTCCCCCTACCTCGTGGGCAAAAAAAAAGGTTAGGTTAGGTTAGGTTAGGTTAGGTTAGGTTAGGTTAGGTTCCCGTGCGATGGTCATCACCTTGTCGTGGTGCACGGTCTTAAGTTATTGCGAGAAATCTCAAGACTTGTTTTTGAGAGGAGCAATGAAAACTAAGAATGACCAACAACATGAGGAAACAGCGAAACCGACAGTGGGAAACAAAGAAGAGGACTTCCATCCGAAGAGAAGAAACAGGACCAACTTCGAAATTGGATGGGAAGTAACTATGGCTTAAGTGGCCCCTGAAATTTAAGGACTTCAGGTAGACCCACGGAGCAATGTTGATGCTTCCCATCATATCCCGAACCCGAAATCCTTCTAATCCAAGGGCTAAAGTCTAGGCATTCTGCCGGAGACAGAGCTATCGAGAAAAGGCTTCGGAGGATTCGCAGGAGGAAGCGGCGTGGTTAACTATGGCTTTCTTGGCCCCTCTAGTCCGCGGACAAGAGGTAGACCCAAGAAGTACCACCTGCAGGAAGCAACTATGGCTCTCTTGGCACCTAGAGCCCACGGACACGGGGAAGACCCAAGGAGCAATGTTAGTGCTTCCAATCGGATCTACGACTTGTCTATCTCGGCGGGAATCCGAGCGTGGCCGCAAGGAGTACGCCTCACTTTCCCCCTCGGAACCACCAGGTGGACATAGTTCGTGGTGATACGTTGGAGAAACTATGACTCGCTTGGCCCCCGGTATCTCTAGATCCGGAGGAGACCCAAGGAGTAACGTTATTGTCTGACAGATACCACAACCTCTCTGCGCAATCTCCGAGGGACCAGGGCCAACGGCTCCTTATAAATAGGTCACAGAACTGCGATACTACAGTCCCTGGCCAGTTTATTAGACGCACTGAGGATTTTTTTTATATTTACTGGTATTGCTCGAGGAAAAAGAAGAATATTTGAATTTCATTTCCACAGAATGTTAGTTTCATCTACGACTCTCATTAAATTGTTCTATATGGCATTTATTTTTGATGTTGTAGTATTAGTACTTAAGTATGAATCAGTACTATATCTTCCAGTGGACTTCTTGCATTCTGCAGGTTCGGACGTTATTTCGATAATCCACATATGAAATCATTATCTTCGAATGCAGCAAACCGAACAATCCTGCATTGATAGTATGAAGCACTCATAGCTACACAGGGTGGCTCAGCAAAATATTAGAATTTCATGTTTAATCATCAATAAATCAATATTTTTTATTGAATATGATATATTATATGTGAAAATCATTTACAGATGAAGTATATGTAACATATACGTTCAATTTAATAATTCAATATCGAGATTTTGCATCGAATCAATGCGTCTAATAATATGGCCAGGGACTGTATATGGGAGTCGGGTCAAGACCTTCCGAGGATCTACCCCGGACAGCTAGAGTTCCGTAACCAGAGCCAGAGGGATACTACGGAACGATTCAAGCCAGTCACTAGACTGTGAGATCTGTGAGACGGGTCCTTACTCCTCCCCTCCTCCCAAACGTCCAAGAGGGAAAAGGAGGGAGTGGCATTCCACGCAGGGAAGATACCGTTAAATACCAATCGCCTTGGTGGAAACGGTTCTTGCCCTAGTGCGCAACAACTTAGTTGTACAGGTCAGCGTCCCTGAGACCTCGACTTTGTTGTTGAGGAGGGGGTTTTGGTGAGAGAGAGCCCCACACGAATCCGCAACATTGAACCGCCCGCTGCGGAGAAGCCGGTATCGGTTTCCCCCTACCTCGTGGGCAAAAAAAAAGGTTAGGTTAGGTTAGGTCGCTGTCTTGCGCTCAGAGGAACGGACCCCAAAGGCTAAGGGAAGCAAAACCCCGACAGAAAACCCAAGCATACCGTTGGGTAACCAACGGGTAAGAACGCGAAGGCGGTAAACCTTAATAAAGATGGCAGATTCTAAAATGAAGAATTTACCCCAGGAGGATAGGACCGAAACCTGTCCAGAATCCCTCCCTGCCTCGGCGGGCTGCCCCACGGATTCTGGGGGGGGGCAAGAAAATGCCGAATCTACCCCGAGAGGGGAAGAATCCGGGAACCCCGGACGCTGCGATTTCCAGGGTGGTTGATCAGGCCCTGGAGTCGGTAAATGTGCCTGGAAAAATGCGGGAAGATCAGAGCGAGGTTGAGGCGACATCTGCCAACCCTTTTAAAAATTTCAGAGGATAAGAAGAACACCTCCGGTGGAATCAAAGAAAGGAGGGGGATATTCGGACTCACCACGTCCTACATGGACCAGAACCCCATCAAAGGAATTTTGGGACGAACTATGCCGCCCACAAAAAGCAGGATCGGCACCGGTCACCCGGGAAGTGTCCTCAAGCGAAGAAGAATTGGATGACACGATAATAGGCAATTCACCAATTCAGGCTATCAGTAGAGCAACGAAGCGGAAAGCTATTTCTTCGCCGGAGCTAGACAGGCAAGATGAAAAAATTAGGGTACTGGAGGATGAACTCAGAGAGGCAGAAGTGAAAATGAGAGATCTATTGGTCGACATAAAGAAACTGGAAGAGGAAAAATCCTGGAGAAACAAGGAGAATATCGCGGATGAGAACGAGAAAGATAAGATAATAAGGAAACTGAGATAAGAAATAAACGAGTTGAAACAACAAAGAAGACCAGAACATTATGAAGAAAGAAGTAAAAAGGAACAAGACACATTGAAGAAATTGAGTGGCCTAATTAGAGGTATACATAAAAGCAGTAGCGAATGTCAACACCTCATTGGAGAAAATACCAACAGAAAAAGGGAAATAAAAGACAGTGTCAACCGAATTTATAATATTTCGACGTAACTGAATAGCAGGACAATGATCAAATTCATAGCAGATCTGATTGAAAAAGCATCTGACCCGATAGGTTACCAATCCAAATCTAGCAGGGATATGACGACACAAACAGAACCAGCTGAAGATGTAGAAAAACATAGAAGAATACAAGAAATAAAGGAAACAATTGAAGAGGAAATGCAGGATACTGACTTACTCAACCTGTTGAAAAGAAAATGGCCCGAAGAAGTATATAGAACCAAAGTGGAGATGGCTACTATTACCGAGATGGAAGGTGAAAAAGATATTGCTCTCGTAGCTGACTTCGATACCAAGAGAGACTCAAGGGTAGCACGAAGACTAACCTTCGGATCACGCAAGATCAGAGAACTGATAAAGAAAGGTAATCCCAAAAACGGAGTGGGGATATATAGGAAAATTAGTGGTGAAATAGGTGATGATAAGGGCGAAATAAAGGAAGAAGTATACACTTTCTTCATAGGAATAGCGGAATCCGAAGAAGATCACGCAACAACGGTAATGAACATATATAAGGCATTGGTGAAGCTTGAGAAACTATGCCAAGAGAAACAGAGAGAGGAAATACACATTGCGTGTCAAACAAAAGAGACACCAGAAAATGTAAGGAAAATAACAGAGTGTGCATTTCACGGATTCAACGGAACTATTATAATCCACAATATTCTCGGCTGAAAGACCAAAGTTGGCATACAGAGAGATAATGAAAGCTACGATGCCATCATTGTCGATTCGAACAATAAAATAGCCTATGCAGATCTGGTGAAAAAGATAAAAGAAGGGATAAACGTTGAAGAGACGAGATGGAAAAATAAAATCTGTGAGGGAAACAATGAATGGCGGGGTACTCATACAGACGGAGAAAGGTCAATCGGGACCAATTGCAGAAACTATGAAAAGCAAGATAGAGGGAGTAAGAGTACGATCACCAGGGTCCAAAAAAGACTCAGTCCTTATAGTGGACATGGATATAACCTGTACGTATGAACAAATAAAAACAGCTGTGAAATCAGCCCTAGGGAAACCAGAGGACACAACAGAGATTGAAGTTAAGAACCTGAGAGATCAGAGCCGCGGACAACTTAGAGCAACCATAAAAGGAACTCCGGAAGACATTAAAACCCTAATAAAAGGTAAAACAATCAGAGTGGGATTAGGACTTGGGAGAATTCAGGAAAGGGCAGACGATAACAGATGTCATAGATGCTGGATGGAAAATCACAAAGCATACCAGTATAAGGGCCCAGACCGAACGGATAGTTGCAGGAAATGTGGACAGAAAGGGCATTTCATGAGAGAATGCACAGCGACTGCAGATTTTTGTGTGATCTGCCAGGCAGAGGGTCATATTGCTGGCAGTAGAAGATGTAAAAAGGTGAGAGAGACGGTACAACGAAACGACGAACTTTTTCGTCAGCAATAGACCCCAAACAACAGAATATCAACAACCCAACCAAGACAAAATAGTAAGATATAAAAAAGGAAGAGAAAACAGAGAAAGAGAACGGGTGCAGGGACTGAAAATAATACAGGCTAACCTGAAAACAAGCAAGAGAGGCATGGACCTACTGTCGGCATCGATTCGGACAGATAACATAGAACTTGCCCTGATCTCGGAACCAAATGTAAACATGATTAAGAATAAAAAGAATTGGAGACTCTGCGCCGATGGTATGGCTGCTATGGGATTCTTTGGGCATAGAATAAGAGTTGGCAAAATCGGGGAAGGCAAAAGCTGGGTATGGGCGGAGATAGATGGGACGACAATATATAGTGTCTATCTATCACCCAATGAGAACATAGAGTGTTTTGAGGATGCAATTAATCAACTAGGTTTGGAAATTAGAACGAGGAAAGGAGAAGTTCTCATAGGGGGGGATTTCAACGCCGCGTCTCCCATTTGGGGGAGTAAGCGAGAGGATGATAGGGGGAGAATATTGTGTGAGTGGATGGAACAGGAGGAACTTGTGACAGTGAATTTTGGGGGAGTACCTACGTTCAGGAGAGGGACGTCTGAGTCTTTTGTAGACCTGACTATGACTCATACAAAGAACATAGATTCTATAGAGAGGTGGAAAGTAAGAGAGGACGTCGAGAACATGAGTGACCATCAAAATATAACCTACAGCTATAGAAGTCAAACCTTGGCTCGACGGGAGGAAGAGGAGAGGAAGACCGGTTGGTTAGTGAATGATCTCGGGAAATTCATGGAGATCATGGAGGAGAGGAAGAAGGAGATCAAAGGAGATTATCATAACCTGGATAAGATCTGGAAGGAAACCTGCGACCGATGTTTTAGGAAGAAAAGAACGCCAAAAAGGAAACCAGTATACTGGTGGAATCCAGAGATAAACTCGGCTAGAAAGAGATGCATCAAAACACGGAGACAACTCATTCCGAGTCATTCGCTTGACAAGAGAAGACGTGCTACAGTGCTATAAAAGAGAAAGCGGACGAGAAAGTCGAAGTGTCACAGTGCCGTAAAAGTGAAAGCGGAGGTGAAAGTGCCCACTAACCAAGCTACGGAATATTTGATTCCGTCTGAAGTTTGTGTAGGTTCTATATTTGTTATCGGAATTTTAATTCGTTAAAATTTTCAAAGTTGGTGTTCATCCTAAGTGTCCAGAGGATTTTTTTATTCTCGTTGGTACTGCAGAAAACATCAGGTGAGCTTATTTTTCGTATCTTTTTTTCTGATTTTTCTCATATCGTAGAGAATTTTTGATGAGTCGTTTTGTTTTTATGCATGAGATACATTTTTCTTTTTGTCTTGAAAAATTTTATTTCCAATTTCTTTGAGTAGCAAAGTAATTATTAATTAGATTTTGAAATGTCTGACCATTCGGACTGTGATTCCGTAATGGAAGAAGACGCGCCAGAAATCGCTAATGTCGTGTCCGAACACGATATTTTGAGAGAGGAGAACGCATGTTTGAAAGCGAGGGTGAATGAGCTAGATAGAGGCGTATCTAGCTTAGTTGCTGAGATTAAAAATCTCAGGGAGAGGCTCGAGTTGCAGGAGGGAAATAAGGAAAGTCCTCACTCCAAAGCACTCAAAAAGAACATTATTTTGAAAAATGTCCAAGAAGTGACCTTACCGATTCAAAAACAGAAGATTGAGGTGGTCAAAACCCCTCAAAACAAAATTTCCCCACCCGCCAAAAGAGTGAGAAAGGATAGCTCCTCGTCCAATGAAGATTCAAACAAAAAAAGAGTCTTGGAAACCCCAGCCCAAGAGAAAACCACTCCAGTGGAGAGAAAAGAAAAAATCCCCACAGTTACCCTGAGAGGTACGTCCGAATGGACGTCAATTTCCAACGCGTTAATGCGAAACGGTATTAATTACAGCAGAGCGACAACTGTGAAGGACGGAATTAGGGTCGTCACACAAACCCCACAAGATCATCGGAGGATGACTGAATTCCTCCACAAAATCAACAGAGAGTTTTACACTCTCCAACGAGAGGAGGAAAAGAAAATTTACGCGGTAGTGAGATACCTACCGCTGGATGCAGATATCCCGACGATCCTTGACAACCTCAAGGATCAAGGGATCGTCGATGAAATATAACAAAAAAGCCGATGCTCTTATTGCTGGTTAAAACCCAGAATAAGGGTATCTTCGAGGTGAGAAGGCTCTACAACATGAACTGTGTTGTTGAACCTAAGAGAAGGACGACCGGGCCTGGACAATGTTATCGCTGTCAGCGATATGGACATGCCCAAAGTAAGTGCACTTTTCCATGGAGGTGCGTGAAATGCTCCGGTAATCACAGCTCCAAGGAGTGTACGCTTACCAGGGAGAACGAGGAGCGAAATGCTTCTTGTGTTCTCTGTGGAGAGCAAGGACATCCAGCCAGCTACAAGGGATGTAGCGAATGGAAATTGGTCACTAAAAAGGCCAAGAGATCGCCAAGATCAAATCAAACCAGCTCGAGGCCAACACAAAATACTCCGAAGCCAGCCCGAAACTCTTCGGAAGTGGAGAAACCCCAGGAAACTGCAACCAAAGCAGTCAAAGAGACGAAGAAACCAGAGAAAACGACGGAAAAAGCAAAAACCGTCAAAAAAGCCGAAACCAGAAAAGGAATTTCTGGAATCACTGAGGAACTGGATAAGTCCACGAAAAACCTCCTCAGCACGATGATGCAGAATCTGGAGAAAGAGATTGAGAAGAAGATGCAGCAAATTATTAAGAATATTTAATGGCTGATACGACGATACAGAACAATCTCATAATCGTCTCTTGGAACGTCGAAGGATTGAGAGCCCGCAGACCAGAATTCGAAGAACTGATTGAAGAGAAGAGACCGGATGTCATAGCTCTCCAAGAAACAAGACTTAACCCCAACGTTCGGATAGCATTTCCCAATTACGATATCTACAGAAATGATAGACCTAACAGCACAGGTGGCGTTGCTATACTGGCTAGAAGGAATATGGATCACCATTTCGACCAAATATTCAATGGTCAAGAAGTAGAAGCAATATCGATTATTGTGAATACCAATCGAGGACAAGTGAAGATTATTTCGACTTATAAATCACCGGATAAGGACATGCTGGAAGATGATCTAAAAATGCTACTAGAAGGAAGACACCCGAAAATCATAATTGGTGATCTTAACTGCAAATCGCAGGAATGGAACAGTAAGGTGGAAAATACCAACGGGAGAAGACTGAAGATTTAGTGATAGGACCTGATATACCGACCTACATACCAAGAGTAAATGGACTACACGATGTACTGGACATTGTCGTAATGAAAGACATCACTGAAGAAATCAGCATTGATACAATAGAAGACGGAACTTCAGACCACAATCCCATAGAATTCATAGTGGGACATGGCCCAAGAAACGAAGAAGAGACACAAACCAAGGATCGCACAGACTGGGAGAAATATAAGAATTTACTTCAGGAGAAAATCACGGAAATTCCCCAAATAAACACCCGGGATGAATTAGATGAAGCAGTTGAAAAATTGGAAAATCAAATAAAAGAAGCCTATGAAGAAAGCACCAAGAGAATAAGGAAACCAATTCCGAAACATTCACATGGAGATACGCCAAGGGATATAAAGGAACATATAAAAAAGAACAGAAGACTCAGGAAAATCTACAGAACAACAAAAAGAGAAGAAGACAAGAAGAAACTGAATAAGCATAGTCAGATATTGAAAAATGCTTTAACAGAACTGCGTAATAACAGATGGCACCAGAGATTGAGGGAACTGAATACGATAGATCACTCGGCTTGGAAAATGCAAAAACGCTTACGACGAGAACATACAGTTATACCTCCACTGCATGGAGCAAACGGAATGGTATATACGAGACTTAAAAAAGTCGAAGCACTTGCCGACTCAATTGAGAGAGAAGCCAGAATAAATTACAGAAATGATGATGACAATGAAGATCTAGAAGAAGAAGTGGAGGCAAACGAAGAACTGATGATGGAACCACCGGAAACCGAAATCATTCCAAAACCGGCTTCACCAACAGAAATCAAAGAGATAATAATGAAACTGAAAAACCGGAAAGCACCGGGAGAAGATAGGATAACGAATTATATGTTGAAGAAATTGCCTAGAAAAGGAATAGCAGCCTTGACGAATATAACAAACGGAGTGATGAGGACCGAATACTACCCAAAGAGATGGAAAACTGCAGAAATTATAGTTTTCAACAAGCCTGGAAAGGAACGGAAATTTCCTCAAAATTATAGACCAATCAGCCTACTATCAGCACTAGGAAAAGTCGTCGAGAGGGTTATCGCCAAAAGGCTGAATGAGGAAACAGAAATGTTGAAGATAATTCCACCCGAACAATTTGGATTTCGACGAGAACACTCGACTGAACTCCAATTACTACGGCTCATAGAATACGTCACCGAAGGAATGCAGACCAAACAGGCCACAGGATTAGTTCTGATGGATATCGAGAGAGCTTTTGATAGAGTATGGCACGAAGGCCTAATCTACAAGATGAAAAAAGCAGGATATTCGACCAAGCTATGCAAGATTATAAGGAACTATCTGAGGAATAGAAACTTTTATGTGAAGATAGATGGAGCAACCTCTCAAACCAGACAATTGGAAGCGGGAGTGCCTCAAGGATCGGTACTTGGACCTCTGCTTTACGTAATATACGTTTATGATATCCCGAAGAATGCTAGAAATATGCTCACCTTGTACGCAGATGACACAGGAATAGCGTTCAGACATCGACGCCCAGAGATCATACACCGGAGACTGCAGGAAGCCATAGATGAATTACTCAAATGGTGCATCAAATGGAAAATCCAAATCAATGGAAGAAAGACTCAAGCAATATTACTGCAAAAGAGAAGATTGAGGATGGAAGAAAACCTTGAAGTTGATGGAGAAGAGGTTGAATGGAAAAATGAAGCAACATACCTAGGAGTGACGCTTGACAGAGGACTTACATGGAAAAACCACATCAAATGTGCTGTTGATAAAACAAAAGCCGCAATGAGTAAACTTTATCCACTCATAGGCGGAAGAAGTCATATGAATAAGAACATCAAGTTGACGATGATTAAAACTATTGCGCGACCACAACTCACATATGGATCGGCGGCATGGGGCTTCGCAGCCAAGACCCACATCAAGAGAATACAGGCCACTGAGAATAAACTCCTTAGAATGGCTATGGACGTACCCTGGTTTGTTAGGAACAAACAAATCTACAAGGACTTGGAATGGGAACCAGTTACAGAATTTATGAAGAGAAAGGCGGAAAGGATATTCGACAAAGCCAAACAACATCCAAATGAGGAACTACGAAGATTAGTCGACTACGATCCAACGGAAGAAGCTAGAAGGTCAAGAACCTACCACCGAAGACCAAGAGATCAGTTAAGGATTTAAATGTAACCAAAGAAGAGCTTAACCTATAAAAGCTATAGGCAGCATACAACTATCAACACGACTATGATCGTGTGAGAGTCCAGAAACCATAAGAGTCAACTGGTTAATAGGCAAAATGCCCGGAACCTATGAAGAAGCAGTTAAGGGTTTTTAGTGGGTGTGGAGCTCAGAGAGTGAGAATCCCCATACTGTTTCCCCTCAGCAGAGGGTGTGTTCGTCTGTTTTGCAGATTTTCCCCCTGCTACACCAAAAAAAAAAAAGGAGACAACTGTGCAGGATGAGAGCAAGGAAGAATAGGGTGACGGAGACTGAGCGGTTATTGGAGGAGTTGAAATTGAATCGAGAGGAACTGAAGAGGATCATCGCGACATCATAGAGGATGAAATGGCAGGAACTTATTGAGGAGGTAGACCAAGATCCATGGGGCTTGGCATACAAGATTGTGCGAAAAAAGATAGGTACGGAATCACCTCCAAAGTTGAATGAAAGAGAAATGACAGCAGAAATAGAAAAGCTATTCCTATTGTAACGAGACTTGATTGTTTTGAAAATCAAACCTCGTTTTAAATATCCGTTTCCCTGAATTTTCCAGTTGAAACAATGCAACACCGTCTGATGGAGATTTCAGTTTCAATATAGTTATTCCGTTTCATTTTGGAAATATTTTTCAGAATCCTGATTATTTAATTCAAATTCCGTATAATTGAAATTTCCATCATTAATCCGCCGTAAGAATCCAAAATAAAGAAAAAGTGTCTTTCTGCATTCGGCGTTGTTTTTCCGTCCACAAAAACACACCGAATTCAGTATAAAACATCGTGGATTGCAGATAACGACAGTTTCTTTTACCGATAAAGAGATAACCGCCACCGAGAATATTTCTTCTGGGGAGAATATTCGAGAATTCCGAATTTTGAGTGCAATTTTAATCACGTGACCGTCCACATGTTGGAGAGTTGATAAATAGGGCCTGCGATTCTGTATTCTAGATTCATTTTTCAGTCTTGATTCGGTAGTGATTCTGTAATTGATTCTTTTCTCGATTCAGTAATTAATTCATTTCCGCCTTTTTAAGTCTTTCTTCCTATTAGAGTTTTCTTTTGCTTTTCTTAATTTTTTTTCGCTTAAGTGGTGGTGTTACCGTACCGGAACAAACTGTAAATCTTTTCTTGATACCGCATACTTCGTGATTCAAAGTTGCATTCTTTTATCTGTTTAATTGTGTTAATCCTTGTTGTTAATCCCCCTGTTTAACGCAGACTTCTGTCGCCTGGTTCTCTGGTGAACCAAGACCAGTCGACGGAAATCTCGAAGTTTTTCTACTGGTAATGCTTGGCGTGTGACACCCAAGGTTGCCACAGAAAGACCACAGTAACCTATCCCGTCCTACCTCATTTGTGTTCCGTTTAGACTTCCCGTTTAACGCAGACTTCTGTCGCCTGGCTATCTGGTGACGGAAACCAATCGGCAGAAGTCTCGAAGTTTTTCTACTGGTAATGCTTGGCGTGTGACACCCCAGGTTGCCACAGAAAGACCACAGTAACCTATACCGTACTACCCCTGTTGTGTTCCGTGTAGATTTCCCGTTTACCGCAGACTTCTCTCGCCTGGCTATCTGGTGACAGAAACCAATCGGCAGAAGTCTCGAAGTTTTTCTGCTGGTAATGCTTGGCGTGTATACCCAAGGTTGCCACGGAGAGACCACGATAAACTACCCCGTTATCCTGTAAATTGTTGCATTGTGTTTCACCTGCATCAGCCCCGTCCCGTTTATTAAATAGTTTCAAATTCTGATTGGCCTGTACACTGAAAATCACTGGAAGTGCTCGGTTGCTGTAAATTCTATATAAACCCCGTATATCCGTTATTGTCTCAGAGGGAATCAAAGTAACTGCTATTAATTGTTTACTTTCTTTAATACCTGATAGTTTGACTGAATATAATTGATTTGAATATTCTTTGATTCATTGATTTCACTTTCTGATTACCGTGACAAGTTATTGCATTTCTGTTTCAATTCAATTCAATTCAATTCTTCTTTATTTCAAATTAAATCATATTTTACAACTGCAAAAAACAAAATAAAATGAAATGACGTCACACTATCATTGAAAACTAAACTTAAACCTTAACTATTAACCAGAATTCCAATACATATTCATCTACCTAAAATTAGAGTTCATATATTCTTCAATACTGTAGGGTTCAAGATTTATTAAAAACTGCTTCAATCTAAGCTTGAACTGTTTTTCTGTGGTGATAATTTTCAATTGATTATCAAGTCTATTATAAAATCTAATACCCATATAATAGGGACTTCTTTCAAGAAGAGTTAAACGATGTAAAGGAAACAGAATATCATTTTTACGCGTGTTATACCTATGATCTGACCAGGTGAATAATTGTTTATTTTTAAAAACAAAAACAATGATCTCAAAGATATATAACCCGAATATTGTAAGAATTTTTTTAGATCTGAAGATTCCTCGACATGATTGCAAGTAAGACATGCCAAAAATTATTCTCATAACTCTCTTTTGTGTAACGAAGATATCCTGGGCTCCTGAACCAGCTCCTCAAAACATGATACCGTGTCTGGCTTTTCCCTGAAAGTTGGCAAAATACAATATTCTCCTCACTTCTTCACTCAGGTATCTTGAAACAAATCGGATGCAGTAGTAGACGTTGTTCAGTTTTTTATTCAGGTAGTCGATATGATAAGACCAATCCAAAAATTCATTCATATAAATTTCCAGGAACTTCGTATTCTCTTTCACCTCAAACTGAGAGTCACAAACTACGATAGATTCAGGTTTTTCTGCCCTATTTTGTTTCGTCCTGAAAATCATGAGGTTTGTTTTTTCTTTACTTATAAGTAATTTGTTCTCTTCAAACCACTCTTTTAACACTCTGTAAATCTCATTTGTATTTCCAATTATTTCTGGAATATTTGATCCCCTTACCAACACATTTGTATCATCTGCAAATTGTGTCAGGTCAAAACCTATATTATCCGTCACAAAAGTGGCATCCACTGAATGTGTTGAATTGTTCACTTGAGCAATTGCCATGTTAAGGTCATTAACATATACAATGAACAGAACTGCCCCCAATATGCTGCCCTGGATAACTCCTATTTTGTTTTTCAATATTTCAGACCTGATTTCTCTACCCCTATCTCGAATAACCACTCTCTGTAACCTCTCCTCCAAATAGGACTCAAACCATTTAAAAGCCCACCCTCTCACACCATATCCATTCAGTTTTTTTAAGAGAATATTCCTATCCAAACAATCGAAGGCCTTTGATAGGTCCAAAAAGAGGCCCATCGCCATATCGCCTTCCTCCAAACATTTCAAGACTGCCTGTGTGAAACTGAAAATAGCGCTTTGTGTAGACCTATTATTGATGTAACCATGTTGATTATTGGTAACTATATTGCATTCGGTTAGAAATTCTGTGAGTCGAGCGTACATGACAAGTTCAAAAATTTTGGAGAATCCCGGGAGCAAGCTTATAGGTCTATAACTGTTGAAACTATTTTTTTCTCCCTTGCCTTTATAAAGCGGTCTTATTGATGCTAGCTTTAGTGAATCTGGAAATATTCCTTCTCTCAGTGAGTTGTTTATTATGTGACAGAGAACTCTAGTGATGGCGGGGAGTATTCGATGAATAAGGCTAGTAGGAATCTCATTTTCCTTATTTTTGAACTTGGTCATCAGCTGTATATATTTCTTGACTTGGAAATAACTGTATGGTTCACTGTAAGTTAGATTGTTGTAATAAATTCGGTTTTAACGTACTTGTTATCGCTACCACCTTAGATAAACCCGAACTCTGTCTCCGACTAGTAGGTACCTGGGTGGGTTTGCTATTTCTCCCCATCGAAAGAATAGCTGGCGCTCGAGATTAAACCCTTTTTCCGAACCAAACCCGTTACACTATGTCACCCTCTGGAAGAAGAGGAATGCGAGAGGGGTCGGCGGAGAGAGGAAGCACTGAGAAAGTGCACGGCGGAGGAGCTGACAAGAGTAATGGATGGCATGAAGGGGAAGAAGGCCCCAGGAACAGACGGTATGACAACGGAAATACTCAAGGCTACGATGAGTGCAATATCTGAAGAGATAAGGAAGGTGGTGAACAACCTGATAAAGAAACGAGTCTTTCCTAAGGAATGGAAGATAGCGAGGATAGTTCTGATAGAAAAACCGAAGAAGGAAGGCGAACCAGCGACATACCGGCCTATATGCCTGCTCAACACCGTTGCAAAGATGTACGAAGGAGTAATTGTGAACAGACTGCAGGAATTTCTGGACGAGAATAACTGCATCTCCGATAACCAGTATGGTTTTAGGAAAGGACGGTCCACCATAGATGCCCTGAATAGAGTGAAGGGACTGTGTCTGTTCGCTGATCTGGGAAGCTCAAAAAGCAAAGATTTTCTGCTAATGGTCACGTTCGACGTAGCGAACGCATTCAACAGCCTCCATTGGAAAACCGCCATAGGAAGACTGAAGAAAATTAAGATGCCGGAATATTTGACGGACATAATAAGATCATATCTGAGCGAGCGGTCAATAGTAACCGAAGATGGAAAAGAGTATGCCTAGACGAGCGGAGTACCCCAGGGGTCAAAACTAGGACCAATTATATGGATTATCTATTACGACCCAGTTCTAAGAATCGAGGTGAGGGAAGGAGTGTATCTCTTAGCATATGCGGATGATCTGTACATGCTGGTCATGGGTAGAAACGAAGTACAGATCAGGGAGGCCGCGAACGAGACGATAGAGAAAATTATGTGCATGATGGAAAAGTTGAAGTTGTCTCTATGCACTAAGAAAACAGAGGCAGTGCTGTTGAAGGGACGCAGGACAATTGAAAGCGTCAAAATAAGGGTGGGAAACGAGGAAATAAAGACAACAGAAAGCCTGAAATATCTAGGAGTATACTTTGAAAGAAACGCACACATGAAGATGCACATAGAAAAAACAACAGAAAAGGTAAACGTCATGGTGGATGACCTGAGAAAGATTATGCCGAGGACAAAGGGACCTAGAACATCAAAGAGAAAATTAATCTCGAGTGCGGCAACAGCTGCAGTACTGTACGGAGCGTCGGCCTGGTCTGGGGCACTAAAATGGAAAAAGTACACAAATATCCTGGACAACGTGCAGAGGAAGTTACTAATCGACGTAACGTGTGCCTACCGTACAACCTCCACGGATGCTCTGACGGTTATCGGAGGAACTATTCCCCTACACCTCATGGCTGAAGAGAGATCTCGGACTCAGGGTCCGGAAAAAGACGACCAGGACGAGGTGAGACAGGAAATAGTGGAAAGATGGCAGCATGGATGGCAGACGTCGCAAAGGGGGAGATGGACTCATAAGCTTATCCCGGATATAAGAAGATGGATGGACATGAAGGTGAATAGCGACTATTTCCTCACACAATTCCTCACCCAACATGGGAGCTTCAGAGTGTACCTGAAGAGGATAGGAAAAACCCAAGACAGTTCTTGCATCTACTGTCAAGGAGAGGAGGACACCGCGGAACACATACTGAGCTGCCAGAGATGGATCGTGGAGCAAAATGAAATCATAAATGAAACGGGCAGGATACTCACGCCGGAAAACTTCTTAGAGATGACAGAACAGAAAAGGGGTATCTTGAAAATCGTGTCACAGATAATGAGAAGGAAGGAGGAGGAACTAAATCGTTACCAGATCTCACAGAACGACTAGAGCGAACATATCACCCCCACTGAAGAAATACGAAAGTGAACCCGGTGGGGAGTGATACATACTGAGTTACGCACCTGCGCTTGCGCGAGGAGGCGATGATACTCAGGGAAAGAGGAGGGTGGTTTAGTGGGTGAGAGTCCCACACGAATCCGCAGCAAATATTCTGTAACGTGCGTTTCTCGGAGAAGCCTTAATCTCGAGCGCCAGCTATTCTTTTCAATAGGAAGAACAGCAAACCCACCAGAGCAGCTGCCAGCCGGAGACAGAGCTCGATGCTGTCTAGGGCGGTAGCGACAACGAAGAAGTCAAAATCGAATTATGTAAAAGTTTATTCACACCTTCGGAAACTAATTACATGTACAAGGGAGATATGTGTGATATAAAACATGAGTGATTCTACCAGTGAAAACACATTCGGGAAATCTTACCCGGTCACGAGCACTTTATGAAATTTATACCGGGTGTAGTGAAAAATTAACGGTTCAATAAAAATGCGCCAACCAGAACTGACGAATGCTAAGGACTTGCTACACGGTATCGGTGTGCAGTTGTATTTCTCCGGGAATGAAACACAATAAAGGCGGGTCCGTTCGAGACTTCTCTTCGCTGCCCCAAGGGTTGTAGCACGCCATGACTGACAGCGAAGAAAATGTCCATTTTTAACGCAACTACGGGATTTCACTGACCACGTGCTGTATCTCTTATTCTCTGCCCCAAGGGTTATAGCACGCCATGACTGACAGAAAAGAAGAGATTTCGGATTTAACACTTATGACGCGGAACGCGGACAAGGGGGTTGACGGAACTTTTCCTTCAGTACCCCAAGGGCTAGGGCGGATCTGTTCGAGACTTTTATTCGCTGCCCCAAGGGTTATAGCACGCCATGACTGACAGCGAAGAAAATGTCTATTTCGCGCAACAGGGTAAAGAACGATAAAATACAACAGGAAACGATACAGTACAGCAGTGTCAAAGTTAAGGAAGTAACGGCGTAGGTCTAACAAAGAAACTGAACGGTACAGACGGGGACCTACCTCCTTTGTTTCAAGCACTCGAAACTCAAAGGATTTAAAAGAAAAAAACTAAAAAATTAACTCTAAGCACTGATGCCAACACAAAAATGATTATTCTTCAACGGCGAAAGAATACCGAAAATTAACTGAATCTAAAAAGAAGTCACCACGTTAGAAAGCGAAAAATCGAAAATACTCAAGCGAAAGGAAAGCACTGAAGTAAAATTCAAAAGTCAGCCGAAGAACTGAAGTAACAGTCGAAAAGTCGAAAAGTGACCGTCGCGGGGGAAAAATTTGCTTTTATAGGCATATCCCCTCTCACGGTAAAAATCTGAAAATTCCAGAATACGACAAGAATGAAAAACGTCGTCAGCTCCGGTTTATCGCATATCAACAGATGAAAAACGTCGAAATCTTCAGCGGCATGTAAGAAAAACAACGTGAAATACAGATAAACGGTTTTTTACATTTACTCTGCCTGTCGGAATGAACGTACGGAATATTCGAGAATTAAAATATTTTCAAAGACGGAAATTTAAAACGAAAAAAAATGCACTAAGATGAACTCCAATTTTCCTCAGAAAACTGGGGTTCATCACACCCTCCTCAGCTCGGAAGAAATTAACTTACGATGAAATAGTGAGTTTAATTTCACAACTCTATCTATCCCTAGAAATAATGACCTTACTTTCGCGAGCGCCACCTATACTCGTGACCAGATTCACAACTCAATCAAGTACTTATCCTCTCTATGGTTGGCACTGGCAGTAGTGGCAGTGGTAGTTCCAATGCGCACGCAGAAACGTCAGCGTCAGTCATTTCGGCGCAGGTCTCCGCCATCTTGTCAAAGAACTTTGTTCAGCGTTCCGTGGATAAATGGTGTATAATAGTGGAAAATCTTCTTTCTCTATGTGGAAATTCATCTTCATCGCTGGTCGGAAACGTGCCATGCTTCCCTCCGGTGAGTACCTAATTTAACTGTGTTTGGCGGGTGTTTGAATTCCATCGTGGTTTTGTAGGTTAACCGGGATTCGTGGGAGCTGCAACAGGTGGAAAGCCTCCGGTACGTGGGGCTCAATGGACCGGCCTGCCCCCCTCGACCTGGCCACACGGACGCTGGGACTCTCGGAGCCGGCATGAGACTTGCAGGTGGGTAATTTCTAACAATAAACTCTCCAATCTTCATCGTTCCTCGTGGTCAACTTTTCTTCTTGGAACGGTTTTTCTCTGCTTTCTGTTTTCAGGTAGACGGTGTTTTCTTCAGGTAGACAGTGTTAAATTGACGGTACAATAATTTCGGTTCGGTTCAGGACAGAAATTGGTTAGATCTATTGGATTAATAGACGGATATACTCAGTTGCAAGGTGAAACAGTATCCTTTATTGGTATTCCTTACATAAGTAACAGATTTTTCGGACAGTTTTAACAGGTTTGATTTATAATTGCATGCTGAACGGATGAAAATCTGTAGATACAGTATTTCGGTCAACGGTGGTGCATGTACGGAATTTGAACGGAATTGTTACGGTGTAATCGGTTATAATTATGTTTGATAACAGGCTTCAGATTTACGTGATTTCTCCTTGCAGGTGGCCTTGGTTTCTTGGACAGGCACAGAGGGCTAATTCCCTACTGGTTGACATGCGGAACTTGTTCAACTTCTTTCGGGGTGGTGTTACCCGCTGGTTCTTGGAGACAGACTGTCTGGATGCACTGGTTCTGGTTAATCGAGCAACTACAGTTATTCAGATAAACAGGTGAACGGAAAATAATAATATAATCGGTAACGGAGAGAAAAAAAAAATATATTTTTATTCGGTTAAGGAAAAATAACGGATTTCCTCCTGCAGAAGTTATTTCTATAGAACGGTTAACGGATCATGACAATAATATATATTATGCATGGAATGGTTTTAAATCTTTAATGTGTATGTTAGTGATTTTTCTACCCTCTGTATCTTTCAGGTCATAGACGACAGGTGAAACAACTTTAACGACGGTAAACGGTCCGGAAAACTTCGGAGCCAACTTGGCGGCGAAACTGTCAACGGCCGAGGATAAAGGACGGTCCCGGCGTAGAACTTTATCTCCCACATGGTATCGGACTTCTCTTCGTCGAAGATTGTAGTGGTGAGCCTGTTGTTGGAAGGCACGGTACAGTTTGGTACGGACGAACTCATAAGCCTCCTGGAGATGTTTGATCTGTTGAGTACGGTAAGTCATGTCTCTATTTTCTTCTTCTGTACGGTTGGATTCTCCGTTCATTCCTTCATTGTGGGGGTTTGTCGAATAAATCGCCCTCGGGACTTCTAGTTCCCTTCCATAATTTAAAAATGCCGGTGTAAATCCAGTAGACTCCTGTTTAGCGGTGTTGATGGCAAACGTTAACTCTCCTATCTTTTCATCCCAAGTTCGTTGATCGGCTTCACAAAACTGTGCTATTATGGTCTTTAGGGTACGGTTAGCTCTTTCTACAGGATTGCACTGAGGAGTATACGGTGGTGTGAAACGGTGAGCAATGTTCAGCTCTCGGAGACTGTTCTTGAATAGTCTGCTGTCGAATTGTACTCCATTGTCGGATATTACTAGTTTTGGGCAACCGTATTTCAGTATGACTTGTTCGTAGAGGGCCGAATAAACAGTTTTGGCGGTAGCTTTCCGCAACGGACGACACTCTACCCACTTTGTGAACCGGTCTTGCATTACCACGATGTAGGAGTTTCCCTTTTTTGACCGTGGCAATGGTCCAACTATGTCCGTGGATACTTCTTTGAACGGCGCATCCGCCATTCGGTGTGGTTGCATCTTACCAGGGGTTTTCTGTTGCGAAACTTTGTACTTTTGGCACGATGTGCAGTTCCTCACGTATTTCGCAATGTCTCTAAACATCCCTGGCCAGTAATAATTTCTGGCTACCCGTGCAATCGTCTTAGCAATCCCCATGTGACCTGCTAGTTCTGAGTCGTGGTTTTCCTGCAGTACTTCTGTTCGCTGTTCGGATGGTACACAGAGTTTTCAGGGTTGGCTGGTTCCATCTTCTGTGAAGTCGGATGAGTCCCAGAAATGTCGTAACAGTTTTCCATTTCTAACGGCGGAGTCAGGAAAATTTGCTGGGTCTTTTCCCACCTCCTGTAACTTCTTGTTGTACCATTTGCAGTGGGTTGTTTCTATTTCGGCCAGGTATACGGGATCTACGGACGGTAACGGTTTAGGTGATGGGTTGTCCGCGGGTGTATTCCGGGATTTTCTCCGGCCCTGCACTTCAACAGTTTCTTGAATTTTCGGTGTTGGTTTGGAAATCAGTCGACCTTCCAGGTAACAGTCCGCGGTACTGAGGTTAATGGAAAAATTGAACCTTCCTAATACGTCCATTCCTAGAATGAGGTCAACTGGTAAATCAGGCACCAACAAAAATTTTACGTCGGTCAAGGAATAATCAGCTAGGTGAACAGCGGTAGTGTAGAGTTTGGGTGTTGTCGTGGGTTGACCATTTGCAACCACCACGAAACCATTCTCAACATGTTGTCCGGTGATTCCCTTGCTTTCACATTGTTTTGCAACTTTCCTACTTACGAAACTCTTCGTGGCTCCAGTGTCAATTAATGCTTTGTAGTGCTTTCCAGCTATCTTAACTTCGACAAGCGGTCGGTTATCATTCCAGGCGGTCGATGTTATGGGAGTCAATGTGTCGGGAGATATGGTCGACTCCTTCTCCATACCTCCGTCTAGTTTTCCGGACGGCAGGGACAATCTCGTGAGAGAATGTTCTCCCTCTGGCATCGAGAACAGAAGATTTTCGGTGGCCTGCGACATTCTCGACGCATGTGGCCATATCCACCACATCGGAAACACTGCGTCTGGAAGGACACTCTCCTCCCTGATGATGATTGGGTCCGGTCAGCGTGGCTATTTTCAGCTCGACGACGGGGTGGCGGCGTTGAATTTCCGGATCTACCTTCGGAGCTGTCTCCAGAAGTTGGACGGTGTGATTCCTGTTGCCGGACTATTGATTCTCTGGATCTGGGTGGCTTTGGACGGCTTTCCCCCGGCGGAGAAAGTCGTGTCTGGTTGGCTTGCGTCGGCGGTACTGGTTCTCTGTGACCGGTTGTTTGGTGAACCTGTTCTACGGTATCCACAGAAAAACTCGCCCGACACCGGCTCAGCCGACGAGGGTGGCCGGGTGCACTGGCTCATCCGCCACTGGACCAGTTCAAAAACTTTCCCCTTACGGAGAAGTTCATCACACGTCTTGGTCTCCCGAAAGGCCAAGGCCCGCTGTAAGGGCGGAATCAACCCCCGTCGGATGAGTCGGATCTGCTCCACCTCGGATGGTTTGGTATAGGTGAGTTTCTGGAATAAGTTCTGCATCCGGGTAACATATAGGAGCAACTTTTCTTCAGGTCCTTGTGTTCGTCTTTTTATTTCTTCCAACAGATTCTCCTCATAGTTGACAGGCAGAAATGCTTCTTTCAGTTGGTTGCTGAAATCCTCCCAATCCTCGAAAGTACCTCTCCTGGGAATGAACCAATCCCTTGCATCCTTTCGTAGTAATTCATAAACTGATTCAAAAACTTGTTCCAGGGACACTTTACGGGATTCAGCCAGCCTCTCCACTTCTTCAAGAAATCCGGTCACACTTCCAGTGCCATCAAAGGAAATGTTCCATTTGTGCACCGGGACAGTCGGCACTGTTGATCGGGACTCCGGTTCCGATCTGGCAGGCGCTGTGACAATTGGTCGGTCAAGACCCATCCAAGGTGCACGTAAGTGTGGAAAAGACACCCTTAGTGTAGAATTAATCCATCCACCCTGTGTCGGATCGTCAGGTGTTGTTGTCCCACAGTCCTGTGACTGTGTGAGAGGTATCGCTGGTAACTGTCGCCGTAATGCTCTACATGTCTGTCGTGTCTCATTCATGACCTCTTCTAATGTTGGATTCCTTACAGGTGTTCCAGTATGTGAGACATCGACCGCTACAGGAGGATCGACACCATCTCCCAAGTCGATAAGCGATGGCTCTTGGAGCCCTGAAATCCGTTCCGGTTGGATCGGTGACACACCAGGTGAACTGGGCACCTCCACATCTAAGAGAGACCTCCGATGTCGGTTAGATGGCTGCGGCTGTTCACGATTACTCTTCTGACGTAGCTCCTCCAGTGTCTCCAACGCCTTAGCTGTAGTTGCCTTCATTTGTCCAACTAGTTGTAACTGTGTTGTGTCTGCAGTAACAATAAAGTCCAGCCTTCCTTGAATGTGTATTAATCGGGTGTAAATTCGCGAAAATTCGTTAGCTGCATTCTCATGATTGAAGTTCTGAAGGGATTCCACCAAATCGGTGAGTTTATTTTGAGAAATCTCAATCTCCGAGGCGGGATTCAATGACGTTGGGGGTAATAGAGGTTCATTAGACTGAAGTACTTGTCGTAGCAGACTCCGTTTAGTCATCACAGTACCCGGTATCGATTGTCCTCTCAGTTGTAATTCGTATGTAAGTTCATCACTGAGTAACCGGTTTACATCCATGTTCGACATATTATTTTCAACTAAGTCCGATTCAGAACGCACCAATCTTTCACACTCGGTATGTCTTTCACAATCTGTTTAAGTTCTAAGTCCAACCCGGTGAGTTGATCGTTAGCTAACCTACTCACTTAAGTTCGAAGTGGGTATCGGTGTAACCCCAAAAAAAAATAAAGTCTAAGTCCCGGTGTATCAGAAGAAAAAAAAAAAAATCTAAGTTCAAGTCCCGGCGCACTAAAATAATCTAAGTCCCGATGTATCACACTAAAAATTTTACAAGTCCAACGTTACTCAAAAAAAAAATGTCAATCAGTCCCACTAAAGTTCGAAAATATTCGCGAAATACCGCACACACTCGCAAGTCGTTTCGTATAGTCCGGAAAATGTCCCGAAATTCGAATCGCACCAGAATGCACAGGATAGATTCCAAATAGTTTTTCAAGTTCAATATCCAGAAAATAAATCGCAATAGGTTTCAGAAAAATCAGCAATAATTGGTAAGTTTCAACAGTACAGGTCGAAAGAAAATATAAAACAGGTAGACAAGTTATCAACAGGGTAATAGGTGATTCGCTATTAAACTGATAGGTAAATAAAACCTATTAAATTTTACCAATTGTGACAATAAATTTTCAATGTTCGGAAATTCACTCACCTTCAATACGAAATTAAAACAGTTCAATTCAATAAATCAGAAATAATAAGAAATCGGAAATAATTTTCACTGATATTAAGGCGCAACAACAGTTCAGTTTTCAATAACTCAATAAAGTAATCGGCAAAAGGAATAATCACAAATTAATTAAATTATTTCCAATAGGTTTCAACAATAGGAAAATTTTCAGAATATAGTCCAATTCAATTCACAGTATAACAGTTCAATACAGGGTGGCAGGTAATAAAACACAGTTCAAGTTTATTTTTCACAGTTCTCGGTTCAAGAAATAGTTACTCACTGTTCTTAGGTTTTACTCACTGTTTCGGGAATTCACTCACTGTCCGGTTAATGTTTCTCACCTCTGTTGTTTCCTACTGGATTTTGCACGGTCCCTGCTCGGGCGCCATTTTTGTAACGTGCGTTTCTCGGAGAAGCCTTAATCTCGAGCGCCAGCTATTCTTTTCAATAGGAAGAACAGCAAACCCACCAGAGCAGCTGCCAGCCGGAGACAGAGCTCGATGCTGTCTAGGGCGGTAGCGACAACGAAGAAGTCAAAATCGAATTATGTAAAAGTTTATTCACACCTTCGGAAACTAATTACATGTACAAGGGAGATATGTGTGATATAAAACATGAGTGATTCTACCAGTGAAAACACATTCGGGAAATCTTACCCGGTCACGAGCACTTTATGAAATTTATACCGGGTGTAGTGAAAAATTAACGGTTCAATAAAAATGCGCCAACCAGAACTGACGAATGCTAAGGACTTGCTATACGGTATCGGTGTGTAGTTGTATTTCTCCGGGAATGAAACACAATAAGGGCGGGTCCGTTCGAGACTTCTATTCGCTGCCCCAAGGGTTGTAGCACGCCATGTCTGACAGCGAAGAAAATGTCCATTTTCAACGCAACTACGGGATTTCACTGACCACGTGCTGTATCTCTTATTCTCTGCCCCAAGGGTTATAGCACGCCATGACTGACAGAAAAGAAGAGATTTCGGATTTAACACTTATGACGCGGAACGCGGACAGGGGGGTTGACGGAACTTTCCCTTCAGTACCCCAAGGGCTAGGGCGGATCTGTTCGAGACTTTTATTCGCTGCCCCAAGGGTTATAGCACGCCATGACTGACAGCGAAGAAAATGTCTATTTCGCGCAACAGGGTAAAGAACGATAAAATACAACAGGAAACGATACAGTACAGCAGTGTCAAAGTTAAGGAAGTAACGGCGTAGGTCTAACAAAGAAACTGAACGGTACAGACGGGGACCTACCTCCTTTGTTTCAAGCACTCGAAACTCAAAGGATTTAAAAGAAAAAAACTAAAAAATTAACTCTAAGCACTGATGCCAACACAAAAATGATTATTCTTCAACGGCGAAAGAATACCGAAAATTAACTGAATCTAAAAAGAAGTCACCACGTTAGAAAGCGAAAAATCGAAAATACTCAAGCGAAAGGAAAGCACTGAAGTAAAATTCAAAAGTCAGCCGAAGAACTGAAGTAACAGTCGAAAAGTCGAAAAGTGACCGTCGCGGGGGGGAAAATTTGCTTTTATAGGCATATCCCCTCTCACGGTAAAAATCTGAAAATTCCAGAATACGACAAGAATGAAAAACGTCGTCAGCTCCGGTTTATCGCATATCAACAGATGAAAAACGTCGAAATCTTCAGCGGCATGTAAGAAAAACAACGTGAAATACAGATAAGCGGTTTTTTACATTTACTCTGCCTGTCGGAATGAACGTACGGAATATTCGAGAATTAAAATATTTTCAAAGACCGAAATTTAAAACGAAACAAAATGCACTAAGATGAACTCCAATTTTCCTCAGAAAACTGGGGTTCATCACAATTCAGATCCACCAACTTTTCTACCGGCCCGCTGCGGAGACGGCATAAGCTTAACCCTACCTCAGGGCCAAAAAAAAAAAGAAAAGGTTGGGTTAGGTTAGATTTTGTTGCCGGCAATCCTTTGAGGCCGGTTCTCACACTTTTCAAGGTATCCTTATATTCCCCTTCTTTACATTGTATCATTAGTGCGTAAGTATTTCTCGTTTTCTTTCCGCCTTCTGGGTTTTCTTGGTCGCCTTGAGGTGTATATATCAAGATTTTGTGGTTTGTCCCTCTTAGTATTACCTGCAGCATTTTCCTGAGTCTGCTGGTGGGGATGTTTTCCACTTTGTGCATTGCCCAGGTTTCTCCTCCATCTTCTGCTTCCTTTATCAGCTGGTTGATTTTGTTCCATAGGTCCTCCTCTGTTTCCTTATGGCGAATTTTGATAATGGTCTTTTGTGATAACTCTTGCTTCTTTTTGTTCTTCGTAAGGAGTTCCAATGAGTCAATTTCGTCTGTCAGTCCCTCCAGTTCTGGCCATCTTTCTCTATACATATTTTGTATTGACTTGGTCATTTCTATATCCGAGTCTCCTACCAGTACCACTTTCTTTTAATCATCTTCTGCCACGATGGGGTTGCCTACTACTATATCCACTTTGGTGAATACTGTTGCCTCCCATTGCAGTTCCGCCAGGTTCTTCCACTTGTCAAAAGTGATTTCTCCCTCAGGGAGTCTCTCAAGTGTATCCTTTCTGTTGTGCCATGATACTGTTTGAGTTGCTGCATCTGTTGTTATCTGTTTCTTTATGGCCAAAATTTCCTGTCTGTGCTTTTGCTCTGCATTCTGCAGTCTCAGTTCTAGTTCATCCCTCTCTCTTTCTAGGAGTGCAATCGATTGTCTATTCTCCTCTAGTATCCTGAGTTCTCTGGTCAGGTTTCTAATGTTTTTACCCATGTCTGTCGTAACGTTTTTCAATTCACCTGATGGTCGATATGACGTTCACACTACCTTTTCTAGCGCTTCCACGTTCTTATTTAGGCGTCGCAACAGTTCTTTCATTGGACCTTCCTCTTTATCGCTCAACTCAGTTCTCTTCCGCATTGATGTTTGGAGAGCTTCCCTTCTGTTGACTTCTCCCATGCTTGGCATCGAGCTTGTGCGCTCTCTCTGTTGTGGTGGTGGTGTACGACTAAGTTCCATCTCTGTGTCTCCTTTGTTTGTCGGTGTAGGTATCTCATCCACCGGCTCTTTTGACACACAGGGCGCCTCTTCCTCTTTTTCCTCCGGGAATTTTCTATTTTTTCTTCCAGTAGCTGCAGAGGGCTTCAGGGCCTGGTCGCCTACCCTTGAAGCCTTTTTTTGAAGCGTTTCGTTGCCCCCCCCTAGAATCCAAGGGGCAGCCCGCAATCGCGGGGAGGGATTCTGGACCTTCGGTCCTACCCTCCTGGGGTACATCTTTCGTTTTCCGATCCGCCATCATAAACAAGTTTAACCTCCTTCGCGTTTTTTCCCGACGGTTTCCCGTCGGTATGCATGGGTTTTTCTGTCGGGGTTTTCCTTCCCTTAGCCTTTGGGGTCCGTTCCCCTACGCGCAAGGCAGCGCGGGTTTGGTCCGCCCCGGGTATTTCATTTCCCCGGTACCACCCAGTATCTGGCAGGCATCCCCCTATCCGCCACCTGGGGAGGCGCCCGATGGGAGTTTCCTCTCCTCACGGGCATTCCAGGCATTCCAAAACAAAATAAATGAAATCTTCCACGAAGCCTCAAAATACAAGGACATCCTAGCATTGGGAGATATAAACTCAAAGTCTACCCTTTGGGGGTCGAGTGTGGAGGACGCCAGAGGAACACAAGTGAGTGAATGGATGCAACAGCTGAAAATGATCGCAGTGAACACAGGAGAACCAACATTTATAAGGGGCGAATCGGAAACTCATATAGACGCAACCCTAATTACAGAAACCCTAACACACAAGATTGAAAATTGGAGAATCCTGCATGAAAACCCATATACATACCATGGACATATCTACCTGGAATATGAGCAGAGACATCAAAGGAGAGCACAAGACGGGAAGAACTACTTCTGGAACAAGGAAATATTCAAACGTGTCATCAGGGAATTGAGATAATCCAGGAGTGAAAGCGCAGAGAGTGCATACCAACAGTTCATACGTGCCTACAACAAATCCCTCATCCATACACATACAGGGGGAAACCAAAAAATCCCCTACTGGTGGAGTGATGGCATTGCGGAGCTGAGAGTGGACTGTATCGCGAAAAGAAGGCAATATACCAGATTGAGAAGGAGAGCAGCGGCTTATGATGAAATCCTGAGGACAACACAGCAAGAATTGAGGGAGAAAAATAAAAACCTGCAGCAAGCAATAAAAGAGGCAAAAAGAAGATGTTGGAAGGGGCTCTTGGAAGAACTAGAGAAGGACATCTGGGGGGAGGGCTACCAGATAGCGGTCAGGCACCTAAAGGGAAAGGGTACACACTACTCTCTGAGCAGAAAACAGAGGAAGAAAATATTAAAAGAATTGTTCCCAACAGAAAATGAAGACCTGACGAGATTCAGAAAAGAGGTAAAAAGTCCAAAACCCTTCACTGAGGAAGAACTAAACCAGGCAATAGGATCGATGAAAATGGGAAAGGCACCGGGGCCAGACCATCTCCCCGTGAAGGCTATAAATTATAAATGAAGAAATGCCCGGGCACCTCCTCATCATGATGAATGACCTACTAGATAAGCAACACTTCCCCAAAGAGTGGAAAACCGCAAGAACAATACTTCTCCCAAAAAAAGGAAAAGACCCGCTGTTACCAAGCTCATACCGACCTATATGCCTTATTAACACCTTCGGAAAGCTGTTTGAGAGACTGATAGTGAATAGAATTAGCGAGGAAATGGAGGAGAAGAGATCAATATCCAAGCACCAACATGGATTTAGGAAATCAAGGTCAACGACAACAGCTATGATGGCTATTAAGCAGAGAGTGACGGGAAGCAGAAAACGTTGCGTTGGTGTGTGCTGGTGACAATTGACGTAAAGAATGCATTCAATACGGCAAGATGGGAAAGAGTGCTGCAGGCGTTGGTGGAAATGAATGTGAGCGAATATCTGGTGAACTGCGTTAGGGAATATTTTAGAGACAGATACGTGAGGGCCGGTGACTTGCAACATGCATGTAAAATGGTAGTGCCGCAGGGCTCGGTGGTTGGCTCTCTGTTATGGAACGCTCAGTATGACGAGGTGCTGAGACTGAATTATCCATTTGGAGTCTTCCCAGTCGCATTTGCTGATGACCTAGCGGTACTGATTGAGGCAGAAAACGTGTCAGAACTCAAACAGAAAATTGAAGCAGTAGTTGAGATGATAATGGCGTGGATGAAGAAGCAACGGCTTGCAGTTGCGGTTGAGAAAACGGAGGTCCTGGTTATGAAGGGGTCAAGAAACACAGGAGAACTGAAAGTAACCATCGAGGGTACCGAAATAAGCCCAGTGAAGGAGCTGAAATACCTAGGGGTCGTCTTTCAGAAAATTATGAATTTTGGTGCCCAGGTAAGAGAAGTTACCAGAAAGGCAGGTGAAAGGCTAGGAACACTGACAAAAATCCTCCCCAACATCCCAGGACCCAGCTATAGTAAGAGGAGGGTGCTGTGCGAGGTGGTACACAGTATACTGTTGTACGCTGCGCCGGTGTGGCGGGACGTCCTTGAATACAGTGTGCACACGAAACAACTAGTGGCGGTCCAAAGGAAGGCACTGCTGAGAGTCATCTCAGGGTATAGAACGGTTTCCGCGGAGGCCGCGCAGGCAATAGCTGGCATCCCACCTATTGACCTAAAAACAAAGAAGCGATGTTTTTTGTATAAGATAGGAAGCAAATTGGCAGGAAACAGAAGAATGGCCGAAAAAAGAACGATTAGAATGTGGCAGCAGCGGTGGCAGCAGGAGACCGAAACATCGACGTGGATGAGAAGGCTCATACCAAAGCTGGAGGACTGGAAAAACTGCCCGCACAAGAAAAGTAATTATTTTTTACACAGTTTCTTACAGGCCACGGCTCATTCGGAGCATACACGAAAAGAATAGGAGAGACAGCAACAGACCTATGCAATGTGTGCTCCGAAGTGGATGGTCCAGAGCACGTCGTCTACTACTGTGAAAGGTGGGCAGACGAGAGAAGCACGATTTGTCAGGAAATGGGAATTTTACCGAACCCAGAGACCATAGTGGAGAAAATGCTCGAGAGCACAGAAAACTGGGAAAACTTGTACTCCTACATAGTTGGGATAATGAAGCGAAAGGAGAGGGAAGATAGGGAGGCGGAATAAACAAGGATATGACAGCCTAGGCCTTGACGTAAAAGCAAGAGCTTATTCTAAGGCCTAGTGCGGTAAGATAGGGCACATGTTGTGGTTTTTTTAGTCGCTAGCCAACCCGACATATCCTATGACACGGGTCGTAGTCGAATCTGTCCGCAGATTTTTTCCACAACCGAAAAAAAAAAAAAAGGTTAGGTTAGGTTAGGTTAGGTCAGGTTAGGTTCCCGTGCGATGGTCATCACCTTGTCGTGGTGCACGGGCTTAAGTAGTTGCGAGGAAGCTTAAGACTTCTTTGTTCTTAAGGGGAGCAACGAAACCAAGAATGACCAACCCCTTCATTACCTTTCCTCTACCTTCATCCTATGCCTCCCGTCCCTCCCATTCCTATACCCCCAGCAGGGATGTGTGCCTCGCACTGCCCAAAACACGAATGATGAAGATTATGGACCGAGAGGAGATTATACGAGCGGAGGAGGGATACCTCAGCACGGTAGGTGGAGTGTGCAGCGCAGGCACCACCAGACCGAAATCCAGCGACTGCGTAGCCCCACAGGGACCCCGAGCTGTGGACGCTAATATTGCTACTCGGGAAGAAGCACAAGACAGGGCAGATAAGAGGAAAAGAGAAGAAGAAACGGCGGACCGAAGCAAACCCAGGAAGAAGAAAACCAAACAACAGTTAAGTATAACTAGTAGCCAACAAGTACACAGGCAGATTATTTTCAGGGACATGAGGACTAATATGAGCCTTGAATACATCATAGAAGAGGGGATTAAGAACAACCCCATAATAGCGACCCAATATGAAGAAGAATGGAAAGCCATAAGGATCATACAGCGAAACACCGAAGCAGGAAAGGAAGAGTGGTTAATGGAGGTAGCACCAGCCCTCGAAACTTTCCTAATAGACGAAGGGAAGTTCTACCTAAAGAAGACAGAGATCACAGTAAGCCGGGCCCGGCCAACCGAAGATACGCCGAGGCCCGCACAAACAGAAGAGAGAAAGAGAAAGAGGAAAGATACCGGAATCAAGGATAAGAAGAAGAAGAAGACAAATCAACCGATAAGTATAACCATACGCAAAAATAAACAAGTAGTTTTCAGGAACCCTAAGAAACATATGGCTATGGAATACATTCAAAGAGAAGGTATAAAAAATAATCAGGAAATAGCCACCAGGTTTAAAGAGGAATGGGAGGCAATGAGAATAATAAAGCGAACAACCGAAGCAGAAAAAGAAGAATGGATCGTTGAGGTAGCACCAACACTGGAAACCTACCTAACGGAAATAGGAAAAATCTCCCTGAAGGAGGCCGACGTAGAGGTACTCCCGGTAAGGACAATCAAGATTTGTTTCAGGTGCAGCGAGATCGGCCACACCCAAAAAGAATGCAAGAAAGAGACCAAATGCAAAAGATGCGAAGGCAATCACAACAGGAAAGATTGTACGAGGAGAGCTAACTGCCCCAACTGCAGAACGGAAGGACTGCACCCAAGAGGCCACGAAGCAGATAGTGAGAAATGCCCTGTCCTATCAAGGGCACAGAGAGGAAATAGGGAAGAAACAAGAGAGCTAATGGAAATAGCAGAAGAAAATGAATCAGACGAAAGCGACGAAGAAGAAGGAACCGAAGCAGGAAGAAAGATATATGTCCTCCAGAACAACCTCCAACGCTGCAAGAAAGCGCATGACGTGCTATGGGGTAAGATCACCACCCAAAACATCGACTTAGCTTTGTTGCAGGAGCCGAATGAGAATATAGCGACACAAAAGAAACTGCTGATGGACCAACAACTAGTCACGCCATTCTACCCGGGGGCGACCAGAGGAAGGGAAGAAATGGAAGAGGCCACGGATTCTGTTGGATAGACGTGGAAGGCATAAGGATGATCAGCTGCTACTTCTTGCCGAACGACAAGAGCAGGAAAAACCTCGACAAATGGCTGAAGGACATGGAAGCCACAATACAAGAAGGAAAGTCAGCCGTAATAGCAGGCGACTTTAACGCCAAGTCCGAGCAATGGGGATCGGCCTACACCGACAACAGAGGAAAAGTGGTGATGGATTGGATCGAGCGTCTAGGACTGGTGATTCACAACGTTGGAAAAGAACCGACCTTCATCAGAGGAGACCAGAGGAGTAGGATTGACCTGACTCTGTCCACCGAAGACCTCGCAGATCGTATAGAAGACTGGGGGGTATCCTGGCAAGAGACGTTCTCCGACCACGCCGACATAAGATATACCATCCGGACCAAGGGCACCAGAAGACGACTAGAAACTAAAGGCACGTGGAAGATTGACGAAACAATACTTAAGGACCTAAGAGAGAAATTCCAAGAGCACCCACTGCTAAGACACGACGCGCCGGAACTGAATCCCACCAGCTTCACGGAACTTGTAAGTAGTACCTGTAATGAATTTGCTTCCAGGAAAACCAAAGGCACCGTCAAAAAACCAGCCTACTGGTGGAACGACGAGATAAAAGAGCTGAGTCGAATCTGCAACGTTGAGAAGAAAATACACAAGAAACACCATGGAATAAACGACAGAGAGTACGCTGAGGCCCGAAGAAACTTATAGAAAGCGATCCGAAGAAGTGAGCGAGAGAAATGGAAGGACCTTATCGACGAATTGGACGAAGACATTTGGGGCCAAGGATACAAGATCCTGGTCAAAAAGATGGGACTGAACACCAGAGAGTGCCTAGATGAAGAGACCGAGTACGCAATAGTAAGTACTCTTTTCCCAACGAGAAATGTTGCAGGTATAGAGGAAAAAAGCCCGGGAGCAAGCAGAGCCGTTCACGATGGAAGAACTGATGACAGCCGCCGGAAAAATGAAAAAGAAAAAGGCACCCGGCCCGGAAGAAATAACGGCTGAAATAATGAAGATGCTTCTAGAACTCAGCAGTGAAAAAATCCTCGGGATGTACAACGACCTATGGAAACAGGCAGAATTCCCCGAAATCTGGAAAGAGGCAGAATTGGTATTAATCAGAAAGCCCGGAAAGATAGACACAGAGCCAAGCAGCTTTAGACCCATATGCCTACTGAGTGTTGTCGGCAAGCTATACGAGCAGCTGATCAAAGAACGACTCCAAAAGGAACTAGACGGTAAGCAAATAATTGCAGACAATCAGCACGGTTTCAGGGAGGCAAGATCGACCATAACAGCCATAGAGGAGGTAGTACAGTTTGCGAAATGGGCCAAAGGAGGCACCCACAGAACAAGACGCATAACCCTCCTGACTGCGTTCGACGTCAAGAACGCTTTCAACACCACCGGATGGAAGGAGATTCTAGAAGTATTGAAGAACAAAGGCATTTCCGAGCACCTCCAGAACGTCATAAAGAGCTACTTCCAGGACAGGAAGCTGATAACCTCCTACAAAAAGGTAAGCCTAACCTGTGGGGTACCCCAAGGCTCTGTTCTAGGTCCAATGCTATGGAATCTCTTATACAACGGAGTGTTGGAGCTGGCGGACGACGACCTAGATGTCAAGCTTGTGGCGTACGCCGATGACCTAGCCATGATTGTCGCCGGAAAAACAGAAGAAGAAGCCTGGCAAAAGACCGAAGAAATGGCAGCAAAAGTAGCACAATGGCTAAGAAGCCGAGGATTACAGCTGGCACCCCACAAGACAGAGATCCTCGCAGTAACCGGGAGAAGACCGCTTGAAAAGACAAGCGCAACGATAGAGGGAGTGGAAATAGAGGCGAAGAAAAAACTCAAGTACCTAGGAGTAATCCTCGACAAAGACCTCAACTTCCTCCGACACACCGAGTACGCGGTAGAAAAAACCAGAGAGACTACCAATGCCCTACGAAAGATCATGCCGAGAGTGGACGGACCAGCGACGAGGAAGAGACGAGTCCTCGCGGCAGCAGCAATGTCCAGGTTGCTGTACGGAGCGGAGATCTGGGCGGAGAGCATGACCACCTACAAAACCGGCAGATACCAGATCAGGAGAGCCCAACGAGGAGTTGTGGTAAGTGCCATTCGAGGTTACAAAAATATTTCAGGAATCGCTGCGCTCCTCATCGCGGGGATGCTGCCAGCCGACCTCCTCGCAGAAGAGAGGCGAGAGATCTACCAAGACCGAACAGGCAAAAAAGAGGCCCGAGAGAATACACGAAGAAAATGGACAGAGGAAATAAGGAACCACAGAGGTGCCAGATGGACGAAGGAACTAATACAAGACCCGTTGAAATGGATGGACCGGGCACACTGAGACCTCGAGTATGAAACCGTCCAATTCCTGAGTGGACATGGCTGCTTTGGTACCTATAGAAAGAAGATAGGAAAGAGCAATAGCGCCCAATGTTGGAACTGCCAAGGACTCGACAAACCAGACCACATACTCTTCTGCAGAAAATGGGAAGATACCAGGAAAGACCTGGCAAGGGCAACAGAAGGAAACCCGGACTTCAAATACACCAAGCAAAACATCGTAGCAAAGATGCTCGAGAACGAAGATAAGTGGAACCTTATCACGGAATGGATCCGGACCGTCATGAAGGCGAAGGCAGAAGAGAAGGAAGAACGGGAAAACGCTGGAAGGTATGACTAACGAACCATAAATTAAGAATTTCAGGAAAAGACCACCAAAAAGCAAATACCGAGATGACGACACCAAACACCCGAAGAAGACAATCACCACCCGACTACGACAATAATAACCAACCCTAGACTAAGTGTGTTTCAGGAAGCCCGAACAAGCCAGACACGGAGACGACGGAATTATGCAGCCCAAGATGACGACCAAGCCTGATTACGACCATCCCGACCCCAATTCCTCTCACACTCCAAGGGCTTAAGTCTAGGCGACCAGTTCGCCGGAGACAGAGCTATCGAGAAAAGGCTTCGGAAGATTCGCAGGAGGAAGTGGCGTGGTTAACTATGGCTTTCTTGGCCCCTCTAGTCTGCGGACAAGAGAAAGACCCAAGAAGTACCGTTAGTACCACCTGCAAGAAGCAACTACGGCTTTCTTGGCACCTCGAGTTCACGGACACGGGGAAGACCCAGGGAGCAATGTTAGCGCTTCGACTCGGATCTACGACTTGTCTATCTCGGCGGGAATCCGAGCGTGGCCGCAAGGAGTACGTCTCACTTTCCCCCTCGGATGATGTCCATCAGGTGGACATAGTTCGTGGTGATATGTCGGAGAAACTATGACTCGCTTGGCCCCCGGAATCTCTGGATCCGGAGGAGACCCCAAGGAGTACCGTTACTGTCTGACAGATACCACAACCTCTCTGCGCAATCACCGAGGGACCAGGACCAACGGTCTGCTGTAAATAGGCTGTCTGGGCGATGACTTATATAAAGCGGATCGGGTCAAGACCTTCCGAGGATCTACCCCGGACAGCTCGAGTTCCGTAGCCAGAGCCAGGGGGACATACACGGGACTACTCAAGCCAGTCAGCGGGACCCACAAGCTTCTTGCGGGGACTGCAAACTGTGAGAGCGTAAGGCGAGGTCTTCGCTCCCCCCCCCCCAATCTATACTTCCAAGGGGGTAAGGAAGGGATATGCGCACCACGCTGCAACCCGTAAATACCAATCGCCTTGGTCGATACGAGTTGTCCTGGAGCACAGCAACTTAGTCGTACGGGTCAGCGTCCCTGAGACCCCGATTATGTTGTTGAGGAGGGGGTTTTGGTGGGTGAGAGCCCCACACGAATACGCAGTATTGCACAGCCCGCTGCGGAGAAGCCGGTTTCGGTTTCCCCCTACCTCGTGGGCAAAAAAAGGTTAGGTTAGGTTAGGTTCCCGTGCGATGGTCATCACCTTGTAGTGGTGCACGGGCTTAAGTAGTTGCGAGGAAGCTTAAGACTTCTTTGTTCTTAAGGAGAGCAACGAAACCAAGAATGACCAACCCCCTTCATTATCTTTCCTCTACCTTCATCCTATGCCTCCTGTCCCTTCCACTCCTATACCTCAACAGGGATGTGTGCCTCGCACTGCCCAAAACACTAATGACGATGAATATGGATCAGAAGGAGATTGAACGAGCGGAGGAGGGATACCTCAGCACGGTAGGTGGAGTGTGCAGCGCAGGCACCAGCCGACAGAAATCCAGCTACTGCGTAGCACCACAGGGACCCCGAGCTGTGGACGCTGATATTGCTACTCGGGAAGAACACAGCGGCCAACCACGTAGAAAGAGGAGAAGGAAGAAGGCTCCTAGCCAGTCCAGGAGTTCCCAGATAAGTATTACCAGTAGTCAACAAGGTAATCAAAGAGTAATTTTCAGGAACATCCGGAACGATATGAGACAAGAATATATGATAGAAGAGGGCCTCAAGAATAACCCGACAATTGCGGACGAGTACAAAAAAGAATGGGAAAAACTGAAAGTTCTCGACCGGCTAAAGGTAGCAGGAAAGGAAGAGTGGACAGTAGAATTAGCCCCAGCACTTGCAAGCTACCTAGTATCAGCCGGCAGATTCCAGCTGAAGAAAACCGAAGTCCAGGTTACGCAATGCAGAACAGACGACACCGATACCCCACAGACCTCAGAAACTGCTACCTCAGAAGAACAGAAGAGAAGGCAAGATAAGAGGAAAAGAGAGACAGGGGAACAAAGAAGAGGCGGGAAGAAAAAGAAGACACAGATAAGTACCACCAAAAAAGCCAACAAACAAGTCATTTTCAGAAACATTAAGAAGGACATGAGATCAAAATACTTAATAGAGGAGGGACTCAAAAACAATCCAGAACTAGCAACTCGATTCCAGACAGACTGGGAAGCAATGAAACTTATAAAAAGGAACAAGGACGGAGCACATGAAGAATGGCTAATGGAGGTTACACCAGTCCTGGAAATCTACCTCACAGGAAAGGGGAAATTCTCCCTCAAAAAGACAGAAATACAGGTAATCCCGGCCAAGGAAATAACGATATTTGTTATCTCCGTGAGGAGAGTAAACTCCCATCGGGCGCCTCCCCAAGTGGCGGATAGGGGGATGCCTCCCAGATATGGGTGGTACCGGGAAAATGAAATACCCGGGGCGGACCAAATCTGCGCTGCCTTGCGCCGTTGGGGAACGGACCCCAAAGGCTAAGGGAAGGAAACCCTGACAGAAAACCCGAGCATACTGGATGTGAGCCTGCTCTGCCGGAAAAGAACGCCTAACGGCGGTTAAGTTTTTCTCTGTTGGATGGAACCAAAGGAAAAAACGGCCGGGGAGGGATACTCTGGAACGGTAGGTGAGGGTGGCGCCGCAGGCCCGAGCCGACCGAAATCTTGCGACTGCGTGACCTCAAGGGTAGGCGACCAGGCCCTGGGGTCGGCCTCTGATACTGGAAGTAAAATCGGTGCGATGCCAATCACTCCGCATAGGCTAGGCGATCAGGGCCATGCGGCAGTGCTCTTTACTGGGTGTGCTGAAGGAGATTGTGAGGATTCCCTGAGTTTGACCGGAGAACTGCTCACCTCAGCTCTCACGACAGGTAGCACCCCGGTTGCATATGAACGAGGGGGAAAAATATGGCAAAAAACAGGGATGACCTAGGGATGAAGGAAAAAAGGACTAGAGAAGACAGTCAAACGGACACACCCACGTTGAAGAAAAGAAAGGAGCTGTCAGTCCCTAAATCCCCACCGTGGAACAGCAACGGTAGAAACAGAAGTCAAACCCTGGATTCAACAGGAAATATCTCCTATATGGATATGGTATGGGACGAGAACAGCGGTGTATCGAAGAGGTTGAGAGTAGATGAAACCGCAAAAAATGATAATACGTTGGACGAGATGGCAAGTGCGGAACAGAGAATGTTGTTCAAATTTAAGGATACCATAAAAAAGATGAATCTGGAGATCAGACACCTTAAAACACTTGCGGATGACAGCACGAATGTCAATAGAGACATAAAGGAGAGTATTTCCCGTCTGAGCAGCCACAGCTCACAACTGCGGACTGCCGATATGACGGGACTTATGAACTCCCTCACGACGACATCGGCTAAACGTAAGGAAACGCTAGAAGGGGCTAAAGAATGTAGCACGCAGACGGAAACGCTGGCGGAAGTTCTACATAGTTCAAAATTAAAGAAATAAGGGACGAAATATGCGAGGTAATGTCGGAGGAAAAACTGAACGAACTGATCAGTACAAAATGGCCTGAAGAGGTGTACAAAACCAAGACCGTACATGATAATATCACCGATACGGAGGGAGATGTGGCTGTTGTTATGGATTATAGGGTAAACAAGGAGAACAAACTCGTCAAAAGGTTCACCCACGACTCGCACAGAATGAAAGCACTCATCGGAAAAGAACTTCCAAAAAAAGAGGACATTCTATACAGGAAAACATAGGGTATAATAGGAGAAATGGGGGAGGGAACAGAGGAAGAGAAATATACTTTTTTTGTAGGAATAGAGGAAAGTCCAGATAACACATCTCGCAGAGGCAGCATATACAGGAGACTTAAAAAACCCAAAGACTTCTGTCTGGTTCGGGAAAAAAAGGACTTACATATTGCAATTATAGCAGATGAAGAAGAGGATATCCTGCGGAAAATAATTGAGTGTGCAATGTGTGGATGTGAAGATTTAGTAACATATCACCGTAGGTCAAAAAGCACAACTCGCCCGGAGAGACCCACGAGGGACACGATAATCGTAAGCAACCCCAAGAAAACATATGCGAACCTGGTTAACGACGTAAAAACTAAAGTCACCAGCTCAGGTAACGTGAATAATGTCCTGAACACCAGAAGGACAAATAACGGAAACCTACTGATAAAAACGGAAGGAGGTGCAGGCAAACAAATTATGGATGCGCTGAAGGATATGCCGCCTGAAAATGTGGTAAGATCACCGAACGATAGAAGATCAGCGGCCCTAAATGACGCGATACCTCAAGGCTCGCAGGACCAGGAGTGGATCATCAAGCCGTTCAGGATCAAGGACAATGTCGTTAAGTCGTCCACTATTGTGGGTAACATGAGTGGAATAAGGGCTTTGAAGAAGTTGAAACATATAAAGATAGGATGGTCCTGGGCAAGAGTGAAGGAAATAAACGCAGACACGGGCTGCTACAGGTGCTGGTTACACGGGCACGTGGCCAGGGACTGTGTTGGCCCTGACAGAACAAGAGCGTGCAGAAACTGTGGGAAGGATGGTCACAAAATGAAAGACTGCACAGGGGAGAGCTTCTGCAGCCCATGCAAGGAGACAGGACATAAGTACGGGGACGAATCCTGCAAGAGCCACAAGGGCAGGGATATAGGGAAAATGCAATGGCCCTGCACTTCCTACAAATTAATTTAGGAAGAAGCAGACGGGCCCACGACATGATGGAAGCCCACACCAACCGTTTAAAGACCAGCATTGTTATCGTGAGTGAGCCAAATCAAAAAATAATTGCTGGGGTCAAAAACTGCATCTACGACCTCAAACAGGATGCAGCAATACTCATCAAGGACAGCTCTTTCAAATTGGTCCGAACTGGCAAACAAAATGGATTCTGTTTCATCGAGAACGAAAACCTCCGAATATACAGCTGCTTTATCTCACCGAACTGCAACTTGGATACACAGGAACACTTCTTTAGAAGCTTAGAACAGGACCTTAAAAGCACAAGGAAACAACTTCTGATCGCAGGGGATTTCAATGCCAAAAGCCCATCATGGGGTAATGTTGACGAGAATGGGAGAGGTTTTGTCCTGCAGGAGTGGATGGCCGCAAATAACTTGGTTTTTCTAAATAGAGGAAACGTACCCACCTTTGAGAGAGGCTCATCGAAGTCAACGATCGACTTAACACTGAGTTCAGCAAGGCTCGCCCATAAAATTGAGCAGTGGCATGTGGCTAGGGATTTGGAAAGTCTCAGCCTACATAATTATATTTCCTTCAGGATAGTGGACGACGGGTCGACAGCCATGGGCGGAAGAAATAATAACGCCAGATATAATACCAAGAGCCTAAATAAAGAAAAACTGAGAAAATTCGTCGAAAAAGTAAAGCTCCCACCCTCCAAAAATGCTGACTGGCTGAACAAGCTTTTGCAAACCATCTGCGAAAAAACCATGAGGAAAGTCAAGAATAACACAACACACAAGGCGGTTTATTGGTGGACTCCGGACATAAACAGGGAAAGGAAAACGTGCATCTCTCTGCGCAGAAAACTTACTAGGGCTAGAAAGAGAGCCAATAACACGGAAGAGCTTGCCTCTCTGGAAAAAAGGTACAAAGTCGCGAAAAAGAATCTAGGGACCAAAATAAGCACGTCGAAGGACAGATGCTGGGGAGAACTCTGCTGCGAGTTAGAGAACGATATCTGGGGAAAAGCCTACCAGATAGTTTGCCGCAAATTCCCAAGAAAAACCGGAAAGATAAGCAGAGAAACTGCAGAGGCAGCTCTGAAAGAACTTTTCCCGATAAGAGCACCCTTCCAGAGGACGACACTACCGGTAGAAGAGTTCATACCTTTCACCAATGAGGATATATAATAGTGGCAGCGGCTAGAAAGCTGAGGAGAGGTAAAGCGCCAGGAATGGACGGCGTTCCGGCAGAGGTCATTGTGGAGATAGCCAAAAGTCGACCTGAATTATTGACGGAGACAATGAACGACATCTTGAAGTCCGGAGTGTTTCCCGTTCAGTGGAAGACCACCAAGCTGGTTCTGATCAGGAAGTCGGGAGGGGATGCTGATGCTCCGGGCAAATTAAGACCCATCTCATTAGTGAGTTCTGCCTCGAAACTGATGGAGCAGCTGATTCTGCAAAGACTCAGGGCGGAGATGGAGGATGGAGAGGACTTATCTGATAGACAGTTTGGCTTCAGACCTGGACGCAGTACCACTGATGCCTTGCTCTCGGTGGTCAGGACTGCAAAAAAGGTTATGGAGAGTTGCTATCAGCAACTCTCTATACCAGGCTATGTGTCTTGGTGACGCTCGATATAACAAACGCCTTCAACACTGCGGGTTGGAGGAACATTTTGGAAGAGTTGCGACGAAAGAGGATATCAATTCATCTTCGAAGGCTGATCGACTCCTACCTCCAGGGGAGAAAGGTTGACTATGAGGGAGAGGTGATCAGGCTATCCTGCGGCGTGCCGCAAGAATCGGTTTTGGGTCCACTACTGTGGGACATTAACATTGACCCGGTGTTGCGTCTTCCTTACCTGGATGGCGTAAAAGTGGTGGCATACGCGGATGATCTGGCGATAATAGTACGAGCGAGAGATGAGACGGGCTTGAAGGAGAAGGTGGAGCATGCCGTGGAACTAATATGTAGTTTTCTAGCTGAGAGGGAACTGTCCATTGCCACGCATAAAACAGAGGCTTTGCTCATGGTAGGCAGGAAACATGTGAAACAGTTGTGTTTCAACATCGCTGGAAAGGAGGTTCGCCCCGAGCAAGCACATAAAATACTTGGGGGTGATCCTGGACGGACAGTTAAGTTTTAAACAGCACATAGGCGTATCTCAAGTAAAGCAAAGGAGAAAGCAGAGGCTGACTAATCTGAGAATATGTCGAGGCTTCCGCACGATATCCAGCGAGGCGGCCGCAGTCATAGCAAGCTCCTGCCCAATCGATCTGCTGGTCGAGGAAAGAATCTATGAAAACCCGGAAGTAGAAAAGCCTGAAGCAAGGCGCACAACCTTAAGTAAATAGAAGAAGCATGGGCTTCATCCCAAAATGGCCCATGGACGAGACGACTTCTGCCTGACCTGAGACCCTACATTAACCGTAAGCACGGAGAGGTAGACTACTACATGACCCAATTTCTCAGCGGTCATGGATGTTTTGAGGCCTTCAACAGGCGTATTGGGAAGTCTGCGGATGGTTGCTGTACATATTGCAGACTAGAAGACACTGTGGAACACACTTTCTTCGGGTGCCCTAGATGGTGCACAGAAAGACAACAAATCCTAGAGGCTATGGGTGAGGACTTTACTGTAGATAGGATCATGACCAGAGCTATAAACGACCCCGATACATGGAATCTGTTGAGAGAATTTGTTGAGACAATTTTGAAGAGAAAGGAAAGAGACGAAAGAGGTCAGTAACGAGGTGACATCACCAGGGCATGATGTAATGCAATGCAGTCCCGTGTCCAGGTGATGTATACAGGAGGTGGGGTTTTTGGTGGGTGAGAGCCCCACACAAACCGGCGGCATTGCACAGCCCAGCTGCCGGGATGACTGGTAGAGCTTTTCCCCTCCCTCTAGGGCAAAAAAAAGGTTAGGTTAGGTTATGTTAGGTTCCCGTGCGATGGTCATCACCTTGTCGTGGTGCACGGGCTCAAGTAATTGCGAGGAATCTCAAGACTTGTTTTTGAGGGGAGCAATGAAAACTAAGAATGACTAACAGCAACAGGAAGTAACTATGACTTTCTGGCTCTCAGAGTTTATGAATTCATGGACTCGGGGCAGACCCAGAGAGTATTGTTAGTACTTCACTGTTGTGTTCCTATCTCTGATGAGTTCCCCAATACAAAGATTTCTATGTTATAGGAAACAGCAAAAACGACAGTGGGAAACAAAGAAGAGTGTTTCCAACAGGATCAACTTCGAAATTGGATGGGGAGTAACTATGGCTTAAGTGGCCCCTGAAATCTAAGGAGTTCAGGTAGACCCACGGAGCAATGTTAGTGCTTTCCATCATAATATCCCGAACCCAAAATCCTTCTCATCCAAGGGCTAAAGTCTAGGCATCCTGCCGGAGACAGAGCTATCGAGAAAAGGCTTCGGAGGGTTCGCAGGAGGAAGTGGCGTGGTTAACTATAGCTTTCTTGGCCCCTCTAGTCCGCGGACAAGAGGTAGACCCAAGAAGTATCGTTAGTACCACCTGCAAGAAGCAACTATGGCTTTGTTGGCACCTCGAGTCCACGGACACGAGGAGGACCCAAGGAGCAATGTTAGTGCTTCGTATCGGATCTACGACGTGTCTATCCCAGCGGGAATCCGAGCGTGGCCGCAACGAGTACGCCTCACTTTCCCCCTCGGAACCACGGGGTGGACATAGTCCGTGGTGATACGTCGGAGAAACTATGACTTGCTTGGCCCCCGGCATCACCGGATCCGGAGGAGACCCAAGGAGTACCGTTATTGTCTGACAGATACCGCATCCTCTCCGCGCAATCCTCCGAGGGACCAGGACCAACGATCTGCTGTAAATAGGCTGTCTGGGGGATGACTTATATAAAGCGGATCGGGTCAAGACCTTCCGAGGATCTACCCCGGACAGCTCGAGTTCCGTAACCAGAGTCAGGGGGACATACACGGAACTACTCAAGCCAGTTAGCGGGCCCCACAAGCTTCTTGCGTGGGCTGCAAACTGTGAGAGCGTAAGGCGTGGTCTTGCTCCCCCCCCCCCGATCCCTACTTCCAAGGGGGTAAGGGAGGATACGCGCACCTCGCTGCAACCCGTAAATACCAATCGCCTTGGTTGAGACGAGTTGTCCTGGAACACAGCAACTTAGTCGTATGGGTCAGCGTCCCTGAGACCCCGACTATGTTGTTGAGGAAGGGGTTTTGGTGGGTGAGAGCCCCACACGAATCCGCAGTATTGCACAGCCCACTGCGGAGAAGCCGGTATCGGTTTCCGCCTACCTCGTGGGCAAAAAAAAAAGGTTAGGTTAGGTTACGTTAGGTTCCCTCACGAGGTCAGCACCTTGTCGTGGTGTGAGGGCTTGAAGTACCTGCGATGACTCTTTGGAACTATGTCGGGTAGGGTCTCCTATGCCGAACAGGTCCTAAGAGGAGCAGTGAAAAACAAAGACTGACCACTCCCAATGGTAAGGCCAGTACCAGCTCTCACCAATTCCCTTAAGATACCTTTACTCACCTGTGTTCCCCCTCCGACGCTATTAGGTTTACCGAGGGCTAGGGGGTCTCCTTTAGTCGATACTCACCTTATCCTCCTCCTTCTCCTAATTCCTTTCTCTCCGGCTTGGGATCTGATCCTGAGCCAAACCCGCTGCCTTGCGGTTAGGGAAGGGATCCCAAAGGCTAGGGGAAGGAATAACCCCGACAGAAAATCCATGCATACCGATGGGTAACCGTCGGGGAATAACGCGTAGGCGGTTAAACTTTCAATATGGCGGATCATAAAACTGAAGTTATACCCCAGAAGGGTAGGACCGAAATCGGTCCAGAATACCTCCCCGCTGTAGCGGGCTACCCCACGGATTCTGGGGGGGCACTGGAACGCCAATAAAGACAATGAGGATGTTACCGGTGGGAAGCCAGGCTGGTACATTAGAAAATGCTTCTGGTTTGAAAGGAGGTAGCATTATGTCTGGTACAGCAGGAGGAGAGAAAGATGTAACTACACCTAAGGGATCGGTACCGGAATTCTTCAAAAGGAGCTCGAAAATAAAAAGGACACCACCTAGTAGAGGAGCAACAGGAGAACCAGGACAAGATGGGGATCCGGCGAGGCACACAGCGATGGAACAAGATTTATTTATTTATTTATTTACTTCTACACCAACACCAATTACTATGGTAATTACAAATGTAGAACAAAAAAAAAAACTTAATCTAGAAAAAACAAATCCCACAGGATTTTCAAACAGTCATTAAATATATCCACATCGTTTTTCGATAGAAACTCATTACATACAGTGATCATTTTGTTTATGGGAGAACATCCACCTGGTTTTAAAAAAAATAGGTCTTTATTTATGATCCTCAAATTCAATTTGGGCACCTTGAAATGAACAAAATCGATAAAATTATAATTTGGATCGTGAATAATCTTGTAAATAAATTTTACTGCTTTATATTTTCTCCTTTTATCTAAAGTACACATGTCGAAATCTTGTAACATGGATATATATGATTTCATAAAGGGATATACATGATATTTTTTCAGATGTAAATATCGGAGGAATCTTTTTTGCACTTCCTCGATTTTATCAATATTAGTAATTGCCAATGGCATCCAAATTACAGAGGCATATTCAAGATGAGGTCTTACCAAGAAATTATACAATGGGATGGTAGTTGAAACATCAAAATCTCTAGAGTTTCTTAAGACAAAACCCATAACTTTAAAAGCTTTATTTGTCAGTAGCTCAAAATGATCACTAAATTTCAAATTATGCTGAAACATCACACCCAAGTCCCTTACCCTAGTCTTACGCTCAATGATTTTCAAATCAATTTCATAATTGAAATGCACAGGGTTACATTTTCTAGTGAAGCTTACAACATTACATTTCTTTATATTCAAAGACATTTTATTTATTTTGAACCACCGAACAACTGCATCTAAATCCTCCTGCAAAAAAGCACAATCATGTACATTCAAGATTTTTCTGAATAATTTGAAATCATCTGCAAATGAAATAGCAATGCAATGGAAAAACGTAAACAAGAAGGAAGATCATTTACAAAAACAACGAAAAGCAAGGGCCCCAGTATGCTATCCTGAGGTACACCTGATCCCTGTACTATTCCGCGAGAAAATTTGCCTCCAATTCTCACAAATTGTGTTCTCTAATTTAAGTAAGACCCAATAAATCCGCAAGCATCCTTGAAGAATCCAATAGCAGCAAGTTTATCAACGAGCAATCCATGGTTCACCCTGTCGAATGCCTTTTCACAATCAGTGTAGATTGCATCAGGTTGAACACCGTGCTCTATTGCCTCAGCCGCAAGCTCGGTGAAAGAACATAGATTACTAACCGTTGACTTTCCCCTAACGAATCCATGTTGACATTCATTGATTTTGATATTTGAATTATTTATTATATCTTGATATATTATTTTTTCGAAAATTTTAGATAAAGCATTCGATATGCACACAGGTCGGTAGTTTTCAATAAGATTTAGTTCTCATTTTTTATGGATAGGGGTGATGATTGACGACTTCAAGCTACTGGGAAAAACGTTATTAGACAGCGATAAATTGAAAATATGCAACAATGGGGCAACAAAAAAATCAATGCAACCTTTATAAATGTAAGAAGGAATATCATCCAAACCAACAGACTTTTTTGGTTTCAATTTTTTAACGCTTTCTCTAAGATTCTCCTCTGAAATAACCGAGAATTGAAAGCATCCCCAATTTGACACTTCCCCCTGAGAATCATCATCTCGTACATAAACAGACTCAAAGAAACAGGCAAACGCTCCGGAAATGTCTTCTTCACTACTGAAACAATCATTATTAAATTTCATAGTTGATGGTATTTTGTTATGTGCTTTCTTTCCGTTGATGAACGACCAAAAGGATGAGGGGTCATTAGTAAAATTTTGTTCAAGTTGCTTTTTATATGTAACATATTCTAATCTAGTTTGTTGTTTTATTTATTTTCTCAGAAATGAAAAGAAGACCTCGTCCTTCCTTCCACTTCTGTGTAATTTATTCTTCCTTATTATTTTTTGTTACAAGTCAGTGGTAAACCACACAGGGAATTTCCGACTTTTAGAAACAGCTGAATTACTAAACTTTGGAATAGCTTGATCTAGAATTCCATAAACTGATTCATAAAATATATCCAGGCACTCATCGACATTCTCGCTCCAACACGTGACCAATCACACTGCGACATCAAGTTATAAAGTACCATATAATCACCCCTTGAATAGTCATAATTGTGCTTTTTATCATAACCCACACATAACCTATCAAAATGAAAATTTAAGTTGAATTCAAGAGCAGGATGATATCGGTCCTCATTGACAAGAGGAGTTTGAGATCTATTTACTGTAGAAATGGACATATTTGAAAAAATTAAGTCTAACTTTCTATTCATAAAATTAGGAACATCATTAATTTGTTTCACTCCGAATAAGCTCATGAAATCATTAATTAAGACACATTTTGTATTGTGATCGGACAATATTGGAATATTAAAATCCCCAAGAATAAGTAAGTTTTCATCCTGTAGCAAAATGTCTTCAAAAATACTAAAGTAGCTTTCATACAAATTTACATCCGACTTAGGTGGAAAATAAACTACAGAAATATAACATTTGAAATTCCTCGCCATTAACTTTACCAGCAAACATTCGGCTGCACAGCCATCAGTTCTGATCACATCAAAACTTATCGTGGAATTAATCGCAAGAAGAACACCTCCTCCACTATGGCCCGAAAATCTGTCCTTTCTCACAACTACGTACCGCTGATCAAACATCTCGTCACTGAATACTTGGTGATTTAGCCATGTTTCAGTTAAAACAATAATGTCAAAACCGGATGATGAAACACTTGTTAATAGTTCATCAGTTTTAGTCCTCAAACCACGCACATTTTGATAGTATATTCTTCTTTGTTGATCCTTCTTTGTAGACATCTCAGGAGCTAGTTTACACCCTGAATTGGTGGCTTCTTCCTTAAAAAATGGGAGACAACTGCACCTCTAGGCCATATTTCACTATTCCACGCCTTCTTCAGTTCATCTTGACGAATAGTGACCTTCATAGAGGCATAATGCGTAGGGTGTTTAGAGGGATGGCTTTCACAAACAACACTGTTGCAATCATTCACCAGTAATTTCACCATGTCTTCTGGCTTGGTAGAAGGATTCAATCTGGTTACGTGAAGGGATGTTAACTTCGGGACTGCATGAACGATGTTGCTTTCATTATTTCGTCCAATTAAAACTCTTCTCTTCTTCCTACTTTGCACAACCTTAAATCCGTCGTGAGTTGTGTCAGCGCCTTGTAGCGACTTTGTAGGGATAGAGTACTCACTGACAATGAACCCACCATTAGACTGCTGAGCAAGGTTTGGAAAGTTCTGTTTCGATCCGAGTGAGCCCTTTTTGCCTGAGCTATCCTTGACAAGATTTATAATATCAGACATCAATTTCCCTTGTGCCAACTCTAAGGGATGAATTTGTTTAACAGCTTCAGATTCATTGTTTACTTTTTGACTGTCAGAAATAACAGAAACAAATTTATTATTAGTTGTTTTGGAACCGGACATCTGTGATCCCGACACCGCCGGTGTAGATTCAATGTTTACAGCTGGTGCCCGCTGATAATTTTTTGTCGAATTCAACCGTTTATTTAATTCTTCAATCGTTGAATCTCGTTCCAATAATCTCTGTTCTAATATGGAAATTTTGAACTTCAACAAAGAAATATTATCCATCAGAACCAAATTATTGTCTTCTAAATTAGCGATGATCTTACAAAGAAGATCATTTTGTGTAGATTCGCTAGTAATAGCAGCTCTCGAATCCGCGTATGAAATGGAAGTGGGTGTTGTATTTCCACTAGTCTTCACTTCAATTAATATTAGTTCAAGTTCACAACATTTTTTAATTTTTGCGCCACAACCTGGATGATATGTTTTAGCACAATTTGTACACTTTGCAATGTTTTTAACTATTTGTTGTTCTTAGGTTATCGTCCATTTAGTTAGATGAAATGAAAGAATATTGGGATTCTTGGACTAATTTTCTTTATTGTTCTTCAATACAATGCCGACGTTTCGAAACGACTTGTTTCTTTTTCAAGGCTAAAAATTTTTAAAAACATTAAAATTTTCATTCGAGATCATTCGTACACACAATTACCTAGTATTCTGAACAATATCGTCGATATACATTTAAGTTTGGTTTCATATTTCAAAGTGATCTAATTTCTTTAAAAACTTTCAACGTTGTTTCAGGAAGACGCGGAATATTGGCTACGACAGATGACGTCGTTGTTGGCATGTGACATAGAAATTTTGACGTTCGTCGGGTTCGTGTTCATCTGTCGCCGCCACTAGTCTTTGTCAGGGGTGTACTATACTGTAATGAGAAAATGGGTTTTCCAACCTATTCCCTCATTTTAGGATAATTATTTTAGTTTTCATTTTTAAATAATTTTGCTTCGAATTATTTTCCGAGAAATATTTTTAATTTCCAATTCAGGATTCCGACATCGTTCGGACTTGTAAACATACCGTACCGTTTTTATTCCGTTTTTATTTCCTAAAAACGATGTCGCACCGTATAAAACATCCTGAATTGGAAGATAACCGAGTTTTTTTGTTCGCTAGCACAGATAAGTCGAAATTAAGACGTTTTCATCGACGCAAATTTACCGAATTTCGACTGTCGGGCACATCTGATTTCCGCACCCCCCCTGTGGGTATAAAATCAGATGTTTCCCCGCAGGCCACTTCACTTACGATTTATTTTCTGTCTGTTCACTTACGAATTATAGCCTGATTGTTCACTTGCGACTTACGATTTATTTTACTGGGTGTTAATTTACGATTTTCGCTTGACCTCCGATTTTCACTCTTACCTTACGCCGTTTAGTTCTAGCATAAGTTTTCTTTTGAGTTTTGGGTTCATTTGTTTTGACCGTTCAGAATATAAATTTTTTAGTTTTGTTTTCTCACCATAATTACCGTACATTCGGGTGATTTCGAGTTTTGAGTGTAAGTGGCCGAATATAGCCCAGAGGTGAGACGACACTCCGTTAGTTTTTTTTATTGGAACTTTCCGTCGACATCCCTCTCATACCCGAGTCTGAGCTCCGCCCCTACTGTCGTTAAAGTACCCTGCTGGTGCGGACGCCCGGGGGGTACCGAGGACACTTTGGGGTGGCTCACCCTTTCCTGAAATTTCCCGTCGTATCTAGTTCCACCCCTACTGTCGTTAAAGTACCCTGCTGGTGCGGACGCCCGGGGGGTACCGAGGATACTTTGGGGTGGCGCACCCTTTCCTCAGTTCCCGTCTTTTTACCCCGTTCCGGTGTTCACCTTTACGGTTAGGGAGGCATTCTGCTGGTGCGGATGCCCGGGGAGTGCCGAACGAGCCTAAGGGTGAGCCGTCGTATTTCTGTGCTGTCTTTCATCCCCTAACCTGGCTGAAGTCCAATATCTGTCCGTCAAGTGTACGTCTCAGGTTCTGGCTGGCGAACAAGTCTGTTAACCCCCGTATAACGCTTGAGATCGGATCCAGTGCTATTCCGTCCGTCTTGTCCGTCTTTCGAATCACTGTAAAATTTAGTAGTAGTGCTATTTGTGTTCCCCTTTTCGACGAATAAAAGTTGTATACGTTGATTCTGCCTATCATTGTGCGTCGCTAACACCCTAGACACCAGGGAACCCTGTCTCCGGCTAGTCTTTCAATAGGGACGGGTCGATGTTGGCAGCCTGTGGCGGCCATGTTGTTTTAACGTCGTCTTTCTAACCTATATTTTTTTATTCAGTTAGTAATGCCAAATCACCATGGCAAGTTACACGGTTGAGCAACACGTCCAAATGTTAAAAATGTATTACCAAAATGAGTGTTCGTTAGTGCAAACGTTACGTGCATTGCGCCCATTTTACGGCAGACGAGGTGGTCCTTCAAAGTCGACTCTCCAACGTTTGGTGGCCAAATTCGAATCGACCGGTTCAATAAACAATCTGCCAACACCCGTACGTGCAAAGACCGTCAGATCGGCCGAGAACATCGCTGCTGTCCGTGATAGTGTGCAGGAGAACCCGAGGCAGTCAATTCATCGACGTTCACAAGAACTCGGTCTTTCACAAACATCAACGTGGCGCATTTTGCGTCAGGACTTAGGGCTGCACCCGTACAAGATTCAACTCACTCAGGAGCTCAAAGTTACTGACCATAGGCAACGCCGTTCGTTCGCTGATTGGGCTACAGTGTGTTTGGCAGAGGACCCCAACTTTGGCAGAAAAATCATTTTTTCCGACGAAGCGCATTTCTGGATGAATGGCTATGTGAACAAGCAGAATTGCCGTATATGGGATGACAACAACCCACACGAAGTTCACCAAGTAGCCATGCATCCACAAAAAGTGACCGTATGGTGCGGATTTTGTGCCGGCGGTGTTATTGGTCCGTACTTTTTTGAAAACGATGTTGGTGAGGCCATTACCGTCACAGGCGAACGGTACAGAAGGATGATCACCGATTTCTTTTGGCCCAAATTGGACGATCTACACTTAGACGACATGTGGTTCCAGCAGGATGGCGCTACGAGCCATACAGCGGATGCCACCATGGATCTTCTGCATGAACGCTTTGAGGGCAAGGTTATCTCTCGCAGAGGTGACGTGAATTGGCCACCGAGATCCTGCGACTTATCACCTTTAGACTTTTTTTTGTGGGGTTTTCTTAAGTCGCAGGTCTATACCAATAAGCCACAATCGACCGATGCCCTTAAAGTCAACATAGCTCAGGCTATCGCTGAAATTCAACCCGAACTATGCGGCAGAGTTGTTGAACATTGGACAACTCGAATTCGTGCCACCGTGAGAAGCCGCGGCGGACATTTAAACGATGTGATTTTCCACACATAATGGCATATATAGCTCTTTCAAATAAAAAAAAAAAAATCGTTAAAATTTCACACACGGCCTTTTTTATTACATGTCAAAATCGACCCGTCCTTATTGAAAGACCCTTTAGCTGCCGGGGTAGGTTTGCTATTCTCCCTTAAAGAATAGCTGGCGCTCGAGTCCGCCGAGGAAAACCCCGTTACAATACTATATCAGGAAATTCCGTATCGATTGATCAATGAAGGTTAAAAACACAAAATATACAAAAACATACAGAAATATGCAAGGATATGTAAAAAACATCTCAACTATACGGTGTCAATCACAGACTCATCAATAAAACTTCAGTAACGGTACTATTTTAGTTGAATTCCTGCCATCTATTTAGTCATCTATTAAGTTGCTGTAGATGATACTTAAGTGGTCAACGTCTTCTCTTGCAACTATCGCACTTAGGTAACTCCAAACGCGGAGCTCCCAATAATTCGACCTTCTTATTCGCCGACATATGAACGTCTGATACTGTGGAAGGAGTAGATACGAACACGCTGTACGATGAGATAATTCAACTCTCCGATAGCGATAGTAAGGAGAGAAAAAGAAAAAGAAAGAAGAAGAGCACACCGACAAAAGAAGACATAGATTACGAGTTCATTCATTCATTCATTGCTGTATCCCGTTGCCGGGAATGAATCTACAAAAAGACGAAAAAGTGAAAAAAACAAAGAGAAAAGAAAAAGAAAGGAAAAAAAAAAGGTGCGAACAGACTTATAATTTTTCAGGACTAATTGCGACTGTGTGCTCTCCTGTGACTGTAGAGTCCCAACCGTGACCTACATATCCTACCACACTCCGGGCATGGATAGTACGTACTAAACAACTTGAATGAATATGTCAGGAAGCTGGAGAGAAGCACGCGGGAAGTTGAAAAGTTTTTCATGGATAATAGAAACGTGCATGGACCGCTGAAGAAGTTGTCAGTCAACATGAGATATATATATAGGGAAATTGCTAAAAAAACCAAAATGGTGAGGAGGGGACTGGACTATCAGGAACTGAGTCTATGTAAGAAAGCGAGGGAAGCTGAGGGTAAGATGGAAGAGCTCCGAGCAGAAAATGAATGTTTAAAGAAGAAAATAGACATATTGAGCAGCCACAGAGTAGAAATATCCAGTGAAATACACCCCCGCCTGGAAAGGAGAAGCTCGATGTAAGACATGAGCGAACTAAAGGAAAAAAGAAACATGGGAATTCAGACGGCAAGCCTAGAGGAGGTCGAACTGATAAACAAGAAAAAGGACCTTGAAAGCAAAATTGAAGACATCACCGGCGACTCGGATTTTGACCAGGTAGTCGGGATGGAATGGCCTAGCGACAGCATGAAAATGCTAGAATCGCATGAGTCAGTGATGAACACGCCTGACGGAGAGGATATTATTATAATAGCCGATTTCGAGGGAGACAGAGATCACAGGCTGATAGATAGGCTAACTGGGCCACAACGGGCTTTTAGGAAATATATAAAAGAGGGAAAGGTGAAAGAAGGGGACATCGTGAGTCTGAAGGCAGGTGGGATAGTACAGATGGACGAAAGCATTATAAGGGAGGAGAAATACATCTTCTTTTGGGGAGTGAATACAGATCTATCCAGGTTGAAACCTCTATGGGAGATCGGGAAGAAGATCAAGGACAGATGCGAGGAATTGGTACTTCAGAAAGCTGTATAGACGTGACACTTACACCCGAAACATTCCTACGTAAGATGAAGCAGTGGAGCATTAAGCATGAAAATCCTTTCACCTGGCATGGTCACATATATTTTGAAGTGTGCATTGGCGATAATAGAAGATCAGATAAAAATAAAATAAGGGGGTTTGATGTAAATGCATTCAAAAGAAATATACTTACGCTTAGACCAAACTCCAATAAGTCTTTATATGAAGTCATGATCGACGCTCATAATATGTCAAACACGAACACCCAGCATCGAAGAGGAACACCCTACTGGTGGAATGAATCTATTGAAGTATATAGAAGCAATTTTCTAAGACTGAGGAGAACATTAACTAGAGAGAGAGCAAGAAACACGACCGGCCAAGAGAATAGCGGAATCGAGAGGGAAATGAAAGCGGAAAAAAGAAAGCTGAAGTCCCTCATTAGGCTATCAAAGGGAGAATGCTGGAAGAAACTGCTAGAAGAACTAGATCGAGACATATGGGGAGAGGTTTACCAGATAGCCATAAAGAAACTGGGTACTGGAGCTCCACTATACCGATTACCTGCAAGTAGAAGACGCCAAATACTGCAAGATCTCTTTCCAACTGCGAGGGGAGGACGAATTAAACCCACTGAGAGCATCCCAGAAGCTGACAACTTCACGATGGAAGAAATAAAGATTGCCATACGAAAAATGAAATCTGGAAAAGCTCCTGGTCCAGATGGTTTAACAGCTGAAAAAATTGTTATCACCTTCGAAACATTTCCAGAGAACTTTCTGGAAATGTACAATAACTTACTGAAGAAACAAAATATTCCAAAAAGCTGGAAGGTGGCAAGGGGCGTTCTGATCCCGAAAGAGGGAAAGGATCTCTTTTTATCCAGTTCCTTCCGACCGATTTGTTTATTGGATGTAGCAGGGAAGCTGTACGAGCGACTAATGGTCAACAGGCTCAACGAGGAGTTGGAGAGGGGAGGCTGGCTATCGTGTTCCCAGCACGATTTCAGGAAGGGGAAATCCACAACAACCTCTACGTATTACAAAAGAAGAATACTGTGCACATTGTACACAGTGTATTGACCTATGCGGCACCTGTCTGGCGTAACGAACTGAAGAAGCAGAAGCAAAGAAACCAGATGGTCAGCTCACAAAGACGTGCACTCCTTAGGGTAATTTCGGCATACCGAACAGTCTCTGCCGAAACGGCGCAAGTTATTTCGGGGTACCCACCAGCAGATTTAATGATTGCCGAGAGGTGTTTTTTATTCACCATAGGGGGAGCACTCCCCGGAAACCGGAGGATGGCCAGACGCAGGACCATAAGAAAGTGGCAAGAGAGATGGGAAGGAGGAGGGCAGACGGCCACGTGGACCAGAAGGCTCATAGGGGAGATCCAACCATGGATCGAATGTAGTCACAAGACAACTGGGTACTACTTCACGCAGATTTTATCTGGACATGGGTCATATGGCTCATTCACAGAGAAGATTGAAAAAACTCAAGACGATCTATGTCATACGTGTCACATCAGAGATGACCCCGAACACATGTTTTATACATGTAGCAGATGGGAGGAAGAGCGGAAAGCCCTGACACAGAAAATTGGTAATCTGCCCCCTGTCGAGGATATAATAATAATAATAATAATAAGTTTATTTCGAAAAATAAACAGAATACATCACAGAGGCGAATTATATTACAACCTGTTCGTGACTTTGAAATAAAAATAATTCTTAATATTGTTTCATGAGGATGAACGTTGAAAGAAAACAAAACATGAATATTCATATTCTCCACAAAAAATATCCAAGGAAGGGTAAAAATTCAGTCATCATCGGGTATAGCTTTTGTCGCATTCGAGTGAAGTTTCTTGTCATCATCAGGTATATTATTCAGTCGTCGTCGGGCATTTTTTTCTCTAATCGGTAAGTAAGTTTTTTTTTTTTATTTTAGGCTATGTGGAAATTGGAGCCAGCTTTTTTTTATAGTTCAATCATTATTTATTAAGCTGTGTATTATTTGTCTGTTTACACTGTTCATCCAAGCCTTCAATCGTCGTTTGAATTTCTTAATATTTGATATATTTTTCAGATGATCAGGGATTATGTTGAAAATTCTCGGTGCAAGATATGCAAAACTTCTTTGGCCTATACTTTTGTTACACATAGGTGGTGGGTAAGTATATCTTCCTCTAGTAGCATAATCATGATTAAGCATTGCAATGAGTATCCTCCCCAAGATGACGTTGGACAGAATTTTCAAAGCATACAATTGCCTTACATCTGGTACTCCTGCCTCCTCAAACAACCTCTGGCTTGAAAAAGTGCGGTTTTTCTTATGGACTATCTTCAGTAACCATTTTTGGATAATCTCTAAAGGTTTGATGTGGTTATTATACGTGCCGCCCCATCCCCATCCCGTAGGTGATCTGGGACTCAACCAAGGCTTGATAGAAAATTTTTAAGAATTTTCTTGAGACTAGATGCTTACTCAAGTACCTGAACTTGAAAAGAAGACCCCTCAGCTTGTTTACAAGATTCTTTATATGTTTATTCCATCTCATTTGTGAATTAATTGTTATTCCTAAATACTTTATATGTTCTGTTTCAGCTATACAGATTCCATCATCAAAAACAAGATCTCCCAGATGCGGAAGACTCGAAGCATAAGAGCTGAACACCATATATTTAGTCTTGTCTATATTTAAAGTTAGTTTATTATGCTTGAACCAATTTATTATTTCTGGAAATATCACCTGAACTTTTTCTCTCAGCTCTTCCCATGTTTTCGCCTGGTATTGGATAACGGCATCATAAGCAAAGCAAATCGCACCTTCAGACTGTTTCATTTTGAGTAAACTATTTATGTAAATGAGAAATAGAACAGGACCAGATACGATACCTTGTGGAACTCCGTATGTTATTGTCTCTTCTTGACCCCTTGAGTCTCCAATCTCCACAACCTGCTTTCTATTTGACAAATAACTCTTTAATAATTTATACATCGAACCTCTAAATCCGTAATTTTTTAATTTTTTGAGCAGTCGAATATGGCACACTGTATCAAATGCCTTACATAAGTCCACAAATATACAAAGTGAAGGGATTCATACAGCTTTCCTGTCAGTTCTCTTATGGCATCTTCTGTTGATTTTCCCTCAATAAATCCGTATTGTTTCTCGTCGATAATATTATATTTTTTCAGGTAGTCCATAATACGTCTTTTCATAGCCTTTTCCACTATCTTGGCCAGGTTCGATATCAGAGAGATGGGTTCATAGTTCGTAACTTCGGATCGGTCTCCGCTTTTGTATACTGGCTTGATAAAACCTGTTTTCAAAGTATCAGGAAAACATCCCCTCTCAAAATAGTTGTTTATAAGATGAACTAAGGGTGCCGATATTTCCCACTTAATTTCTTTTAGAGTTTCAGATCTAATGGAATCATGACCAGCAGCCTTTCCAGACTTGAGCTGACCTATGATATCCTGTATCTCTTTAGTGTCGACGGGAAGCAGGTAGAAGGAATTACACTGGGAAGTATCTCTTTCTTTATACTCCTTAGGTGGATCGATTCTATCAGCATAAAGTTTTCCTATACCACTGAAATATCTATTAAATACATTAGCTATTTCTGTCTTATCCTGGTAATAAACTGCTTCATACTTCATATGTTGGATTTCCATTTTTGTATCTTTCGGATTTCCGCACAAATAATCCATACTTTTCCATACCGCCTTAGATTCATTTTGAGTTCTATGTACTATTTTCTGTACATAATCTTGTTTTGAACTATTTATAAGTTTTTGAATTTCATTCTTACATTTATTGTATTTAGATTTTAATATTGCATTATTAGGATCTTTTTTTAACTGCATGTAAAGGTCATTTTTTATGTTGATTGCTTTTATCCTACTAGGACTAATCCATTTTTTACGAGGAGACTCATTATTTTTTATCTTTACAGAATGTGTGTTGTTATTTATATGTTCATTAAGAATTTCAATAAAGCAGTGAGTCATTTCATTCACGTTCTCTTTTTCATACATTAGTGACCATGTTTAATTTTGCAAATCTTCTCTTAATTTCACATAGTTCACATATTTTTTTACTCGTTTTTTTTCGTTTTTATGTAGCAAAGTTTGGTGATCTGAATCCATAGTTAGAATCGTTGAAAAATGATCGGTAATAAGATATTGCAGTACGTATCCGTTTATGTGATCTAATCGGTTTTCGAGATTGCCTTTTTTGAGGAATATATGATCTATACAGGAATTTCCTGCAGGTCTAGTGCATTTATTTATGATGGACATGAAACCGAAGGAATATAAAGTATTCCTATATTCGTCAACAAATTCATCATCTGTGAATAAATTGATATTCATGTCTCCGATCAGTATGTGTGTTTTAGCCTGGCACTTACTCTCCAAATAATTATAAAGTTCTTTATTAAAGGTATACACACATGTATCGGAAGATCTATAAATAGCTGTCAGTGTGAGATTATTTTCACCAGTTAGATTTACTTCTATTGTCATGCTTTCACTCAAAGGTATTAAATTATACGTGAATTCTATGTCTTCCTTTATGTAAACCAAAACCCCATCATTTCTGTTGAATTTCCCCTCTTTATAAATGGTTCGATATCCAGTAATATTGAAAATTTCTAAGTTGTTTATTTGAAATGTTTCTGATAACACTATTATATAGAATTTAAACGAAAGGGTATCTAGTACTAGTAGTAATTCATCAAGGTTTTTTGCGATACTTCTAATGTTCACATGAAATATCTTGAATTGACTCTACTTGTTTTGTTTGAAAGTGTTAATATTCTCGATAATTTTTGTATCATATTTAACCTCTTGGTATTCTCTTATGTATGGATTCATGCTCTCTTGTAATTTATGGATAAACGAATTGAAAAAAAAGAAATATTAGACTGTATTACATAAGTGTATTACATAACCTGAGGATCTCGTAGAGCCAGTTCTCAACTTTCTGCTTTTCTTGGGTTCTTTTTTGGGTGGTGATTTCTTCTTAGGGTTTTTGTGAGTTCCTAGAATTTTTCGACTGTTAAGAGATGTCGAACATGGAGTTCCCGCAGCAGAAGTTTCTCCAGTATCTTCCACAGTTTCCCAGTCCGTTCCAGTATCTTCTGAACTCTTGTTTTGTGAACTTTTCCTCGAGATTGATAGACTCTCAGATGCTGAGGGTGTTGGGGGCGCACTATGAGGTTTTTTTTCTTGCTGATTATTTTTTTTAATCGTCAAGAACATGCTGGCGAATAAGGAGATCTGGGACGATATATACAAATTTGTCACCGGCGTAATGAGAAAGAAGGAGATTAAGGATAGGGAGAGACAAGGGTGAAACAGAAGATGCACATACCGGGTTACGCACCTGACGAACGGGCAGAAAGAAGGAGATGGAGGATAGGGAGAGACAAGGGTGAAACAGAAGATGCACATACCGCACATTACGCACCTGACGAACGGGCAAACAGCCTATTTCCAGGTGGCGATGATACCCGGGGAAAGAGGAGGGTGGTTTAGTGGGTGCAAGTCCCACACGAATCCGCAGCACTCTTAACATCTAACGGCCCGCTGCGGAGAAGGCATTAGCTTTCCCCTACATCAGGGCCGAAAAAAAAAAAAGGTAAGGTTACGTTAGGTTCCCGTGCGATGGTCATCACCTTGTCGTGGTGCACGGGCTTAAGTAGTTGCGAGGAATCTCAAGTCTCGTTTTGAGGGGAGCAATGAAAACCAAGAATGACCAACAACAACAGGAAGTAACTATGACTTTTTGGCTCCCAGAGCTCATGAATTCATGGACTCGGGGCAGGTCCAAAGAGTAATGTTAGTACTTCACTGTTGTATTTCCTTATGCGTTCCCCACTATAGAAGTTTATACGTTACAGGAAACAACGAAAACGACAGAGGGGAAACTTAGAAGAGGACCTCAAGCCAGAGAGAAGAACAGGAATGACCAACAGGAAGCAACTATGATTCTGCTGGCCCCCTCGAATCTATGGATTCGGGGTAGACCCAAAGTGTAATGTTAGGGCTTCCCACCAAGCCGAAATTGGGTGAGGAGTAACTATGGTTTACTTGGCCCCTGAAGTCTGCGGACTCCGGGCAGACCCAAGGAGCAATGTTAGTGCTCCACACCACAAACCCCGAACCTGAATTCCTTCCGGCTTCGGACGGTTCGCATAAGAAAGCGGCGTGTTCAACTATGGCTGCCTTGGCCCCCCTAATCTACAGATAAGGGGTAGACCCAAGTAGTAACGTTAGTACCACATGACAGAAGTAATTATGACTCTATTGGCCCCCCGAATCCACGGACTCGGGGTAGACCCAAAGAGCAACGTTAGTACTGTAACCAGTCCGGCCCTTGCGGTCGGACCTTTCGAGAACCAGAGCGGTCGAGAGCTTCTAGAATAACCGCGAAGGTACCTGAATGTTTCCGGCGCCTATATAAGCTCAGCGGAGGAGCAGGTAGGCAAGTAGAAGTACAGATATAGTTCACAGTGCAAGCAATTAGTGGAAATAAATACGAGTGGAAATAAATAGTAGTGTAATAGTAAGTTTGTGAGTTATAAGTGTATTGAGTGTAAATAAATAATTTTAATAAGTTGGACGTTTTAATCAAGCGAAGAAAACGTTACATTGGTGTCAGGTGTGGGGTTCAACATCGCTCGAATTAAATAAATATTTTCGGTTATTTGTTCATGCCAGTGACCACAAGATTACAGAACGCAATGGAGACTCAAGCGGTAATGGACTTTTTGAGTAGGATGAACGAAAGAATGGAAGAGAATTCTCGTAAATTGAATGAGAAAATGGACGAGAACTCATGTAAGTTGAATGAACAAATGGAAGAAAATTCCAGAAGATTAAATGAGAAAATTGATGAGAAATTAAATGAGAAAATGGACCAGATTAGGGAAAATTGTAATGATGTGGTGAGTCAACTTACAGACAAATTGGATGAGAAACTGGAAACCATAAATGAAAAATTCGATTAAGTGGACGAGAGATTCGATATAGTGAGTGGAAAATTTGACGAAGTTGATGAAAAGTTTGACAAGGTTAACGGAAAGTTTGAAGAAATGGCAGGAATAATTGAACATCATTCCAAGTTCATAGATTCCTTGAAAAGAATGTCAAACAGAACAGATATTCTGGCTTCAACACCCTACAGCACAGCGAAAGCGGAAAATGACGGTGAAGGTAGTAGAATGAAGATCAAGCCTCCAACTTGTGATGAAAAAATACCCTGGCCCACATATCAAAAACAGTTTGAAGCTGCTGCGCTGGTGAACAATTGGAACGACAACGAAAAAGCCACAGCATTAATTATCGCTCTACGAGGAGAGGCACTCAACATTCTGCAAACGATTCCGGAGGGTCAACAAGACTGTTACGAAGTTCTTACATCGAAACTTCAGATGAGATATGGTGATGCTCATCTACAACAAGTATACCATGCACAAATAAAGAACCGAGTGCAGAAAACAGGGGAAAATCTCCAGGAGTTTGAAGCTGATGTGGCGAGATTAGTCAGGCTGGCTTATCCATCTGCTCCAGATAGCTTTCTGGAACAGCAATCAATCCAGACATTCGTGGATGGGATAAAGGATAGTGAAATACAACAAGCCCTGAGACTAGCACGCCCTAGAACCATTGATGATGCCTTAGCCCAGGCTTTGGAAATTGAGGCAGCGAAGCAAGCGTCGCATAGAGGACACCTTCGTGTTAGACAAGTCCAAGAATCAGACCGATCTATTGAGGACATTATCAGAGAAGAAATCCGCAGAATATCACAAACTAGAAAAAAGGATACTGTGTGCTGAAACTGCAACAAAAGTGGGCATTTCAAGCGAAACTGTCCAGAATTGGAAAAAAAGTCACAGCGGGGAAACTAAAAAGGGTCGGTGATAAGGGGCATAAATCGACCCAAGCCAAAAATGCCCCCGAAGTGATAATCCGGGGAATAATGTCTAAGGATTTATCAAGCATAGTTATCCCCGGAAAGATAAATGACCGAAATGTGAAAATACTGGTAGACACTGGCTCGACCAAAACTATTGTGCGTCCAGAAATTGCTGAAGGATTCAAGATTCGCCCAGTTAGGATCAAACTTCGAACTGCGTCTGGACAAGAAATACCGACTTATGGATCGATCATCTCCACCATTGAATTGGGAAACACAACAGTTAGCCACGAAGTTCTGGTAGCTGGAATCACGGAAGAAGTTATTCTGGGATTGGACCTTGTTAAGAAGCTTGGATGCCAATTGGATATGAAGAGTGATGTACTTCGGCTAGGAAGTGAAGAGATTCCATTCAATGATGTGGAGGACAAGATATATCGGATTCGACTGACCGAGGACATCACGTTGCCAGGGCGAACTGAAGGCATAGTGACTGGTAGATGTGACGATGTAACGAGGAGTGGCTGCGTGAGAGTAATTGAGCCCTCTGACGATACAACCTTAGCAAAAGGACTATTACTTGGGAAGACCTTGGTAAGGGTAAGAGACAGCATTCCCATCCGATTGCTAAATGTCAACATATTTCCAGTCACCCTGAAGAAGGATACCTTGATTGGACGTGGTGTACCTGTGTACCATATTTCGGGTGGGATAAGTACTGCAGAAGTCTCAAAATCGCAAAGCAATTCTGAAGAACTGGTGTCCCTCCTCACTTCAAAATGTCAAGAGCTCGACCGATACCAACTACTCGAAGTGAGAAAATTGGTTCAAACGTTCTCCGACAGCATCCTAGACGTCTTCCTCTGGCAAAAAGAGAAAAAGCTGAAAGGATTATTGAAAACATGGCGAGAGAAGGTATAATCGAACCGTCAGATAGCCCCTGGACATCGCCCGTAGTATTAGTGAAGAAGAAGGATGGAACTACTAGATTCTGCGTAGACTATAGGCAGCTCAATCAGGCCACGAAAAAGGACAGCTATCCCTTACCGAGAATTGATGATACCCTGGATACACTCTCGGGATCACGTTGGTTTTCCACCTTGGATCTGAAGAGTGGATATTGGCAGGTTGGCTTGGATCCAAAAGACAAAGAAAAGACTGCCTTTAGTATTGGAACGGGTCTGTGGCAGTTATGCCTTTCGGTCTATGCAATGCTCCTGCCACATTTGAACGTCTGATGGAGATAATATTGAGAGGGCTCTCCTGGAAAACTTGTCTGGTGTATCTGGATGATGTGATAGTAGTGGGAAAATCATTCCAAGATCACTTACGCAACCTATCCGAGGTTTTCCAGCGACTTCGTGATGCCAACCTAAAGCTAAGTCCTAAAAAATGTAATCTGTTTCGAACAGAAGTGAAATATTTAGGACACGTTGTTTCACGTAAAGGTGTCAAGGTTGATCCGGATAAGGCCAAGGCAGTGGAGGAATGGCCTATACCGGAAGACAAGAGTGAGTTGCGGAGTTTCTTAGGCCTTTGCACTTATTATAGAAGATTTGTATCTGGTTTTGCCAACGTTGCCAAGCCGCTGACGAAATTGACGGAAGATGGACAGGAGTACATATGGTCCGATGACTGCACTGAAGCCTTCGAACGATTGAAAAAGGCTCTGGTCACAGCTCCAGTTATGAGTTATGCAAGGGCTGAAGGTAAATTTGTGCTCGACACCGACGCCAGTAATACAGCCATTGGCGGCGTCCTATCGCAAGTCCAGGATGGACAGGAAAGAGTCATCGGGTACTTCAGCAAGGTGTTGTCCAAACCAGAACGGAATTATTGCGTGACCAGGAGAGAACTTTTAGCAGTCATCAAGTCCGTAGAACATTTCTAAAAATATTTGTACGGAAGGAAATTCTTACTAAGAACGGACCATGCTGCTTTGAAATGGCTCCTGAGTTTTAAGAACCCGGAAGGACAAGTGACTAGATGGATTGAGAGGCTGCAAGAGTATGAATTTGACACTGAACACAGAGCGAGGAATAGCCATCGCAATGCAGGCGCGTTGTCAAGAAGACCTTGTCCCGAGAATTGCGAAGAAAAGATCGATTTAAGGCGAACCACCGTAATCGAAGACGACTGGCTACCTGAGGAAATTCAAAGAGCACAAGAGGAAGATAACGACTTGAAAGTAATCCTGAGTTGGAAGAAGAGCGGTAGACGACCTACTTGGGAAGAAGTATCCAGACTGAGCCAGAATATAAAGTCGTATTGGGCACAATGGGAAACGCTGAAAATTGATGGAGGTCTTCTGAAACGTTGTTGGGAAAATGAAGATGGAACTGAGCAGAGACTTCAGTTGATTGTGCCGAAGAGCCGTGTGACAGACATTCTGACCAGACTACATAACGGAACTTCAGGTGGACATTTCGGGATAACCAAGGCATTGGAAAAAGTCAGGCAGCGATTTTATTGGCCAAATTGTAAGAGGGACGTTAAAGATTGGTGTAGAAGATGCAAGGTTTGCGCTGCTGCTAACGGACCTTATGGTAGAGGAAAAGCATCAATGAAGCAATATAACGTCGGATCTCCCATGGAACGAGTAGCTATCGACATCGCTGGCCCCTTTCCCGAAACAGACCATGGAAACAAGTACATTTTGGTAGCGATGGACTATTTCACGAAATGGGTGGAAGCCTACGGTATTCCTAATCAAGAGGCAAGTACAATAGCTGATAAATTGGTCAGAGATTCTTCTGCAGATTTGGAATACCGCTGGAGCTGCATTGTGATCAAGGCCGAAATTTTGAATCGAAGTTATTCCAAGAAGTATGCAGCAAATTGGGGATTCACAAAACAAGGACTACACCTCTTCATCCACAATCAGACGGCATGGTCGAACGAATGAATCGAACCATGGGAAAACATCTAGCCAAAGTAGTTTCTGATCACCAGCGGGATTGGGATGAATATTTACATCTATTTACCATGGCATATAGATCTTCGGTTCAAGAATCTACCAAGGAAACTCCATCCAGTATAATTTTCGGCCGAGAAATAAGGCTGCCTTGCGACCTAGAGTTTGGATGTAAGCCTGGAGAAGACGTAGCTGGGGAGGACTACGTTAGTAAATTAAGGAACAAGCTGGATTACATTCATGACAAGGTACGCAATCAAATGCAGCAAGCAAGTGACCGAATGAAAATGTGCTACGACATCAAGGCTATTGAAGGTGGATTCACCACTGGAGATCTTGTGTGGCTACATAATCCACAAAGGAGGAAAGGTTTTTCACCAAAGCTGCAGAGACAGTGGGAGGGACCGTATGAAATAATCAACAGGATAAATGATGGTAGTTTACCGGATAAGGAAGCTCCCCAGAGGAAAACCAAAGGTTGTCCATTTCAACCGATTAGCCCCGTACACGCAGGACAATGAAGAAATACGTCTTGTGGAAGCCCCGATGCAAGGTAGCAGCGATTACCAGAAGTTTATGGATTGCTATGGTGAGACACGTGTTGCACGGTTCGGCGTTACACAGGAAGTACATCAAGATCTCTTCACCGTGTCTGAGGAATACTCTCTCGCTCATTGTGTAGCAAAGGACCTTCGTATGAGCAAAGAAATAGCAAGAGTATTCAGAAATAAATTTGGACGTCAGGAAGAATTATTGCGACAGCAGCCAATAATCGGACAAGCTTTGAAATTGAAGGCTGAAGGTCGGTTCGTTTATTACCTAGTCACCAAGCAACATTCCTATCAGAAGCCAACCTATCAAAATCTATGGACGGCAATGCATAGCTTGAAAGAAGACCTTCAACGCTTTGGAGTTAGGAAATTAGCTGTTTCCAAGCTCGGTTGTGGATTGGACCAGCTAAATTGGCGAGTTGTGCGAAGCATGCTGGAGGTGGCATTTCAGGGGACTGGTATACGGATCCTGGTGTGCAGTTTCAACCCAAAGCAGGCCAGGGAGCCTGGAAAATCTGTGAAGTGCTACTGTAGGAATGGCGATGACTGCAAGTTTCGCCACGGTCCTCGGAGGAATTCACTAAATCTGTTCTGGGACAGAACAGGCTCAAGGAGGGGACAGTGTAACCAGTCCGGCCCTTGCGGTCGGATCTTTCGAGAACCAGAGCGGTCGAGAGCTTCTAGAATAACCGCGAAGGTACCTGAATGTTTCCGGCGCCTATATAAGCCCAGCGGAGGAGCAGGTAGGCAAGTACAAGTACAGATATAGTTCACAGTGCAAGCGACTAGTGGAAATAAATAGTAGTGTAATAGTTAGTTTGTGAGTTATAAGTGTAATAAGTGTAAATAAATAATTTTAATAAGTTGGACGTTTTAATCAAGCGAAGAAAACGTTACAGTTACCGGACCAAGTCGGGTGAGCAGTAACTAGGACTCACTTGGCCCCCAAAGTTGCCCGCAGACTCTGGGCAGACCCAAGGAGTAACGTTAGTACTTCACACCATAATATCCCGAACCCACATTCCTTCCAATCCAAGGACTAAAGTCTAGGCGTTGAATCCGCCGGAGACAGAGCTAGCAAGCAAAGGCTTCGGGAGATTAGCAGGAGCAAGTGGTAAAACTATGGCTATCTTGCCCCCCCCCCAGTCTGCGGACAAGGGGTAGACCCAAGGAGTAATGTTAGTACCACCTGCAGGAAGCAACCATGACTAAACTGGCCCCTCGAGTCCAAAGACCCGGGGCTGACCCAGGGAGTAACGTTGGGGCTTCGACCACGAGTAACTACGACTTGCCTACCCCCACAGGGAATCCGAGCGCGGACGCAAGGAAAACGCCTCACTTTTCCCCCTCGGAACCATGGGCTTGGCACAGATCCAAGGGGCACAGATTGTAGTTACGTCAGAGAGACTATGACTTACTTGGCCCTAAAGAATCCCGGATTCAGAGGAGACCCAAGGAGTAACGTTAATGTCTGGCAGACACCGCAACCTCATTGTGTAATCTCCCGAGGGTCCAGGGCTATAACGGCTCACCTAGGATGAGGTCTGCTGGCCACCGAAGTGAGCCCAGGCAAGACCTTACGAGGATCTACCCCTACATGCTGGCGTTTCGTAATCAAGGCTAGGGGGAAACACGGAACGGAGGTCGAGCCCGTCACAGGCCCTCCACGAGGGCAGACCGACTGTGAGACCGATAATTGAGGTGCGAGCTCCCCCTACATCCCCAACATCCAAGTAGGTAAGGAGTGAGCGGCTTCAATGGCACTATACTGTGAAATACCAATCTCCTTGGTGAACCGGTTTGTGCCCAAATCGACCACGCACTCTAGTCGGAATCGGCGTCCTTGGGATTCCGACTTTATTGTAGAGGAGGGGGTTTTGGTGGGTAAGAGCCCCACACGAATCCGCAGCATTGAACCGCCCGCTGTGGAGAAGCCGGTATCGGTTTCCCCCTACCTCTAGGGCACACAAAAAAAAAGGTTAGGTTAGGTTAGGTTAGATTCCCGTGCGATGATCATCACCTTGTCGTGGTGCACGGGCTTAAGTAGTTGCGAGGAAGCTTGTAACGGGGTTTTCCTCGGCGGACTCGAGCGCCAGCTATTCTTTAAGGGAGAATAGCAAACCTACCCTGGCAGCTACTAGCCGGAGACAGGGTTCCCTGGTGTCTAGGGTGTTAGCGACGCACAATGATAGGCAGAATCAACGTATACAACTTTTATTTGTCGATTCGTAAAAGGGGAACACAAATAGCACTCTTACAAAATTTAGTGACTCGAAATCAGTGAGATTTACAGGGCAAAACGGACGGAGTAACACTGGATCCGATCTCAAACGTTATACGGGGCTTAACGGACTTGTTCGCCAGCCAGAACCTGAGACGTACACTTGACGGACAGCTATTGGACTTCAGCCAGGTTAGGGGATGAAAGACAGCACAGAAATACGACGGCTCACCCTTAGGCTCGTTCGGCACTCCCCGGGTATCCACACCAGCAGAATGCCTCCCTAACCGTAGAGGTGAACACAGGAACGGGGTAAAGAGACGGGAACTGAGGAAAGGGTGCGCCACCCCAAAGTGTCCTCGGTACCCCCCGGGTATCCACACCAGCAGGGTACTTTAACGACAGTAGGGGTGGAACTAGATACGACGGGAAATTTCAGGAAAGGGTGAGCCACCCCAAAGTGCCTTCGCCTACCCCCCGGGTATCCACACCAGCAGGGTACGTTAATGACAGTAGGGGCGGAACTCAGACTCGGGTATAAGAGGGATGTAGACGGAAAACTGAAGTTCCAGTATTATAAAAAAAAATAACGGCGTGTCGTCTTACCTCTGGTTCTATATTCGGCCACTTACACTCAAAACTCGATAAAAAGACTCGCCCCAACTATGGTGACGGAGAAAAAGCAAAAAAAAATTAAACTCTTAGAAAATGAAACCCCAAAAAAAAACAATTTTTCTAGAATAATTCGGCGGACGGCGCTGAGTATCGTAACTAGTAGGTCGAATCAAGCGAAAATCGTAAATCACAAGTGAACAGTCAGGAAATAAATCGTAAGTAAGTGGCCTGCGGGGGAACATCTGATTTTATACCCACAGGGGGGGTGCGGAAATCAGATGTGCCCGGCAGTCGGAATTCGGTAAATTTGCGTCGATGAAGACGTTTTAATTTCGACTTATCTGTGCTAGCGACCAAAAAAACACGGTTATCTTCCAATTCAGGATGTTTTATACGGTGCGACATCGTTTTTAGGAAATAAAAACGGAATAAAAACGGTACGGTATGTTTACAAGTCCAAACGATGTCGGAATCCTGAATTGGAAATTAAAAATATTTCTCGGAAAATTAATTCAAAACGAAATTATTTAAAAATGAAAACTAAAATAATGATTCTAAAATGAGGGGGTAGGTTTGAAAACTACCCTCTCGTTACAAGCTTAAGGCTTATTTGTTCTTAGGGGGAGCAACGAAACCAAGAATGACCAACCCCTTCATTACCTTTCCTCTACCTTCATCCTATGCCTCCTGTCCTTCCCATTCGGGAAGGACAGGAGGAGGGAATAGGAATCTATTCCCCAACAGGGGCCTCGCACTGCCCAAACACGAATGATGATGAATATGGATCGAGAGGAGATTGTACGAGCGGAGGAGGGATACCTCAGCACGGTAGGTGGAGTGTGCAGCGCAGGCACCAGCCAACCGAAATCCAGCTACTGCGTAGCCCCACAGGGACCCCGAGCTGTGGACGCTAATATTGCTACTCGGGAAGAACACAGCGGCCAACCACGCAGAAAGAGGAGAAGGAAGAAGGCTTCGAGCCAGTCTACGAGCTCCCAGATAAGTATTCCCAGTAGTCAACAAGTCAACCAAGAGTTATTTTCAGGAACATTCGGAACGAGATGAGACGAGAATATATTATATTATAGAAGAGGGCCTTAAGAACAACCCGACAATTGCGGACGACTACAAAAAAGAGTGGGAAGAAATGAAAGTTCTCGACCGGCTAAAGGTAGCAGGAAATGAAGAATGGACAGTAGACTTAGCCCCAGCACTTGCAAGCTATCTAGTATCAGTGTGATGGGCTTTTTCTCTCACCCTGGACGCTCCTTACCTTTGCTCGGGCGCCAGTGGGGCAATCAGTGGAACCCCACGTCTCTCACAGAATCTCCAAAAATTAGAGAGCCCGGGTAGACTTGAATGATCAGTAGAGAAGGGTAGCAGTGAAAACTAGGGTGGTAGCGTCTTCTTTGTCTCTGCTTTCTGACGGTTTTTAATCGTTCAAAAAGAGTACCTACCTTGTAACAAAGCAAATTTTCAATTAGTTTTGTTTCCGAATTATTCATTTTCATATTTCCGTAACGTGAATTGATTAAGTCGACCGGTTTCAGGCCGCGCGGACCCATGTGTTCCCGGATCGCGATGTCTTCAACGTGAGGTCAAGGGGGGATATCGTATGCCGAATTTGTTTAATTGCGCATTTGACAATTGTATAAAAAAGGGCCGTGCCGGGTATAAATTCGAGCGATTTCTTAAATTCAGTCAATGAAGCCAGAGTGTTCCATCAACCGTCCGAGAAGTATACCAGATAGTAAGTACATTCAAGGGTTACACATGGGCAAGGTCTCAGGTATGATTATTTTAATTACTCTTTTGGTTAATTTGCCGGTTTATTTATTTTCCCACATACCCTTCTTTCCGCCGTGGAGTTGTGTAGTAGCTTCAAATGGCCTACACTACCCCATGGACTTTCCCAGTATGCGTAGGTGTGTACGCTAGCTTCAAATGGCGCGTACATGCTTCCGTGTCATCCTTCCACCGTACCGCCTGGGTCCTGGAGGCCATGCATTAGCTTGAAACGGCCTGCATGTCTCCTGGTATCCTAAAAGTACAGGGGTGTACGATGTTAGCTTCAAACGGCCCATCCTACACTCTTGTCAGGTACGTTCCACCGTCTCTAACTCAGCCCACCCTTACCGTACCGCCTGAGTTCCTAGAGGTGATGCATTAGCTTCAAACGGCCTGCATCTCTCTTGGGATTCCGAGTGTGCGGGAGTGTACGATGTTAGCTTCAAACGGCCCATCCTACACACCTGCCAGGTATGTTCCTTTGTTACCCTTTTTTACCCCGCCTTTCCCTAACCGTACCGCCCGAGTTCTTGGAGATTATGCATTAGCTTCAAACGGCCTGCATCGCTCCTGGAATTCCGAGTGTACAGAGGTGTACGATGTTAGCTTCAAACGGCCCATCCTACACAACTGTCCGGTATGATCCCCTTCGAACTAGGCCACCCACCGGGGTTACGGGGGTGGGTACAGCCCCCGTGATTTCGGAACACCTTGGATTCCGAGGGCACCTTTGCGGGTGTGTTCGTCGTCCTTGTTCCGTGGTTTAGTTTTTCCCTCGGTTCACCCAAAGTATACCGGCAAACCGCCGTCCGTCTTAACACCAGTCTCGCTTATAATAACCGACTTTGCCCATGTTACTACCCGCCGCTTGTACGCAACGTAGAGTTAACTTGTACTGTTTTCACTTACGCTCTTGCTTCATTCTAACTCCGACCGCTTCATCCCGCATTTTTACTTTGCTCACTCATCACGCTTCGACATTAAAAGCACGTTACATCCCGCTTCTGCTTCTGCACCGCTTATTCACCCTATACCCTGTACGACATCATTATGTATATAGAAGATATTGAATAGAAGTTTCATGGTTATTGTGTGTTTTATTTTTCTCCCGAATAGAGTTTCTAAGATATTTCAGAGATAGGGGACTGTCCGAACTTCATGAACATCTGACCCCTGGACATAACTTTCTCTGACTGTAGCTCCTGGTCACCTGTAGGATACCGCCTACAGGTTCCGAGTGTCCTCAACACTTTAAACTAGAGGTGGCGCCCGAGGTTTCTATCTTCGGAGAAGAAGACGGCAACAGATGGAGACAGGAGGTCGTCACAAAATGGCGCCCGAGCAGGGACCGTTGTTTGTGAAGAGCTGCCAAAGCGTCCTAACAACTGGACGGGAGAAGAGAGGTGTCGAAGACTTGACATGGAGATGAGTGACCGCCGACCAAGAAGCGACCGTTTTCCGTCCGAATAACCGTATTCCGCCCGAATAACCGTATTCCGACCGGGTAACCGTATTCCGACCGACCGTAGCCGTAGCGACAAACGGGGGAGGCCCCTGGGAAACACTGTGAGGATCTGCGCATGGAAGTTTTCCCTACTACCTCCTAGGTGGGGGAAAAGGTATAAATGGAGCGGTGTAAGTGGCTAGAGAGAGAGTTGAAGACCACCAAGAGGAAGGCAGACAACTAGGAATCCAGTTAGCCTACGAAGAGAACTATTGACCAGACCGAAGACCGGACATGACCAGTAACGCCGAGGAAACCCAGCCGATCACCGCCCCTATGGACCAAAGTACCAGCTGGATTTACAAGTTGAGGAAGGAAGAACTTGAGGTGGAATTGGATAAATTCCATCTTCGCAGGGATGGGACGGTAGACGAGATGAGGAAAAGGTTGGCCAAGTTCATCAAGAATGGCCAAGCGACCCCAAACCCAACGATCCACTTGACACCACCTGCTTTCCCGACACCACCGCCGCAGAATACCTCCAGCCACGCCGACCCCGTGGACTTATATAAGTATGGAGTGAACTTCGATGGACTACAAGATCCGGCTGCATTCTTAGAAAGGATAGAAGAAGTCCGTCACCAACTCAACCTAGATCCAGAAAGGATATTGGCAGGCCTACCGCAAATCTTGACCGGAGATGCTTCCCTATGGTTCAGGAACAATAAACGCAGCCTCACTACGTGGTCTGCTTTCACCGAAGCTTTCAGGACTTTCTATTTTCCGACTGACTATTACATTACCCTGGAGGAGGACATCCGCCGACGCCGGCAACAACCCAACGAGGCCGTTACAAAATATATAACCGACCTCCAGACTATGATGAGGAGACACGGAGGGTATAGCGAAATTCAAGAATTGTCCTTACTTCAGAGAAACCTGCTACCTGACTACCGCCAAATGCTCTGGGGCCAAGACGTCCAAGATATACCCACGTTCCTGAGAAAAGTCCGGGAAATAGAGACTCTCAAGATGGAAATCCGCCGCCAGAATGACCCGTCGACAACCGGAGAGTCCGTGAGAAGATCACCGGCATCAACAGGAGCACGAGCGACATATCCTGCAAAACAAGAACATCCGGCCAGATCTCCGACTTGTTGGAAATGCGGACAAACCGGCCACTTGAGAGGAGATTGTAGGAACCGAGCAGTGTTGTTTTGTTCAAGATGCGGACGAAAGGGAATTATGAGTCGCGATTGTGACTGTCCCAGGTCGGGAAACTAAGTAGGGAAAGGTTTGCTACGAGGCCATGCCCGACCCCTGTTCCCTCCGCCTCGTGTGCCGTCACCGAACACCAGGTAGACCGCCGTCCTCACCTCAATGTCGGGATATTTGGGAAGGTGTTCCGAGCTCTTTTGGACACTGGAGCCTCCAGATCGTACTTCGGGGATACCGTTATGGAACTGTGCAAGGCCAAAAGACTGCCTACAACCCAGGAACGGATACCGAACGCCCTGCTAGCTGACGGAAGTATAGCAAAAATACCGTTGTCCGTCAAGCTTCCGCTCAGCATTCAAGGAGAATCGTACGAGATGCCCCTGATGTACTTGCCGGGGCTGAGTCATGATGTCCTGCTGGGGATGGATTTCCTTATTCCGAACAAAGTACAAATATTTCCGGCCGCCGATGAAATTATGATCAACGGAAAACTGCTACCGACCCAGTCTCTTAACACTATTGCTGAGAGGCCGACGGGATCCCACTTGGAGCTGACACCGAGGGAGCAGCAACAACTACAAGAATTCTTAACGACGGAATTAGCCAAGTTCAAGGACATCAAAGGAACAACACCGCTAGTGGAACACAAAATACATCTCCTAAAGAAAGAACCGATAAAACAGCGTTACCGGCCCCAAAATCCCAAAATGCAGCAGCTCATCAACCAGGAGGTAGACCGAATGCTGGCTGAAGGAATCATCGAGCCATCAAACAGCCCTTGGAGCAGCCCGGTCGTTATTGTGAAGAAGAAGGATGGAAACCCCCGATTTTGCATCGACTTTCGTCAGGTAAACGAGGTCAGCCGTAAAGATGCGTACCCCCTACCATATATCTCAGCCATACTCGACCGACTACGAGCCGCAAAATATATTTCGAGCATCGATCTAAAGCAAGGATATTGGCAGATTCCGTTAGCAGAAGAATGTCGACCAATTACCGCTTTCACTGTACCATCTAGGGGTTTGTTCCAGTTCAAAGTTATGCCCTTCGGATTACACTCAGCGGCCGCAACGTTCCAACGACTATTGGATACCATCATCGGACCGGATATGGAACCCCGAGCATTTGCATACCTGGATGATATCATCGTCTTGGGTAAAACATTCGAGGAGCATTTAGAAAACCTACGAGAAGTATTTCGCCGACTTCGAGAGGCCAACCTGCAGCTTAACCCAGAGAAGTGCGAATTTGGAAAACGCGCCCTCAAATACTTAGGCCATGAGGTCACGGCCGAAGGAATCCGTACCGATCCGGACAAGGTTAGGGCCATCTTGGAAATGAAAGCACCTACTACCGTTCGTGCATTGCGACGATTTTTAGGCGTTTGTTCCTGGTACCGAAGGTTCATAGCTGATTTTTCAAAAGTAGCAACTCCGTTAACGAGCTTGTTGAAGAAAGGAAGGAGATGGTCCTGGGGTGAAGCTCAACAAAAATCCTTCGAGGATCTAAAGAAATGTCTCACGGAATCCCCAGTACTAGCATGTCCCGATTTCGATCGACCCTTCCAATTGCAAACAGATGCTTCAGAAGACGGACTTGGAGCGGCGCTATTACAGAACCAAGAGGGACACGACCGTATAATCGCCTACGCCAGTCGCACGTTACAACCTGCTGAACGTAACTACTCCGTCACGGAAAAGGAATGTTTGGCTATAGTATGGGGAATCGAGAAAATGAGGCCTTACTTGGAAGGATATCATTTTACCGTCATTACCGATCACCAGAGTCTGAAATGGCTTCATTCCATCAAGAGCCCAACAGGACGTATAGCCCGGTGGAGTGTTTTTCTGCAGCAGTACGATTTTGACATCAAGTACCGAAAGGGAGTCCTGAATAAAGTGGCCGACGCCCTATCCCGAGAACCTCTGCCGGAGCCGACCAACACAATACACACCGCCAAAACCGGAAAGGAAGAGAAGGGTACACAGAACTGTTCTTGGTATGACCGGAAAATAGAGGAAGTCCAACAGCAACCCGAAAATTATCCAGACTATGCGGTCCGAGAAGGAAGACTTTTTCGCCATTTCTGGGATTTTAGCGACTTAAAAGAAGAGGAAGATACAGAACCCTGGAAATTGTGTGTACCGACCTATCAACGGGAAGCTGTCTTGAACGAAAACCATGATCAACCAACGGCAGGACACCTAGGGATCGCTAAGACCGCCGCTCGCATAGCCCGTCACTACTACTGGCCCAATATGTATCGAGAAATCAGCAAGTACGTCCGGAACTGCCCCACCTGTCAGGCGTATAAACCACTGCAACAACAACCACCAGGAAAAATGCAGCCGAACCCGGTCTCCCAACCATGGGAAACTGTGAGCACAGATCTGATAGGACCGCTACCCCGATCATCTAAAGGGAATGTTTACCTGGTTATGTTCCACGACCGTTTTACTAAATGGACTGCCTGCCGACCTATTCGCCGAGCCACCGCAGCGGCCGTAACCAAAGCACTTTATGAAGAGATCATCACTCGCTACGGGTGCCCCAAAACAGTCATCTCCGATAATGGGTCACAATACACTGGCAAGCTTTTTCGTGGAATGATGGATGAAATGGGTATTCAACATCGAGTCACACCAGTTTATACACCCCAGTGTAACCCCGTAGAGAGGACAAACCGAACCTTGAAGACCATGATAGCGCAATTTTGCGAGAACAATCATAAGCATTGGGACAGCCATCTGCATGAACTCACTTTCGCCCTCAATAGCTCCCGCCAGGAATCCACAGGCTTTACTCCCGCCTTCTTGAACTTCGGCCGAGAATTGGAAGCTCCAAAGACGATCTATCGCGAGGCCACGAAGGACTACAGAGAAACCGATGACACCGACCCTAGTCCGACCACCATACAAGAACGAACCAACCGCTTGGGTAGACTGCAAGAAATCTTCACTCTAGTACGTCGACACTTGGCCCAGGCTTTCGACAAACAGAAAAAGCACTACGACCTACGACACCGCGCTTGGAGATGCCATATCGGTGATAGGGTGATGAAGCGGGAGCATCCTCTTTCGCGCTCCGTTAACGATTTTACCGCAAAATTAGCCCCTAAATTCACCGGACCGTTTACTGTTTGCCGGGTGCTGTCACCCGTGGTTTATGATTTGCGGGATGAGCGCGGAAAGTTAGTCAGGCAGATCCACGTCAAGGATCTCAAACCCTACAATGAACCCCTCAACTATTTTCTAGAGAGAATGTCCAAGTCGACCAAACCCTTGAAGATGAGACCACCACAGAGGAAAAGGGAATGGAAACCGCTGTTCCCCGACCTTGTGGTGGTCAGGCCGATAAGCCCATTACCCCCAACTCCTCCGCCGCCTCCGCCTACCAGGGAGGAATTAATGGCCGAGTTCGGACGTCTACTTTCCCAGACACCCCCGGGAGAGGCGAACTGGACGCCATATATGCGGGACCTGGCCAGGAACCTGCGTCCCGTAAATTGGCCGGCAGACCGATACTTCCGTTTGAAGCTGCTGGTGGGAGGACGACAGAGATGGATCAAAATCCCGGCCAATATCTAGCGCCTACTTTAGTTTTTTTTTATTTTTTATTTTGTTTTGTTGGTGCCGAATTAAAGTTAATTTGAAGACTGCCTGTACTTGTTTTTGTAGACCTTTGACCCGTGTGCTTCCAGATATTCAATATGGGAGATGCCAACATTTTGGTGCTGCAGGAGGAGGTGGAATTGGAGGAAGACGTTGCACCGCCGGTTCCGGACCCCCAAGGGAAGGCCCCGGTTTACCTACCGGTAGCGAAGTACCCGTTGTGCTGGCGCTGCGGATACCCGGACCACGACCGACGAACCTGCAGAAGAACCTCTTTAATATTCTGCTCCAGGTGCGGACTGGTGGGAACCAGGTCTAGGGATTGTGGATGCCCGAAAGGAGCCACCGAAAGGCCCAGGAAAAAGGACATGGGAGTGCAGTGCGAATTAATCCGTGTGACCGCATCCGGGGCTCCAGCCTGGTCACCCGGAAAGTGACCGTTCTTTTGTTTTCTTTTTTTTCTTATTGTGATTTTAGAATAAATTTTATTTTGTAGTAGAGATTATAAAAAAGTTTCTTTTTTTTTTAGCCGAAGAAGGAGGGGGATGTAACAAAGCAAATTTTCAATTAGTTTTGTTTCCGAATTATTCATTTTCATATTTCCGTAACGTGAATTGATTAAGTCGACCGGTTTCAGGCCGCGCGGACCCATGTGTTCCCGGATCGCGATGTCTTCAACGTGAGGTCAAGGGGGGATATCGTATGCCGAATTTGTTTAATTGCGCATTTGACAATTGTATAAAAAAGGGCCGTGCCGGGTATAAATTCGAGCGATTTCTTAAATTCAGTCAATGAAGCCAGAGTGTTCCATCAACCGTCCGAGAAGTATACCAGATAGTAAGTACATTCAAGGGTTACACATGGGCAAGGTCTCAGGTATGATTATTTTAATTACTCTTTTGGTTAATTTGCCGGTTTATTTATTTTCCCACATACCCTTCTTTCCGCCGTGGAGTTGTGTAGTAGCTTCAAATGGCCTACACTACCCCATGGACTTTCCCAGTATGCGTAGGTGTGTACGCTAGCTTCAAATGGCGCGTACATGCTTCCGTGTCATCCTTCCACCGTACCGCCTGGGTCCTGGAGGCCATGCATTAGCTTGAAACGGCCTGCATGTCTCCTGGTATCCTAAAAGTACAGGGGTGTACGATGTTAGCTTCAAACGGCCCATCCTACACTCTTGTCAGGTACGTTCCACCGTCTCTAACTCAGCCCACCCTTACCGTACCGCCTGAGTTCCTAGAGGTGATGCATTAGCTTCAAACGGCCTGCATCTCTCTTGGGATTCCGAGTGTGCGGGAGTGTACGATGTTAGCTTCAAACGGCCCATCCTACACACCTGCCAGGTATGTTCCTTTGTTACCCTTTTTTACCCCGCCTTTCCCTAACCGTACCGCCCGAGTTCTTGGAGATTATGCATTAGCTTCAAACGGCCTGCATCGCTCCTGGAATTCCGAGTGTACAGAGGTGTACGATGTTAGCTTCAAACGGCCCATCCTACACAACTGTCCGGTATGATCCCCTTCGAACTAGGCCACCCACCGGGGTTACGGGGGTGGGTACAGCCCCCGTGATTTCGGAACACCTTGGATTCCGAGGGCACCTTTGCGGGTGTGTTCGTCGTCCTTGTTCCGTGGTTTAGTTTTTCCCTCGGTTCACCCAAAGTATACCGGCAAACCGCCGTCCGTCTTAACACCAGTCTCGCTTATAATAACCGACTTTGCCCATGTTACTACCCGCCGCTTGTACGCAACGTAGAGTTAACTTGTACTGTTTTCACTTACGCTCTTGCTTCATTCTAACTCCGACCGCTTCATCCCGCATTTTTACTTTGCTCACTCATCACGCTTCGACATTAAAAGCACGTTACATCCCGCTTCTGCTTCTGCACCGCTTATTCACCCTATACCCTGTACGACATCATTATGTATATAGAAGATATTGAATAGAAGTTTCATGGTTATTGTGTGTTTTATTTTTCTCCCGAATAGAGTTTCTAAGATATTTCAGAGATAGGGGACTGTCCGAACTTCATGAACATCTGACCCCTGGACATAACTTTCTCTGACTGTAGCTCCTGGTCACCTGTAGGATACCGCCTACAGGTTCCGAGTGTCCTCAACACTTTAAACTAGAGGTGGCGCCCGAGGTTTCTATCTTCGGAGAAGAAGACGGCAACAGATGGAGACAGGAGGTCGTCACAACCTCTTCTGACGAAAACCTAGTTCTAACTGATTTAGGGAACTGTCTCTCACTGGCAAAAATAACTGGCAACAAAATAAATGTTTAGTCCTTTATTCCTACTGGATTAAATTATATACAGAAATGTACAAGTCTCAACAAATATTGATGTCAACCGGCGTCCTGGTCAGTGTGGGGGCGGCTGATGAAACACGGTCTCTCCAGGAGAATACGGTTGAAATGGACGGTAAATACGGCTAAATTTTGTACGGTCACTCCAGAGGAGTACGGTGGAAATAGACGGTAGTTACGGTCTGTTGAGATCCTGGCAAGTCACTCTTTCTGTCGGCGGAAATCGGTACAGTGGCTGATCTCAGTCGAATGGCAGTGCACCCTGTCTCTCTCTCCTTGTCTCTCTCTCTCTGTTACCCTCTGTCGGCGGAAGTCGGTACCGTAGCTGGCCTCAGTCGAATGGCAATGCTGTCTCTCTCTCTTTCTTCTTCTTTGGGGAATTCACTCCATCTTCCTTGAAAGCCTGGTACACACCTCTTTGGACAGCAGTTCTCATGGACCTAAATTCCATCCATTTGCAGAATCTGTCATTTTCACAGGGTTCTTCCACCACATAGGAATGATTCCTTGCCGGTTTCTGCTGTGGAACCTTGTATCGGTGACACTTGCTACATTTTCGGACATATTCGGCAATTTCTCGGAACATTCCTGGCTAATAGTAGCTGCGGGCTATGCGAAATTTCGTTTCTGCTATTCCCAAGTGTCCAGCGGTCGGTCGGTCGTGGTTTTCGAGAAGGACTTCTCTTCGGTCATCTTTCGGAACACATAACTTCCAGGGATTTCCCAATTCAGGCTCTGTAAAATCATCGGAATCGCAAAAATGGCGGTATAATTTTCCTGACACAATCCTGTAGTCGGGAAACGCTATAGGATTCGATTTTACCTCTGCCAATTTCCTCCTGTACCATGAGCAACTTACATTGTCCTCGGTCAGGCATATGGTTCCTTCGGTCGGTAACGGTAACGGTAACGGTGACGGTAACTGATTCTGCTTTTCCTGAGTCATGGGCTTGTCCTTTAGAGACCTGCCATTCAGGAAGCATTCGGCGGTTTGGAGATTGATGGAAAAGTCGTGTGCTCTCAGTACATCCATTCCCAGTACTACACTGATCGGTAAATCTGAAACTAACAACCACGTAGCCTCAATATTTTCGGATCCAACCTGAACCTGTGCTGTGTACATTTCCTTAATCGGGATAGAACTTCCGTTAGCGACGGTGGTGGTAACGTCCCTAACATAATTCGGTTTTACTCCAGCGGCCTTGCAGTGAGCAGCTACTTCACTGCTGATGAAGGACCTGGTTGATCCGGTGTCCAAGAGTGCCTGGAACTCCTTGTCTCCTATAAGAACAGTAATTATAGGACGGTTATCAGAAAGGGTTTTCTTCGGAATAACCGAGGATGGGGTTGATTGGGACTGACGGATCCCCGGTTTTGGGGAGTTCCTCGGTAACGGACACTGACAATCTCTGGACATTACACCCTTCATACCACATCGAGAGCAGAAAAGTATCGGTTTCGATATACACTGTGTTCGGAGATGGCCTTTACCACCACATCTCCAGCACTGGGTTTCGGTTGGCGGTCGGACGGTATTCTTCGGTTCATCTTGTCTTTGACGTGATGTAGAGTTTTGGACAAGTTTCGGTTTATCGGACGGTTCGGACAGTGTGCTGAGGTGCATTCCGATCGGTTGGACGTTCGGTGAGGGATTTCGGAAAGTAAGATGCGGTTCGTTGATGAGACCTTTTTGTATCGGTGGCGAAGTATAGTTAGAAGTTTGCCATTTGACCAATTCGAAAACTTTTCCTTTACGGAGAAGTTCATTTATTGTGGCGGTCGGTTGGAAGGCCAGGGCGGTTTGTAATTCTGGCAGTAAACGTCGTCTGATGATATTCACCTGCTCTTCCTCGGTCGGTCGCTTTACAACAAGAGTCGCTCATCGGTTCCTTGAGTGCGTTTCTTGATCTCCTCTAGTAGAATCTCCTCGTAATCAGGAGGAATAAACGCCTCTCGGAGTTGGTCCTTGAAATCTGTCCAGTTGCTGAATGTGCCTCTTCGAGGGATGTACCAATCTCTCGCATCTTTACGTAACAACTCGTAGATGGACTCAAACAACTGTTCGTGGCTCACCTTTCTAGCCTCGGCAAGATACTCAGCCTCTTCCAGGAACGAGGTCACACTGGTCGACCCATCAAATGTCAGGCTCCATTTCCATACAGGAATAGTAGGAACGGAATAATTGGTAGTTTTCGGCGGTTTTGTCGACGGATCTTCGGTCGTCAGTTCGATTTCCTTGGCCGTTGAGACTTCGCTACCTCCTTCTCTCACCCCAGCGGTTATGGTAGGAGATGACGCAAAGGAAACTCTCCTTGTTGATTCGGCAAACTCCCCCGATAATCGCCTGGACTCAGGGGATGTTATCAACGGTCTGTGGTCATCATCGGTTTGGACGGTTGGTAGAGATTGTTCAACGGTAAATGGAAGGTTAACGGCGGGCGGTCGGTTGTATGAGGGTCGACTCTGCAAAAAAGTACGTTCGATTTGTTGGCTTATTACCCTACAAACTTCTTGGCGGTCTTGCTGCAGCCTGTTATCCTGAGTGGTCGGTCGGGATATGTCACCTTCTTCTCCCAAGTTCAACAAGTCTGCATCTCCAACGGTTGTTGAACACGGAATCAAACCTGGACCAAGTCTAGATGCGAACTCCGGTAATTCCTGGTCAATCAGGGACGGTGTGCTGGCGGTCAGATTACCTGGGAGACCACCCAACCAATGAGTATTCTCCAGCAGTCTCATAGCAACCTTCAGGGAGTGCTCCAGCTTGGTTTTCTTGTGAAGCAGACTGGCAGCTTCCGGAGATAGACTTCTCAGTCGGCCTTGAACGTGCAATAGCCGGCTCCTTATGCGCTGTAACTCATTGTCTCTATTAGCAAAGTCAAACTCACATATCTCTCCCATCAAGTCGAACAACTTGGCACCACAAACACCAATTTCCTGTGCCTGGTCAATGTCATCTCTTAGTATTAACGGAATTTCGGAATGGATAGCCCTACTCAGTTGAGCTCTCTTATCCTGAACGGTATGTCCTACGGTGCAGCCTCTTGCCTCTAACTCCCACGTAAGTTCGTCGCTCTTCAGTCGGTTGACATCCATTTTTACGGCACCAGAAACTCAGAAGAAATATTTACAATATGTACCTACTATATGGATATATACAAGAAATAAAGAACGGTTACCAATTTGCCAGTGTAGAGTATTTTGGTTCGAAAAGAAAAAAAAATAAAGAAACGGTACGGACGGTAACAGTAACAAGAACTACTCACAGAACAGCAGAAGTCCCTGCTCGGGCGCCAGATGTGATGGGCTTTTTCTCTCACCCTGGACGATCCTTACCTTTGCTCGGGCGCCAGTGGGGCAATCAGTGGAACCCCACGTCTCTCACAGAATCTCCAAAAATTAGAGAGCCCGGGTAGACTTGAATGATCAGTGGAGAAGGGTAGCAGTGAAAACTAGGGTGGTAGCGTCTTCTTTGTCTCTGCTTTCTGACGGTTTTTAATCGTTCAAAAAGAGTACCTACCTCTTCTGACGAAAACCTAGTTCTAACTGATTTAGGGAACTGTCTCTCACTGGCAAAAATAACTGGCAACAAAATAAATGTTTAGTCCTTTATTCCTACTGGATTAAATTATATACAGAAATGTACAAGTCTCAACAAATATTGATGTCAACCGGCGTCCTGGTCAGTGTGGGGGCGGCTGATGAAACACGGTCTCTCCAGGAGAATACGGTTGAAATAGACGGTAAATACGGTTAAATTTTGTACGGTCACTCCAGAGGAGTACGGTGGAAATAGACGGTAGTTACGGTCTGTTGAGATCCTGGCAAGTCACTCTTTCTATCGGCGGAAATCGGTACAGTGGCTGGTCTCAGTCGAATGGCAGTGCACCCTGTCTCTCTCTCCTTGTCTCTCTCTCTCTGTTACCCTCTGTCGGCCTCAGTCGAATGGCAATGCTGTCTCTTCCTCTTTCTCTCTCTCTCTTTCTCTCTCTCTCTCCCTCTGTGGTCCTCAAAATGGCTGCCAGTCAGACAGCAGGTCGGAAGGAACTGTCAACCTGTAACTTGATCGGTCGGAAGTCGGCAATATATTAACAAAATAAGCACCAAAAATACGGTAGAAACTCCAAGTCCTACGGGGACCCCACGGCGGTCGCACGGACACAGATGGCCGGCACTCTACACAGTCTACGATCACTAGGTCAAATTTAAACGGTAGGTAAGTATTCTCAGCCAGTCCAACAGACTAAAGAAAGCGGAAAATAGCCCTCAGGTATGCACTACGAAAGGAACAATAATGCTGCAAGTGACTTGCCTTAAACTTTCAAACTTCTTGACGTAATTTCCAACGGTAATAACACCTTACGCACTTTCCTCGGCAGCTCGATCTCCACTGACCTCGCTCTTGACCTTCCGCGCAGGGCTCGAAGAAGTACCACTCCTCGGGAAAACTGTCCCCCACTATCGGTAACTCATTTCCCCATTGGCTGCACTCAAATTGCTCGGTCAATTAGCCGGCTCGGAAAGAAACAGAAACAACTGAAGAGAAGGAAAAACTGAACAAGTTGAAAGACCGCTCTCGACTCAGAAAATGTACGGTTGAACGGAAATAATTATAAAATATATGAATTCTGAAAACAAAAGACATATACGGTTTCCGCTGAAAATATGGGACTGGTCAGTAGAAAACAATGACATAATATCAATCGGTAAAGACCCCCTATGATAACATAACGGTTTTCTTCGAAAATATTCCGGTTGATGGGTCTCATTATACAAGTATAGGTGAAGAAATTTCCTTTTCGTGGCGAAGCAGAATCTGCCTCGTTACATCAGCCGGCAGATTCCAGCTGAAGAAAACCGAAATCAAGTTACTCAAGGCAGAATAGACGACACCGCTACCCCACTGACCTCAGAAACCCACACTGCCACCCCAGAAGAACAGAGGGGTAGGCAAGGAAAGAGGAAAAGAGAGAAAGAAGAACACGGGAAGAAGAAGAAAAAGAAGACTCAGCTAAGTATCAACACAAAAACCAACAAGCAAGTCATTTTTAGGAACATCAAGAAGGACATGAGACCGAAATACTTAATAGAGAAGGGACTCAAGAATAATCCGGAACTAGCCACTCGATTCAAGACAGATTGGGAAGCAATGTAGATTATAAAAAGGGCCAAGGATGGAGCGCATGAAGAATGGCTGATGGAGGTTACACCAGTCCTGGAAATTTATCTCACTGGGAAGGGGAAATTCTTCCTGAAAAAGACAGAAATACAGGTAACTCCGGCCTAGGAAATAACCATATGTTTCAGGTGCAGCGAGATCGGACACCTCCAGGCAACATGCAGGAGAGTGGTCAAATGCAGAAGATGCGGAGGAAGACACAATAAAAAAGAATGCAGGAGTAAGCCCAACTGCCAGACGGAACGAATCCGACCAAGGAAACACGAAGCTGACAGCAAGGAATGCCCAGTCCTAGTAAGAGCCCGAAGGGAAAACACTGAATGCACCAGGGAACTGCAGGAAATTGCAGAAGCGCACGAAAGCGAAGACAGCGAAGAGGAGAGCTAACCGTAGAAAAGAGAATATCGGTCCTCCAGAATAACCTACAGAGATGCAAGAATGCACACGACGTCCTGTGGGGTAAGATAACAACCCAGAACATAGATCTAGCTCTGTTGCAGGAACCAAACGAAAGAATAGCCCAACAGAAGAAGATACTGACAGACGAACAAGCCGTAAGCACCATAGTAGCAGGGGGCGCCCTAAGAAGAGGAAGAAACGAAAGAGGCCAGGGCTTCTGCTGGATCGACATTGAGGGAATTAGAATGATCAGCTGCTACTTCTCCCCGAACGATAAGAGTAGGAAGAATCTGAAGAAATGGCTGAATGACATGGAAGCAGCAATACAGGGCGGGAGGACAGCCATCATCGCGGGAGACTTTAACGCGAAATCCGAACAATGGGGATCGGAGTACACAGACGACAAAGGCAAGACGGTAATGGAATGGATAGAGAGGCTCGGTTTGGTAATACACAACGTGGGAAAAGAACCGACCTTCATCAGAGGAACACAGCGAAGCAGAATAGATTTGACCCTATCCACGGATGACCTGGCAGATAGAATTGAGAACTGGAGAGTCACATGGCAAGAGACGTTCTCCGACCACGCCGACATCCGATTCCCCATCCGTACCAAAGACGCCAAGAAGAGACTAGAAAATAAAGGCACCTGGAAACTAGACGAGGCCATACTAAAGGACCTGAAGGACAGATTCAAAGATCACCAGGACCGAAGCACCAGAGCTAGAAGCAGCTCTATTTAACCAACTGGTAAGTGACACCATTAATGAATTTGCTTCTAGGAAAGAGAAGGGAAGCAGCAAACGACCGGCCTACTGGTGAAATGACGAAATCAGGGAACTCTGCCGAATATGTAATGTCGAAAAGAAGCTCAATAAGAGGCTACACGGAGCCAACGATGAAGAATATGCAGAGGCCAGGAGGAACCTAAAGAATGCTATACGAAGAAGCAAAAGAGGAAAATGGAAAGACCTCATCAATGACCTGAACGACGACATATGGGGCCAAGGATATAGAATACTGCTGAAAAGAATGGGCAAGAGAAAACCTCGACGAAGAGACAGAGGACCGTGTAGTAAGTACTCTATTTCCCACAAGAGATGTTTTAGAGATAGAAGACAGAAGACCAGAAACCGAAGCCGAACCCTTCACAATGGAAGAATTACAACTCGCTGCCCAGAAAATGAAGAAAAAGAAAGCAACAGGGCTCGATGGTATAACGGCAGAAATAGTCAAGATAATAATGGAGGACAACAGCGAGAAAGTACTAGAAATGTACAACGGAGCATGGCAAGAGGCAGAATTCCCGGACATATGGAAAGAGGCAGAGTTAGTCCTTATAAGGAAGCCGGGAAAAACAGATACGGAGCCCAGCAATTTCCGCCCCATATGCCGTCTGAGATTAGTAGGAAAACTATACGAACACCTGATAAGAGAGAGATTGCTAAAGGAACTAGAAGGTAAGAACATAATTTCCGATATCAGCACGGTTTTAGGGAGGCCAGATCCCCGATAACGGCCATAGAAGAAGTCCTTAACTACGCAAGAGGAACGCATAGAACCAGAAGAGTAACTATCCTAACAGCCTTTGACGTAAAGAACGCGTTTAACTCAGTTGGATGGAAAGAGACCCTCGAAGAACTGAAGAATAAAGGAATATCAGCCCACCTTCAGAACGTGATGAAAAGTTATTTCCAGAATAGGACGCTGAGGACAGCGCATAAAAAGGTATGTTTAACATGTCGGGTTCCCCAGGGTTCTGTTTTAGGTCTCACGTTATGGAATATAACGTACAACGGAATATTAGAGCTAGCCGACGACGACCCCGACACAAAATTGGTTGCATACGCAGATGATTTAGGAATGATAACGACGGGGAAAACAGAAGAAGAAGCCTGGGAGAAAACTGAAGAAATGGCAGCTCTTGTTGGAGCCTGGCTGAGAAGCAGAGGACTGCAATTAGCTCCACACAAAACTGAAATACTCCCGATAACCGGAAGACGGCCAATAGAACGGACCAAGGCAACTATAGAAGGCGTAGAGGTTGAGGCAAAGAGACAGCTTAAATACCTAGGAGTAATATTAGATAAAGACCTCACCTTCCTCCGGCACATAGATTACGCCGTAGAGAGAACGAGAGAGACGACGAACGCCCTACGAAAATTAATGCCAAGAATAGAAGGACCCGCATCAAGAAAGAGACGAGTACTGGTAGCAGCAGCCATGTCAAGATTGCTGTATGGGGCTGAAATATGGGCAGAGAGCCTAAGTACCTACACCACTGCCAGAGATAAGATTAGAAAGGCGCAGAGAGGAGTCATGGTAAGTTCTATCAGAGCTTATAAAAATGTTTCAGGTGTAGCAGCGCTCATCATCGCTGGGATGATACCAGCCGACCTCCTCGCAGAAGAAAGACGAGAGATTTACCACTACCGAACAGACAAGAAAGAAGCCCGAGAAAAGACGAGAAGAAAATGGATGGAAGAAATAAGAAGCCATAGAGGCGCCAGATGGACTAAGGAATTAATACAAGACCCGCTGAAATGGATGGACCGGGCACACGGAGACCTCGAGTTTGAAACCGTCCAATTCCTGAGTGGGCATGGCTGCTTTGGCACCTATAGAAAGAAGATAGGAAAGAATAATAGCGCCCAATGTTGGAACTGCCAAGGACTGGACAAGCCGGATCACATCCTCTTCTGCAGAAAATGGGAAGATACCAGGAAAGAAATGGCAAGGGCAACAGAAGAAAACCCGGACTTTAAATACACCAAGCACAACATCGTGGCAAAGATGCTCGAGAACGAAGATAAGTGGAACCTTATCACGGAATGGATCCGGACCGTCATGAAGGCGAAAGCAGAAGAGGAGAGAGAACGGGAAAACGCCGGAAGGTATGATTAGCGAGCCCTTATTAAGAATTTCAGGAAACGACCTCCAAAAAGTAAATACCGAGATGACGACATGAAGCACCCGAAGAAGACAACCCCACCCGATCACGACAATAATAACAAACCATAGACTAAGTGTGTTTCAGGAAGCCCGGAAAAAGTCAGATACGGAGACGACGGAATGATGCAGCCCAAGATGACGACCAAGCCCGATTAAGACGACCCGACCCCCATTTCCTCTCACATTCCAAGGGCTTAATTCTAGGCGAACAGCTCGCCGGAGACAGAGCTATCGAGGAAAGGCTTCGGACGATTCGCAGGAGGAAGTGGCGTGGTTAACTATGGCTTTCTTGGCCCCTCTAGTCCGCGGACAAGAGGTAAACCCAAGAAGTATCGTAAGTACCACCTGCAAGAAGCAACTATGGCTCTCTCGGCACCTCGAGTCCACGGACACGGGGAAGACCCAAGGAGCAATGTTAGTGCTTCTAATCGGATCTACGACTTGTCTATCTCGGCGGGAATCAGAGCGTGGCCGCAAGGAGTACGCCTCACTTTCCCCCTCGGAACCACGGGGTGGACATAGTTCGTGGTGATACGTCGGAGAAACTATGACTCGCTTGGCCCCCGGTATCTCTAGATCCGGAGGAGACCCAAGGAGTAACGTTATTGTCTGACAGATACCGCAACCTCTCTGCGCAATCTCCGAGGGACCAGGGCCAACGGCTCCCTATAAATAGGTCACAGAACTGCGATACTATATGGGAGTCGGGTCAAGACCTTCCGAGGATCTACCACGGACAGCTCGAGTTCCGTAATCAGAGCCAGGGGGATTCTACGGAACGAATCAAGCCAGTCATCAGACTGTGAGATCCGTGAGAAGGGGTCCTAACTCCGCCCCTCCTCCCAAACCTCCAAGAGGGGTACGGAGGGAGTGGCAGTCCACGCAGGGAAGATACCGTAAATACCAATCGCCTTGGTGGAAACGGTTCTTGCCCTAGTGCGCAACAACTTAGTCGTACAGGTCAGCGTCCCTGAGACCTCGACTTTGTTGTTGAGGAGGGGGTTTTGGTGGGTGATAGCCCCACACGAATCCGCAGTATTGCACAGCCCGCTGCGGAGAAGCCGGTATCGGTTTCCCCCTACCTCGTGGGCAAAAAAAAAAAGGTTAGGTTAGGTTAGGTTCCCGTGAGGAGAGGAAACTCCCATCGGGCGTCTCCCCAGGTGGCGGATAGGGGGATGCCTCCCAGACATGGGGGGTACCGGGGAAATCAAATACCCGGGGCGGACCAAATCGGCGCTGCCTTGCGTCCAGGGAAACGGACCCCAAAGGCTTAGGGAAGGACAACTCCGACAGAAAACCCGAGCAAACCGATGGGTAACCATCGGGAAAGAACACGGAAGCGGATAAATTCAACGTTAGTATGGCAAGTTCTAAAACAAAGGATTTACCCCAGGAGGGTAGGGCCGTTGGCCCGGAATCCCTCACTGGCAAAAAGCCAGTCTGCCCCAAGGATACTGGGGGGGGGCAAGAAAGTGCCAGGCTGTGGAGCGGTTCTGGTAGGCGACCAGGCCAGGCCGCCAAAAAAACCTACTGGAAGGATGCATGGGTCAGTCGACCAGGACCAAGTGACATCGAAGGTTACTGGAAGGAATGTGAGGAAAACAGCGAAAAAGAGTGAGGAGAAAGAGTCTGACTCGATGACAGAGTCAGATATCAAAACAGACGAGGAGAACCCTTTCGGGAGGTCCTCGAAAATTCAGAGGACACCACCGGCAAGGGAAAAAATGATCGTGGAAGACAGCGAGCAGGAGGAAAAAATAAGCAGGAAGACGAGTACGCCAAAACTGAAAAGCGCGGAAGAAGATGACTGCGACAATTTTATAAAATGGCTATATAGTGCGGAGGGAAACCAAAGTAAAAAGAGGAAAAAAAATGGATACCTCGGCTAACATGAGTATGAAAGAGAAGGATTTAAAAAAAGTTGTAAATTCCCTAGAGAAAATAAAAGAAGAAATTGGTTCCATAATGGAAATCAGTGAAGTGAGAAATGAAGAAGTCATCTCAAGACTCAGTAACGTCATGCAGAAGCTGGAAGACGAGGTTAGGTTCCTGAAGACGGAGAGCGAGAGAAAGAAGATGGACAACACCGGAGGATATAGATCTGGATGTATCTGTAAACACTCTAAGGTCCGGAATATATAAATATGGAGATGGGAAAACTAGAAGAAATTATTAAGAACGAATGGCTAGAGGAAGCGTATAAATTCAAGATTGACTTTGATAGCATTGCCAGCCCGAATGTAGAAGGAGATCTGGTAGTGATGGCTCTGGTTCAAGACATCCCAGAGATACGTTTCCTTAAAAATATATTGGGAACCTCTAGAAGACTGCATAAACATGTAAAGTCAGGAAAGGTCAAGGCAGACGAGATTCTGGAACATAAATGCGGCGGAACGACACTCATCAATGGGGAAGAAATTCAGGATGAAAATAAAATATATATTGCCGGACTTACAAAAGATACGGATGACAAAGTGCAAATCCAGAATATTTTCGACGACTGTAAGAAAATAAAAAAAATGAGGGGAGAAAATTCGAGCACCCCCCTTCATTTGGCGATTATTAACAAACTGCCTGCAGCCACAGAACGGAAAATTCTAGAATGCGCCTTTTTCGAATGCGAAGGAGAAATAATCCTCCACGACAAAAGAGAGGGGCTTAGAGAGGGGCATAATAACAAAAAAGCCTTCAACACAGAAGCAGTGCTAATAGAGAAGCCCGGATATATGTCGTATGCGGAGATGGTGTCCAGACTAAAAAGCAATCTGAAGGAGGAGGCAGGACTCGTGAAAAACATAGAGGGTCTGAGGGAAACAAGAGATGGACACCTGCTAGTGGAGGTAAAGAAAGGAAGCGCCGCTGACGCAGAACTCTATCTACAAAAAATTAAGGAAAATACTCCCTCTGGATCTGTCCACAGACTCCATGGTAGCTCAAGGAAAAAAGCGGTTAATTTATACGGAGTTGACATAGATGTCAAAGAAGAAGAGATCAAAAGAACGATATCAAGTGCACTTGGTAAAAAAAAGGAGGATGACGAAGTGGAGGTCAAAGCACTAAGACCTATGAGAGGTGGTAGGCAGGCGGCAACAATCCTGATTAACCCCGAAAGTATAATGACTTTGATCAAGGCAAGAAACATTAAAATCGCTACAATCAGCGAAAGGAGGGAGGTGATAAGATGTAATAGATGCTGGAAAGAAGGACATCTTGCAAGAGACTGCAAGGGGCCCGACAGAGGGGCCCTGTGCAGAAACTGCTGCAAAGAAGGGCACAAAGTTCAGAGCTGTAAGAACAGACCATATTGCATGGAATGTGAAAGGGAAGGTCATAGAACCGGTGGGCCACATGTAACTCCAAGGGCCAGCGGAAAGGAACCCAAGATGGCCGCTAGCAAGGATCCTCACAGCAGGTATGGGTGCAATGGAGGGCTTGCGGGTGTATGTCAATTTCGAAAAATACATATACCTAAGTGGATTTTAGACCTGTATATGGTAACTTATTTTTTTAACGGGCCCTATACACCTTTTGCTATGGTAGACATGTTGTACAAAATAGCTTATACATTTGTTAGGGGACCTTATACATCCAGTAACATTATATATCTGTATATAGTACTCATTGTTTTATCGGCCATATACACCAAACTATTTATTTTGTACATAGTAATTTATTTTTTTAACGGGCCTTATACACCCGACGTCATTTTAGACATGTTGTGGTATACAGGGTGTGGCGTAATGAATGGATAATATTGGGCCTGGAGGTAGAGAACTGTATGGCGGTTCAGAAAAATATATTTTACGTTTGGTGAAAGTGCCTTGGTTTTCGAGATATTGGAGATTTTCGAAAATTCACGAGAATTCGCCACTCGTTTTGCAGGCAAGACTCCAAATGAAGGAATTTTTTCAAACCGTTTTTTGGATAGTATTCCTGGATAGATGATCTATCGAATGTAATTCATTATTTTTGAGGCGCATGAATAGTTCTTTATGAAAAAAAGATCTAAGTCAACTTTTCCGTTTTGCTCATTTTTTTTCATAAGTTCAACCTAGCGCGGTGTAAAAAATAATATGGTTACCTGAGAGTCAATGCAAGAAAAAACATGCCAGTTTCATTGAGATTCCGAAATGGTATAACTCTCTGTATTCTCAGCATTCAATACAAAATAACATTACTCCGAACTCGGCTAAACTGGTTCTGGCAAACTCCAACATCGCTTGCAAAAATAGTGCCAAATACCTAGGTGTTGAGCTGGACCACAAATTGTCTCTGATGAGTCACACAATACACAACAAGAAGAAATGTATCAACAGGAGCAAGCATTTTAGATCCTTAACCTACAAGAACAAAGGAATAAGCACCAAAACAGCGGCTCATATTTATAAAACAATATGCCGCCCTCTTTTGGAATACTGTCATCCAATCTACATCACCAGTAATAAAACTGTCAGGAAGTACCGTAGAGACCACATCGCTCAGGGGAATCACTAAAATGAGACACCCCAGGAACTCCTTGTATAACCCTCCCAACAGCCTGTTATACCAGGTGACTAAGATAATACCAATCGGGTACGACTATCTTTCGACGGGACGAGCACCGTTATACTGTGAAACTTCCATTCAAGAAAAGTACATTTCAGCTAGTAGAATCGAAGCAGAGGGCACTGGCACGACTATTTCAATTGGAAAACAAGCTGGATAAAGACGAAAAGCTCAGAACTATGTATACAGAATTCATGCAGGAATATATTGCGCTAGGTCATATGAAAATTGCTAGCTCAAATAATTCAGCGAAGAGGTATTATATTCCACATCAACCTGTATTGAAAGAAGAACGTGATACGACAAAGCTAAGAGTCGTATTCGATGCAAGACAAGTACCGGACTCAGCCTAAACGACATTCTTCACACAGGACCTAAACTACAGCAAGATCTCATAGATATTCTGATAAGATGGCGAAAACACAAAATAGCCATAACAGCTGACATCGAGAAAATGTATAGACAGGTGAAATTGGACAGAAAAAACCAGCCATTACACTCTATACTCTGAAAAAACACCAAAGATGAGCCAATTCAAACCTACGAATTAACCACTGTAACCTACGGCACAGCACCAGCAGCATACCTGGCCATAAGAACAATGAGACAACTAGCTATAGATGAAAAGAAAAACCACCCCCTTGCGGCTGAAATAGTGCTACGGGATTTCTACGTGGACGATCTTCTGAGTGGCGCAGACATTATTGAAGAAGCACGACATATACAAAAGGAAGTAACTGACCTACTCAAAAAGGGAGGATTCAATGTAAGAAAGTGGAAATATAACGTACTGACCGAAAGCAAATCCACCGTCACGCAGGATGACAAAAATGGACCAACCAAGACGCTCGATATAACATGGACGCCCAGAGAAGATAATATTCAGTATCTAATAAAACGAAACTCCGAACATCGGTTAACAAAAAGAAAGATCTTATCAGAAATCGCCACAATCTTCGATCCTCTTGGATTATTATCCCCTGTCATTATACAGGCGAAACTGTTAATGCAAGAAATATGGAAAACCAACACATCATGGGATGAACCACCACCAGAGCACATCAGGAACACCTGGAAAAACTTCAGAAACGAGCTTTCAAAATTAGAAGAAATTCAAGTTCAACGCTGGATCACCTACAGCGTGGTCAACCCTTAGAAATACATGGATTGTCAGATGCATCCCTGAAAGCATATGGCGCTGCAGTATACATAAAAACAACAGACACAAACGGGAACACCCACGTGGGACTCTTCACTTCCAAATCAAAAGAATCACCAATAAAAAATACAAAGACAATCCCGCCGTTAGAACTCTGCGCAGCCCTTCTTCTAGCCAAACTCATCAAACGCTGCGTTACGGCCCTGAATCACAACAATTCAAAAATATTCACCTGGTCCGACTCTCAAGTAGTAATATCATGGATAAACGCTGACGCTGGAAAGTGGAAAATGTTCGTCGCGAACAGAGTTCGAGAAATCCCTAACCTGCTAGGTCAAGGTCACTGGTACTACTACCGTTGGAAACAATATCACTTGCATTCAGCGATAAAAACCAGCACGAACATCGTAATAATCATTGTCATTGTTTTACTTATTGTTTACATTTTAAAACATAGGAAACAACAACAAGCACCGGCTGATGCACACGCGAGCAATATACCAGCTCATCATGAGGAGATCGAGCTGCAGCCAATATACAATGATCCCAGAGCAGGATGACAACCACCAACAAAGACATCAAGACCCCAACCACATCACCATGGCCGCCGGGAATATGTACGAAACGTACAATAAATATTCAAAATTAGATATATCAAAAATTCATAAATTCAATTCAACCAAATATTTCCATTCGAAATTATTTAGATCATTCTCTCTTTCATAATTGTTATTTCCTGTGTTAGTAAGCCAGGAGAGACCAAGGATTGCAATAGTTTGTTTTAATATCTAACATTCCTTAATCCAACTACATCAATATTGCAAGTAAAGAAAAATGTACTGAATATGCAAAATGTAATTCGATTTCGATTATGTGGTCTTGACGTCATTGTACAATTTGACTATAAATAGTTTGTTAGATTAGGAAATAAACGTTCATTAACAAGTGATCCGCATTATCAATCTCAATCCTCGAGTCCCTAAGTTTTCACCAACCCAGAACTCTTAGAACTTGAGGTACAATTGAGATAACACCCCAACATTGGTCCTTCGAGCCGAACTAAACCAACACCACGCTGGGTTGAACTTAGGAAAAAAAATAAGCAAAACGGAAAATTTGAGTTAATTCTTTTATTTATGAAAAACTATTCATGCGCCTCAAAAATAATAATTTACATTCGATAGCGCATCTATCTAGGAATACTACCCAAAAAACAGTTTGAAAAAATTCCTTCATTTGGAGTCTTGCCTGCAAAAATAGTGGCGAAGGGTGTGATTTTCTTGAAATTTCGAAAATCTCGAATATCTCGAAAACCAAGGCACTTTTACCAAACGTAATTTTCAATAATTTCAATTTTTCAATAATTTATTCACCCAAGCATACAATACAATTCAGAATTTGAGAGAGCTCAGAAAAGTCATCTAAGGCTTGTGTATGAACTCTCTCCAATCAAAGTAGTGAATTAGCAGCATGACTATGAAATTACAAACACAATGTAAATAATATAATTAACCATCAGAAAAGTTCTTGAACGTTTTGTCTCGAGAAACAGTCAAGTAACCAGCTACTTGTTCTACGCTTCAGAGAATGGTAACTTTGTGGGCTTTTCAGATAGGTGGGAACAATATTGTAGATCTGTGGCAATCTATAAAGAGCAGAAGATCTGATCTTCTCCCTGGTAACCCTGAATCCTCTAACCATCACATTTTGTGTCTGCCTTGTGTTATAAGTAGAACACAAGAGATCCAACTCGTGACGTTTTTTGGGGATCGATAATACCAAACTTTTTATGTATAGCTGCCTCGGGTCCATTATTCTCAATTCCTTATACAATTTGTCACTAGAGTACAGCCGAGGTTTCTTGAATAAGATTTTTATAAGTCGCTTCTGTGCTCTCTCCACAGTGTTATAATATTTTTTCCTCAAACCGCCCCAAGCACGAATTCCATACTGTAAAACCGACTGCACTAATGCGAAGTAAACAGTGAAACATAAATCCCTAGGTAGAAAATTCCTGGCCAAACGAATTCTGTAAGTTATTTTTCTCAATCTCTTATGTAATTCCATGCTGTGCACATCCCATCTCAGATGACGATCAATATAAACTCCCAAGTATTTGACAGATCTTACTGCTTTTATAACTATATTGTCGAAGAGGAGCGCTTCAAAGTTCGGCTGTTGTGAACTATTTAATGAAATCGGCAGAAAGTGTGATTTGGATTCGTTGACTGAGAGTAGATTTAGATCAAACCACTTCTTCACAATCTTCAATTCAGCTTGCGCCAATTCTCCAACCTCCATCCAAGAGTTTTGCTCAAAGAGAATACATGTGTCATCAGCATAAGAAATTATTTTGCCCTTCATACTTAACTTCAGCAGATCATTCATATATATAAGGAACAATAGCGGACCCAAAACAGTTCCTTGGGGAACGCCACAACGAATAACCTCCGGTTCACTCACAACATCATAGATCTTAGTTCTTTGGGTTCTATTATCCAGGTAACTCTTAAGCAAGTCAAAAGCACTACCTCTCACTCCAATATGAAACAACTTTTAAGCAGGATCTCATGATTGACGGTGTCGAACGCCTTCGATAAGTCGACAAACACACAGAGAACTTTCCTATTTCTGTTAATTGCCTTGTAAATATTTTCCATCAAAGCATCTAAGGCATCTGAGGTTGACCTACCTTGTCTAAAGCCGAATTGACTCTCAGAAATGATCTTGAATTTATCTAGGTATTTGGTCAATCTGATGAAGAATTGAAGAATATAGAAGAAGAATATATTTTTCTGAACCGCCATAGAGTCACCTACCTGCAGGCTCCATATTATAATTACGATAATTACTAAGACTGCTTTCGAGCTTTTATGGACATTTACTAATACTGAGTGGTTATTACGTCGTATCCTGAAATTTCATCCTGGACTGTGTGTTTACAAGACAAGTGAAAAAAAAAATGGCATCATCGGATGGCGATTCCACTCAAAGCTTACTGGCGGAGTTGGTCAAAGTTCTACAATCGCAGAGATCTGGTGAACAGGTAGATTTACCGTATTTCAAACCCGAAATTAATGAATCGAATAAATGGGTGAGTTATGTTGAGACTATTAAGCATGAAGTAGGGTGGTCTGATGTTCAAACCTTGGCAAGGATTGGCCGATTTTTATTGAATGAAGCGAAAAGATGGTTTGAACGTTGGAATCCCGACAACAGAGATTGGGCTACTTTCCGTATCGATTTCATCGAAGCATTTCCTCCGAAAAGGAATCTTGGCCGTATGTTGGAAGAGGCAGTTAAATTCTCAAGTGCTTGTGTAAACACTTATGAAACTTATGTGCATGAGAAGTCAGCTTTATTAAATAATTTACGCGCTAACTGGAGTGAAGGAGATCGAGTAGAGTTGATTGTTTATGGAATTTCAGAGCTTGAGATACGAAATGCCGCAATGAATGCTAACTGTCGCACTATCTCCGAGTTGTTAGTTTTCTTGTCATCGTTCGTTAAACCTTCACGATATAACGATGGACAGCAACGAATGATTGGTTATGAGTCATCTCTCAAAAGAAAATATCCTTTTACCGACAAGAAAGGAAGCAGTTTCAAAATTTCTAAGAAGTGTTACCAATGTGGTAAAATGGGACATGTTCAAGCAAATTGTCGTGTTAAAGACAACAAATTTCAATCAGATAACAAGAGTTTCCCTGTTAATGACCAAGGTGTTCCTAGTACATCTCAAAATCACGAGAGTTGTAGTTTTTGTGCTAAGAAGGGTCACAATATTTCAAATTGTTTCACGAAAGCTGCCATCGAAAAACGTCGTAATATCAACTTGTGTTCCACAGGGAAACCTGCCGGATCAACAAAGATTTTCATCGATGGTCATCAATTTTGGGCCTTAATTGATACTGGGGCTGACCTTTCCCTTATTTCAGACAAGTACACTCATTTATTCCAAAATAAAGTAACCGGATGTAATATAATTTTGAAAGGACTTAGTAATGTAACCATTGAAGCAACAAAAAAATTCGTTGGTTTCACAAACATCTCTGATGTGAACATTCCAGTTACTTACGTTTTTGTATCTGCTAAGAGTCTTGATTACGATGTTTTGATTGGACGTAATATTTTCGAAGATCAGAGTCTTGTTACCATTACGGATCATGAAGGATCGCGCATCGTACGTCGTGAGTTGCCTGGAATCAACCGGATTTCTGAGAGTTTCGATTCTGAAATAACTGAGATTGATGTACCTGCTGAGTACCTGGATGATCTCCAAATTATTCTACGAGATTTTAGTGGCATGATAACAACTGGAAATAAAGTAGGCGCGGTAAACAATGTGAGTCTTCAGATACGCCTATCAGAAGATACTGTAGTTGCTCGTAATCCTTATCGACTATCCGCTACCGAAAGGGAGGCTGTTCGTGAAATCACAAACGATTTGATGGCGAACAACATTATACGTCCTAGTGAATCACCCTTTGCAAGTCCAATACTATTGGTGAGAAAAAAAGATACATCCTTCAGAATGTGCGTTGACTATCGTGAACTTAACCGAATTACTATTAAAGATCGATTTCCCATGCCATTAATTGAGGATCAGTTGGATAGGTTAGGAAAAGGATGTTATTTCACATCTCTGGATATGGCTTCCGGTTTCCACCAAATACCGATACATGAAGAATCCATTCCGAAGACTGCTTTTGTGACACCTGATGGTCATTTCGAATACCTTCGTATGCCCTTCGGTCTAACCAATGCACCGGCTGTATTCCAGAAGGCTGTCAATCGAGCCCTTGGAAATTTGAAAGATACTATTGCATTAGTTTATGTGGACGATATTCTCATTCCTAGTGCCACCCCGGAAGAAGGTCTTACCAACTTAAGACGAGTCCTGGAAGCACTTAGTTCAGCTGGTTTCTCTCTGAACATAAAAAAATGCCACTTCCTGCAACCAAGCTTAGAATACCTTGGGAGAGAAATATCAGGTGAAGGTGTAAGACCAGGGAAAGCCAAGGTCGAAGCGCTAATGAAGTCGCCAATTCCAACAAATGTCAAGCAAATTCGTCAATTTATGGGTCTAGCAGGGTATTTCAGGAAATTTGTCCCAGAATTCGCTAGAAAAACGGCATGTATAACTCGCCTGACGAAACAAGGAATTCCCTTCCAATGGGGAGAAGAGCAGGAGGAAGCAAGAAAATATGTCATTGATCATCTGACATCAAGGCCTCTGCTCGTTGTTTATGATCCAGAAGCACCCACAGAGCTGCACACCGATGCTAGCAGTATTGGATATGGTGCCATACTTATACAAAAACATGAAAACCAGCCAAAGGTTGTAGCTTACTTCAGTAAAAGGACAACAGACAGTGAATCGAAGTATCACTCATACGAGTTAGAATCTCTGGCAATAGTGCAAGCACTTAAACACTTTCGAACTTATTTGCTTGGGATCAAATTCACCATAGTCACAGATTGCAATTCCGTTAAGGCAACAGCTACTAAAAAGGATCTTATTCCTCGAATAGCCCGTTGGTGGGTTTACCTTCAAGATTTCGATTTTGAGATAAAGTACCGTAAAGGATGCAACCTTCCACATGTTGATTATCTGAGTAGAAATCCTGTAAACACAATACGTCGAGTTTCGCATAATAACTGGGCTTACATTGAACAGAAGGGAAACGAGGAAGTTCAAAACTTGTTGGAACAGCTAAGGAATGGTGATCTCGACTCTAACCAATACACTGAAAAGGATGGAATGTTGTACCACAAGCACCACAACCCAGATGGAACAATGAATCTGCAGTGGTTTGTTCCTAGACAAAGTCGCTTAGGGTTACTCCGTATCTTCCATGACGAACAGTGTCATATCGGCGATGATAAAACTTACCAGTCGATAGCTGCAAATTTTTGGTTTCCACGAATGAGACACTTCATCAAATGTTATGTTAGGCATTGTGTAATATGTGCAGTAAAAAAGACAAGAACAGGACCACTACAAGGTTTTGTACATCCAGTAGAGATTCCCAAAGAACCATTTCACACCTTACATTTGGATTGTTTAGGACCATTACCTGTGTCTAATGACGGTTACAAGCACATTTTGGTTATCGTTGATACTTTTACGAAATATTGCATTTTGATGCCAATGAAAAGTGTGACCACCGCAGAAACTCGCGAAAAATTAGAAACTGTGTTATCATTATTTGGAACCCCTAAACGAGTTATAATGGATGCCGCTACATCGTTCAAGAATACAACTTTTCCAAAGTATCTGGAGAATTGGAATATCGAGCATCATTATGTTACGCCAGACATACACAGAGGAAATGGACAGGTGGAACGCTATATGAGAACCATTAGGAATTTATTGAGAATTGAAACTCGAGTAAAGGCAGAATGGCCGAGTGGTTTATGGAAAATCCAGCTTGTTCTTAACACTACTGTGCAGAAATCAACTAATTCGACTCCACTGCAATTACTCTTGGGAATCCAAAGTTCGACACCATTGATACAGGCGTTATTGAAAAATGTGTCAAAGGATCTGTCTTCAATAAGAAACCGAGATTTGGATAGACAGCGAGTAGCAGAAAAATTGTCCTCGACACGTGATCTGAACGATGTTAATAAGAGAAGAAGAGATAACGTTCAGTACTCGCCTGGTGACTTTGTGCTGATGCACCGTGATTCTCAGATGAAAGCGATTATGAGTTTCTGGGTCCATACGAGGTGGTGAACTGCCTGGATAATGGACGCTATGAAATTAAGAAGGTTGGCACGAACATCGTGACGAAAGCAGCCAAGGAGCAGCTCAGACGATGGCCTACACAATGGGCTTTGAATGTTGACATGAATGAAGTATTGAATTTTCTGGAGTCAGAAAGTGACTCAGTTGAAAGAGAAGGTTAGTGTAGAAACATTAATGCTGTTATTGCATTGTCAGTCTCTGTCCCGTTAGTGGTAGAGCTGAGTAATGTCCGAGGTCATTACAGCTACAATTGGTAAAATTTTAATTTTTGTCAGTCTCTGTCCCGTTAGTGGTAGAGCTGAGTGATGGCTGAGGTCATTACAGGTACAATTTTGATTTTTGTCAGTCTCTGTCCCGTTAGTGGTAGAGCTGAGAGATGGCTGAGGTCATTACAGGTACAATTTTGATTTTGTCAGTCTCTGTCCCGTTAGTGGTAGAGCTGAGTGATGGCTGAGGTCGTTACAGGTACAATTTTGATTTTGTCAGTCTCTGTACCCTTAGTGGTAGAGCTGAGTGATGGCTGAGGTCATTACAGGTACAATTTTGATTTTGTCAGTCTCTGTCCCGTTAGTGGTAGAGCTGGGTGATGGCCGAGGTCATTACAGGTATAATTTTGATTGATGTTTGTCAGTCTCTGTACCCTTATTGGTAGAGCTGAGTGATGGCTGAGGTCATTACAGGTATAATTTTGATTTTTGTCAGTCTCTGTACCCCTGGTGGTAGAGCTGAGTGATGGCTGAGGTCATTACAGGTATAATTTTGATTTTTCTCAGTCTCTGTCCCGTTAGTGGTAGAGCTGAGAAATGACTGATGTCTTTACAGGTGTAATTTCGATATTTGTCTGTCTCTGTAACGTAAGTGATAGAGCAGGGTAATGGCTGAGGTCATTACAGATATAATTTTGATTATGTGAGACTCTGACCAGCAAGTGGTACAGCTGATTGATAGCTGAGGTATTTACGAGTATAATTTGATAAGAGCAGAGTGATGATCGAGATTATCACTGAATTGTATGTCTCTGGGTCTCAGTCCCGTGAGTGGTTGAGCCAGGTGAAAGAACAAATAATATTTCTTTTTCACAGATAGGTCTTCTGGAGAAAAATGCGTCGAGAGCGTCGCAGTTGTCAGGAAGGCCGTGTAAGAAATCGAATACACGAATATGGTGAGCCGCTGCCGGTCAAAGGGGATAAGCGCTGAGTAAACATAAACGACAGCCGAGATTTGAAGCTGTGGTACTCAGGCAATTCGATTTGAAGATCCCTTCGTGCTCGGATGTACAAGCCGCTCGATATTTCTTGTGTTTACGAAAATAAATAATTAAGTTTGGAATTCTTGAGTTTCATTTCTAACAATATAGTACAATTTATTATTTTATCGGCCATATACACCAAACTAGTTTTTATTGTTTGTCTCAGGCCTTTTACACCCTCTGTAGTTTTTAAAGCTCCTGTACTAATTTACTATTTTATCTATTTCAATGTGGAAAGTGTGTTGTCCGAGAGGTATCAAGTGGAAACACCAGAAAAATGCTCCAAATACTCCAACTAAATTTGGGAAGAGCGAGAGCGGCTCACGACAACGCCTTGGCGGATGCGATGAGAAAAAGAATTGACCTGATGATTATATCTGAACCGAATAAAAAAATAAGCACCGATAAAAAATGGATAATGGATAAAATAGGAGACGTCGAAATAGCCATTCTCAATAAAAATCTTGAAGTAGACGAGATAAATGTGAAAGATGGATATACAGGGTGTCCCGTAAAGACCACGTCAAACGAAAACGGAAAGTAGATCAGAATGTGCTCTACCTGATGTGAAAAAATCGTTCATATGAAAGTCTCACAGTTTTCGAGATATTTGATGTTTTATGAAAATGTTGAATTTTTTCACTTAAAATGCTTTCTCTCTTGCGGAAGCTACAATTAAATACTTTTCGAATCAGTTTTTTTTCCGTAAATTTTGTTGAATGATTACCTCAATTCATGCAATGAAAACTACCACAAAATATTATACAGGGACTTTGAAAAAAAAAAAATTAAAATTCATGTTCTGAAGGAAGTATTTTTTTGTGCTGAATTCTATCTGACGTGGTATAAAAAAAGACACTAGATGTTGGCGTTTTACCGTATTTAATATACGTAGAGCTAGTGTGGACTGTATTTTTAGAGATGTTGCGAAAGCAGACACAAGTACAGATTTCAAATCAGTAAGAGACTGAACATAAAATGTCTTACCGACAGCCAATGGTGTAGGGGCTTCCTTGAACTTGCAGGCCGGGAGGGATCCCTCAAATATGACCAGTCACTTTCCATACACTGGACACTGGACGTATTCTGAATGCTTCAATTGAAGCTAACTAACTCTAAAGCACTGTCTCTATCAGTTACTAACAATTTGTTCAGATGAATGCGGTTTTCACACAAGTTAAACGAAAAATATCGAATAAGCGAAATCACTGTTGGATTTATCAAAAATGCGTAAAATGCAATAGCTATCGAAATGCTCTGGTGCAGTTTCTTAAGACAACTGTTCTTTTTACAGTTTAACACCACAAAAAGGGGTTTCATTACATATGGATGCGTGTTTTTCCAAAATGAGACATTTATAGTTCAGCAACTCACATTGCGAAAAACTGCATTGTGGGTTGCGGACACAACATCCTCCGCGCGCGAGAAAAAATGACAAAAAAATTTGAAACAAGTGAAAAACAATAATAGGTTAGCGACAAAACAGAAACAAAAATGAATGCAAGCATCATAAATTACACTCATATATCCCTCTAAGATGGTAAGGGACATAATTCTACTAAAGGTCTGTCGAATACACCTTTAAACGTCTTAACAGACGCGACTCGTGGTACATCATCGGTACCTGGATAAAATGCAATAATTCGACCTATAGACCAACGGCAAGGAGGGTTATTGTCGTCTTTAATCAATACTAGTGTTCCCAAATTCGGGGGAGCAGTAAAAGTCAACCACTTTGAACGCTGTTGCAGCGTATGAAGGTATTCTTTGGACCACCGAGTCCAAAAGCTTTGATGCAACTTTTGTAGCAACTGCCAACGACTTAGACGGTTGCTTGATAAATCGGTTAGATCGGGTACAGGCAAACCGGAGAGAGGCTCCAGAGTGAGAAAATGTCCTGGCGTCAACGCATTCACATCTTCAGGATCAGATGAGAGCGGACTTAGAGGGCGAGAGTTCAGAATGGACTCTATCAAACATAAGAGCGTGGAAAATTCCTCGTAGGAGAGGAGTTGTTCGCCCAATACCCGTTTCAGATGGGTCTTAACAGATTTCACACCGGCTTCCCATAGTCCGCCCATATGGGGCGCAGAAGGTGGATTGAAATGCCACTCTATTTGTTCGCGAGAGGCAGCGTCACGCATAAAACAATTTATTTCGCGATAAGCACCTACAAAATTTGTACCACAATCGCTGTATATATGGTTACAACGACCACGTCTCGAGATAAAACGCTGTAGAGCGGCCAAAAATATTTCAGACGACAAATCTGAGGCGAGTTCTAAATGCACAGCCTTGGTGCTACAGCATATAAACAAACATATATATACTTTAGTAGTTCTTATTCCACGGTGTCTACTCATGGAGACGGAGAATGGGCCAGCGTAGTCAACGCCTACATGAGAGAATGCTTTCAACTGTGAAATTCTAAACGAAGGAAGATCTGCCATCGGTGGCTGAAACGTGCGAGGATTGGATCGAAAGCAACGTGTACACTTCGATATACAAGAGAAAATAGCTCTTTTCGACGACATTATCCAAAAGCGTTGAACCAATATAAAATTTAGCGTTCTTCGACCAGCGTGAAGATATTTCTCATGATAGTAACGAATGATTAAATTAGTCAGAGGACTTTTACAGGGTAAGAGTAATGGATGCTTCGCTTCATAGTTTAGTGAGGAATGCCCTAGCCTACCTCCAACTCTTAAAGCTCCAAAATCATCGATAAAAACATTGAGGCGGCGAAGAGATTTCGAGAAAATCTTTGATCGAAACTCCTTGAAAAACTCTACACTTTGTGTGCTTTTCACCAATGTCAAAATGGCGTCATTCAGTTCCGATGAGGACAACCAACCAAGTCTTCGTTGTGACTTGGAATGGCTCAAATTATGCTTAAAACGCAAAATGAAACCAACTATGCGGATCAATTTAGAAAGCGATGAGTAATTTTCGGTGAGAATATAAAATTCATCTTTAGGCGGTTGTGTAACAAGAAGAGACAAAGGTTCGATTACCACTTCCTCGTCATGATATTCACTAAAAACAGGCATTTTCAATTCTTCCCATAGAACTGAAGGTCCACGGAACCATAATTCATTGCACATGAACTCAGATGGCAACAGCCCTCTGGATCCTGCATCGGCAGGATTATTTTTTGTGGGAATATAACACCACTTCGCGTAAGGGATCTTGGACTTGATTAGGGAAACTCGGTTGGCCACAAAAATTGGCCATTTATGCTGTTGACCATGAATCCAACCCAAAACTACTTTGGAATCTGACCATGCAACTAAATTACTGAATGAAAGCTGACATTGTAAGGTCTCTTTGACATAAGATAAAAGCTTTGCTAAAAGAGCTGCAGCGCATAATTCTAATCGAGGTATTGTGATCTTTTTCAAAGGAGCGACCTTTGTTTTAGAGCACAAGAATTTGCAATATATTTGCTCATCATATACAACCCGAATATAAGCGAGGGCACAGTAACCCTTTTCCGAGGCATCACAAAAGCCATGCAACTCGTATTTAGCATCAGAATTTCCCTCGAAGAGTTTTCTGATAATCTGAAGATTTGATAATTGCGATACTTCTGTTTTATATCTTTCCCATAAACGAAATATTTCCACCGAAGGCTTATCATCCCAACCTATCCCGGCGGCCCAAATACGTTGAATCAAGATTTTTAGAAAGAATGTAACAGGTCCCAAAAATCCGATGGGATCATAAATTCTAGCCAACTCTGACAACAAATGACGCTTTGTGCATCGTCGATCAATAAAACGAACCGAAAAATGGAAAGAGTCCGTAGAGGGACGCCACTGCATTCCTAAAATGCGTAGGGAGGCATCCTCTTCAGTCGATTCAAAGAACCTTTCATTTAAAGAAATATGCGATTCTGGAAGATCATCTAATACAGAAAGATCATTTGATGAGAATTTTCTTAGCTCGAATCCACCCAACAACAATAATTTAATTAACTGCGTTTTTAATTCGAGTAACTCTTCAATGGTTTTACAACCGCTTACAAGGTCGTCAATATATGTATCCCTGTCAAGAGCTTGAACGGCGAGAGGAAAACTTGCTCCTTCATCCTTCACTAATTGTTTTAATGTACGAAGGGCCAAAAAAGGAGCACTTGATATACCATAAGTCACAGTGCGCAGTCTAAAATCCTGAATGTTATCGCCAGGACAAAACCTCCAAATGATGCGCTGATAATCTTGGTGCTCAGGACTCATCCAGATCATCCGATACATTTGTTTGATATCCGCACTTATGACGTATTCGTGTACTCTGAAGCGTAAAAGTATGGACAAAATGTCACTTTGAAGCTTTGGTCCTGTTAACAAGTGATCATTCAATGATAACTGCGAAGGGCATTTGCTAGAGGCATTAAAAACAACCCTTATTTTTGTAGAAGATCCCTCGCCCTTAACGACGCCATGATGTGGCAAATAATAGGAATGCGGAGGAACTATACCCTTTTCAATGGGTTCCATATGACCTGCGTTTAAATACTCGCGCATAAAATCCCGATAGAGAGTATAGAGTTGAGGTTGCCTCAATAAGCGTTTTTCGAGACTCAAAAAACGAGAAACAGCTACATCCCGACTTCCCGAAAACGTTGGCAAAACGTCTCGAAAGGGCAAAGATACAATGTATCTTCCGGCATCGTCTCGTTTTTGAGTCACCCTGTATATATTTTCACACACTTCGTCATCGTTACACGATGTTTCAGGGACTGAGGGCAACCCTTCAAGTTCCCAAAGTTTTTGAAGATCCTGATTCAATATCTGCTCAGGACTAGAAACAAAAAATGAAAAGGGTGAAGCGTTTATTTGAGGAGCGATTTTCCCCATAACAATATAACCAAATTTCGTATTCATAGCATCAAGTCCATCTGTTTCTCCGTGAATTACTTCCCCTAAAGCAATCTTAGAGAAAACATCAGCGCCCAGCAACAAATCAATGTTTCCAGGTTCATAAAAATGCGAATCAGCCAATTTCAAATGTTGTAAATGGCGAAAAGCGGTCAGACAAACTCTACTTCGCGGCAATTCGTCACTAATTTTATCTAAAATAACGGCGTCAGTAATCAAAACAGGCTCACATTGATTGACAGGTCGTATAGAAAGAGTGATGCAACCATAATTTGAACTTGTTTCTAACGAATTCAAACTTTGTATCTTTACTTCGATGCGTTGTTTAGGTAGACCTAAAATATTTGAAGCCCTTTTCGAAATAAACGACATCATAGATCCGCTATCAATTAACGCACGCATCACATGAAAATTCCCGTGACTATCACAGACTTCAACCAATGCTGTAGCCAACAAGACCATTGTAGTTCTTTTAACAACACCTGTGGCAGAAATTACCGTGTTAGGCGTATTATTTTCAGAACTAGTAGAAGGCTCCGAACCAATATCCCTCGATGGATTGTTCGATCCAAAGTGTAAAAGCGTATGATGCCTGAGTTTACACTCGCGGCAAGTATTAAGAGACCTACAATTGCGTAAACTATGAACGGAGCTCAAACAATTAAAACAAAGTCGTGTATTTTTACAGAAAGTGTGGCGCTCTTTCGGGGATTTTTTCAAAAAATTTGGACATGCAAAAAGCTGGTGCGAATCTTTACATAAAGGGCAAGTTATCACCGTATCATTCCTAACATTTGAAAAATGAGAATTCACCCTTTTGTTTTGCGGAGTAAATTTTTGAGAAGTTAAACCCTTGTTAGTATCAGAGGAGGTTGGAGATTTCAAGGATTCTATAGCGCAACAATATTTATTCAGAAACTCCATTACAGTCGAAAATTGAGGAATATCTGAAGACCCATATTCAAGTTCAAACCTCGTTATCAAAGAATTATCCATGCGTTTGAATAACATTTGAACCAAAATGAAATCCCATTGATCCACCGGAAATTTCATATGTTTTAATGCAGCCAAATGTTCAGTGAAGGTATCGAGTAAATGACGCAACGTACTAGCATTATTAGAATTAATTTTGACTAAATTTTCTAAAGCCTCCCAATGAGCTTGAGCCCTTAAGCGTTTGTTAGAATAACGTTGTACCAGTGAATCATAAGCTATGTGGTAGTTATCACGAACCATGGGCAATGTACGTACTAACGATAGCGGTTGACCTTCTAGGGATGAAATTAAATAATTGAATTTTTCAATTTCCGATAAACTGTGATTATTGTGAACCAGAGCGTCGAATAAATCCAAAAATGTGGGAAATTTAGTGAAATCCTCATTGAATTTTCCAATTTTTATTTCTGGTAGTCTAATATTGGGTGAATGCGTCTGAGGTAACAGGCTTTGCTTTCTATAACTACTATTCAACCCCATCTCCTCCATATCAAAAAGCTCAGAAAAAATAGTTCTCACAAGGAAGAAATCGTTTTGAAATTGAGATCGTATCGTTTCCTCAGCTGTCATATCTGAACTCTCGTCAGCTAATAATCCGGTTAACACATTGGTATGCTGTTTATTGAAATCTTCCCTGAGATTATCGATTTCTCCGAAACGTATTTTGAAAAGCGTATGTTTAGTTTTATCCGATTTAGCTTCAATGGCTAAAGCTTTCAAGGTTTCCATTTCAGAAATAGCAATGGCTCTGGTTAGTTTGGCCTTTTTCAAACGCGTATCAGTCATGATGAAATATATTATATGAACAGTAGCGTAAAGTAAACAAGTCCAACAATGGATGAAGGAGCGAATTCAACAAATGCGAATAGTGCGAAGAATATTTCAAAAGGTAATTCGAGTGATTTACGAAGAGCGGTGCGATTTCAAAGCGTAATAATTTCAAAATTCGAGCAATTTATCCTCGGAAGGAAAATCAAAATGTGTTGACTTTGTTTATATTCACCCAACGACCGGTGAAAGCAGACTAGTTTGTCAAAGCGAAATGCGGACCAATCAAAGGCTGCGAGAAAGTCACCTGAGAGAAATTGGATTTGCGTGAGCGCGAACAACGTACACTTGCGCCTTGAAAATTTTCAAGAACTCCAACGAAACAAGAGAAATACAAAATGCGACGCAAAAAAAGATTTCAAAATGGAGATCTATGAAATGAAATGCGTATGAAAAGATGTAGGTATTCTAGGAACATTAACGATTAAGTTTGCGTTTTTCAAGTGGTTCACTGCCAGATAAATCAAGAGACAAATCAAACAACCCTCCGGCCGCGAAAAAAAAAGAAAAAAAACCTCAGCAGAAAAGATATATGAATGTTCAGTAATGAAACCTGCACTCAAAATGTACTCCAAAAGACCTCTGAAGGAGGCCCAAAGGACCAATAAATGTTGGCGTTTTACCGTATTTAATATACGTAGAGCTAGTGTGGACTGTATTTTTAGAGATGTTGCGAAAGCAGACACAAGTACAGATTTCAAATCAGTAAGAGACTGAACATAAAATGTCTTACCGACAGCCAATGGTGTTGGGGGCTTCCTTGAACTTGCAGGCCGGGAGGGATCCCTCAAATATGACCAGTCACTTTCCATACACTGGACACTGGACGTATTCTGAATGCTTCAATTGAAGCTAACTAACTCTAAAGCACTGTCTCTATCAGTTACTAACAATTTGTTCAGATGAATGCGGTTTTCACACAAGTTAAACGAAAAATATCGAATAAGCGAAATCACTGTTGGATTTATCAAAAATGCGGAAAATGCAATAGCTATCGAAATGCACTGGTGCAGTTTCTTAAGACAACTGTTCTTTTTACAGTTTAACACCACAAAAAGGGGTTTCATTACATATGGATGCGTGTTTTTCCAAAATGAGACATTTATAGTTCAGCAACTCACATTGCGAAAAACTGCATTGTGGGTTGCGGACACAACACTAGACCTTTTTTGCATATTACGTTGAAAAGTTGCCCATTTTGTGAGGATTCCGTTAAGGTAAAATACAGGTGATAACCTTCGTCACGAAAAAAGATATTTGAATGTTTATCGAGAATGGAGCATTTCTGTGAAAAACTGATGTTGTCACCTTTTCCACAAATTCTTTCTTTTTGCAGATTCTGCTGTAACATATTGAATAATTCTCTTGAAAAATGTCAGTTAGTCCTTAAATTACTTATAAAATTAAATTATTCATTAATTGCAATGATATAATGTAATAAGGCACAGGACCTTCAACATCAACAAATCTATTGTGAAGAAACTTTATAAAAATATCAATAATAAAAATTCAGGATTCTTATTAGAGCAAATGCTCAAAATGACCACCCCCTTCGCTAATACATGCCCATCATCTATTGAGAAATGCCTTTTTCAAACCATACAAACTTCTCCCCGCTATTTTGGCTGCTGAAATACGAATGCGGTGTGCTTCATCTCTTATAGGATTCGAATAAATATCCTTTTTTTAAAAAACCCCAGTCAAAAAATCCAGAGGATTTAAGTCTGGTGAATCATTGAATCGCATCATATCATGTCGATGTTCGAGAGTTCTTTAGGCAAAGAAAAAGAAATAAAAAAACTCAGTCAGTGAATTAGCATCTTAATAACATTTTGTTGATTTGTTGATTAATTATTTTCAGCAGGAAGTGCAAAATGAAAGTATTTATGGAAAAGGTGAAAAAATCAGTTTTCCATAGAAATGTTCCATTTTCGATAAACATTCAAATATCTTTTTTCGTGAAGAAGGTTTTCACCTGTATTTTACCATTTCGGAATCCTCACAAAATGGGCAACTTTTCAACGTAATATGCAGAAAAGGTCTAGTGTCTTTTTTTTATACCACGTCAGATAGAATTCAGCACAAAAAAACACTTCCTTCAGAACATGAATTTCAATTTTTTTTTTCCAGAATCCCTGTATAATATTTTGTGGTATTTTTCATTGCATGAATTGAGGTAATCATTCAACAAAATTTACGGAAAAAAAACTGATTCGAAAAGTATTTAATTGTAGCTTCCGCAAGAGAGAAAGCAGTTTAAGTGAAAAAATTCAACATTTTCATAAAACATCAAATATCTCGAGAACTGTGAGACTTTCATATGAACGATTTTTTCACATCAGGTAGAGCACATTCTTATCTACTTTCATTTTTCGTTTGACGTGGTCTTTACGGGACACCCTGTATACACATTGAACTGTATGGAGTACATATGTATGCAACATACATATCCCCAAATATTTCGTTGGAAATGTTCAGAAAAAAAATAGATACGGTCTTCCAAGAAGCTTCAAAACAAACGGGGACGTCAACGCAAAGTCGCCGGCCTGGGGCTCAACCAAGAAAGATAAACGGGGTGAGCATATAGAAGAGTGGCTATCTCAACTGAACTGGGTTGCTCGAAATAACGGCAAACATACTTTTGAACGCGGTAATTCTAAATCGCATATAGATGTTACGCTTTGCTCAGTGGAGATGATCAGACACATTAAGAAATGGGAAATCAAATATGAAAACCCGCACACCAAACACGGACAAATATATTTTGATATTGTAAGGGGCAAGATAATTGAAAACAGAAACCGAGTAAAACACTTTCTGAGAATTCCAGATTATATAGAGCAACTGAAAAAGATAAATGGCGATAAACCGGAGGAGGTGTTCGAGGGACTATCAACGAGGAGGGACAGAACAACTCAAAGGGAAGTACCGTATTGGTGGAACGAAAGTATCGAGGAGTGTAGAAATGGATACATTAGGGCAAGAAGAAGGCTCAACAGAGAGAGAAAACGGGGATGTACTGAGCCGAAAATATTTGATTTATGCCAGCGGGAGATGCGAGAGGAGGCCAGGAGGATGAAGACACTGATAAGAAGAGCAAAGAGGGAAATGTTGGAAAAATTGGTGGCGGATCTGAACGAGGATATCTGGGGGGAGGGATACCGCTTAGTGACGGGACAACTTGTAAACGGAAATACGTACAGCATCCCTGTCTCGAAAAGGAAGAGAATATTGAAGGACCTATTTCCGAAGACCAAAGAACGGCCGGTACATATCGACACAACATCGACGGACCCGGAACCCTTCACAGAGAGTGAACTCAGAGCAGCTTTGAAATAAATGAAGAACGGAAAAGCACCGGGGCCAGATGGCCTCACCGTAGAAGCTCTAAAGATAGCATGTGAAGTAGACAAAGAAAAGATACTGAAGATGCTGAATAACCTACTCGCAGAGGGAAAATTTCCAAAGAAATGGAAAGAGGCGAGAGTAGTCCTGCTTCCTAAAGCGGAAAAAGACCCAAACCTATCGTCTAGTTACAGACCAATATGCTTAGTTAACACCATAGAAAACTATACGAAAGAATGATTGTGGATAGACTAGAAAGGGAGTTGGAAGAAAAAAGCGCCATATCCGAAAGCCAACACGGATTTAGGAAGGGAAAGTCGACGGTGACGGCTATGCTGGAGGTGAAGCAGAGGGTGGAGAAAAGTGCGGCCTGATGGTGTGTACTGGTCGCGATAGATATAAAAAATGCTTTTAATACAGCGAAATGGCAAAATATTATATCAAGTCTCAGTGACATAGGCATAAGCGGCTACCTAATAAATTGTGTGAGAGATTACTTTGAGGATAGGGTCGTGAAAGCTGTCATCATTACACATAGATGCAGCATGGGTGTCCCCCAGGGGTCCGTTTTTGGGCCTACGCTTTGGAACGTCTCTTACGACCGGGTGCTTCGTCTGGACTACGGTCCCAGGGTGCTAGCTGTAGCGTATGCCGACGATCTGATATTCGTGGTGGAGGGAGACAGCGAGGAGGATGCAAAAAAAAGGAGTGAGCAGGCGGTGAAGAAAGCAAGACGAATTCTTGAGAAAATGGGTTTGGAGATGGCCCCACAAAAAACAGAGGTATTGGTTGCAAAAGGCCCTCGAAACACAAAAACCTTTGGAATTGTGGTGGAGAATGTGAATGTGGTGTCAAAACCCAAGATGAAATACCTGGGGGTAACATTCACAAAAAACTTCAACTTTGGCAGCCACATAGATGCCATCAAGGAGAAAGCCGAAGCCAAGGGTGTAGCCCTGTCAAGGATAATGCCTACAGCAAGCGATTGTTGTTGTGTGGCGTTGTTCACAGCATTCTGCTGTATGCTGCCCTGGTCTGGAGGGAGGGTCTTAAGATAAAGGCGAACAAGGAAAAACTTAAGGCAACACAGAGGAGGGTCCTATTGAGAGCGGCATCCGCATATAGGACGGTCTCTGCGGAGGCGGTTCAAGCGATAGTAGGCGTTCCGCCCATAGACCTCATGGTGGCGGAACGATGTTTTCTATTTAAGGTGGGAGAAGGGTTGCCTGATAATAGGAGAATGGTACAGAGGAGGACGTGGAGGAAATGGCAGGAGAACACAGAAACTAACACAGCAGTGTGGACCCGGCGGTTAATAAACAACTTGGAGCCATGGATAAAATGCGAGCATAGGGAAACAAATTACAACCTGACCCAGTTCATCACGGGACATGGCTCTTTCCGGAGCTTCACACACAGAATAGGGAAGGTGACAAATAGTCTATGTCGTGCGTGTGGAGAGGAAGATAACGCTGAACATATGTTCCTCAAGTGCACGAGGTGGAACAACGAAAGAGCACAAATGGTGGAGGGGGTGGGTTTCTTGCCAACCATAGAAGAGATAATCGGATTGATGACCGAAAACAGAGACAACTGGGAGATTATAGCGGGCTACATTGTTGGAGTAATGAGGAGGAAGGAGAGCGAGGACTGGGAGAGGGATGGATGATGGCTGCGGACGTTTGAATACGGAGTCATACCCCGATGTGTGGGCTAGCAGCCCTTTCCGGGGTATGGACCTATTATACCGGGTTACGCACCTAGGAGGCGATGATACCCGGGGAAAAAGGAGGGTGGTTTAGTGGGTGCAAGTCCCACACAAATCCGCAGCACACACACATAACACCCGAACACCTGAAGGCCCGCTGCGGAGAAGGCATTAGCTTCCCCCTAGCTCAGGGCCAAAAAAAAAAAAGGTTAGGTTAGGTTAGGTTTGCAGTACCGGGGAAATCAAATACCCGGGGCGGACCACATCGGCGCTGCCTTGCGTCTAGGGGAACGGACCCCAAAGGCTAAGGGAAGGAAACCCTGACAGAAAACCCGAGCATACCGGATGTGAGCCTGCTCTGCCGGGAAAGAACGCCTAACGGAGGTTAAGTTTTTCTCTGTTGGATGGAACCAAAGGAAAAAACGGCCGGGGAGGGATACTCTGGAACGGTAGGTGAGGGTGGCGCCGCAGGCCCGAGCCGACCGAAATCTTGCGACTGCGTGACCTCAAGGGTAGGCGACCAGGCCCTGGGGTCGGCCTCTGATACTGGAAGTAAAATCGGTGCGATGTCAATCACTCCGCATAGGCTAGGCGATCAGGGCCATGCGGCAGTGCTCTTTACTGGGTGTGCTGAAGGAGATTGTGAGGATTCCCTGAGTTTGACCGGAGAACTGTTCACCTCGGCTATCACGACAGGTAGCACCCCGGTCGCATATGAACGAGGGGGAAAAATATGGCAAAAAACAGGGATGACCTAGGGATGAAGGAAAAAAGGACTAGAGAAGACAGTCAAACGGACACACCCACGTTGAAGAAAAAAAAGGAGCTGTCAGTCACTAAATCCCCACCGTGGAACAGCAACGGTAGAAACAGAAGTCAAACCCTGGATTCAACAGGAAATATCTCCTATATGGATATGGTATGGGACGAAAACAGCGGTGTATAGAAGAGGTTGAGAGTAGATGAAACTGCAAAAAATGATAATACGTTGGACGAGATGGCAAGTGCGGAACAGAGAATGTTGTTCAAATTTAAGGATACCATAAAAAAGATGAATCTGGAGATCAGACACCTTAAAACACTTGCGGATGACAGCACGAATGTCAATAGAGACATAAAGGAGAGTATTTCCCGTCTGAGCAGCCACAGCTCACAACTGCGGACTGCCGATATGACGGGACTTATGAACTTCCTCACGACGACATCGGCTAAACGTAAGGAAACGCTAGAAGGGGCTAAAGAATGTAGAACGCAGACGGAAACGCTGGCGGAAGTTCTACATAGTTCACAAATTAAAGAAATAAGGGACGAAATATGCGAGGTAATGTCGGAGGAAAAACTGAACGAACTGATCAGTAGAAAATGGCCTGAAGAGGTGTACAAAACCAAGACCGTACATGATATTATCACCGATACGGAGGGAGATGTGGCTTTTATTATGGATTATAGGGTAAACAAGGAGAACAAACTCGTCAAAAGGTTCACCCACGACTCGCACAGAATGAAAGCACTCATCGGAAAAGAACTTCCAAAAAAAGAGGACATTCTATACAGGAAAACATAGGGTATAATAGGAGAAATGGGGGAGAGAACAGAGGAAGAGAAATATACTTTTTTTGTAGGAATAGAGGAAAGTCCAGATAACACATCTCGCAGAGGCAGCATATACAGGAGTCTTAAAAAACTCAAAGACCTCTGTCTGGTTCGGGAAAGGAAGGACTTACATATTGCAATTATAGCAGATGAAGAAGAGGATATCCTGCGGAAAAAAATTGAGTGTGCAATGTGTGGATGTGAAGATTTAGTAACATATCACCGTAGGTCAAAAAGCACAACTCGCCCGGAGAGACCCACGAGGGACACGATACTCAATATGGAATAATTTGATTAACAAGATCTTTATTTAATCGCTCGACAATTACAACTGATGAGATTTGCACATGTTACCCCCTTTCAGACTGTTTAACGGTAGTGGGGCAATCATATTGCGCACATCTAAGAATCATTACACATAATTCAATACATTACATTTTCCACCCCTTAATTCAAATTAATACAATAATTAAATATCCATATTATTATTGTTATTTCACAATCATCATCAACTAAATACTAGGTTAACTACAAATAATATGAGATCAACAGAAATTATTCGGATAACTTATATCTGGTAGAGATTTTTTTAATTGATTTGCATGTCTTTTCCAATTTTTTTCCAACTCCGGAATATACACAAGAAAAGTTACTCTACCATTTTTCTTCTGAATGATGCCTTTAATCCAGGTTGGCTTATTTTGATCGCGATAATCTTTTACTAAAACAGTATCACCAACTAAGAATTGGACATGGTTATTGCCTTTGAAATATTTCTTTTGTCTATCTTGAGCTTCTAAAACTCTATTTTGTTTGCAATACACTAGACGGTTTATACAGTATGGCATCAAACCTTGTCCTTATATTACGACCAAACATAATATTTGCTGGAGTTTCTCCAGTCGTACAGTGCTTTGTAGTAGGATAGTCCAACAAGAATCTGCAAAGAACTGTATTCGTGTCCACAGGGTGTCCTTCAACAAAAGCCTTTTTCAAAGAATTTTTGAACAACTTTACAGAATTTTCGGCAGCACCATTAGATTGTGGAGGAAATGGGGGTATCGTTTTGTGTGAAATATTATTGTTGGTTAAGAACAATTCGAAGTCAGAGGACTTGAAATATGTGGCATTATCCGAAACTAAGGTTACTGGTAAACCGAACCTTGCAAAAATTTGTCTCAAAATTTTTATTGTTATTTCTGTGTTAGTAGAAGAAGTCTCAAAAACTTCGGGCCATTTCGAATAGGCGTCAAGTATAATTAAATAATATTTTCCTGCGATTGGTCCCAAATAGTCAATATGCAATCTCTCCCACACTTCCTTTGGCCAAGACCAATTGGCCAACGGAACCTTTGGGGGATTACCCGCAACTTTGGAACAACTATGACACTTTTTAACCGTATCTTCGATTTCTTTATCTAAATTTGGCCACCAGAAGTGCGATCTAGCTATATTTTTCATTTTAACAATTCCAAAATGTGTTTGATGAAGATATTTTAAGAACGCCGATCGTAGCTTGCTCGGGATAATAATTCTATGGTTCCAATAAAGACAATTATCAACCACCGAGAATTCAAAGCGTCTAGAAAAAAACGGTTTAATATCTACATCATTGATATATCTAGGCCATCCTATTTTCACTAACCCAATTATTTTAGCAATTAACTCATCCTGTTTCGTTTCGCGTACAATTTGATTATAGTTCATAGGTAATTCGTCACTATTTGATAAAAAATTGCAATAGTTTACCTCTTTATCCTCGATACTCAGAGTATCGTTTTCTGAATGATTCTTTAATAGCCTGGATAACGCATCTGCATTATTTTTTTTCGATTCGACATATTCTATTTTATATTGATAGTTAGATAGTATCACGGCCCAACGTCTAAGTCTGTTATCCGAAAATTGTGGAATGGGTTTATGCTGACCAAAAATTGAGATCAATGCTCTATTGTCTGTAACTAATTTGAATTTATTTGCGTATAAATACTGATGAAATTTCAATACCGCGAATATTATCGCCAAACCTTCTTTTTCTATGTGGGAATAATTTTTTTCACTGTTGGAAAGTGTTCTAGAAGCGAAGGCAATTGGCCTATGTACGAAACGTACAATAAATATCCAAAATTAGATATATCAAAAATTCATAAACTCAATTCAACCAAATATTTCCATTCGAAATTATTTAGATCATTCGCTCTTTCATAATTATTATTTCCTGTGTAAGTAGGCCAGGTGAAACAAAGGATTGCAGTAGTTTGTTTTAATATCTAACATTCCTTAATCCAACTGCAGCAATTTTGCAAGTAAAGAAAAATGTACTGAATATGCAAAATGTAAGTCGATTTCGATTATGTGGTCTTGACGTCATTGTACAATTTGACTATATATAGTTTGTTAGATTAGGAAATAAACGTTCATTATCAAGTGATCCGCATTATCAATCTCAATCCTCGAGTCCCTAAGTTTTCACCAACGCAGAACTCTTAGAACTTGAGGTACAAATGAGATACCACCCCATCATTGGTCCTTCGAGCCTACAATCAACCACCAGGGACTTTGGAATACATCCACTGGACCCATATCAAGAAGCAGTCAACGGACTCAACCACCAAGGACTTTGGAATACATCCACTGAACCCACATCAAGAAGCAGTCAACGGACTCAACCACCAGGGACTTTGGAATACATCCACTGAACCCACATCAAGAAGCAGTCATCGGACAACCCTTTGACTCAACCACCAGAGAATTACATCCACTGGGCACACAACAAGAAGCAGTCATCGGACAACCCTTTGACTCAACCACCAGGGAAATACATCCACTGGGCACACAACAAGAAGCAGTCATCGGACTTACAACCCTTTGGCTCAACCACCAGGGAAATACATCCACTGGACCAACATCAAGAAGCAGTCAACGGACGTACAATCCTTCGACTAAACCACCAGGGACAACACCCACTGTATCCACGATCCACAGAAAATAAACCACCCACATAATATCCAGCCACTGAATCCACCAGCCAGCAGCACAAAAAAAAAATGGAAAACCTCATCGCCGAGCAGCTCAAAACGGCCGAAGCCATAAAAAGGGCTCACGCCAATATGAAAAAAGATTCACCATCAAGAAAAACCAAAGAATACTGCGACAGAAAGATGGCACAATTAAATGAAGAATGGGACAACTTCAAAGAAACTCATCAGAAGCTACAAGAACTTCCGAAAACCCATGAATACCATGCAAAGGACGTATATGGGCAAGCCGAAAAGATTTATCAACAAGCAATTGCCCATTTGGAAAAAATTGAGCAAAAACTTCGGGAAGATGGACTTACGACGGAAGGAAATGCCCACAAACCATTAATTACCGATTCCCAAATCATCAAAGAACAGATGTCGAGCATTCAATTATTCTTGAAAGATCTGAACAAAATCAACAACTTACTAGAAGAGGAAAGTCATTACGAACTACTGAAGGTCAAACAACAAAATATGGAAAGAAGATGGTCAGAAATTGTCTCTCTGGAAATCAAAATAAACGCTCTGGGAACAGAAGATGCAGAGTTATATTCAAAAAATGGATACTTCGATGAGGCAAATGAAAAGTACGAAGCAACCCAAGCCAAATTAATAACCACAATCCGAAGAGAAAATTCAGCAGGATCCTCAAAAATTAATCTTCCAACTACAACTATTCACTGGACTATATGACTCATGGCCCAACTTCCGAGATATATTCAAGCAACTAATAGACAACAACAGTTCCTTCGGAGGTGTAGAAAAAATGCAACTGCTGAAAACAAATCTCGGACGAGAGCCCGCCAGAATTATCCAACATCTGGAAATATCATCTTCCAACTACCAAATGGCCTGGAAACTCATAGAGGAAAGATACAACAACCCAAGGATGCTGTTCAATAAACACATGGACAATCTTCTCAATTTCACCAATCTGAATTCTGAATCAGCAGGAGCCATAAAGAAATTACACGACACTATTAGGGAAAGCACAGAAGCCCTGAGAAACATGAATATAAACAAATGGGAAGACATATTTGCATATATCATGCTAAGAAAACTGGATTCAACCACAGCAAATCTCTACGAGCAGAGTGTAAACAAGCCACGAGATATTCAGCACCTGGATGACCTCATCAGCATCCTAGCTCAACGTTTCCAAACACTTGAAGTCGTCAGAACGAATACAAAAAAACCAGAAAGAAAGTACGATGAACACCAGAAAATAAACAGTCACCTCCAGAGAACCACAAAGTGCAGCATATGCAATAATCTCCACGAGATCTACAGATGCGAAAAATTCAAAAATCTTAGTGTAGCTGAAAGAGAAGCACACATCAATCAGAAACAACTATGCAGGAACTGCCTGAGTCACCACTTCAAACAAACCTGTCACTGTCATTCAAGATGCCAAAAATGCAACGGTCGCCACCGGTCGCCAACATGCTCCATCGAGAAAAGCGAAATGATGATACAAAAAGGACACATCCTTCCAACCCCACTCAAGAAAGGGTCAATTCACATCTGGGACAAGCAAAGAACAACCTTCAAGAATCAAAGACCTCAGTGATAGCAACCGCCCTCATCAGAGCCACCAACAAAAACGATGAAAAAATAACTCTAAGAGCCCTGATTGACCCAGGATCACAAGCCTCTTTCATCACAACAGCCGCAGCTCAAGCATTGGGAAAACAAAAAATCAAACAAAACGCTGAAATAACCGGCCTAGGAAATACCGCTACGGAATCCAGGTGGAAAATAAATACGAACATTACACCCAACTTCGACAGTGAATTTGCGATGGACGCTGAGCTCAATGTAATAGGCAAAGTAACAAATAATATGCCATCCACTCACCTTTATACCAAAATCAACTGGGATAATATACAACTCGCAGATCCATTATTCCATGTACCAGGTCCAATCGACGTTCTACTCGGAATTGACTACTTCCCCAAGTATATGAAGTCGGGATTCAAGGCAACAGAAGATGGACTAGTGGCACAAAACACTCATTTCGGATGGATTATTAGCGGAACCGCATCATCGAGTCCACAACTTCGTGTAGCAAGCTTGATCACGAATTTGAATGAAAATTCACAACTCACAAAATTCTGGAACATCGAAGAAGCAGAAAATTCCGAGGAAACAACAAACGACGATACTTTCGTCGAAAAATTTTACTCCAACACCTTTCGACGGGACGAGCACGGTTATACTGTGAAACTTCCATTCAAGAAAAGTACAACTCAGCTAGGAGAATCGAAGCAGAGGGCACTGGCACGACTATTTCAATTGGAAAACAAGCTGGATAAAGATGAAAAGCTTAGCCCTATGTATGAAGAATTCATGCAGGAATACATTGCGCTAGGTCATATGAAAATTGCTAGCTCAAATAATTCAGCGAAGAGGTATTATATTCCACATCAACCTGTATTGAAAGAAGAACGTGATACGACAAAACTAAGAGTCGTATTCGATGCAAGCGCAAAGACAAGTACCGGACTCAGCCTAAACGACATTCTTCACACAGGACCTAAACTACAGCAGGATCTCATAGATATTCTGATAAGATGGCGAAAACACAAAATAGCCATAACAGCTGACATCGAGAAAATGTATAGGCAGGTGAAATTGGACACAGAAAACCAGCCATTACCCTCTATACTCTGGAGAAACACCAAAGATGAGCCCTCGGATGAGCCAATTCAAACCTACGAATTAACCACTGTAACCTACGGTACAGCACCAGCAGCTTACCTGGCCATAAGAACAATGAGACAACTAGCTATAGATGAAAAGAAAAACCACCCCCTTGCGGCTGAAATAGTGCTACGGGATTTCTACGTGGACGATCTTCTGAGTGGCGCAGACACTATTGAAGAAGCACGATATATACAAAAGGAAGTAACTGACCTACTCAAAAAAGGAGGATTCAATATAAGAAAGTGGAAATATAATGTACTGACCGAAAGCAAATCCACCGTCACGCTGGATGACAAAAATGTACCAACCAAGACGCTCGGTATAACATGGACTCCCAGAGAAGATAATATTCAGTATCTAATAAAACGAAACTCCGAACATCGGTTAACAAAAAGAAAAATCTTATCAGAAATCGCCACAATCTTCGATCCTCTTGGATTATTATCTCCAGTCATTATACAGGCGAAACTGTTAATGCAAGAAATATGGAAAACCAACACATCTTGGGATGAACCACCACCAGAGCACATCAAGAACACCTGGAAAAACTTCAGAAACGAGCTTCCAAAATTAGAAGAAATTCAAGTTCAACGCTGGATTCACCTACGGCGTGGACAACCCTTGGAAATACATGGATTCTCAGATGCATCCCTGAAAGCATATGGCGCTGCAGTATACATAAAAACAACAGACACAAATGGAAACACCTACGTGGGACTCCTGGCTTCCAAATCAAAAGTAGCACCACTAACAAATACAAAGACAATCCCGCAGTTAGAACTCTGCGCAGCCCTTCTTCTAGCCAAACTCATCAAACGCTGCGTTACGGCCCTGAATCACAACAATTCAAAAATATTCACCTGGTCCGACTCTCAAGTAGTAATATCATGGATAAACGCTGACGCTGGAAAGTGGAAAATGTTCGTCGCAAACAGAGTTCGAGAAATCCCTAACCTGCTAGGTCAAGGTCACTGGTACTACTACCGTTGGAAACAATATCACTTGCATTCAGCGATAAACTCCAGCACGAACATCGTAATAATCATTGTCATTGTTTTACTTATTGTTTACTTTTTAAAACATAGGAAACAACAACAAGCACCGGCTGATGCACACGCGAGCAATAGACCATTCATCCTGAGGAGATCGAGCTGCAGCCAATATACAATGATCGCAGACCAGGCAGCCATCTCCAGGGATGACAACCACCAACAGAGACATCAAGACCCCAACCACATCACCATGGCCGCCGGGAATATGTACGAAACGTACAATAAATATCCAAAATTAGATATATCAAAAATTCATAAACTCAATTCAACCAAATATTTCCATTCGAAATTATTTAGATCATTCGCTCTTTCATAATTATTATTTCCTGTGTAAGTAGGCCAGGTGAGACAAAGGATTGCAGTAGTTTGTTTTAATATCTAACATTCCTTAATTCAACTGCCGCAATTTTGCAAGTAAAGAAAAATGTACTGAATATGCAAAATGTAAGTCGATTTCGATTATGTGGTCTTGACGTCATTGTACAATTTGACTATATATAGTTTGTTAGATTATGAGTTTCAGCAAAGGTTAGTGTAACGGGGTACCATACAATTTGGAGTATGATACAAGAGCTTAGGGAAAAACTTCAGTAAAAAAAACCCTGTCTCCCCGTGAGTAGTGTAGTGATGACAAATTTGTTTACAGAATGAGCTTTTAATACTGAAGAGCTTTCTTTCCATTGACATGAGAATTTCGTTATCCTCTTTCCATTTCGAAATAATATCTGAAACAAAGAAACAGAGCAGAAAACGAGAACAAAATTGAATAATGAAGCCTTCATCCAAACTCATTCTAAGACTTGATGATGACTGAAGAAAAAAATTAATCATGGGTACATAACTGGTTTTACAATTGCATTGGGAGGAATATCATCTCTGCATCAAAAATCTTCTGCTGATCTTGGTGGAGTATCACCCTCGTCGTTAGAAATGCCTTCAGTACTCAAATTAATAATGGCCAAATCTTGCTTTTGACTGGGAGGGTCTTTCGACCAGGTCCAGTCTTCCAAGTGATGATTCTTCTATTCTTCAGTTGTTCAAGGAACGATACAGGACCCTTATATTGGGGAATCATCTCCCATAGATAAACCAGTGGTTATTCGGTAGAAAATTGAAAAAACGGGGAAGAAATTAAAAAAACTTCTGACACATTATCAAGTGATCCGCATTATCAATCTCAATCCTCGAGTCCCTAAGTTTTCACCAACCCAGAACTCTTAGAACTTGAGGTACAATTGAGATACCACCCCAACAGCCTATCTATCCCTGTAGGAAGAATATGGCTCAACACAGCTGCTACTCCGTATGGACTAGCATCAACTGTCAGTTTTATTTTCATAAGAGGGTCAAAATGTACTAGAACTCGAGGAGAAGCTAAGAAGGATTTAATCTGCTCGAAAGCTTTTCGACAATTGTCAGACCAATCCCATTTTTTGTCTTTTTTCAATAACTCATATAACGGATGTAATATAGTTGACAAATTTGGGATGAATCTACCATAGTAGTTCACCATTCCCAACGATTTGAGTTCACTCACATTGGTTGGTGCTTCCGCATTTTTGATAGCTACTGTCTTTGATTCACTGGTATGCAAACCTTCCTTATCAATTATATAACCTAGATACTCAATACTATCCTGAAAGAATTTGCATTTAGGGCGACTTACTTTCAAACATGAATTTTTAGAATTGTTAAAACTACTCTCAATCTTTCCAAATGTTCATTATCATCTTTTCCAGTTATCAACACATCATCCAAAAATACTACGACACCCTCTAAACCAGTGAAAAGCGATTCCATTATTTTTTGAAACTTAGCAGGTGCTGACGCAATTCCGTATGTTAATCTATTGTACCTGTATAAGCCTTTATGAGTAACAATTGTGGTAAGCTCTTTAGAACTTTCATCTAAGCCTATTTGTTGGTAAGCATCAGACAGATCCAGTTTTGAAAATTTTACTCCACCCTGTAGACAATTGAACAGATCATCAATTCTCGGCAGAGGATGTTGGTCAACTTCAATATGCGGGTTGATAGTTACTTTGTAGTCTCCACAAAGAAACAATGATCCATTTTTCTTCAATACTGGTACGACTGGAATTCCCCATTCGCTATAATCAACTGGATACAGAACACCTAAAGAAACAAGTCTATTGATTTCGTCTTCTATTTTGGATTTTAAAACGTAAGGTACAGGTCTAGCTCTATAAAACTCAGGGTTAACATCACTATCCTTCAGGTTAATAGTTACAACTCCTTTTGAAAACTTTCCTAACCCATCAGAAAATACCTCAAAAAATTCATTGACTATACCTTCACCTCTATCATTCACGAAATTCACATTGTCTACAATTCCCATATTGTATGTTATTAAAATATCTCTTCCAACTATTGGCGGACCTCCATTTTTGAAAACATAAAAATCTATGTTATTTTTGATATTTCTGAATTCTACGTTTGCACGAAAAATTCCTAACGGTTTTACTTTGGTACCATTATAGAAATGCAAACATTGGTCAGAAGACTTCAACGTATGATAATGTGCGTAAAGTTTCGAAAATACATTTTCAGACATGCAGGAAACACTAGCCCCTGAATCGATTTGGCAAACAATTTTATGAGATTCTATATTTACTTCAATAGTTAAAGGGGTGTTTTCCATTTCCTCATTTATATTATATAATTGAAGATCATCCAAGTCATTGTTCAAAAGGTTACTTTTGTTCTCAACATTATTACCACTTCGCAAATAATTATAACTATATCTATTTCTATTTTGTTTTTGGGGACAAACACTAGATAAATGACCCTGAACTTTGCAAAAATTACAAGAATATGATCTAAAATAACACTTATCTTTGCGATGTCCTCGTTTAACAAACTGCGCAACTCTCCCTGTCCTGCACAGGATGATGGCCTTCTGCTTGATGACGTTTTCCTTCGTCACTCTTGTTATTGCGTTTGCGTTTATGATGTAACGGCTCCGACTTGATTACAAGATCTGAAATCTGGTAGCTCTGACACGCCGCCATTTTGTTTTCCGCCACATTGATCGCTTGTTCAAATGTGATCTTCTTTTTTTCTTCTAGCAATCTATCCAAAATTGCTCCCTTCTCAAACCCACAGACAAAACGATCCCTGAGGCAGATATCCAGTTCTGGTCCGAATTCACAGAAAACAGCCAAACTTCTTATTCTTGCAGCCCATTCCACCGCGAAGAATTTATAGCGTTCAGCCAAGACTGACTTCTTCGGCGTGAAATGTTTGTCGAATAATTCCAGTAACGAATTGTATGACTTATCTTCTGGAAGGTCCGGGCTACATATGTTAAATATTAGTTTATAGGCTTCCTCGTCCAACATGTTCAAAAGGATCGCCCGTTGTTTATTCGTATCGGAAATTTCGTTTGCTGAGAAATTCAATCTCGCCTTATAGATATTCCAGTCCGTGATATTCAAGTGAAATTCTCTTAAATTCCCAACACTTGATGCATTTTTGGACGTACCTTGGTGGAAGGCATATTCGGTTCGCTTTCCTCGTCGCCAAATTGTAATATACTCAAAATAGAATAATTTGATTAACAAGATCTTTATTTAATCGCTCGACAATTACAACTGATGAGATTTGCACATGTTACCCCCTTTCAGACTGTTTAACGGTAGTGGGGCAATCATATTGCGCACATCTAAGAATCATTACACATAATTCAATACATTACAGTAAGCAACCCCAAGAAAACATATGCGGACCTGGTTAACGACGTAAACACTAAAGTCACCAGTCCAGGTAAGGTGAATAATGTCCTGAACATCAGAAGGACAAATAACGGAAACCTACCGATAAAAACGGAAGGAGGTGCAGGCAAACAAATTATGGATGCGCTAAAGGATATGCCGCCTGAAAATGTGGTAAGATCACCGAACGATAGAAGATCAGCGGTCGTGATCCAAAATATTGAAATAAGTGCCACAATTGACGAGGTCAAAGCAGCCCTAAATGACGCGATACCTCAAGGCTCGCAGGACCAGGAGTGGATCATCAAGCCGTTCAGGATCAAGGACAATGTCGTTAAGTCGTCCACTATTGTGGGTAACATGAGTGGAATAAGGGCTTTGAAGAAGTTGAAACATATAAAGATAGGATGGTCCTGGGCAAGAGTGAAGGAAATAAACGCAGACACGGGCTGCTACAGGTGCTGGTTACACGGGTACGTGGCCAGGGACTGTGTTGGCCCTGACAGAACAAGAGCGTGCAGAAACTGTGGGAAGGATGGTCACAAAATGAAAGACTGCACAGGGGAGAGCTTCTGCAGCCCATGCAAGGAGACGGGACATAAGTACGGGGACGAATCCTGCAAGAGCCACAAGGGCAGGGATATAGGGAAAATGCCGCCTAGCAATGGCCCTGCACTTCCTACAAATTAATTTAGGAAGAAGCAGACGGGCCCACGACATGATGGAAGCCCACACCAACCGTTTAAAGACCAGCATTGTTATCGTGAGTGAGCCAAATCAAAAAATAATTGCTGGGGCCAAAAACTGCATCTACGACCTCAAACAGGATGCAGCAATACTCATCAAGGACAGCTCTTTCAAATTGGTCCGAACTGGCAAACAAAATGGATTCTGTTTCATCGAGAACGAAAACCTCCGAATATACAGCTGCTATATCTCACCGAACTGCAACTTGGATACACAGGAACACTTCTTTAGAAGCTTAGAACAGGACCTTAAAAGCACAAGGAAACAACTTCTGATCGCAGGGGATTTCAATGCCAAAAGCCCATCATGGGGTAATGTTGACGAGAATGGTAGAGGTTTTGTCCTGCAGGAGTGGATGGCCGCAAATAACTTGGTTGTTCTAAATAGAGGAAACGTACCCACCTTTGAGAGAGGCTCATCGAAGTCAACGATCGACTTAACACTGAGTTCAGCAAGGCTCGCCCATAAAATTGAGCAGTGGCATGTGGCTGGGGATTTGGAAAGTCTCAGCCTACATAATTATATTTCCTTCAGGATAGTGGACGACGGGTCGACAGCCATGGGCGGAAGAACTAATAACGCCAGATATAATACCAAGAGCCTAAATAAAGAAAAACTGAGAAAATTCGTCGAAAAAGTAAAGCTCCCACCCTCCAAAAATGCTGACTGGCTGAACAAGCTTTTGCAAACCATCTGCGAAAAAACCATGAGGAAAGTCAAGAATAACACAAGTCGGTTTATTGGTGGACTCCGGACATAAACAGGGAAAGGAAAACGTGCATCTCTCTGCGCAGAAAACTTAGTAGGGCTAGAAGGAAAGCCAATAACACGGAAGAGCTTGCCTCTCTGGAAAAAAGGTACAAAGTCGCGAAAAAGAATCTACTCAAACTTTGAGGAGGCTGTGGCAAAGTTGAACTCATCGAAAGGACAAAGAGAGGACAGAGAAAGCCTGGATAGGCTTACGATATTAACAGGGAAGGAATGGATTGCGCGGGCAAATCGTTATGAGGAAATCACACCTTTCGGGTGTAGCACACCAAACTTTGAGAACTCTGTTGAGTTGACTGAGGAGGAGGATGCCTTCTCGACATTTTTCTGGGGGGTCAAGCAGACTCCTAGTGTTAAGAGGAGGAGGGCAGAACACTCCAGCTCGCTGAATCTGACAAAAGAAAGGGTTGTCGGATTGATGGGAGCAATAGTTCAAGCAGCGGATAGACTGGCGGAGTTAATGGAGACCGAACAGGTGGACGGGGGCGTGAAAGGTATACTTGAAGAGCTGGAAGGAACTCTCTGAGATTCAAGAGGACATGAAGCCTTTGGAGAAGATCGATACGAGCACGCAAATGGAGAACATGGAAGAGATCAGAAGACAGGCTGAAGTCGCAGAAATAAGAGGAATGTTAACGGAGAGTATGGAGGAGGATAAGATCAGGGAAGTAATTAGCATGGACTGGCCGGAAGGAGCATACAAGGTGGATACAGATAGATGAATGATTACCTCATCGGAAATAGAAGGTAACGTGCTAGTCATAGGGCAAGCGAACAGAATGAAAGACTTGAAATTCCTCAGAAAACTAACCGGCAACTCACGGAAGCTGTTTTATTATCTGAAGGACAGCAAGCTGAAGGAAGGGGAGATTATTAAACAAAGCGCGGCTAATTGTGAAAAGCTGGGAGAAGGTCCGCTGGAGAATGAAGGGGATGTCTATTCCGCGGGACTACCAAATTCGCAGGCTGAACAGGAGATGGACATATACAGGACCTTGTGCTTGATTAGGGACAAGATAGGTGAAGGAAATACAGCAGAAGTCCACCTAGTGGTTGAGGCTGCAATAGAGTTGGAGACTGCCAGGAAACTAGCAGAGTGCGCAATGTATAAACGCAAATCCGTCATAATACACGATATAAAAGGAGAACGACAGGGGGGTGAGGACGGAATTGGTAGCAGAAGGAAATATAGCACGGAGGCGGTGATGGTTGAAAAGAGCGGGGAAATGACCTACGCAGAGATGGTTACAAACCTCAAAAGACAGGCAAAGGTAATAAAGAGGTAGAAGAGGAAATAAAATCCATAAGGCAGACTAGGGAAGGGCACCTGCTGGTGGAACTGCGAAAGGGCAGTAAAGAAGGAAAAAAAATCTATACCAGACTGAAGGAGGAAAATAAAGTTCAGGTCAAATATCTTGGAAACAAGGCAATGAATGCAGCAACAAACATCTATGGCATGGACATAGATATAACCGCCGAAGAAGTCGAAAATATCTTAAGAGAGAGACTGGAGATTGGAACTGGGGAAGGAGGGATCGAAGTAAGGGCTCTCAGACCCATGTTCGAAGGCAGGAAAGTTGCGACGATCCAGGCCAAAAAGGAGCACATTCACAGACTATTAGGGATGGAAAGACTGGAAAGAGGTCGGGCTTTCGGTTGCCGAGATCAGATCGCGGAAAGAAGTGCTAAAATGTAGGAAGTGCTAGAAAGAAGGGCACATAGCAATCAAATGCTCCGGTGAAGACTGAAGTAAGCTGTGCAGAAACTGCGGTATCGAAGGGCACATGGTCAAAGACTGTACCAATCCGAAATCAATCAAAAAATCAAAAAATGCGAGGGACATAGAACGGCAACAGGACGTTGTAAAGGAGGAGAGAGAGCACAGAAGACAGCACCCAAGGGAGGTTAATTCTGTTCTATACTTCGGATGCATGGGAGGATCAAAGGAGGCAGACTATATCAAATATGCCTCGGAGACAAGGAATGGACATTTAAAATTGACTATTGATGGAAAAAGGGGAACGGCCACTAATGTAGCTGCCTTTTTAAGGAATAAGGTAGGGAAAAGAAAAATCAGAGCGGTGGGACAGTCAAATATAAGGAAATTAGTGCATATCTACGGTATGGACGCGATAACTACCGAAGAAGATATTCGAAAGGAAATATCCAACTACGTATCTCATCCAGACGAAGAAATTAGCATAAGAAACCTGAAGCAATTGAAGTACGGAAATCTACAAATGGCTTCAGCTCTGATGGAGCAAAAAACGGCGGCACTCGGAGAGATTCGCATTGGTCTCTCGAATTGCAAAGTAAAAATTCGCATAGATTTGACAACGTGCTTTAAATGCTGGGAGACGGGGCATATGGCAGCCCAGTGTAGGGGACCAGACCGGAGCAAACTATGCAGGAATTGTGGAAAGCAGGGGCATGAAGCAGGAGGCTGCTCGGACACTCCGAGTTGCCCTATCTGTGAAACTCTGGGTCACAGAGCAAATACTCTCGGGTATCCTAAATATAGAGAAGAAATGATGAAAAAGGAAGAGAAGGGCAATGCAAAAGAGTCTCCTTCGCAGAAGAGTCCCTTGAAGAACATTCAAGGGTAACCATATAACTGAAGGAAGGTGCTTGAAAACAGTCAACAATTTATTCCTATTTCATCTATACACTGTTTTACTTATGTATATAATAATTTATTATTTTAGCTATTAATATGTGAAATCTATGATGTTGATGGCAATGGAGGGTGCTGTTAATTTATTCCTGTGATTGTCCAAAATGCGAATCCTCCAATTAAATCTGGGAAGAGCAAAGGCGGCGCACGACATTGCCTGGACTGCTGCAATGCAAAACAAGTGCGATCTGGTGGTGATGTCAGAACCCAATAAAAACATCTGCAAAAAAAAAAACTGGCTGACAGATGTGAACGGTGATGTTGCCCTGGTATTCATCAATAAGAACATCGAAAAAGGTGAAATAAGAAAACACAAGGGGTATATATATCCCGAAAATAAATGGCATTTCCCTGTACGCCACGTACATCTTGCCGAATATCACCCTAGATGATGAGAAGACTGAATAGAATCTTCGAAGATATAGCAAAGGTCAAAGAACGGGCCGAACTAGTTGGCGATATAAACGCGAAGTCGCCACTGTGGGGATCACCTATAGAGGACCAGAGAGGCACTTTGGTGGGGGACTGGATGGCCCAACTATCATGGACTGCGGCAAACACGGGAGCACCGACCTCTATCAGAGCAACGACGAGATCCCACATCGACGTGACACTGACATCGGAAAGAATGATGAGGTCAATCACTGACTGGAAGGTATCATATGAAAACCCCTTTACCTACCACGGCCATATTTATTCCACCATCCGAACGCCAAAAAAAATTAAAGAGCTAGCACCCAAAAAGAGAGTTGTGAACCTCCAAATATTCGCCAAGAGTCTAACCTCTAAAAAAGGAAATTTCTACGAAGATCTGTGCTCTGCATATAGAGAGGCCTCAAAAACAACAAGGGATATTATCAGGACGGTTCCGTACTGGTGGTCACCCGAAATTGAGGAATGCCGGAAAAAATGTGTAGCGGCCAGTAAAAACCTCCAGAGGGCACTTAGAAGAAGGATGATAGAGGCGGCCGAGACGATGAGGATAGAGGTCAAGGGGATGAGAAAGAAATTAAAAGCAAAAATAAGAACTGCCAAAAAACTGAAATGGAAAGGCCTACTGGAAGATCTGGACGATGATATATGGGGACAAGGGTATGAGATTATGACAGCACATCTGAGAGGTAGTAGCCTACCGTACACAATGTCGGAGCCGGAAAGCAGGGGGATTTTGATGGCACTCTTCCCATCGACGGGTCAACCAATCAGAACAAATGGATTATGTGGCCCCCTAGGCGAGGACTTTACGACTGAGGAGCTGAAACAGGCAATTGCATCCTTGAAGACGAAGAAGGCCCCTGGGCCAGATGGCATAACAGGAGAAATGATGAAAGTGGCATATGCTACAAGCCCGGAGGAAATGCTAAAATACTACAATAATCTGCTTAGAAAGAAAGAATTCCCCAAGAAATGGAAAACAGCCAGGGCAGTACTGATACCAAAGCCAGGTAAAGATCCCTCTGACCCGTCATCTTTTAGGCCGATATGCCTTCTTAATGTACCCGGAAAGGTATATGAAAAGCTTCTCGTCAACCGAATAACCGGAGAAGTGGAGAAGATAGCCAGCATGGTTTCAGAGCCAAAAAGTCAACTACGACGGCCATCTTGGAGCTCAAATCCAAAATAGAGGCGTCAGAGAAAATGTGGTGCGTGCTGGTGACCATAGATGTGAAAAATGCTTTCAACTCCATAGCCTGGGCGGACATCATCGAGGCAATGAAAAACAATACCTCATAGACATTATGCAAAGGTATTTCAGTGAAAGAATCGTCCGGGTGGGGCGAGTACTTCATAAGTGCATGATGGGAGTGATTCAGGGGTCAAATGTGGGCCCCCCACTGTGGAACCTCACATATGACGAAGCCCTGAGGCTGCCATATGGGGAGGAAGTGAGCAGTCTAGCGTACGCGGATGACCTTCTTATCATGGTCGAGGGGAACACGGAGGAGGAGGTGAAGGGTAAAATTAAGGACTCATACAACAAAATACGGTTCTGGATTGAAGAAAAGAAGCTGGAGATAGCTGTACAAAAAACCGAGATATTAGTGATGAAAGCGCCGAGAAAGAGGGGACGTCTTAAAATCGAAATCATGTCGAGGACGAAATCATGGAGAGGAAAGAGAAGGAAGACAGAGACAGGGATGAACCGAAGGATGAACATACCGGGTTACGCTCCTGACGTTTGGGCTTTAAGCTCTCTCCAGGAGGCGACGATACCCGGGAAAAGAGGAGGGGGGTTTAATGGGTGAGAGTCCCACACAAATCCGCAGCACACTCTCGCTAGCATGAACACCTTGAGGCCCTCTGCGGAGAAGGCATTAGCTTCCCCCTTCCTCAAGGCAAAAAAAAACCCTACTTCCAAGGGGGGTAAGTAAGGATATGCGCACCACGCTGCAACCCGTAAGAAAAGGCACGAAGAGGGAGGCGAGATCCATGAAAGGGCTCAAATGCTGAGGGAGGCACGACAGAGGAGGATGGTTGAGGAAGGAAAAGACATTGAGGTGATGTCTGAGGGAGCGCTGCCGAAGGGTGACCAGACCGGATCACCCAACGTGGCTGCTGGAGCTGGGAAGGGTGAGAGTGCGGAGAAGAGAAAAGACACGGAGTCTATAATGGAGGACGCGGTCTTCGGGAGGAGCCACTCCACCACAAGTAGTTCGTGTGCAGTCGAAGGAGACAGAGATGAAAGCTACAACTAGCACACAGGAAGGCTTCGAAAATGCACCTATGGAAGAAGATGACTTCCTAAGAAATTTTATATTAATGGCCGCGAATCCAATCAAAATAAAAAGGGTGGAAACACCCAAAAACATTAGTGTCTGCAGTGACTACATAGAATCAGTCACAAGTGTGCTGTCGGAAGTGTCTGAAGGACTCTGCAGACTCCTAGACATGAACATACAAGAAAAAAACGTGGTAAAGGAGATAATGAAGCTGAAGGATCTATTAGAGACGGAGATAGAGGAAACGGAAAAACTCAAATTCCCAAAGGAAACTAAAGAATTCGGATGTCAGGTGGACCTGGAGGACATTCAAATGAATATATCGATATCCAAGATACAGGACGTAATGAAAGAGGAAATGGACATCTCGAAACTGGCCTGACCTCATAAAGATGGACTGGCCCGAAGAGACATACAGATACAAAGTCAGTGGAGGCAGGATCACAAACGTGGAGGCAGAATGCGATATCGCAGTACTGGCAGAGACCGAAAAGATGTCGGAAATACGGAAATACTTCGCCAACTGGTCGGGGTCCCAGAAGGGTGTATGACTACATCAAAAAAGGAAAACTGAAAGGAAGGCAAATCTTAACCCATACAACGCTAGAATCGGCGAAGACCCAATAAAAAAACGAGCGCTGTCCACCTAGTGGGACTGGATGCAGGAGAAAATCACAAAAGTAAAGCATACAACGTGTACGAGATGTGCAAAAAGCTTAAAGACCATGTAAACGAGCCTGATAGCAAACATCTTGCTATAATTAATGATATAGAGAGGGAAAAGAAGAGGAAAATAATAGAATAATACATAAGAAGATCTAAAAGGGAATGCTGGAAAAAAATATTATATTTGTTAAAAATTCAGCCCCTTCTCAACGACGCCACTGGCAGTTCTCAAGGATGTTCCACTCGACAGCATCGACGGCGCAGCCCCCTCTACAAGATGTCAGATGTCCAGTTTCCGCTGAAGCCATTTTTAATTCATTCTCTTTGTTAGCTCTGTAGTAGTAACGTCTCTTAGCTTTCATAGTGCTTTTCTAACACCTCATTTTCACGCTCACCTCTTCTAGTTATTAATTTTCAAGTCATCTCGCATCAATCCTGGTGCTAAATTGTTCATCTCACAAGGTAAAGTACTCTCAGACTGCTCAACATCATACATTACACCATTTTCATGATAATTTCATTATACTGAAATTAGTCCACGTGCAAGAGATTCGGAATCTAGAAATAGATTCCGAATCCTTGCGAGCACTGCTCAATTGAAATGTCTACTCAACTCAAATCGAACTATTGTCCTCTCAAAACTATATATTTTATCATATTTCATAATTTATATAGATTTTCAGACTTCTCTAGATCATCTCACATGAAAATGGGTATGTAGCACCAGGATTGAAACTTCTCAAGTTCATCTGCATAGAATTGATATCTGATTCACTGTCTTCTCGTAATATTCTTTATTATTAGAATCAGTTTTATCATTTTTATAACAACTCTTATGATCACCTCTTATACATATGACTAATTCATTGGTGTTGAGTTTCAGATGAATGAATCCTCATATTCTCCAGGGTGGACCCTGGATGTAGCTGTTATTCTCAGAAAAGGATGTGAACACCTCAAGTTTCGTTAAACGATCAATGATACTGCTCGATACACCTCGACCTAGGCTCCACCCTGGAAAGTCTGCACGAACACTCATGTCTACTCACTTGGTATGGTCTACTCTTTATAATATGTACTCTCATTGTTTCTCTTCTATATTCATTCATCGGACTCAACATGCATGTTAGTTTTCTCAGCCTTCAGCACATCTCAAAATCTACGATTAGAGATTTATTCAACTCTGTACTCTCATGACTTCTCTTAATTTATCAATCGTTTCTTCTATTTTTCTGATGAACGTTCTAATCGTGCTTACTTGGTAAGCAGTTCGTCTCTGTAAATGCTGAATACATTGATAGATTTTTGCACTCTTCAAGATCATCTCAATGTATATGAATTATACTTTGTTCTTCTCATATTAATTATGATTGTCCTTTTCATTTAATTAATTATTATCGAACTTCTCATTTAATTAGAATTTATTGCCCTTTTCATATTATTTTTAATATTCTAGTGCTTCTCAAATTCATTAATTCTGTGCTTCTCATTTAACTTGTGCTGCTCTTGTTCTGCTCATACTTACATTAACATTGTTGATCAACGCAAATTTAATGTATCGATTTCTCGTTGATGATCAGACTTAGACATTGCAGTTTCACCTCGGGCCTATTTCTCTGTACTCTCGCGTCTTCTCTTTAACATTCAATATTCTAACCTTCGCGTTTTCTGATAGAAAAAGGAGGCTCTCGCAATCAATTTTCAACTGATTGCCCTATCACTGTGTAACCGTTGTGTTGATATTGAATTTATTGAACTCCTCAACGTCTAAGTCTGACATCAAATGACTTCTCATTTGAACTGCTCTGGACCATCTCTTGTTTTTAATTGAATATTGTCTCTCTGAGTTTATAGATGTTGTTAATATTAGTTGCTTTTTACTGTATTAGCTTCATGCAGGTGACATATTCATTTTATGGTTGTGAATGATTCTTAATAAATGTTTTTATACCATCTCCAACTCAATTATCTGTTAATACAGTCCACTACTCTTTAATTAAAAATCATAACACCCTCGATTTTTTAACAATATTAGAGGAGCTGGATGGGGACATATGGGGTGAAGCATATAAAATCGCCACCAAAAAACTTGGCACTGGAGCCTCCCTTGTAGACTCTCCACAAAGAGAAGGCGCAACATATTGAAAGAACTCTTCCCTACGGTAAGCGAGGAGCTAACCCCACCCAGTGGGACGACAGATGTCGAAGCATTCTCAATGGAAGAACTGCGCACGGCTATAAAGAAGATGAGGTCTGGTACAGCCCCGGGGCCAGACGGCATAACGTAGAAGTCCTGGAGACAACTTTCGAAATACTGCCCTAAGTACGTACAATAACTTATTGAAGGAGCAAATCATACCAAAAGCCTGGAAGATAGCCAGAGGCGTATTAATCCCCAAGGTGGGAAAGGACCCGTCGGTCTCAAACTCCTATAGACCGATCTGCCTATTGAGTGTAGCTGGCAAGCTATACGAGAGGCCCATAGTAAATAGGCTTACCGCTGAGCTTGAGAGAGGAAATAAAATCTCCAAATCACAGCACGGTTTCAGGAAGGGACGCTCTACTACTAACGCCATATTAGAATTGCTGGAGAAAGTAAAGAACACCCGGAAACGATGGTGTGCGGTAGTACTTGTGGACGTAAAGAACGCCTTCAACACGCTGAGGTGGAAGAGCATCGTTGAAAGCCTGCGGCAAATGGGAGTAAGTGAATATCTAATTAGATGGGTGTTGTCGTACTTTAGGAAGCGCATCGTGAGGATTGGAAGTGTTACTCATAAGTGTACGATGGGTGTTCCTCAGGGGTCGGTGGCAGGACCCGTTTCCATATAAGCAGGGAGTTTGGGCCATTGCGTACGCTGATGACCTCGCCTTTGTTATCGATGCAGATAGTAGAGAGGAATGGAGGACTTCCCTACATGTTTGCCAACCTAGAAAAAGGTCTAAATCATCATCATCAGGGAATGATTGCTTTCTAACGAAACCTACTTCATTCTTTCCGCAATGATCAAATATATTTATGAAATTCTATCGAGCTTTCTAGAGTTTACTGTTGAAATTTATGTTGGTGTTACTACTTCTTGTGACGTTGGCAAATGTCAAGAAGGAAAAAGTAATCTTTTAGGTTATGTGCATAATCTTTGCTTGGAAGCAATCTTTTTTTCTTGTATTTTGTAAGCTATACAGCACATTGACTTCTTCTTCTTCTTCTTCTGCTAGGACGATGTCCTGTTTTCTCCAACTTTCATTCGATGTCCTGTGACGATGAAGTCCAGGAGTCAGCCCATCTCTTCGGTGGTCTTCCTAAGGGTCTAGTTGTGTTCGGTTTCTCCTTGTATGCGGTTTTGGCGAGTCTATCGTCCTGCATCCTCTCTACATGCTGTCTCCATTCTCTTCTTCTCCCTCGTGACCACCTTACGACATCTGGCATATTATCGCACCGCTCCCGGATCTCACTGCTTCGCTGTCTGTCCCACAGTGTAACGCCTGCGATCGCTCGAAGGGTCCTCATTTCGGTTGTTCGTAGTGCTCTTTTCGTCCGGCTAGTGTCCGCTCTCGTTTCCGCTGCGTAGGTGAGGATGGGCCTCCCTGCTGTTCTGTAGATCCTTGCCTTGCTGGTTATCGACATGCATTTGTTTTTCCAAATAGTACTGTGCAGACAGCCAGACACTCTTGCTGCTTTATTCACTTGTGCTTTCACCTCGTCATATGTGTTTCGGCTGCTTGAAGCTATTATCCCCAGGTATTCGAAACTCATCACTTGTTCGATTGGTTGGTCGTTTAGTGCTAGTTTGAATCGTATCGGTTCCTTGCTGATGGTCATAGACTTGGTTTTCGATATCGAGACGCTCATATTATATTCCTTGGCGGCCTGGTTTAGCTCGAATAGCAGTCGCTGCAAGTCGTCCTCATTCTCTGCTATGAGAACCGCATCGTCAGCGTAGCACAATATTTTGAATTGGATTTGTCCCATCCTGTAACCTCGCCCTACCCTCTTCACCCGGCTTATGATGTGGTCCATTACCAGGTTGAAGAGTGCTGGACTCAAGCTATCTCCTTGCCTGATACCTATCGATATCGGTATTTCCTCGGTGGTTGAGGTGCCTGACTGTATTCTTGTGCTGTTGTTGGTATCGAGTTGTTTTATAACCTGGATAATATTGTTGTTGACTCCTCGTTCTTGGAGGATTTTTAGCACATCCTTTAGTTGCACTCTATCAAATGCTTGAGTTAGGTCAGCAAAGCAAAGGAACGCAGGTTTGTTAAATTCTATGGACTTCTCGATGATTTGTCGCAATATGAATATAGCGTCGATTGTTGACCTATTCTTCCTAAAGCCTTGTTGTTCTTCGTTGATGCTGATTGTACTTGATAGATGTTGGGTTATCATTTTGGTGAGCAGCTTCATAGTGGTGTTGAGCAGGCTTATGCCTCGATAGTTCCTTGGGTCTTTCTTGGCTCCCTTTTTGTAGATAGGTATTGTGATGCTAGATTTCCATTCCTGGGGTACTTCTCCTGTAGACATTATCATACTGAAAAGATGTGATAGCTCCATCATCAATTCATCGCCTGTTCTTCAATTTGTTGGTTGTTGCTTCTATCTCTGTTTTGTCTATAATGTATTCGTCTATGTTGTCGGGCACGTCTAATGAGGTTCCATATTCTCCGTTGTCCTCCGTACAGGTCATGTTGCATGTCGGTGGAGAACTTTTCCCAATATTCTTTTTTGATTTGTCTTATTTCAATATTGGCTTTGTTTCTTACTTGGACGTATTGCAGACGTTGTTCATCTGTTTTGTTGTTGAGGTACTTAATGTAGGCTGCTCTTTTCACTGCAGCGAGTGTCAGCACATTGACAATATTAATAATAATAATAATATCATAATAATAATAATAATAATATCATTTATTTCAAAAATCCTACATACATGTATGAATACCTATATGCAATCAGAATGAAATATTAGTCAAGATAACAAAAACAAACATTACAGAGTTGAATCCAAATATTCTTGCAATGAATATGGCTCAAGTTCCATTAGAAGCCCATGTATTTCCTTCTTGAAGAGTCGTTGGTTGTTGACTCTTCTTATACTTGATGGCAGCTTATTGAAAAGTTTCATACATGAATACTTAGCTCCTTTTTCTGTCAGGGATAGCCTATGCACAGGATACATATAGTGACAGTCTCGGACATTGTAAGAGTGAGATGCTAAGTTCATTCTGAAATATTCCCTATTTTTCGCAAGGAACATTGAACATTCTTCAATATAAAGTGCTGATGTAGTTAACACATTCATTTGTTTGAAGTGACCTCTGCAAGATGTTCTAAAACCTAATCTTTTGATTATTCTAATCGCTCTTTTCTGACTCAAAAAAATTGTTTCTGCTGACTTTGCACTACCATAAAAAACTAGACCATATCTCACCAATGATTCAAAATTAGAAAAGTAAACAGTTTTAAGGCCATCTTCATTTAAATAATTAGACAAAACTCTCAAAGTATAACATACAGAACTCAGTTTCTTATTCAGCTTAAATATGTGACTTTCCCAAGATAATACATCATCTACAATCAATCCCAAGAGCTTTGTTTCTGAACTCAAACTAATTTCCAAGTCATTTAACTTCACCTTGTTTATATTGACTGGGTTAATTCTGTTGGTATGAAACATTACACAATTTGTTTTGCTCTCATTTAATACTAAGCCCTCATTAGAGATCCAATCAGATATTCTATTGAAAATACTGTCTAAATAATCTAGTAATGCTTGCAAATTCTCTGCTGTTATGAGGAAATTCTTATCATCAGCATAATTAACAAGAAGACAATTCAAATAACAATTTAGTTCAGCAACAGCTTTATGTGAATCATTTATATAAATAAGGAACAATACAGGACCAAGTATGCTTCCTTGTGGAATGCCTAATGTAACCAACTTCTTTTCCGATTTAAAATTTTTACCATTTTTTGTAATCATAGTTTGTTGTTTCCTTCCTGACAAAAAAGACATCATCCAGTTATATGCCACACCAGTTACTCCATACAGTTTCAATTTTTTCAACAAATTCAGATGATTAACACAGTCATAAGCTTTTGATAAGTCTAGGAATAAACCCAAAGCAAGATCCTTCTTCTCCATTGCTTGTAATATGGCATCAAGAAATTCATATAGAGCAGTATTAGTGCCCTTTCCCTTCAAGTAGGCATGTTGACCATCATAAAAGAAACTATTTTGCAGGAAGTATTTCATCAACCTATCGCACATACATCTTTCAAAAATTTTTGAAAAACTTGGAAGTAAGCTTATCGGTCGATAGTTCCCAAATTCAGTCACACTTCCCTTTTTATGTAGAGGTCGGATAGTCGCAAGCTTTAAACGTTCTGGGAAGATACCCATTTTGAATGATGATCCGATTGCAAAAGTGAAAGGTGCAATGATCTCATTTATACAAAATTTTATTAGTGAAGTAGGAATTTCATCATCACCGCTACTATGTTTGTTTCCTAAGTTCTTTACAATACTCATAATTTCCGACTCTGTAATGGGACTGAGAAATATGCATTTGTCTACCTGATCTAAATAAGAGGAATCTCCAGTTGGTAACTCAGACGTTAAGGCACTTGCAAAATTCAAAAAGTAGTTGTTGAACTCATCTGCAATCAACATGCCATCTCCATGCATTTGAATATCCTTGGGTGCATCTGATCCACCTCTTATATTGTTTATGACTGACCATACAGTTTTTGATTTATTATCAGACTTCTCTATTTTACTTTGATAGTATTGGGCCTTCTTATTTGCTCTTGTTTTCTCATAGATTTTCTTTGATGCCTTATATTGTTGACCATAAGCGGTGTTCACAGAGCTCATCACATATAATATGTCCACTTGTCTTCTGCACTCCTTTAATTCTTCATCTGATATTATTTGCTTATGTGTTGTTGCATTCTGTTTAAATCTTCTGATAGGAAAACAGATATTGAAGTAATGAAGAAAAATATCATGGAAACATTCCCACACTTTATCCACACTGTTTGCCTCATATACCATTGTAAAGTCTGCAATTTTCAGTCTTTCCTGAAACATTTCTCTGTTAGAATCATTGAAGATTCTTTTAAAAACATAATCATTTTGGTCCTGAATAAGGAAGCTAACTCGTTGGGCAGCATGATCAGAAATTAAATTGTGAATTACCTCAACTTCACATTGTTGTTTGTAATTGGTAAAGACATTGTCGATTAAAGATTTTGATGAGGTAGTTACCCTTGTGTAGTCTTGAACTAGTGGAAATAAATTGTAGGAGCCAAGTAAGGCAAACAAAGTTTCTTTATCCATGCTTGTATCTGTTTTGTGCATTTGTATATTGAAATCACCCAATAAAAAAATCAAACCTTTATTAAGCGTTGATACAATTATTTTTCGTATCTCGTTTCGATTTATACATCGAAATTCACTCTAAATTAAAAATGACTAGGTGTTCATACAAGAACTGTAAAATTGATTCGAGGAAGAATAAAAATATAAAGTTTCGTCCGTTTCCCAAAATGAAAAGAAACCCTACTAAGTATTTGAAATGGATAAAGCTTTGTGGAAACGAGAAACTAACAGTTGACACTATAAATAAAAATTCATATGTGTGCAGCAAACATTTCTGTGGAAAATTTACTACTGACTCGAATCCATTACCATTTTCCCAAGATCAATCTGATACAAATGATAGTGAAAATGGAGATACAGAGCAAGTGACAGCCACTACGTCAGCCCCAGAAACATATCTCAGTCCTAGGAGGTCCATTTTGGACACAGAGCAAGTGACAGCCACTATGTCAGCCCCAGAAACAGATCTTAGTCCTGGGAGATCCATTTTGGACAAAGGTACGCAAACTTCTGTGTTAGTAAATAATTTTTCATATTCCAACTTGATCAATGATGAGAAACGTTTCAAATTTTTCACTGGTTTAAAAATTCAGCAATTTGAAGCCCTATATAATTTTTTGGACCCATTAATAATGAATGAACTGCAATATACATATGGAAATAGAACAAGGTCTCTATTAAAAAAATGCAACTTCTAACCAAGACAGATTGTGTTTAACGTTGATCCGGCTCAGGCGAGGCTTCTCTTTGAATGAAATGGCATATTTGTGTTCTTTGAGTATGGCCCATGTGTCTAGAATATTTTATACATGGATTCAGTTCATGTACCACCAAATAGCCAGCATAAACATCACACGAGGGACCACAGGATATCGTCAATTTGTTTGCGGAGTATTTTTCAGGTCCAGTACATAGGGAGTGTGTTGGAGAGGAGTGGGATCCAGATGTGTTAGCTCAGTTACCGATGGTTCCTAAGCCTGTGGTTTCTAGGGAGGAGATCCACTCTATCATGTTGAGGTTTCCCCATAAGCCAACAGCAGGAGATGATGCTATTCCTTCATTCGTTGTGAGGATCTGCAGTGAGGTGCTGGCTGGACCACTGCACCATATTATAGACCTTAATCTGAAAACGTGTACATTTCCCAATCGATGGAAGAGAGCTCGTGTGGTGCCTGTATTCAAGAAGGGCGATAAATCTCAGGTTATAAACTACAGACCAATTTCGATATTGTCCAACTTTGCTAAAGTTTACGAGGAGATATTGCATAAGCATATTTATTTCAACGTTAGATCATTTATTTCCCCAAGACAGCATGGATTCCTTAGAGGGAGATCCACTGTGACCAATTTGGCAACAATTTCACAATATATATCTGAGTGTTTGGATGATGGTGGTCAGGTTGACGTATTGTACACTGATTTGTCGCGGGCCTTTGATTCAGTTGATCATGATATTCTTCTGCAGAAGCTGTCATCTTTCGTCTCTGTCCTGCTTATGTGAAGCTTTTGGGATCGTATTTGAGGGGAAGAGTGAATTATGTTTTTTACAATGGTTTCAGATTTGAGTACGACCTCTCTTGTGGCGTGCCACAGGGATCTTACTTGGGACCACTGCTGTTCATTATATTCATAAATGATCTACTGACCTCTCTGAAATGTCCGGCGTTGGCATTTGCGGACGACTTTAAAATTTACCTGAGGATAATTGATGTTCTGGATTCATTACTGCTTCAGTCAAGCCTAGAATATATTAACGAGTGGTGTGTGCGCAACAGACTGATACTCAACATGGAGAAGTGTTTTAAAGTCACATTCACGAGAAAATCGCAACCGATCAACTTCGGCTATCGCATAGGTGACCATTTCATAGCCATGGTGGAGCAGATTCATGATCTTGGAGTCTTGTTCGATTCTACTTTCAGTTTCATTCCCCACATTGAGGAGATATGTACCAAAGCTAGCAGAACGTTGGGATTTGTACTAAGAGCAACAGCAGAATTCGAGGATTTATCGATTCTCAGAAGATTGTATTTTACATATGTCATTAGTAAGCTGGAGTACGCCAACTTGATCTGGTTTCCCATCTACAATTGTCATCTTGTGCCATTGGAACGTATACATAGGAAGTTCTTTAAATACATTATATTCAGGCGTACTGGTAGGTTTCCTGAGCGTGGAGCGGATTTATCTGACATCATGGTTGAGATGAGAATACCATCTTTGCTTGCGAGGCGTGAAGAACAATGTGCAAGATTCGCTCAGAGACTCCTAACTTACAGAATTGACTGTCCTTATTTGCTGTCCAAAATTATGCTTAATATTCCAAGGTTGGTGTCAAGGTCGACCAGTACGTTTTATTTGCCTACAGCACGTACAAATATGTTCGAACGATGTCCCATTTATAGTATATGTCGGAGTGCTGACAGATTGGGGATGGATGTGTTTGGTTAACTTCGGGACTTGAATTGTGTGGTGTTCGAAGTTTGTGTGTTTATCATTGTTTTGGTTTCTTTTTGGATTATGTTATTTCATAAATGCTGTAACACGTTGTAATGTACAAATCTTTATTTCTTTACCCTGTAATTGGGATATTCCTGTTGGGTAAATAAAGAAAATTATTATTATTATTATTATTATAAGGAGGGAAATGTTCCAATCTGGCAGGAATATAAGAAGCAAACCATATTGTTTCAGACATTTTGAGGGAAACAGTATCACAATAGTGTTAGATGCTACGGAAATATTGACTCAAATGCCTTCGAACTTTCAACGTCAAGGCAATACTTTCTCGAGTTATAAACACTTCAACACAATCAAATTTCTATTAGGAATCTGTCCATCTGGAGCCATTATGTATGTCAGTGAAGGTTTTGAGGGTTCTATTTCAGATAAGGAATTATTTGAAAAAAGTGATATAGGTGAATTTTTGGAAGAAAATGACGTTATTATGGCAGATCGCGGATTCCTAATCCGAGATTTGTGTAATCAGAAGAGAATCAAACTGTATACTCCACCGATGCTCATGAGGCGAGCAAGATTGACTGCAGAAGAAAAATTGCTCACAAAAAAAATTGCCAAAACACGGATCCATGTGAAGAGGGCTATAGGACGATTAAAGTCATATAGAATACTTGTAAAGAAGTGTCCTATACTACTGTACCCTATTTTGCCAAATATTTTCACCATCGCTGCATTTGTTGTCAATTTTGAAGATTGTTTAGTTACTTAATAATAAATTTAAAGTAAACCTGAATTTAACCTAATTTTACTATAAATTTAATACTATTTTACTGTTCCCAGCAACAACTTCCATTACTATTCACCATGGGATATAGTTCCTGTAGATTCGAGCCCCTGCCCTGGAGTCGGAATCATGTACTTGTATAAACTCAAAGAAAGTTATTTTATAAACAGAGAATTCTACCGAAAGTGCGTATGTAACGGTAAAGAATTCACGGCGCATGAATTCTCGAGGAAATTTTCTAGAGAATTTTTTAAATTCTTAAGGAAGTAATTTTACAAACTGAGGAAGTGATTTTATAAACTCTAAGATAGTGATTTTAATCGATACCTTTGTGAGTAGTAAGCTATAAGAATATATAATGCTTAGGGCAAATAATGGAATTTTCTTTTAGTGTTCACTGTATTATCAATGAAGAATTTTCAAAAATAAACATTATTCATAATATTATATTTCCATATCTTCATTGCTTATAGGAAGGAATATGTACCAAATATCAAGAAATAATGCTCTTAATTCTCACCTCACTTTCCTAGGATGCATTTGAAAACTTACTCTGGGTAAACTCTGAATGAAGCGTTCACAAACATATCTTAATATATATAATTCTTCTGTTCGTGGCTTTGTCACACAACTCCTCCTAAACGGCTGGGCCGATTTTGATGAAATTTTTTGTGTATATTCCAGTGAACTCGAGGATGGTTTAGAATCACAATTTAGTCCACTGGAAAATATTTTTCTTGGAAATTTTATACTTTAAAGGGGAAAATTTTATATTTTTGTTAGTTAATTCAGAAACTACTGGACCGATTTCAGAAATTTTTTCACTCTCAGAATGCTTCATCATTCCCGAGTGGCATATGCTATTTTTTTCACTGAAAAAAATTCAGACATCTACAAAAATTCCACAAATGTACGAAAATTTGCAATTTTCAAGCTATTGTTGCGTACGCTGCGAAAACCTGATGACTTACATTGATACAATGTATGACAAAAATGTGGCTCTTCAACAGTTCTACGAAAAAGTCCGCGAGAGCATATGTCTATCTCTCAAGATTAACTGAAAAAAACCCTCTGAATGTAATAAAAATGTTACCAAAATATTGCCTTATTTCAGAGGAGGTTTTTATGAATACGGTTTCGATCCTGATTCAAATAAATAAGCTATTCATCACAATTATTTAATAAAGAACAAAATTGCCCTTTACATAATTTGATTTAGATGAATACTTTAGAAGATATCGTAGGTTGAAGATAAAGCCGTATCCCGCATCAAATAATGATGCTGCCGTAGTAGACGTCAGTGAGAAACCGGCTACAGACTAGGGCTCAGAATTTTCGGGATGAGTCAATTCGAATATTCGTTTCATGCTTTTTTCGAATATTCGAATTTATTCGAATTTTCGAATTATTCAAATCTTCTTAATCTTCTGAATCTTATCTTATATTAATATATATAATTTTTCTGTTCGTGGCTTTGTCACACAACTCCTAAACGGCTGGCCCGATTTTGATGAAATTTTTTGTGTATATTCCAATGAATTCGAGGATGGTTTCGAATCAAAATTTAGTCCACTGGAAAATATTTTTCTTGGAAATTTTATACTTTAAAGGGGAAAAATTAATTTTTTGTTAGTTAATTCAAAAACTACTGGACCGATTTCAGAAATTTTTTCACTCTCAGAATGCTTTATCATTCTCGGGTGGCGTATGCTATATTTTTCACTGAAAAAAATTCAGACATCTACAAAAATTCCAAAAATGTAAGAAAATTTGCAATTTTCAAGCTTTTGTTGCGTACGCTGCGAAAACCATATGACTTACATTGATACAATGTATGACAAAAATGTGGCTCTTCAACAGTTCTACAAGAAAGTCCGCGAGAGCATATGTCTATCTCTCAAGGTTAACTGAAAAAAACCCTCTGAATGTAATAAAAATGTTACCAAAATATTGCCTTATTTCAGAGGAGGTTTTTATGAATACGGTTTCGATCCTGATTCAAATAAATAAGGTATTCATCACAATCATTTAATAAAGACGTCAGTGAGAAACCGGCTACAGACTAGGGCTCGGAATTTTCGGGATGAGTCAATTCGAATATTCGTTTCATGCTTTTTTCGAATATTCGAATTTATTCGAATTTTCGAATTATTCAAATTATTCTAATATTATTCGAATTTAGTAGAGCCCTCTACACAAATACCCGCTTCCCGTACGGAAAGATATCAGTTGTTTTTTTTGTCTAATATCGCATCGCATTGATTTCCTATTTTATTGGAAAAAAGTGGAGAGATAGAGGACCTCATTTAATATTTGGGGTGTTTTATCCTTTTTTCATGAAGCTGTTCAGCTGTGAGGTGTACGTGATAATAGTTCTCTTTAGGGCAGTCCAACGATCTGTCACGGTTAGCTGATTGCCTGCTGAGCCTTGTGGACCGACGTAAACAAACCGATTTCTAAGTCTTCACAGAGGCTTGGAATCAATACCATCGCAGATATTTTATTGATTTTCAAACGATATAGGCATATTTTAGTTGTTTTGTGTGGTAGATTACGAGTGTGAATTCCTGTTATCCTTTGTTTTGCGACCTGCACGTCCCCAGCGGCCATATTTAATTGTTTTGTTGGAGTGGCCTATTGTGCCCCAATGTTAACTGGTACAAATTGAAGGTTTTTCCATACTTCGGCATTTCTTCTTCAAACGAATCTTGGGTCTGTTCTGAAATCTGCATTCGTTTTATTGCTCTTTGTTTGCACATTTCACTAAATACAAACGTGCGTCGCCGTCGGGCTAGGGGCAATAAAAATGTGTCATTGCAAAGAGGGTTTTTGCTGGATCTCAACCAAATTGCCGATATTTGGACATAAATATGTTATACTCTGTTCAAATATAAGAGAAAGCAAACAAACAAACCAAATCGGTTTATTTTGCTTAAACCTGATATTTTATTGGTCAAACGGTCTTATTTACAACTGTGAACTACCCTCGATTGGCCTCTGGACGGAAACTACCTGAATACGCCAGGCCTTACTGCGCGACTTTGTTGTGATGTCTCTTATATTTGAACAGTGTTTCGATAGTAGGCCGTGTGAGAGGGTGAGCTGCGAACGGATTCAGAAAAATTTAGTGTTATCATTGTGTTTGGATAAGTGACATTCTAATTGTGAAAGTGTTAAAGTTTTTGAAGTATACGTAAAAAACTATACGTTTTGCAAACTAAGTGTGATATCACAGTGAGTATTTTACATGATTTTTTATCAATTTTACTCGCAAGATAATCAATAAATATTCGAACATACTAATTTATTCATTCAATGATTTCATAATACTTATTTTCAATCGTTTTTATTTCAAACTAGCTGGCCCACTAAAAATGTGGTTCATCAAAGGTACTACAATGAGAGAATTTTTGAAACATTGAAAACAAAAAGTTAAATTAAATATGCACAACAATAATGTTACGCTTCAATAAAGTTGAGTCTTTTCATGTAAATAAAAATGTACACACCTTTTTCAATGTAATTAAATTATTTGTATATTTTGTATCTATTTACTTTAATTTCGCCTAATATATCTCCTACTTGAAAAAATACCAATGGTTAGTTAATACAACTTTATCTACTCCTATTAATTTATATATTCATTATTCAAATGCTTTTGAGCAATTAATAGTATTTGTAAACAAACAACGTGAGTTATAATAACTCACTACTATAACTCACTATAATAAATCAGAAAAGATTTACGAACCGGCTCTGTGCTTTTTCTACAAGCCGGTTGGCCGAAAGGGAACAGTCCATTATTGATATTGAGGGGAGGAATGTCACTTGAATAATTTTGACGTTTTCAAATTAAGTTGATAACTAATTATTGTGAATATTTTGCTCGAAAGAATTAATTCAGATAATGAAGATGAAGTATTATGTACACCTCCAGAAGTAAGACGAGCTGCTAATATTACCATACAGAATTTATCGCCCGAAAATTTAAACTAAAATTTTTATCGTACTGTTGTAGGTCACTATTGAGACTTGTCAATAAAGTTCTTTCTCTGTACTTGTATCTTAGTATTTATTGTTAAAGTCGTAGATAAAGTATAGTATTCAACTTGCGGTAATGGTCATAACTCACTTGATGAATTACAGCACTCGCCTACGGCTCGCGCTGCAAACTTCATCTGCGTGAGTTATGACCTACATTACCGCTCGTTAAATAATATACTATTATGTATCTCTGAGGCGAAACAAAGTTCGCCGGGCCAGCTAGTTATATATATATATTAACAATACTTTTCTCTTTTACTTTTTCGAAGTATGCTCTACAAGTATATTCGTACTAACACTCTCGGACTAAGTTTCTGAATGCAACCCTTGAACTCTTAAGCAATTTAAGTTTATTTATTTATATATTGTTATATTATGAATTTGGCATGCCATTAGATATAGGTTTAAAATCATTAATAAAACTAAAAAATTAAGTAAGCACTGTTTTATTTATTATAATGATCCTTCTGTGTGATTTTTATTAGATTATCCCAAGATCAACCGGTGTTAAATCTCTAATAACTTTCATCGTAAATACCTCTGGAATATAAATATTGCTATAAAATTTTCTAACATTTGTTTTTATTTCCCTCACAACTTCTGGGTAGTCCCTCCTAAACATTGGAATGACCATCATATCTGCTGGACACCAAACAATCAGCATACATTTATCAACTTGAAGAATCTCTAACGTCATGATTATTTGATAAAGGTATGGGTGCTTCCGTTTGACACTTATTGAATTATTCTTCTTTTCCAAAAAAAAAAAGAATTGCTTTGAGATTTCGACAAGTGCGTATCAAAATTGTAAATGCCTCTGCACTCTTCCAATACCTTTGGACATTTTATTTCGATTATATGGTCGATTTCATTACCTATCATCACAACACCATCTGGGCTTGTGGCCATATATGGATGATTAACATTTAACACCAGTCCCTTTTCAACAAGAGACTGATTTTCATTCAGAATTTTGGCGTACTCCTGCCTTGCCACCATCTCATTGGCCTTTCCATTGGCCATAGCCACAGTTGTGATTGCTTTGGTTTCCCTCCACAGATTCTTCAATAGGAAATTTTTTTTTGCCCTGTTGCTAATTAATTGGGTGGTCACAATTTTTGCGTTTGAAGAGGTGATGAAATATGACCTCCATTTCAACCAGTCCTCACATCCTTGTGGTGAAGTTCGAGGTATTTCAACCAGTTCCTCACCTTTTGAGATTTCCTTCAATATTAAATGTAAATTTGCCATAAATTGTTTTGACTGCTGTTTCAAAACATCAATTTCTTCATCATTATAATCAAAATCTTCATATTTCATATAAAATATTGACTGGAACATGCAATTGTCACCAGCCTTTTGTAAATCAGTTACAAAATCGTTCTCATTGAACGTTTTCACATAACCTTCAGTCCTTGGATCAAAATTGGCTCGTTCAGATCTAAACCTCTTTATAGGGTAAACAGCCGATTTAACTGCTGCTGGGTTGCGCTTTTTTGATCCAAGGCCCCATCTGCGGGGTTGACTAGTAGCTGATAGTTTTGTGTGTCCATGTTTTTCAACATATTCACAGACACATGACTGCATTTTCCCAGGGCTGACTGCTCGCACTCGCAAATGCCTTTCTTACTGCTCCAGACGTTTTGTTCAAAATAAGGCGAACAGAATACTGCAAGGTCTTCTGGAAGGATGAGAGACACTTACATTTACACAAATACATATTATTAACTTCCCCATCTTCAAAATCACTTATGTGATCACTTCTCACATATTGGTGACCTCTTCTAAATGGTTTTACTGTAGTGACTGACTGGTCAGCTACTTCCAATATCTTTGGGTCGTCACTCTCAACATTCTCACCAACAATATATGTATAAATATGCCCTTTGTTGAAATACAATGGAACATTGTAACTTGGAAACTTTCCCCATACAACTCCTTCAAAGAGCGATTCATCAGCATTACTGCTAGAACCTGGCTTGGCATTATTTTTTAAATCATACCATTTTCCTCCATCAACACCACTGAATATATTTCCTTCGTTACTAGCATTCACACAGTTCTGTATTCTGAAAATAAAAATGTATTTGTATTACTTGCATTGACTTAAAATGGGTGATTTTCAACAGGCTAAAATTCTACTTGAATAGAATTTCTCATCTCACTCAAAATATTATGAATACCTAATAAATATCATCAATTTTCCTAATAGAACAATATGCATTTTAATCCATACCTTGAAATAAGTTCAGCCTTGGTTCCTACTTTTTTCAACCCTCTGCATTCTAACCAGCGTTGTAGTTTTAGTACGGAATGTGAGTCTAGTGACACATCATCTGGTAAGACTGCACCAGGGACATCTTCAGGGCACAGAGAAGACATTTTCTAAAAAAAAATAAAAAACTGAGAACCATTTGGACCCAACCACAATGGACGAAAAATTATTTAACTTGAAAGTATGGAAACTAACTTACCTGATTCGTTAGTAGAGTGAATTTCGATGTAAAAATCAAATATGAGAAATAATTCTTGTAGCAACGCTTAATGTTGTCAATGTGCTGTATAGCAGTATAGCTTACAAAATACAAGAAAACAAGAATGCGTTCAAGCAAAGATTATACACATAACCAAAACTTTCACATAACATAACCATAAATGGCTTAGATGGTCACAGATTACTCTTTCACTTCTTTCTTCTTTATCCGTAAAAATGACATTTGTCAATGAAATATGTCGATTGTCACAAGAAGTAGTGATACCAACATAAATGTCAACCAATCAGCAATCGAGGTTATGAAAATCTTCTTTTCTTTTTAACAGTCAACTCTAGAAAGCTCGATAGAATTTCATAAATATATTTGATCATTGCGGAAAGAATGAAGTAGGTTTCGTTAGAAAGCAATCATTCCCTGATGGTAGACCTTTTAGACCTTTTTCTAGGTTGGCAAACATGTATGGAAGTCCTCCATTGCAGAGAAAGTGTGAGGAGACTGTTGAGCTTGCGAGCGGGTAGATGAAACATAGAGGGCTAGAGATAGCCCCACAAAAGACAGAGCTGCTCGTGGTGAAGGGCCCTAGAAATTTGGGAGGTTTCTATGCCAGGTTTGCCGGAGTAAGGATCGAGCCAACAAAGGTGATAAAGTACCTGGGAGTGAAGATGAGCAAGGGCCCCTTCCTCGCCAATTATCTGGAGTATATCACTGAAAAAGCGGCTATGAAAGCAGACACCATGGGGAGGCTCCTGCCCAACATAGGGGGTCCTCTGTATTTTAGGAGGAGAGTACTGAGCGCGACAGTACACAGCGTATTGACATATGCGGCGCCAGTCTGGAGAGACGAGTTGAAGAAAGGAAAATACATGAAGAAGATAATCAGTGCACAGAGACGTTGCCTCAGCGTACCGCACGGTCCTGCGGAGGCCGTGCAGGTAGTGGCCGGCTTTCCACCGGCTGACCTTATGGTAGCGGAAGCATGCTTCCTCTTTAAGATAGGAAGCAGACTGCAGGGGCACAGAGCGATGGCCCCTGAGGAAATGGAAACAAAGGTGGGAGAGTGGCGGAACCGTGGCAAACTGGACTCGAAGGCTTATAGTCAATGTCCAGGAATGGATAAATTGCCAACATCGCAGAACTTGCTATTTCCTCACGCAGTTCCTTACAGGACACGGGTCTTTTGGCACATACACTTCTAGAATAGGGAAAACGGCGACGGATGAATGCCACGTGTGCGGAACTCAAGAGAGCCCCCAACACGTCTTCTACGAGTATGCAAGATTCTCACAGGAGAGAGCTGCCCTGGAGAGGGACATAGGACACCTCCCGGAACTCGACGGAATCATCCCGTTTATGGGATATTTCTTTCAAGAATTAAGGATGATGTAGAAAGTGAAACAATAAAGGACTACATACAGGAGAAACTTGAAGTGGAAATATCTACAATCTATGTTAAGGAAGTGTCTTTGAAAATTCCCAGGAAAGACAATAAATGTTTTATAATAGGTGTAAACTTCGAGCATAAGGATAAAATCTATGATGCAGCATTATGGCCCTCAGGGATAGCCTTTAGTCGTTTTGACTTCAGAAGAGGACATCATTTTTTGGAGCAAACAAACCTAAAAAATTAGATATAAAAGTACAACATGAATTGGAAATAATCCATCAAAATTTACAATCAATAGGAAATGCCAGAGATCAACTGGAGTTGATGACAAAAGATAGGAAAAAACTGGGTGTTCTGTGCTTAACAGAGCACTGGAAAACTTATGATCAGTTAAGAAATTATGCTATACCAAATTTTAGACTAGCAACTGCATTTTGTCGAAACAAAAATGAACATGGTGGTAGTGCTATTTATGTCAAAAATGATATCAGATTTAAGGTGAGAGAGGATATAATGAGGATGTCAATTAAGATGGTAGTGGAAATATCAGCAATTGAAATTATCTTAGGTACAGAAGCATCTTTAGTATTAGCAATTTATCGGCCATCAGGTGAAGCAGACATTTTTTTCGATACACTTGAAAAAATATTAAATGTTTTGAGTGGAAACAAGAGAATTATTATAACGGGTGATTTCAACATAAACATGCTGAATCAAAATCACAGCAATACACAAATATTCAAGCAACTCTTGTACTCATATGGTGTAACTCCAACGATTATGGAACCTACAAGAATTACAGCAACTACAAAAACTTGTATCGATAACATCTTGACGAATTATACAGAATATGAAGCGGGGACATTTCCAAACCATATGTCAGATCATAATACCACCCAAACCATTACTTTAAAATGGAGAAGTACTGAAATAAGTCGGAATTACATATACAGGGTGATTCCGGAGGAGACCGTCAGATTTTAGGTGAAGTATACACTAGTTAAGGCAGTTTCGAAACAATGTTTGGTTTATGGTTGGGGGCCTTTAATGAGAGTCTACAGGGTGATTTGTCCGATTCGACCAATTTTTCTTTTATTCATAACTTTGGTATGGCTTGATCAATCATGATGAAATTTTCAGTGTAGAACAATATGATTATCTTCTTTCAATAATTCCAACACTTGTTCAAAAATACAGGGTGGGAATTATGAAAAGTTCAGATTAAGTATGCAGGTTGAAAAAACACCCTGTACATTCCGTTTTCAGAAATTTTCTACTAGCTTCAGATTCTACCATAAGTTTACATTACTGGAGCGTTTTAATTTTTTTTGGCACACGTCCATTTTTCCCAGAAAAATTTTTCAAAGATGAACAATATCGTTTTTTCGCTCCAAGGCATTGAGAATATTCTGAACTAGATGGTAAAGCTGTATCGTCCAATGATACAAAGCTCTTCTTGAGTCCTAAAATAAATTTTTCAAATTCGAAATTCATTTTTGATCGCTCTTATTCAGATGTATAAAATCATCTAATTCAAAAAATTTCTTTATACGTACGTCAAATTAGTACCGAATTAGGAATTTCGCAGAGCAAAGTGAGCAAGACTTTGAAGAAAGAACAATTCCACACATACCACTACCAAAAGGTGCAAGAACTGTTGCCACAAGATCTGCCCCAACGATTACAATTTTGTCGCTGGGTTATTAGTCACCAACGAACTATTTTTCGTATTCTATTCAGCGACGAGGCTATGTTCACTAAGAATGGAATTTTTAATATCCACAATTCCCACGAATGGGCAAGAGACAACCCGCATTTGAAGAAGAGTCATAATACACAACACAGATTTTCTGCCAATATTTGGCTTGGAACAATAGACGGAAATTTAGTTGGCCCTCACATTTTTGCGGAAAGATTAAATGGTGAAATTTACCTAGATTTTTTGGAAAATATTTTACCAAATTTATTGGAAAATGTACATATCCGCTCTATGTACTTTCAGCATGACGGAGCACCACCTCACTTTGCATTGAATGTGAGAAATCACCTGGATGTAAATTATCCGAACAGATGGATTGGTCGTGGAGGCCCTATTGCTTGGCCACAAAGATCACCTGATTTGAACCCTTCAGACTATTTTGTGTGGGGATATCTGAAAACAAGAGTTTATAAGGTTGAAATTAGAAGTAGAGAACACCTAGTTGAAAGGATTTTCGAGGAATGTAATATCTCGAAGCAAAATCCATCCCTCATTAGAAGGTCAATTGGAAATTTAATAAAAAGGTCTCGAATATGTATTCAAAAAAGGGGAAATCATTTCGAACATTCTATGTAAATTTTGTGTTAATCCTTAGTTTTGCCGTTCATGATATGTTTCGAATGTTTATTCTGTAGTTGTAGATTTTTTGGTTTAAGTAGGTAGGTATACAGATATTTTCCTGATTAAATGATTTTATACATCAGAATATGAGTGATTAAATATGAATTTCGAATTTGAAAGAACTACTTTAGGACTCAGGAAGAGCTTTGTATCATTGGACGACACCGGTTTACATTCTAGTTCAGAATATTCTCAATGCCTTGGAGCGAAATAACGATATTGTTCATCCTTGAAAAATTTTTCTAGGAAAACTGGATGTGTGCCAAAAAAATTAAAAACGCTCCAGTAATGTAAACTCATGATAGAATCTGAAGCATGTAGAAAATTTTTGAAAACGGAATGTACAGGGTGTTTTTTCAACCTGCAAACTTAATCTGAACTTATCATAATTCCCACCATGTATTTTTGAGAAAGTGTTGGAATTATTGAAAGAAGACAATCATATTGTTCTACACTGAAAATTTCATCAAGATTGATCAAGCCACACCAAAAATATGAATAAAAGAAAAATCGGTCGAATCGGACAAATCACCCTGTAGACTCTCATTAAAGGCCCCCAACCATAAACCAAGCATTGTTTCGAAACTGCCTTAACTAGTGTATACTTCACCTAAAATCTGACGGTCTCCTCCGGAATCACCCTGTATAAAAGAGTTGTAAATGAGTATACACTGTCAGTCCTCAAAGAAGAACTTAAAGAAGAAAATTGGGATGGAATTTGGGAAATTCCACAAGAAAATGTCGATGAGCAATGGAACTCTTTTTTGGAAAGCTACACAGAACACTTCAAATATGCTTGTCCATTGAAAAAAATTGATAAGGCACACAATACAAAGAAACTATTGAAAATGAAACCTAATGAGGAGCAGATTAATTGTAAGAAAAAGCTTGACATACTTTATACCCTCAAGACTTTCAATCAAAGCTATAATGAGGATTACAAAAAAGTGAAAAGGGAATATGACTCTATCTTGAGAAAACAGAAATGCCAAGTATACAAAGGAAAAATACTTACTTCAGATAATAAAAGCAAAAGTCTATGGCAATGTGTGAAGGATATCAAAGGAGCGGAAAGCAGAGAGTCAATACGGTTAGAGGGAAATCCAAAACAAATAGCAACTGATTTCAATCATCATTTCTCTACAGCGGCATTAGAACTCATAAACAGAATGAGGGATGTTCCTTTCACACATAATATTGAACGTGTAACTGAAAAACTCATCTTCAGACAAATAACTGAGAATGAGGTGCTATTGGCTTGTTCCAAGTTAAAAAATAAAGATAGTTGTGGCATAGATGGTATTTCTAATAGAGTTATCAAGAGCTCCATAGACTTAATACTTCAACCACTAACATATATTATCAACAATATGCTAACCTATGGAATATTCCCACAGCAATTAAAAGAAGCAAAGGTAATACCGATTTATAAGAAAGGAGATGCTAATGAAATGTCTAATTATAGGCCGGTTAGTATATTACCATCCTTTTCGAAAATATTTGAATTGATAATTGCAGATCAACTTCTGGAATTTCTCTTGGAGAAAGATATATTAGCATCCTCACAACATGCCTATATTAAAGGAAAATCAACAAATACTGCCATTTATTATTTCATAGTAGAAATAGTGGAGGCATTTGAAGAAAAAGATCTGACCATGGGCATTTTCCTAGACCTATCAAAAGCTTTTGATAGCCTATCACATCAACATCTAGTGCATAAAATGGAACAACTTGGGGTGAGAGACAAGTCATCTGATCTGATAAATTCATATCTACAAAATAGAAAACAATACGTTTACATAGAGAAACCTGAAGGGCAAGCTTTATCAGATGCTGAAGAACTGAAACTAGGAGTACCACAAGGAAGTATTTTGGGGCCACTATTATTCATTATCTATCTCAATGATATTGAAGATTGTATCAGGAATAAGAACTTCACATCTTTGACAAATTATGCAGATGACACAAATATTCTTATCAAAGCAAAAGAATATAATGAATTGATACAGAGGACATCAGAAGTGGTGGAAAACATCAAAGAATGGTTTTTAAAAAATAAACTGCATATGAATGAAGGGAAAACTAATGCAATACTGTTCAAGTCTACACATTCAACTTTTGAGACCCCAAAGGAGGTTATGATAACAGCAAGAACACAAGAACTAACTTCATTCACGAAGTTTTTAGGAATTTACGTGGATGATACACTGAGGTGGGAGGAACATATTTCAAACCTGGGAAGCAGCCTGGCCTCAGTCTGCTACTCTTTAAGTGTACTGGCGAGATATCTGGATAACTTCTCCATGAAAACCATCTATCATGCGGTATTTGAGTCAAAAGCAAGGTATGGAATCATGTTTTATGGCCATGCATCTAAATCAATGCAAATATCCATCCTCCAGAAAAGAGCACTCCGAATTATTCTCAAACTGGGATACAGAGAATCATGCAGAGGAAAATTTAGAGAAAATGGAATTTTGACTATCACAGCAATGCACATACAGGAATGTCTGATTTTTGTATTCAAAAACAAGAACCTTTTTGAATTGAACTCATCCAACATATATAACACAAGGAAAACAAATCTAAAATATCCAATTCACAGAAGAACATCTACAGAGAAAGGACCCAAATACAAATGTATAAAATATTTCAACATAATGCCAGACACAATAAAGAATGAAACTAGACCAAAGAATTATAAGAAACAAATATACAAGATGCTGCTCAACATAGAACCCTATAATGTTGAAGAATTTTTCAACGCGGCTAAAGATTGGAAGGATAATACAGCTGGATAGCAGACTCTGTGCTTTTGATTTTTCTTTTTTGACGTAATTTCATTTCAAAGTTTACTTTAGTAACATTGTAACTTTTATCTGAAATAAATATTATCTTATCTTATGTTGGCGGACAGGTCAGGCTGGAACAAAATCTATGAATACATAGTAGGAGTCATGAGGAGGAAGGAAATGGAGGACAGGCAGAGGGAGACGGAAAATCGTGACTCATGATGCTCAAAAGGAAAAACACACCGGGTTGGAAGTGGAGGATGGACATAGGAAGTCTGATACATGATGATCCAGGGAAGAAGGAACATACTGGGTTACGCACCTGATGTACGGGTTTGCAGCCTATTTCCAGGTGGTGATGATACCCAGGAAAAGAGGAGGGTGGTTTAGTGGGTGAGAGTCCCACACGAATCCGCAGCAAATATTCAGATCCACCAACTTTTCTACCGGCCCGCTGCGGAGACGGCATAAGCTTAACCCTACCTCAGGGCCAAAAAAAAAGGTGCGATGGTCATCACCTTGTCGTGGTGCACGGGCTTAAGTAGTTGCGAGGAATCTCAAGACTCGTTTTGAGGGGAGCAATGAGAACCAAGAATGACCAACAACAACAGGAAGTAACTATGACGTTTTGGCTCCCAGAGCTCATGAATTCATGGACTCGGGGCAGACCCAAAGAGTAATGTTAGTACTTCACTGTTGTATTTCCTTATGCGTTCCCCACTACAAAAGTTTATACGTTACAGGAAACAACGAACGAAAATGACAGTGGGGGAAACAAAGAAGAGGACCTCAAGCCAGAGAGAAGAACAGGAATGACCAACGGGAAGCAACTATAACTCTGCTGGCCAAAAAGTGTAATGTTAGGGCTTCCCACCAAGTCGAAATTGGGTGTGGATTAACTATGGTTTACTTAGCACCTGGAGTCTGTGGACTCCGGGTAGACCCAAGGAGTAATGTTAGTGCTCCACACCACAAACCCTGAATCTGAATTCCTTCCGGCTTCGGTTCGCATAAGGAAGCAGCGTGGTTAACTATGGCTGCCTTGGCCCCCCAAATCCACAGATAAGGGGTAGACCCAAGTAGTAACGTTAGTACCACATGACAGAAGTAACTATGACTCTATTGGCCCCTCGAATCCACGGACTCGGGGTAGACCCAAAGAGCATTGTTAGTACTTCGAACCAAGTCGGGTGAGCAGTAACTATGACTCACTTGGCCCCCAGAGTCGCCTGCAGACTCTGGGCAGACCCAAGGAGTAACGTTAGTACTTCACACCACAATATCCCGAACCCAAATTCCTTCCAATCCAAGGGCTCGTGTCTGAGCGTGCGCTAAGATCGATAGATCTTAGTGCCCAACCTGGGCTCGAATGCCTGGAAGACGCTGGAGACAGAGCTAGCAAGCAAAGGCTTCGGGAGATTAACAGGAGCAAGTGGCGTGGTAAACTATGGCTATCTTGGCCCCCCAGTCTGCGGACAAGGGGTAGACCCAAGGAGTAATGTTAGTACCACCTGCAAGAAGCACATAGATATAGATCCAAGGGGCACAGATTGTAGTTACGTCAGAGAGACTATGACTTACTTGGCCCTCAAGAATCCCGGATTCAGAGGAGACCCAAGGAGTAACGTTAATGTCTGGCAGACACCGCAACCTCATTGTGTAATCTCCCGAGGGACCGGGGCTATAACGGCTGACCTAGGATGAGTTCTGTTGACCACCGAAAGTGAGCCTAGCCAAGACCTTCCGAGGATCTACCCCTACATGCTGGTGTTCCATAATCAAAGCCAGGGGGAAAACACGGAACGGAGGTCGAGCCAGTCGATGGACCTCTCACGAGGACCTACGGACTGTAAGACCGGAATTCGGGGCGCGAGCTCCTCCCTACATCCCCAACATCCAAGTAGGGTAAGGATTGAGCTATTCCGAAAGGGTTATGCCGTGAAATACCAATCGCCTTGGTGAACCGGCTGGCCTAAATCAACAAAGCACTTTAGTCGGAATCGGAGTCCTTGTGGTTCCGACTTTAGTGTAGAGGAGGGGGTTTTAGTGGGTGAAAGTCCCACACGAATCCGCAGTACTGCACAGCCGGCTGCGGAGAAGGCCATAGGCTTTCCCCCCACCTCTTGGCACAAAAAAAAAGGCTAGGTTAGGTTAGGTTCCCTCACCTGGGTAGCACCTTGTCGCGGTGTGTGGGCTTAAGTACCTGCGATGACTCTTTGGAGCTATGTCGGAGAGGGTAACCCATGCCGAACAGGTCCTAAGAGGAGCAGCGAAAACTAAGACTGCCCACTCCTCATGGTAAGGTCAGTCCCAGCCTTCACCAATTCCCTTAAAACAATACTTACCTATGTTCCCCCTCCGACGCTATTAGGTTTACCGAGGGCTAGGAGGTATCCTCTTTGATCACCCTACCCTATCCTCAATTTTCCTTTCCCGCGGACGGCTAATAAATTGGTGATGACTTGGCTACTCTTTAGGACAGGGATGTGTGCTTGCACTGCCCTGAATATAAATAATGGATAATGCCTAAGAAAAAAAGAATCGTCTACGGTGCAGGGGAGGGATACCCCACTATCACAGTGAAGAGAGGGGACAAGACGTGGAGTCTACGGCGAGGCAGCACGATCCGGGAGACACCGGTGGGAGATCAAGGATCGTATAAAGTGATATAACGGAGGACGCGGTCTTCGGGAGGAGCTCTGAAATCCAGAGAACTCCTCCACAAGGAGCTCACGTACGACCAGAACAGCCTGAGACGAAAGTTTTAACTAGCTCGCTCAAAATGGTGGTAGAAACCGAGATAACAGGGGAGGAAGAGAATAAAGAAAAAGTCGAGGACGAGGCCAGCTTTTTCCAATGGCTGATTGGAAATGATAACCCCAACAAGAGGAAAAGGATCGATGTGTCGTCGAGAAATATCACATTGAACACCGAGAGGTACTCAACTTTGTTGGATACAATTGCGGCAGCAGAAGGGGCGATAGGTAAAATATTAGAGGAGGAGACCACTCTGTCAGATATGGCACTGCAAGATCTGGCAGAAACGAGACGAAAACTGAGAGCAGAAGGACATAGGTCATTCTGAGTCGTACCCAAAGGAAAGTAGGGAGTTTGGAGTACAGACCGAGGAATGAAGATGAAGATGAAGAGCGCATCAAGCTGGAGATCAGGGATGAAATTCAGGGAATAAGAGATGAGAGAGACTTAATGAAAGTTGTCAATAGAGAATGGCCGCAGTCGGCCTATAAGGTGATAGTGAAGAACCAAAATGTAACCAGTATGGACGTGACGGGGACTATAATCGTCATCGCGGATCAGAGGACCATAAAAGATATCAAATACCTCAGACCCCTAATTGGTTCGTCCAGAAAAATGTTTAAATTCATCAGGGACAGAAAACTGAAGGCAGGACAGATCATCAGTCATAGAGCGGAGGACTATATCGAAGTCGATGGACAGCAGATCCGGGATAGCGCAAGAGTTTGCTTTGCGGCCCTCCCCGTGGATGGAGATTATGGCAGGGAGTACTCCCTATATAAATTGGGTCGAAAAATCATCGGGTTAATGGAAAAAGGTGAGAGCTTACACATAGCCGTGGAAGCAAATATACCAGGGTAGGAGGAAAGGAAGATTCTTCAGCGCGCTATGGACAGCCACGAAGGAATAATCAATCTGCATGATAAACCTATTGAAATAAATCAAGGGAATAAGGAGCGGCAGTTTATTAATGATGCCGTGCTTGTAAGGGGAACTAAAGGTTGTGCCTATGCGGAACTGTTATCGGGCCTAAAGAAAGGGCTAAGCGGTGAAGGAATTTTAAAGGAAGAAATGAAAATGGTGAGGCAAACTAGGGAGGGCCACATGCTGGTGGAGGTGAGAAAAGAGAGTAAGAAAATCGAGGATTTGTGCCAGAAAATAAGGAACACACCCCATATGGAGTCTGCAAGCAAGATAGGAAGGGAGGTAAGGAAGGCGGTGGACATAAATATATGGGATTGACTTGGACGTGAGCGAGAGGGAGGTGGGGGAAGCGATAGCGAGCGTGTTGGAAGCACATGGAATAGAGGGAAGTGTAAATATAAGAGCTCTAAGACCAATGAACGGGGAAAGGAAGGCAGCAACAGCTGTAGGAAGACCCGAGGCAGTTCAAAAATTGATAGATATAGGGAAAATCAAGATCAGCTTCTTCTTGGCAGATATCAAAAAAAGGGATGAAGAGGTTAGATGTAATAGGTGCTGGGGAAGTGGACACTATGCGAGGGACTGCAGAGGGGTGGACCGAACTTTACTTTGCAGAAACTGCTCCAAAGAGGGGCACAGGGTGCAGGAGTGCAATAGCGATCCGTACTGTTTGGAGTGCAGAGTGGTGGGGCATCGAACGGCGAGTGGCGTTGCAGATGGACAGATGCAAAAAGGATGGAGACACATGCAGATTGAGGGAGTGGGACGATGGCTGATCAAGCGGTCACTACCACCCTCCGCAGAGTGGAGAGAGAGTATTCTCAAAAATCTAAGGGGGGTTAATAGGGAAAGAAAAAAACAAATAGCAGTAAGGGGAGAGGAGGAGAGAAAGCTAAACAAACCTTTTTTATATTTGGGTAGCCTCAGTTCGACAATTTTATCTATTTATTTATTCAAAGTTCGTCTATTTATATATATCCATTCATTTTATTCGGAGTTCTATTTATATATATTTGTTTACTTGTTTATTTGTTTCTATTATTGATTTATTACTCATTTGACTCTATGTAATGGCAGAAAGAGCGCAGACGAAGCACGATAAAAATCTGAAGATTCTGCAGATCGAAGGCTGTGCATGATGTCGCCTGGGCGGCAGCCATGGCTGGAGGTTGTGACGTCATGATAATTTCAGAGCCAAACAAAACTCTGTGTAGGAAATTTGGGTGGGAAACTGACGAGAATATGGATGTGGCTGTGGCGATGGTGAACAGAGAAGTTGCAGTGGATGGGGTTCATAGAGAGGAGCACTATGTACATGTCGAGCTGGGCAGAGTTCACCTGTACGGAGTTTACATATCTCCGAACATCCAGAACACCCTCTACAAGAAGAAATTGGATACCGTCTGTTGGGACGCGAGCGCTCACGGCAGAAATGCCCTGATCGCGGGCGATATTAACTTGAAATCTGTGACTTGGGGAGCACCTTCAACGGATGTTAGGGGCGAGATGGTGGAGGAATGGCTTGCACAGATGGCGTGGGTGGCGGCGAACGACGGGACACCTACATTCATTTATTTATTTATTTATTTATTTATTAACAGTAAAGAGTCGAGGTAAAAACCTATAAATGACTCAGCATATAACAATAAAAAAAAAATGAACACAAAATTCTCAATAATCAACCGAAACAGCAAAACAATCAATAAAGTATGTCACTAAACTAAATCAGTTATCATACAGTCCAAGAAGATCTAACCGATTCTTAAACACATTGACACTGGGAGAGTTCACTACTTCATTTGGTAATTCATTCCAACCTTGAAAAACTCGGTTCGTAAGAAAATGCTGTCTTGGAGTCGTCCGGAAATTTTCCTTGCGGAGTTTGAAGTCATGTCCTCTCAGGTTGTTAACATTGAGTGAATATAGCTCGGACAAATCAAGACCAAGACATTCGTGCAAAGCCCTGTAAGTGAAAATAAGATCACCTCTATTCCTGCGGTCGGTAAATCTTGGTAAATTCATGATCTTTAAGCGGTCATCATAAGTGGGTCTTATAAGTCCATATGGTATACGGGTGGCCCAGCGCTGAACCGACTCCAACAACTCAACATCACCCTTGAGATTGGGACACCAGACAGGACCGGCAAACTCAAGAATAGGACGGACATAGGTCTTATATATGTTGCTGCACACTCTGGGGTCGCAATAGCGAAATGATCTCGAGATGAGGTATATTGTCTTTCGAGCCCTAGCACAAATATTCTGAATGTGTTCAGACCAACTCAAATCGCTGGAAACAATTACGCCAAGATCGTTGTGCGAGGAAGTTTGCCTCAGCTGGCGTCCAGCCAACACATAGCGAGAACGAGGATTCTTCATACCAGTGTAGAGAACGACACATTTGTCGAGGTTCAAAGGTAGCAGCCAATCATTACACCATCTGAGTAAAGCATTAAGATCTTCTTGCAATATTTTATGGTCTGTGGCAGGAGCAAAAAGCTTAGTGTCATCCGCAAACATCGAGCACAAAACCCTCAAGAAGGTAGGCATATCAGACGTGTAAAGAAGAAATAACAGTGGTCCCAAAACGGACCCTTGAGGTACCCCACTAGCTACATGTCTAGTAGTGGAAGCAGATCCAGAAACCCTCACAAAGAACTCTCTTCCACTCAGGAAAGCTCGAATCCATTCCAGAAGTGCACCTCTTATCCCGAACCATCTCAGCTTCGCAATGAGTCTCCTCAACGGCACCCTGTCAAACGCTCTCGAGAAGTCCAGGTAAACAACATCAACAGGGATACCCGCATCATTACTCTTGGTCCAGTTATCCAGGCACTGGAAAATGTTGGTAACGACCGATCTACCGGGCAGAAACCCATGCTGGCAGTCCGGAATTAAGTTATTGGTGAGAGAAAATTCCCTCATTTGATTCGCAATAATTCTCTCCATGGTTTTGCATGCGAGTGACGTCAAGCTGATTGGTCGATAATTCTGTGGAGAAAATTTATCACCCTTCTTAAATACAGGAGTGATTGACGCCTTCAACCAGGAAGATGGTAAAGTGCCCGACCGGAAGGACTCCGCAAAAATAAGAGTTAGTGGTCCTGACAACGATGCTGCACAAGACCTCAAAAGTTGGGCCGTCAAGCCGTCAGGGCCCGGTGCCGACGATGTGCTGAGACCCTCAAGCTGCCTCTGAACAGTCTCCCGGTCGAATTTAACCTCGCATAAGGATTGACCTGTATAGGGAGAATTTATATCTGGTATAGGACCATCAGGTTCATCGGAGAAAGAAGCCGAGAAAACATCAGCCAAAACTTCAGAGGTCTCTCGAGGGCTTCCGCACATCGAACCAGAAGCATCTCTCACTAGTGGAGTTGAAACTTTAGAGTTGAGGGATGATCGCACATATTTGAAGAATTTTTTTCGGTCACTGCTCAATCCGATTTTGGACTCATATTGCCTCTAAGCCTTCCTTATCTCTTGATCCAGGACATTAGAGTAAGAACGGTGGATACGGTAGTCACAATCGAGTCCACTGCGCAGGAATCGTTGCCAAAGAGTTTTCTTTTGACGGATTCTCTTCACCAAGCCAAAGTCAATCCATGGTTTGCAGACATTATGTACAATTTCCTTGCGTGAGGTGTTCGTCGAAACGGCATGTCCAACAACTTCCAGGAACCTGACCCACATCGAATCCACATCCAGGTCCCCCAATTCATTCTCCCACTCAACATCAGACAAGCATTGTGACACAGACTCATAATTTATTTATTTATTTATTTATTTAACTACGAATGAATACAAACAGGTACAAACCCAAAAACAGTATTCACAAATTCAAATACCATTACACTGTGCAACGAGAATCCACTCCATTAAATACTATCATTCATCTATTACACATTAACGAAAAAAAAAAAATTAACACTTTTATACATATACTCATTTACATATACAATCATCAAAATACTCTACAATGATCAAGAGAAAGTACAGAAAACACGAAGAAAAAGAGTCAAACCGACCGACCTCATCAGTGGGAAAAGCCTTCCCTCAACCGTCTTTTCAGACGACCAATGGAGAAGCTAAACAAATCAAAATCACAACAACGAATTGCTTCATTGCATGTTGTTAGCATCCTAGTTAGTCGGGAATTCTTCGAAATATTCGTTCTTTTAAAAGGAGGGTAGAAAAAATCCTGACGTCGCAATCTGAGATCTGGAACCGAAAACGGTATCTGCTGAAGGACATGTGACACCTGAAGACAGTTATTCAAAATTTTAAACAAAAATAAAATGTCAGATAATTTCCTTCTATCCGAAAGTCTTACTATATTAAATTTCTCACGAGCTTCCGTGTAATCATGATTTTCGATTATTATGTTGCTTCTAAAAGAGATAAATTTCAGAAATTTGTTTTGTACGCTTTCAAGTCGTCTTATGTAACAGCTATATTGGGGATTCCATATCACGGACGCGTAATTCAACCTACTGAATACGAAGGAATAATACAACGTAGCGAGAGTCCCACTCTCTCTGAAGGAACGGCCATGACGAAAAATATACCCGAGCATTCTATAGCTTGACTTAATAACCTCCTCTATATGTTGATCAAATAACAACTTCGAATCAAATATTACTCCCAAATCTTTAATATTGGTCAAACGTTGAAGGTAACGATTGTGAATTTCATACGAAAAATCTATTACCTTGAAATTTCTTGTAAAAGTTACCACGTGGCATTTTTCTAAGTTCAAAAAGAGAGAGTTTGCCTTACAATAGTCCGAGAGTCAATCAAGATCGCTCTGAATTTTTAGACAGTCATCCAGGCTAATTACTCTTCGGTATAATTTCAAATCATCGGCATAAAGTAAAAACTGCGTATGTTGAAAGCAAGTCGAGATATCATTAATATAAACTAAAAACAGCAAAGGCCCCAGGTGTGAACCCTGAGGCACTCCAGAAGTATTATAAAACATATTTGATCTTGTGCCATTTATAGTAACAAACTGACTTCGGTTCGAGATATAGGACTCCAGCCAACGCAACAAATCCCCACAAATTCCAACTTCAGCGAGTCGACGAGTCAAAACAGAATGACTTATTTTATCAAAAGCTTTCTGGAAATCGGTGTAAATAACATCAGTCTGACAACGGTTCTCAATACTGTCCTGAAGGTACTCAAAAAAGGTGAGAAGGTTTGTTTCAACATTCCTTCCCTTGAAAAAGCCGTGTTGTTGGTCAACTATAATCCGCTTTAGATGGATTCAATCGACCTCCTGTCAATGTTGGTTTTCTTCGATACAGTGAACTGTATTTTAGATTCAAGTGTTAAGTGGTCAGATTTTCCAAATGGTGGTAGGTAGTTGATATCCGAGATGAGGTCCTCATCATTAACTAATATCAAATCCAACAGAGACGGAATCTGACCGGCACGGAATCTAGTTGGCCTGGTCACAAGTTGAACAAGACTCGAGTTGAGAACCATTTCCGCATAAAAAGATGAAGCCGATTGGATAGACGGGCAGCTGCTAAGAGGTCAATTAATATCAGGAAGGTTGAAGTCTCCTGTAATAAGCAGATTTTTTTTCTCCTTAGATAGAGAGTCCAGATGGGCAGAAAACATACTGTCAAATTGACTAGCTCTCGGACGGTAGACACACCCCACAGTCAACTGGAATACGTGATGTATAGAGACTGTAGAAGAGAAAAATATAATATATCATCCCTCAGATAAATGCAAACTCCGCCATGCCCTACAGTAGTAGTACTATCAGCTCTATAAAGCTGATAATTTGGAATATTAACGATGGAATCTGCTACAGAGGGTCGGAGCCAGGATTCGGAAATAAAAATTATAGAGGGTTTGTAAGACTGTACGAAGACCAATAATTCAGGAAGTTTCGAAATTAGGGACTGGGCATTGGTGTAAATAAATTTCCACTCAATCACTGTCTGTGTTAGTTTTTTGCTGGAGTAACCGAAGTATTCACGATGGATGGAACTCCTTTCTTATATTTGATAGTTAGGCCTCTTTCACCCTTCACCTCCCTGTCCCTGAGCTCCTTTCGTAAACGCTGTAGTTCAGCAAGTTGGGTGGGTGTTTTATCATCTGTGACCGAAATATTCTTGTAAGTTTCGTTGAGAAGCAATTTTTTCTTATTCCTCAGCACAGATAACACATCTACAGCACTCTGGAGTGAGACCCTCAAAAGGAGTGGCCGCGAATTCGAAGGCCTACCCAGACGTTTTGTTCTAATCGTTTGAACGGGCACGTCTTCCCCAATCATACGTAGAATATTCAATGCCTCCAGCCTATCACCCTCTACAGAAGAAGACTCCGGAACATTATTAAGGATTAAATTAAACGATCTCCTCATACGTTCAAGCACTTCGTCAGATGAAATGACAGATTGCATTTCTTTACAAGGATCCATAGGAGCCGATAACTTCAAAACATTTACTTTCTGCTGAAGTTCCCTAACATGACTGCCAAGACTTGACTGCTGATCCTCCAGCGCAGCTATTTTCGCATGGCATACATCAATCTCATCCCGGTGCTCAGACAGAATAGACGAATGGTCCTCCAGTTTAGTACGGCACTTTGCGAGTTCCTCAACGATCACAGCCTGATTATCTTTAATCGATTTGACATCGTCAGCAATTGTAGTTATTTGCTGCATAAGTAGTGTAAAATGCACCATAGTGATTGGTTGATCTCCCTGAGACTTACTGCGAAGAGTTCGTTTACGAGAATCACAAGTGGGACACTGCCACTTAGTGTTAGATTCCCTCATATAATCAATCTCTGTTACCGATAAATTAACGCATCCTAAATGATAAGATTTTCTACATACAGAACACTGATGCGCTGATTCAGTGCTTCCAACAATTTGGGAACAAATCTGAGGCATACTAATAATCTCTCAAAGAATTCCCAAGAAAATAAAGTGGTTTCAGGAAAACAAATATTAAACTCTTCACTTCCTTGAGCCTGTAAGGAAGACTTACCACAGATGCGAAGGCCACGGCAAAGAAGGAAATAGGATTGTAGGAAGAAAAATCAAAGGAAAATTACGTAAATTCCCACCACCAAATATACCTGAAAATCAGCTCTCCGTCCCACGTATGACTTGGTGGGGTCTGAATTACTGAATAATTCGAACGTTGACTGTTCCCAACAATGTCCACAATATTCGGTGGGGAGTCGACGCACAATCAGTGCGCACAAGTAAAATTATAGAATATAAACAAATATCTCAAAAGGAATGGTGAGAAACAACAAATAATAATTGAAATTTCGATGACTACAGGGAATCCTCACGAAGTAGTTAATAGTATAATCTATAACAAGATATTACTCTTCAAAACTCACATACAATTCAGTCACCATCAAGACCACTACTACTAGAAAATAACTTTGACATAGAGCACTCGAAAGATACGTGTGTCTCGTTCGAACATTCATTCAGTTTATTCCATTATCGATATTTAGATATCGATTGAAATTTATTCTGGGAGGATTCTGCATCTCTTCATAAACACATACTAATAGATATTTGAATTTTTATTCCAATCACCAAGTAAGTGTCAAAAGAGGTTTCATTAAAACACTTTATGATAGAGCTAATTTAATTTCATCTACACCCGAAATTAGAAATAATGAAGTTAACTTTATTAAACATTTTCTTAGGGATAATCAATACCCCAAAAATTTTATTGAAAAAACAATATTAAATTTAGAGAGAAAAATGACTAATCAAAATCGTAATAATGATCAGGAACGACCAACAAACCGTCAAGAACAACCAAATTTGTTGTGTGTAATTCCTTATGTTAATGGCCTTTCAGAAAAAATAAGAAGAATCGGTTCGAAGTTCAACATACGAACTGTTTTTAAAACGCAAAATGATTTAAGATCTATATTAACAAAAACTAAACCTTTGAACGACAAACAAAAATCAAAAAATTGTATTTACAACATACCCTGTATTTGTGGTAAAACATATACAGGTGAAACGTCCAGACCTCTAGAAATAAGAAAACGCGAACATAAAAAAAATATTAAAATAGAGAAATTAATCGATCACAAATCGCAGATCACATTTGTTCTAATACGGGGGACCACATGATGGATTGGGACAACACTAAAATTTTAATGACGGAACCAGACCATTTTAAACGAAAAATTAAAGAGTCTACGTGTATTCTATTAGATCAAGATAATAATTTGGCAAATTGTTGGGTAGGAATAGATAATATTTGGATCAATTTACTAAAGAAGGAACTGTCATCCGGTAATTTCAAAATTAAATGAATCAACGTTTCTTTGCAGTCTCTGTTTCTGTGTGTTGACAATTAATGTCAAACAAAAACCACAACTCAGAAGATTTTCTAAAAAATAGATTTTTCGTCTGATGAAGGAGTCTGATATAGACTCCGAAACGTTACAGAATTATAATTTCAACGTTATTTATTTTGAGTTCATTGTCAGGCAACAATTTTTTCTAGTTAATTTGCTCCTGACAAATTATTGCAAGAATTTACGCAGGAGCAAATCCTTGATTTCATTTTTAATTGATTTTGTTTCAGAGATTGGGAGTGAAAACCCTAAAAGTTAAGTAAAGTAAAAAGCTATTGTTTAAATGGGAAGAAGCAAACCTACCCTGGTGGCTTCGAGTCGAACACAAGGTTTCGTGTTATCTGGGTTATTAGCGATAACCAGTGAAAGTGAAAACCAGAGTTCACACATTTATTCGTTGACTTGTAGTGAGGAATACAACAGGCACAATCACAGTTTCGGTCGAGTAAAAGACGTAATACAATAGAATAACAGTCTACTCTACAAAACTAAAGAGGTTTTCCACGGAATCAAATACAAATATGCAAAAATGGTGGATTTACGGAGTGAAACGGACGGAAAGAAAGAGAAGGGGATCCGATCCCAAACGTGCCTCGGTTGTTACGGAATCTTTCGCCAGCCAGAACCAAGGTTAGGCAACGGTCCTCTACTCTGTTTTCCGATTCTGACATGTTTTCACGCCGGCCAGAAACTTACTCACAGCTCAAAGAAAGGAAAAATGGTCCACAAGAGTTTACCACGCTGGTTTCTGTTTATGACGTGTTTTCACGCCAGTCAGAAACTAACTCCAAACAGAGAGAAGGGAAACTTGGTGAAGGGTACACAATGGGTTACCATGCTGGTTTCTCTTGCTGACGTGTTTTCACGCCGGTCAGAAAATTACTTCCAACACGGAGAAAGGAAACGGGGTAAATGGTACACAATGCGTTACCACGCTGGTTTCTGTTTCTGACCGCGATATCTGAGGTGTTAGCGACAACCAGCGAAAGTCAAAATCAAAGTACACAAATTTCATTTGTCGACTCGTAAAAGGAAACACATAAGGCACTATTACAAAAATCCGTCAAGTAATAAGCACGATATAATGGGTTGAACAGAAACAGTCTACTCTACACACTTGAAAAGGTTTTTCTCGGAATCAGATACAAGTAACAGTATAAAGCGAAGTTACGGAGTTACACGGACGGAATGAAAAAGGGGATCTGATCTCAAACGCGATAAGGCGTTTACGGACTCGTTCGCCAGCCAGAACCGTAGACTCACACTAAACGGACAATAGTATCGGAACTCAGCAAGGTTAGGAGTTGAAATAAGAAGACACAGACCTACGAAGGTTACACCTAGGTGCTTTATTCACCCCTGTGTGCTTTATTCACACCAGCAGATTATCGTACTAAGAGTAGGGGTGTACAATGGAAAGTAAGGAAAAATAAAGGAAGGGTAGATTGTCCATAGTGCGTTCTGTACCCCCTAGGTATACACACCAGCAGGGTATCATACTTACAGTAGGGGTAGAACACAAAATGTGGCATAGGACGTGTGAGAATGGAGGCTGAAGTTCCAAGATAATGAAACGGTGTGTTGTCTTACCTATGGACTATGGACGGTTCGGTTCTGGGCGTGCAATTGCACCGAAACAGAAATACACTTCGGCGAAGCAAGAAAAAAAATTAGAACAAGAAAAAACGAAATTATTATTTTAATATGGCACAAAGTTGCACCACTGAAAGGCTTCAAACGTAAGAAACCTCGAATCAGCGTATTCAATGAATTTAAAATGACCTTTGGGCGGACATCTGCTTTTATACCCACAGGGGGGGCGTGGAAACTACATGTACCCTGGATCTCGAAAATCGGTAAAATTTTCGTCGATGCAGACGTCTTAATTTCTGCTTATCGGTACTGACGAACAAAAACTCAGTTGTCTTCCAATTCAGGAAGTTTTATACAGTGCGACATCGTTTTTCAGAACTGAAAATGGAATAAAAATGGCGCGGAATGTTTACGGTTCCAAACGATGTCGAAATCCCGAATTGGAAACTGAAAATATTCCCTTCAAAAATAAACACGAAGTGAAATTATTTAAAACGAAACAAAAAGTCTGTTCTAGAATGAGGGCTCATTTTTGCCTAGAAACCAATTCTCATTGCACTAGATTTAAAAGTAATGCTTGATCTTGGTCATCTGATTTTTTTGGTTCCTCCTCAGAACTACTAATGCATTCAACAAATGAAAGGTTAGATTCCCGTGAATCAGAATAAGCAGTTGTTGCACACTCATCATCTGTGGAAACTGACATTTCTGAATCATTATTAGATCCACTGGTAAACTGTGGCTGTATTCGGGTTCAACTTTCCGACAGTCCGAGAGTTGTTCTAGAACTGCGCAAAACTATTGCGCCCTAGTATTGAATCCTCTGCGCAGTTCTAAAACCATTCTCGGACTGTCCGAAAGCCGAACCCGAATACAGCTTATGTGTGTGTGTGTTTGTCTATTAGCGTCTTTTACGCATGGGCTCGACCGTTGGTCATGTGTCCAGGCTCCACTATATTAATATATAACACTAACATTTAGACACTCACAAACATCCATGACCGCAGCGGGATTCGAACCCGCTACCTTTGGCGTACTAGCCGACATCCCAACCGACTAGACTACCGAGGCAGTCCACTGGTAGACTGCTCGGGCTCATATCCATCGAATGAAGAATTATCCTCATTCAATTGCACTCGCAATGCTCTCTTATAATATTTGTTCAAAAATAGTTTTCTAGAATTACTCATTTCAAATGGAAATAGAGGAGTATACTTAGTGATATAAATTACATGCAAGAGTAAAACACAGAACTCTGGTAAAACACAAAACGGGGAAAAATTCGACAGCAAAGGCGCGAAAACTACTGACAACTGACACCCACAGAGCATCAACTACACAAAACCTCAGTGAGATAATCTTTGGCTCGGATGTTCTCCTTATTTACCCGATTAATTTTTTACAGTCCACCAACATTATTTTCGCCGCCGAGCCATTTTTTTGTGCCATACTTTGTAATTTACGCACGTATAAAATCAATATTCGAAATCAATTATATCAATAAATATATAAGCATGATTTAAAATTCCACTTTATGTCAATTATTGGACGTACAGGTAATATCCAGATATGTGCCTCGAATGGCTGATGATGAGAATGATTGAATTTGTGATTAAGTATGTTTTTCCTACAGAATATAATTCCATTTGGGATGATAGCGAAATATGACAAAACAGATATTTCATCATAAATATATCAGTACGTAAGATTTTTTCTGTACATTCTATGTACGTATAATGGACGTACAAACTGGAATATACATTATACATGTCCTATACGTACAGTGGATGTCCATTCAACATCCACGGAGGTTTGGACTTGAGCCTGGCGTAAAACAGACATCTATTGGATGTCATGTGCTGTGTGGAATGGGGGCAGTTGAGTAAGAGGAATTCCTTCGACACATTGAACCGGCAATATTTGAAGTTTGTGGATCAATACCTCCTCCATAGCTGATGTGATTTGTAAGTTGCGTGAGTTGAGCACTGTGGTCGTCAGCACCATAAAGATAATTCAGGTTTGTGAATTTAAATTCGTTGTGTCTTGGTGAAACTGATCCAGAGGCGATACTGCCTTTTGTAACGCCACTGTGTGTGTTGTCCAGCTGTAGATACACAGTGGAGGGTGAATCATCTATGCCAACCTGATCCAATCTGTAAGCTGCTGTATTATACAGCAGGTAATGCCTGCCCCCTCCAGCCTCTTCCGCTTCACGCATGACGGTGGAATACTCTAGAACACCTTGATCGGGATGTTGCGTGGTACCTCCATATGTTAAGCATTCAGCTTTCGGGGTAGGAGTAGCGCTATCAGAGTGGGGGAAGCTTGTGTGATAGCCACGCCCTGATGTGACGAGGTTGGACTAAATTTTCCAGCATGATCCTTGCTACACTGGTTCTCCAATTCTGAAACTATTTCTGCAATAATATCAAAATCTCCTCCATGTTTCCACTCTTCAAATTGAAGAATTTCGAAGAAGCATAGAAACTTTGTACACCTTACACTAAGTTGAACTCACACTGCAATGTGTACCGCCGATACGTGTAAATTTGCCAAGCTTCAACCGCTTCTCCGATCTGGAATGTGGCATACATCCTAACTCCGCAGATGCACTACTATGATTGTTGTTGGTCTCCGTCGGAACGTCGTGCGGTGTTGCCGGCGCTGATCCTTTTTGCTCTCCAAGACGTCATAATCATCTTTACAATAGACGTCGCTACTGTTACGAAGCGCGAACTATCAACAACAACAAGAAGAGTTGTGCTTTGGCTATACATACTATAGAAGGAGAACACCACCCCAATTGTTCATGACAAGTTGGGTGGTATCATGGCAAAATGATTATACATGATTTTATTATTCATATTGTAACGATTTCTTCGATTGATTAAAACGTCCAACTTATTAAAATTATTTATTCACACTTAATACACTTATAACTCACAAACTAACTATGACACTACTATTTATTTTCACTCGTATTTATTTTCACTAGTCGCTTGCACTGTGAACTATATCTGTACTTGTACTTGCCTACCTGCTCCTCCGCTGGGCTCATATAGGCGCCGGAAACATTCAGGTACCTCCGCGGTTATTCTGGAAGCTCTCGACCGCTCTGGTTCTCGAAAGGTCCGACCGCAAGGGCCGGACTGGTTACACTGTCCCCTCCTTAAGCCTGTTCTGTCCCAGAACAGATTTAGTGAATTCCTCCGAGGACCGTGGCGAAACTTGCACTCATCACCATTCCTACAGTAGCCATTCTGATGGAAGTAGCACTCCAAAGTTTTTCCAGTTACCCTGGCCTGCTTTGGGTTGAAACTGCACACCAGGATCCGTATACCAGTCCCCTGAAATGCCACCTCCAGCATGCTTCGCACAACTCGCCAATTTAGCTGGTCCAATCCACAACCGAGCTTGGAAACAGCTAATTTCCTAACTCCAAAGCGTTGAAGGTCTTCTTTCAAGCTATGCAGTGCCGTCCATAGATTTTGATAGGTTGGCTTCTGATAGGAATGTTGCTTGGTGACTAGGTAATAAACGAACCGACCTTCAGCCTTCAATTTCAAAGCTTGTCCGATTATTGGCTGCTGTCGCAATAATTCTTCCTGACGTCCAAATTTATTTCTGAATACTCTTGCTATTTCTTTGCTCATACGAAGGTCCTTTGCTACACAATGAGCGAGAGAGTATTCCTCAGACACGGTAAAGAGATCTTGATGTACTTCCTGTGTAACGCCGAACCGTGCAACACGTGTCTCACCATAGCAATCCATTGTGAACTCCACATCTTTTGAGACCCCAAATATGCTACGTTCCCAAAGTTTGACTCGCTGTATCAATGACGAAGCAACGAGGGCATGCAGGGAAATATGAAGGTGTTGAGAAATATGGGTCCACGGTCTAGACGAGGGGCAAGACGTGGAACCCTTTTGGGCGAGGAATGCCATTCTTTTAGTTTGTCTAGGATTTCATTCTATATCGAGCTTTCAAACTGTATAGTTATTAAATAAAATACTTCCTAAACCGAATATCGTTTACACCATAAACTTCTGGTAATCGCTGCTACCTTGCATCGGGGCTTCCACAAGACGTACTTCTTCTTTGTCCTGCGCGTACGGGGCTAATCGGTTGAAATGGACAACCTTTGGTTTTCCTCTGGGGAGCTTCCTTATCCGGTAAACTACATCATTTATCCTCTTGATTATTTCATACGGTCCCTCCCACTGTCTCTGCAGCTTTGGTGAAAAACCTTTCCTCCTTTGTGGATTATGTAACCACACCAGATCTCCAGTGGTGAATCCACCTTCAATAGCCTTGATGTCGTAGCGCATTTTCATTCGGTCACTTGCTTGCTGCATTTGATTGCGTACCTTGTCATGAATGTAATCCAGCTTGTTCCTTAATTTACTAACGTAGTCCTCCCCAGCTACGTCTTCTCCAGGCTTACATCCAAACTATAGGTCGCAAGGCAGCCTTATTTCTCGGCCGAACATTATACTGGATGGAGTTTCTTTGGTAGATTCTTGAACCGAAGATCTATATGCCATGTTGAATAGATGTAAATATTCATCCCAATCCCGCTGGTGATCAGAAACTACTTTGGCTAGATGTTTTCCCATGGTTCGATTCATTCGTTCGACCATGCCGTCTGATTGTGGATGAAGAGGTGTAGTCCTTGTTTTGTGAATCCCCAATTTGCTGCATACTTCTTGGAATAACTTCGATTCAAAATTTCGGCTTTGATCACAATGCAGCTCCAGAGGTATTCCAAATCTGCAGAAGAATTCTCTGACCAATTTATCAGCTACCGTACTTGCCTCTTGATTAGGAATACCGTAGGCTTCCACCCATTTCGTGAAATAGTCCATCGCTACCAAAATGTACTTGTTTCCATGGTCTGTTTCGGGAAAGGGGCCAGCAATGTCGATAGCTACTCGTTCCATGGGGGATCCGACGTTATATTGCTTCATTGGTGCTTTTCCTTTACCATAAGGTCCATTAGCAGTAGCACAAACCTTGCATCTTCTACACCAATCTTTAACGTCCCTCTTACAATTCAGCCAATAAAATCGCTGCCTGACTTTTTCCAACGTCTTGGTTATCCCGAAATGTCCACCTGACGTTCCATTATGTAGTCTGGTCAGAATGTCTGTCACACGGCTCTTCGGCACAATCAACTGAAGTCTCTGCTCAGTTCCATCTTCATTTTCCCAACAACGTTTCAGAAGACCTCCATCAATCTTCAGCGTTTCCCATTGTGCCCAATACGACTTTATATTCTGGCTCAGTCTGGATACTTCTTCCCACGTAGGTCGTCTACCGCTCTTCTTCCAACTCAGGATTACTTTCAAGTCGTTATCTTCCTCTTGTGCTCTTTGAATTTCCTCAGGTAGCCAGTCGTCTTCGATTACGGTGGTCCGCCTTAAATCGATCTTTTCTTCCAGACGCGAACAATGGCTGCAATTCTCGGGACAAGGTCTTCTTGACAACGCGTCTGCATTGCGATGGCTAGTCCCCGCTCTGTGTTCAGTGTCAAAGTCATACTCTTGCAGCCTCTCAATCCATCTAGACACTTGTCCCTCCGGGTTCTTAAAACTCAGGAGCCATTTCAAAGCAGCATGGTCCGTTCTTAGTAAGAATTTCCTTCCGTACAAATATTTGTAGAAATGTTCTACGGACTTGATGACTGCTAAAAGTTCTCTCCTGGTCACGCAATAATTCCGTTCTGGTTTGGACAACACCTTGCTGAAGTACCCGATGACTCTTTCCTGTCCATCCTGGACTTGCGATAGGACGCCGCCAATGGCTGTATTACTTGCGTCGGTGTCGAGCACAAATTTACCTTCAGCCCTTGCGTAACTCAGAACTGGAGCTGTGACCAGAGCCTTTTTCAATCGTTCGAAGGCCTCAGTGCAATCATTGGATCATATGTACTCCCGTCCATCTTCCGTCAATTTCGTCAGCGGCTTGGCAACGTTGGCAAAACCAGATACAAATCTTCTATAATAAGTGCAAAGGCCTAAGAAACTCCGCAACTCACTCTTGTCTTTCGGTATAGGCCATTCCTGCACTGCCTTGATCTTATCCGGATCAACCTTGACACCTTTACGTGAAACAACGTGTCCTAAATATTCCACTTCTGTTCGAAACAGACTCCATTTTTTTGGACTTAGCCGAGGGGTGAACCGGTCATGAAAATGTTGTACACCACAATTCAGACAATTCACGCAATTCCTATAATAGCATATAAAACAATTCAGACAATTCAACAATTCACACAATTCAAGAAAATTCATGGCAATTCACGGACAATTCAATACAATTCATGGCAATTCAATACAATTCATGACAATTCAATGCATTTCATGACAATTCAATACAATTCATGACAATTCAATACAATTCTTAGTTATGTATTTTTTTTAATATATATTTTGGGAATTTTCTTCACATCACACTATGAGGGGTCTGAAACCACTCAATAATATGTCTTATAGATATAGCCAGATAGTAGTTAAGGCTAACTGAGGCTAGCTTACAGAAATTGCTTCTATCCATGGATATCCTATACTTTATTGTTTGATGTACTATTAACCTCCCCTCATCAACATAGTTATATAGTTATATAGGCTGATTCAAACAACTTTGAAATTCAACTGAATGAAATGTTGTGAAAACGACCTAATATAGGATAAGAGCATTCTCTTCCATAACGACAATTTTGAAAATTGAGGTATAAAATTGTATGATCGAAAAAATACTTTCAGGTAAATTTCTTAAAATTCCCTCAGCAAATGGCTGTAGAGTTATTCTGTGCATAAAATCTTTTTGGTCAAAATGGGCAACCCTAATATTGTATATAACAGAGCGTACCCGATCGTAACGACAATTTTTGTAGGTTTTTCCAAATTGAGTTATAAAATTTTATGAAGCGAGGAAATACTTCTAGGTGGAATCTTTCGAATCAGTACCTTCTATCAAACGCAAATTGATTGAGTAGTTGAAAAAAATGGTTACTGTGCAAGCTATTAATTTTAAAACATACATCAACATGTCGAGTTATTTTATGGAATTTTATGAAAGTATGTGAAGTACTACAAAATAATAACACAACTTACCAAGTTTCAGAAACATGGTGCGTTGAAATCAAGATTGTGTTCTCATGAAAGTTGTTCGTTCAATTTATATGGAATAACAAAGAGCTCACAGAATAACCATCAAGAGATTCGACATACGTGCTGAAATATCTATGTCTACTTTTTGAGTGCTGAAAACAATTATTAATATTATTAATTCATCTTCACTGATTAATCAACTAAAAATATATCCCTCTCCGAATTGCCCAATTCGGTGATCCTTAATTATTAGGTACATTACTAAAGCTCTATTGATTACAAATGGTATAAGCGAAATATATGATTTATATATTATTTGAAACATTAGACAAATGTTTCAAATAATTTTTATTTTAGACTTGGAGAGACATCTCCAAGCGAGTCTCCAAGTCTTAGATGAACCTCCGAATGATCTTTGTCAGGTTGAGAGGGAAGAAGCTGTGAATATATAATTGACATTATTGCAATCGATATACCGATATAGACCGACATTTCGAATTAACATCTTCTCAGAAATTATATAAGTGTTGAAAATGAGGTTGAAATATCCAAAATTATATGATATGCATTGAAGAAAGAACGCCCGTTCTTAACAATGATTTATGATTTTAATGGGTTATTCCCAACAGAGTAATAAAACGGTTTCAACCAAAGGAATCGTTTCAGGTACCTGCTATTGAACGCAAAGAGATCGGGACCAATATTCACCAATATTGTTGGTGAATAGTCCCTGTACAGGTTAACAATGTGTTTTGATGACTGTTCATGATGTAAAATATTATATCGAACCAATTCACTCTATTCTCAAGAATGCACATGTCTCGAGAAAATTTGAAATTTTTAACTTTGAATCCCTCCAGGCCCCCCGTACGGGCTGATAATGAGCTTTGATGATTTTCATTGGTATAAATCAAGGTATGAATAATATCCGATTGCACCATATCTCATTCTTTTTCCAAGAGAAACTCAAATCCTAAAACGAGCATTAATATCTTTTTCAGAACTGTAAGAATTGTATACTGAACAATACAGTTATCCTTAGAGCGCGGCGTTGACAGATTGTAACTGTGGATGAAAGAAACCTGGCTTCACACCCGTAGGAAATTATTGTGTATCAATAAGAAATAATGAAAAAATTAGATGTTGTATAATTCTTACCTGCTCAATCTTATATCACTTCAATTCAAATCACAGAATACAGAAATTAAACTCGGAGTTTGCACTATTGCGCCGGCATGCGACTATATACATGTCTACATGAATATGACTATATACATGTCCATATGCATGTGCAAACCTCCCTTTCTGCTTCCTAATAGTTGGACAGGTTGGACACCTGTGAATTGCAAGACAGCGAATCGCCCAACAATTAGAAAATGCATTGCAATTCATAACAATTCCAGAAAATTCATGAGAATTTTCCAACAATTCACGGAAATTAATAGTTCAGAACAATTCTTTATAATTTACGACGATGGGCAAGTTTCCTAAAACTCCAAAATCGAATTCAAATTACTTATGGAAACCCATTTCCATTAGTTATCCAACACGTGAGAGATTCGCCTCAAAATTCAGATATACACCCTTCGAAACTTAATAAACATTCGATTGTGTAAAAGCGTGTAACGTAGAATGCCCTTACTACAGTCTAGTAATTTTTGTCAATTCGACACCAGTGAAACCGATCAAGAAAATATAGAATTCCATATCTTCCGAAATATCCACATATTACAAAAAAAAATTTCTGAATTCTATACCTTAGAACATATCCATGTTCTATAAGAGAGCTCTTCTGAAATCACAATTTCCGACCGAATGCAATGTGTTAAAATTCTAAAAAAATAAATTTCCATATATGTATTTGAGTTATAAAAATACTTAGATTTTGAAATTTAGAAAAATAGCCCATTCTCCACAATTCACGACAATTCTCAACAATTCATGACAATTCACACAATTCTTGGCAATTCACAACAATTCTTGACAATTCACCACAATTCCTGGCAATTCATGACAATTCTCAACAATTCTTGGCAATTCAATTCAATTCATGAAAATTCCTGCAATTTGTACACCACAATTCACGACCGGTTCACCCCTCGGACTTAGCTTTAGGTTGGCATCACGAAGTCGCTGGAAAACCTCGGATAGGTTGCGTAAGTGATTTTGGAATGATTTTTCCACTACTATCACATCATCCAGATACACCAGACAAGTTTTCCAGGAGAGCCCTCTCAATATTGTCTCCATCAGACGTTCAAATGTGGCAGGAGCATTGCATAGACCGAAAAGCATAACTTTAAACTGCCACAGACCCGTTTCAATACTGAAGGCAGTCTTTTCTTTGTCTTTTAGATCCAAGCCAACCTGCCAATATCCACTCTTCAGATCCAAAGTGGAAAACCAACGTGATCCCGAGAGTGTATCCAGGGTATCATCAATTCTCGGTAAGGGATAACTGTCCTTTTTCGTGGCCTGATTGAGCTGCCTATAGTCTACGCAGAATCTAGTAGTTCCATCCTTCTTTTTCACTAATACAACGGGCGATGTCCAGGGGCTATCTGACGGTTCGATTACACCTTCTCTCGCCATGTCTTCAATAATCCTTTCAGCTTCTTCTCTTTTTGCCAGAGGAAGACGTCTAGGATGCTGTCGGATAGGTTGTGCATCACCAGTATTGATTTTATGCTGCACAACATCAGTCTTCCCTGCTTTTCCGTCCGTAGCAAAAACGTCGGAGAACGTTTGAACCAATTTTCTTACTTCGAGTAGTTGGTATCGGTCGAGCTCTTGACATTTTGAAGTGAGGAGGGACACTAGTTCTTCAGAATTGCTTTGCGATTTTGAGACTTCTGCAGTACTTATCCAACCCGAAATATGGTACACAGGTACACCACGTCCAATCAAGGTATCCTTCTTCAGGTGACTGGAAACATGTTGACATTTAGCAATCGGATGGGAATGCCTTACCCTTACCAAGGTCTTCCCAAGTAATAGTCCTTTAGCTAAGGTTGTATCGTCAGAGGGCTCAATTACTCTCACGCAGCCACTCCTCGTTACATCGTCACATCTACCAGTCACTATGCCTTCAGTTCGCCCTGGCAACGTGATGTCCTCGGTCAGTCGAATCCGATATATCTTGTCCTCCACATCATTGAATGGAATCTCTTCACTTCCTAGCCGAAGTACATCACTCTTCATATCCAATTGGCATCCAAGCTTCTTAACAAGGTCCAATCCCAGAATAACTTCTTCCGTGATTCCAGCTACCATTTATTACTCACTTGTCTTCTCTCATCTGAGTTATAACGTAGTATTATGGGGCGAGTCGTCTACAAGTTATCGTGTATTTATCGCACAGAAGAAGATCATTCGACTCATATTCAATCTTTCACCTATGGAGTCCTGTAGACCCTACTTTGTTGGGAGCAGATTGTTGAGTTTTCCCTGTATTTTTTTACTTGAATGTTTACTATATATTAAAAGAAACATTGGTTCACTGAAGAAATGCTCTGATTTTCATTGTTACAATACCAGGCATAAGGATATTCTCTGTATTCCAAAACATAGAACAACTAAATTTGAGCACTCACCCATGTACTGTGGTATCAAGCTTTTTAATCATCTTCCAGAGAAGTTAAAAGTTCTGGAGTACAGAGAATTCAAGAGAGAAATAAAGGAGTTATTGATTGTGAATTGTTTTTATAGTGTTGGTGAATTTTTGAATTTTTCTATTGTTTGAGGTTTATGGATTTTTTTCATTTACTTTTCTTTGTTACTAGGGTATTAATCTATTTTTCTTAATTTTTCATTTTGTTTTCATTTCTGACGTGTTCTATACAGATGTAACCTGTCCTAAAGAATGAATAAAATTATTATTATTATTATTATACCAGAACTTCGTGGCTAACTGTTGTGTTTCCCAATTCAATGGTAGAGATGATCGATCCATAAGTCGGTATTTCTTGTCCAGACGCAGTTCGAAGTTTGATCCTAACTGGGCGAATCTTGAATCCTTCAGCAATTTCTGGACGCACAATAGTTTTGGTCGAGCCAGTGTCTACCAGTATTTTCACATTTCGGTCATTTATCTTTCCGGGGATAACTATGCTTGATAAATCCTTAGACATTATTCCCCGGATTATCACTTCGGGGGCATTTTTGGCTTGGGTCGATTTATGCCCCTTATCACCGACCCTTTTTAGTTTCCCTGCTGTGACTCTTTTTCCAATTCTGGACAATTTCGCTTGAAATGCCCACTTTTGTTGCAGTTCCAGTTCTGCGGATTTCTTCTCTGACAATGTCCTCAATAGATCGGTCTGATTCTTGGACTTGTCTAACACGAAGGTGTCCTCTATGCGACGCTTGCTTCGCTGCCTCAATTTCCAAAGCCTGGGCTAAGGCATCATCAATGGTTCTAGGGCGTGCTAGTCTCAGGGCTTGTTGTATTTCACTATCCTTTATCCCATCCACGAATGTCTGGATTGATAGCTGTTCCAGGAAGCTATCTGGAGCAGATGGATAAGCCAGCCTGACTAATCTCGCCACATCAGCTTCAAACTCCTGGAGATTTTCCCCTGTTTTCTGCACTCGGTTCTTTATTTGTGCATGGTATACTTGTTGTAAATGAGCATCACCATATCTCATCTGAAGTTTCGATGTAAGAACTTCGTAACAGGCTTGTTGACTCTCCGGGATCGTCTGCAGAATGTTGAGTGCCTCTCCACGTAGAGCGATAATTAATGCCGTGGCTTTTTCGTTGTCGTTCCAATTGTTCACCAGGGCAGCAGCTTCAAACTGTTTTTGATATGTCGACCAGGGTATTTTTCCATCAAAAGTTGGAGGCTTGATCTTCATTCTACTACCTTCGCCGTTATTTTCCGCTTTCACTGTGCTGTAGGGTGATGAAGCCAGAATATCTGTTCTGTTTGGCATTCTTTTCAAGGAATCTATCAATTTGGCATGATGTTCAATTAATCCTGCCATTTCTTCAAATTTTCCACAAACTTTTCGTCTACTTTATCAAATTTTTCATTTATGGTTTCCAGTTTCTCATCCAATTTATCTGTTAGTTGACTCACCACATCATTACAATTTTCCTTAATCTGGTCCATTTTCTCATTCAATTTTCGAGAATTTTCTTCCATTCTTTCGTTCATCTTACTCAAAAAGTCCATTACCGCTTGAGTCTCCATTGCTTTCTGTAATCTTGTGGTCACTGGCATGAACAAATAACCGAAAATATTTATTTAATTCGAGCGATGTTTTACCCCACACCTGACACCAATGTAACGTTTTCTTCGCTTGATTAAAACGTCCAACTTATTAAAATTATTTATTTACACTTAATACATTTATAACTCACAAACTAACTATTTCACTACTATTTATTTTTACTCGTATTTATTTTCACTAGTCGCTTGCACTGTAACTGTACTTGTACTTGCCTACCTGCTCCTCCGCTGGGCTTATATAGGCGCCGGAAACATTCAGGTACCTTCGCGGTTATTCTGGAAGCTCTCGACCGCTCTGGTTCTTGAAAGGTCCGACCGCAAAGGCCGGACTGGTTACAATATGCTGAAATTGTATTCAGGTTTACCTGTGAATTCTTCTCCTGATGAACCTTTGGCGGAAGGGATGAGCTCAGAGTTTGTTTGCATTGGTTTTTGTCCTTTATGAATCTCAAAGCTTCATATGCAAACTGTTCGGTCCTTTTATAAGAACATAAATTTGAAGCTGAAGTGATCGCTGAATATTTAAATTTCGCGCCAATATATGTCAACACTGGTGGCTTTGCATATGTGAAGAACCATTCGCTTTACACACATTGATTAGAATTGATTGATTCGACGCATTGGCTGGTTGATTGAATTGAGAGATTTTCGCTGTGACCTGTGCCATCAGATTTCTATACAAAATTACGCAATATTGGATTGGTTTTTGGATTTGCCACGCATTGATTTCACCCGCATATTTGAATGGAAATTCCGCATCGCCTTTTGATTGTGTTCAACACCGCATTAGAATAAGAAGTTGGAGCAAATATCCAGCCTCAAAGGGCCCCTGTGAAGAGATGGGATCTGGAGCAGAGCCCTCAAGCTATCGCAGTTCGCTGTTTTCTTGGTAAGTCATCATTGTTGACCGCATTGTTTGTTATGAATTTGGTTATTTCATACACATATTTCGCTTTCGCTCCAGCTTCAAATCGCAAAATTATACAGTCCACTTTTCTCAACAGTTTACCTGAGCTATCGGACATAACGCAAACCATTTGCTTATGTACATATACCTCGTCCTGCCCTGGAAATAAATACCAATTCATCAAATTTTACATGTGCATCATTTTTTGATATATTCACGTTTTGTTTGCAATAAAATATTTTCTCATCATTTTCCACTTTTTTTGGCTCTTTTATGTAATTCAATATATCTATACTTTTACGGTACCCACAGTACAGTTACTAAAGTTATTTGCTACTTACCTTTTCCAGTTCCCCTTGATGATTGTTTCTTGTTAGTTTCTCTCCTGTGGGAGGCAAACAAGGAGAGCATTTTTCCTCTTGCTGCATCAGGAGACACTCCCAATTTGGGAATTTCTTTCCAAACAACATTTTTTTTTAATTTGTTGTGATGATATTTATGATTGAAAAGCCACAGTTCTGCCTTCTCCTCGTAGAGCCCAATCAAGTCGAGGCTTTTTTCGTGGTCCCACTCCATTTCAAATGGATTAATTAATTACGAAATCACGATTCAAGAGATCTCACCAAAATTCAATAACAAATTAAATACCAAGACCCATTAACTTATCATGGTCCACAGGTGTTTTCGCTGATATGACGCCAGATGTGCAAGGAAATCCGAATCCCTTTGATAATTAGTCTGTTTACAGACATGAGACGAAACGGGATCGAGCATTTTTAAACGTTTTGAAACAGGCTTCGTGAACTTTATTCAGCGACGATGAGTGTTTACACCACCTGTGCATCAGAATCAGAAATAATTGGTAAGTCTCAACAGTACAGGTAGAAAGAAAATATACAATAGGCAGATAAAAGGTGTTTCACAATTAATCGGATAGGTAAATCAACCCTATTCAATTATACCAATTGCAAAAATAAATTTTTCAATGTCCAGAAATTCACTCACCTTCAATGAGAAATTAAAACAGTTCAATTCAAACAGCTCTCAATAAGCAGAATAATGAGACATCGGAAATAAGTTTCACTAATATAACGAAGTAAGGACAGTTCAATTTTCAACAAATCAGTAAAAGAAATAATCAGAAATCTCAAGTTATTTTCAATGCGATTCAACACAGGTAAATTCTCAATAATTCGAAATACAGTTCAATAATTCACAAGTTTATAACAGTTCAGTTGGCAAGAAATAGAACACAAATCCAGTATATTTTTCACTGTTTTCTCGTTCAAGAAATAGTACTTCACTGTTCTGGGAATTCACTCACTGTCCGGGAAAAATTCTCTCACTCCCATTACTTCCTACCAGATTTGGAATGTTCCCTGCTCGGGCACCATTTTGTAATGCCCTTTTGTCGAGTATCTCGAGAACCAGCTATTCTTTAAGTGGGAAAAAGCAAACCTACCCTGGTGGCTTCCAGTCGAAGACAAGGTTTCGTGTTATCTGGGTTATTAGCGATAACCAGTGAAAGTGAAAACCAGAGTTCACACATTTAGTTGTTGACTTGTAGTGAGGAATACAACAGGCACAATCACAGTTTCGGTCGAGTAAAAGACGTTATACAATAGAATAACAGTCTACTCTACAAAACTAAAGAGGTTTTCCTCGGAATCAAACACAAATATGCAAAAATGGTGGATTTACGGAGTGAAACGGACGGAAAGAAAGAGAAGGGGACCCGATCCCAAACGTGTCACGGTTGTTACGGAATCTTTCGCCAGCCAGAACCAAGGTTAGTCAACGGTCATCTACTCTGTTTTCCGATTCTGACATGTTTTCACGCCGGTCAGAAACTCACTCACAGCTCAAAGAAGAGAAAAATGGTCCACAAGAGTTTACCACGCTGGATTCTGTTTATGACGTGTCTTCACGCCAGTCAGAAACTAACTCCAAACATGGAGAAGGGAAACTGGGTAAAGGGTACACAATGGGTTACTATGCTGCTTTCTGTTGCTGACGTGTTTTCACGCCGGTCAGAAAATTACTTCCAACACGGAGAAAGGAAACGGGGTAAAGGGTACACAATGCGTTACCACGCTGGTTTTTGTTTCTGAAGTGTTTTCACGCCGGCCAGCAACTTACTTCCAACACGGAGAAAGCAAACGGGGTTAAGGGTACACAATTATTTATAACAATGGTTTCTGTTTCTGAAGTTTTTTCACGCCAGCCAGAAACTTACTTCCAACGCGAAGAAAGGAAACGGGGTAAAGGGTACACAGTGCGTGACCACGATGGTTTCTGTTTCTGATGTGTTTTCACGCCGGCCAGAAACTTAATCCCTACATGGAGAAAAGGAACGGGGTACAGGCTAAACAATTATTCATCACGCTGGTTTCTGTTTCTGACGTGATCACACGCCGGCCAGAAACTTACTCGCAACACGGAGAAAGAAAACGGGGTAAATACTACATAGGAAACTACATGTTTCCTAGTTTTCGCTGGTTTTGGACACTGTTTCGGTGAATTGCGATAAGGGTGGTTTTCCATTGAGCCTAAAATACTTTATTTGTGGAGAGTTTGTGAAAAATTTGTAGAATCTTTCTGCGCGTGTACTTTGTCATATCCATTCATTCGAATTAACAGCTGTCTATACATAGGCGTCGACGATACAATTTCTATAATGTCTTCACAGGAGACCGAAAAAGAGTGCGCATATTGTGAGAGAAGGGTAGTTAATTCCGTCAGCTGTGTTGAGTGTGGAGCTCAATTCCACCCCTCTTGTTCAAGTAGGGCTCGAGTGGTTGGATCGGACGGCATAATAACATGCTGCAAATCAGATCACTCTTCTGGAGACACCGACCAATTGTTTAATCGGCTATCACTACTCCTCCGGGAACAGTTCGAGGGCTTTAAAAAGGAAATGGAGAATAAATATTTGTCACAAATTGTTGAACTCAAAAGAGAGATGACTTGCATGTCCACCAAGCTAATATCACAGGAGGCTGAATTAAGTTCACTGAAGAGTGAACTATCTGCTCTCAAGTCTAATGGCCAATCCAAGCCGACTGACTTGAATTTCTCATCCGAGGAGTTCGTTTCTGAACTGTAAGACCGTAAGCTACGATCTAGGAATCTCATGTTCTACAATGTTTCTGACAGTGGCACGCCACTTGACAGTAAAAAACCTATCCAAGATATGATCTCCAGCGTGTTTCCTGAAGTGAAGGTTCTCGGTGCCATTCGTGTCGGAAAGAAGAGTACTGATGGACATGTACCTTTGAAGGTGATTTTTGAAAGTTCTGAATCAGCGCTGAAGATCCTCAAAAATAGGAATAAATTTCTGCCAGTTCGGGTGCAGTGTGATCTCACTCCAAGGCAGAGAGAATATTTATTGAAAATTCGGAAGGATCTGGCAAGCAGAAGATCTCAGGGAGAAGATAACTTAACTATCCGGTATGTCCGTGGTACACCTAGGATTGCTCAACTCTCGGGGAATAACCGTTCGGCCTCCGGAGGTGGTGGAAGCCAACCAAATTTCTAAATGTGTACTACCAGAATGTGAGGGGCTTACGCACAAAGATTGTTGATTTTGTTCGGAATGTGACTATCTCAGACTACGATGTTATTTTGCTCACCGAGACATGGTTGGACGACTCCATTGATGATGCTGAACTTCAACTGGTGGACTGAACTTCAACTGGTGGACTTTGAGCTTTTTAGGACAGATTGCACGTCTTCAACTAGTGAGATAACCAGAGGTGGTGGGTGTATGATTGCTGTGAAAAGGTCTTTTTGTGTAAATAGAGTGCCACGTGTTCACGTTTCGGTTGAGGATCTGTTGGTTGTCGTGAGGGTTGGTCAGCTGAAGTATCTGTTTGTTACGGCCTATATACCGCCTCAAGCTGTCGTGAGCCTTTATGAGAGACACTGTGAGAATGTTGAACAAGCAGTTGAAAAATTTGAACCTGACGAGATATTCATTACCGGAGATTATAATCTTCCTCATGCCGTATGGACTAACGACCACTTGGGTGTTAGCGTTGATGTTATTCCATCTCAGCAGGTTCAAGTTTTGGTTGATTCTTTTTGTTTTTTGAATCTTTATCAAAATAACTTCATTCTTAATTCGAACAATAGAATATTAGATCTTGTTTTCTCCAGTTTTCAGTTCCTTAAGATAGGTTTAGCGAATGAAGTTGGGTCTAGGCTGGATGATCACCATCCAGCACTCACTTTTAGCGTGAAGTCTCATCAGTCATGTAGAAGTAGTCCAGAGATAATATCTCATAATTTTAAGTCAGCTAATTATGAAAACATAATTGATTATTTGTCATCCATAGACTGGGTTGAAAGGTTCGATGGTTGTAATGATGTTGACTCTCTAGTTGATGCATTTCATGGGGTGGTATATGGCGCTGTTGATAGATTTGTACCTAAGATTAAGATCAGAAACTCCACATTTCCAAGTTGGTTTTCGGCCGAACTGAAAAACTCAATATTTGAAAAAAGTTGGCTCATAAAAAGTATAAATCTTCGAACTCTTGGGACGATTACCAGCTCTTCTGTAATCTAAGATCTCATTGTAAATCCCTGGCTGAAGAATGTTACAGTTCATATGTAGAGGATTGCGAAGAGTCTATGCTTGGAAATGTGAAGAAATTTTTCAACTTTATTAATTCCAAAAAATCGGATCAAAGCTTTCCCTCAGCGATGTATTTCAAAGATTCAGAGATCCAAACTGAAAAGGATATAGCTAATGCTCTCGCTGAGTTTTTCCTTTCTGTTTATAAAACTAACGATAATGTCTGTAACGCCACTGAACCTTTATCTTGCTTAACCGATGATATGATAAATGTTCCGATGATTAATGTCCAACAGGTGTTGGACGGTATTGATTCCCTCGATGTAAATAAGGGACCTGGTCCAGACAATATTCCTGTTATCTTTCTTAAAATGTGCAAAGACTTCATCGCATTACCACTAAAAATAATTTTCAACAAATCACTGAGCGATGGAGTGTTTCCTACTTCATGGAAGTCTGGTTTTGTAAAACCTATTCATAAATCTGGTCCCAGGGAAAATATTACTAATTATCGACCAATAACTATTTTGAGTGTCATCCCGAAATTGTTCGAATCTATTGTTTTTAGCCAGATTAAATCCCAAGTTTATGGTAGAATAATTCCACAACAACATGGATTTTATGAGGGTAGAAGTGAAATTTACTAAATTTTGTTCAATATGTTGTTGAGGCTTTGGATTGTCGTCAGCAGATAGAGGTTGTCTATACTGATTTTTCTAAGGCGTTCGACACTGTTTCCCATCCCATTCTGGCAAGGAAGCTCAGAAACTTTGGTTTTCACGGTCGGCTTCATCGGTGGTTGGTCTCCTATCTCACTAACAGGGTTCAGTTCGTGAAAATAAATGGAACACTCTCCTTTCCGGTAGTTGCCACATCAGGAGTGCCTCAGGGTAGTCATCTTGGACCGATGTTATTCCTTATATTTATTAATGATATTGGTTCTGTAATCCGATTCGTTAAATTTCTTTTATTCGCCGATGACCTGAAACTTTTCTTGTCGGTCAGGTCCATTTCAGACATTATTTGTTTGCAGTCCGATTTGGAGGCATTGCAAGGATGGTGTGCTGAGAACTGCTTGTCTTTGAATATAAGTAAGTGAAAGTCGATGTTAATCTCGAGAGTTCAGAGTCCATTGTTTTCAACTTTTTTTATTGAGGGCTGCCCCTTGGAGCGCATAGATGTTGTGAGGGATCTTGGCGTTTCCTATGATAGTGAATTATCGTTCAAGCCGCACTATCAGGCAATTTCTTCCAGAGCACTCAAAACTCTAGGTTTTATTATAAGAAACACGAGAGATTTTAGGAGCGTTGAGACCCTTCGTTACCTGTATATAGCACTTGTGAGACCAACTCTTGAATTTTCCTCTATTGTATGGTCCCCATATACTTTGGCTGGTGGACTCTTCCTCGAGAGGGTCCAGAACAAATTCCTCAGGCATGTCTCGTTCAGGCTTGGCATTGCTTCTCGACTGTACTCGGCGAGTCATATGCGTGACCGGCTAGGGCTGCCTTCTTTAAGATCGAGAAGGTTCTCGGCTGACGTGCTTTTTGTGGCAAAGATCTATAGAGGACTTCTCTACTCTCCGGAGTTGCTGTCTCGGTTCAACCTCAATATTCCACCAAGGCCGATTAGGCGTGCTGATTTGTTTAGGCCTGGTTTATCGAGAACAAATTATAGTTTTCATTCTCCACTGCCGAGGATGATGAGGAACACTAATACAGTGAATGTCCTCGGGGTCGACATATTCAGTGGCGCGTTGTCAAGGTTGAGGGGGGATGTATCTGCTTTGATGAGTTTGTAGTCTATTTTTTGTCTCATTTTTATGGTGTTTTGTAATTTGTGCGCCTTACAGTTATGTTTATTGAATTTTTTTTTTGTATCTGTTTATATTTTTTTTTCTTCTTCTTTGTGAAATGGTAGTACCGTAAATAAATAAATAAATAAATAAATAATGGGTTACCACGCTGGTTTCTGTTTCTGAAGTTTTTTCACGCCGACCAGAAAATTACTCCTAACGCAGAGAAAGGAAACAGGGCAAATAGTACACAATGATTTACCACGCTGGTTTCTGTTTCTGACGTGTTTTCGCGCCGGCTAGAAACTTACTCCCAACGCGGAAAAAGTAAACGGGGTAAATAGTACAAAATGGGTTGAAACTGAGATTCCCAAATAAAATACGGAAGGTTATTTTACCTCTTGGCTGGGTATCGGTTTGATTCTGGACTCTGACACAGACGGCTAGCCGTGGGTTTTAATACAAAAGTGTCGTCACTTCTTCAGAACGGCTGATGATTGAGCGTCCAATCTATTTAAAACACTTCTCGAACAAGATTCAATTGAACACCCTTCACGGCATATATCAAATCAATAGAACTAATCGAATTAATTGACCTGCGGGGGGACATCTGCTTTTATACCGGCTGGGAGGGGGAGGGGGTGGAAACTGAATATGCCTCGGATGACGAAAATCGGTAAATTTGCATCGATGATGTTTTTCAAGGTCCGATATCGTTTTTCAGAACTGAAAAAAACATGTCGGAATCCTGAATTGGAAACTTGAATTCTCCTCAAAAATTAAAAAGAAATAAAAAGTATTCAAAACGAAAGAATTCTTTTAAACTGAGGGTGCATTTTTGCTAAAATATGAATCTTCATTGCAAACATCACATATAAACATAGAAAATCATTAACATTAGCAAGTTTCTCATTGCCATGATATATTCCTATTGTTTCAACGTTATTTTTTTCTGTGAATAAACTGCATAGTATGGGGTATTACTGACCCCCTGAACTTTTTGAAAAAGGCAAGCCATCAATATTCATAGATATTGCTAATGTAAAATATTATTGGTAGAACGATTCATGAGTTTTTCTTAGCAATCTTTCAAAATCCAATATGAAAATATATCCCGGGAGCAATTACAGTTAGAAATACTTTACGAGGAATTTTCAATAGTGTTCAGGCATCTTTTGGTAATCCATAAAAATGTGATTGTAGAAGTCTAAATGAATCATTGACAGCATTATGAGGGATATTATGTTCCAATGCCCACATTGCCAGTTGGTGAGTAAGTGACTGCGTCCACTTTTTATGCTCAGGAGGATTTGGGCCTAGTGTAACGTCTTTTTCCTCGGGGTACTCGAGCGCCACCTGTTGTATAAAAGGAAAATAGTAAACCTACCCTGGTAGCTTCGAGTCGAAGACAAGATTCCGCGATGTCTGAGGTGTTAGCGACAACCAGCGAAAGTCAAAATCAAAGTACACAAATTTCATTTGTCGACTCGTGAAAGGAAACACAAAAGGCACTATTACAAAAATCCGTCAAGTGATAAGCACGATATAATGGGTTGAACAGAAACAGTCTACTCTACACACTTGAAAAGGTTTTTCTCGGAATCAGATACAAGTAACAGACAACTGACACCCACAGAGCATCAAATACACAAAACCTCAGTGAGATAATCTTTGGCTCGGATGTTCTCCTTATTTATATTCGCACACGTAAACACGTAAACACGTACAAGTGGAAGCTGTGTTCGTTCTCATCAATTGCGTGGAAAATCTGGAGTTTTGGTTTATAGTGAGAGTCCAGTGGACACATATCTTTTTTTGAACTCATAGATGGTTGGAGATAACATTTTTTCAACAAGCTAATTACTGTTCATTGAGTTGTGAATCTTCGGATTATTCAAGATCGTTAATACCTCTCTATAAGTGTAAACATCGAGTCATATGCACCTTATCAACTGATAACATAATTGATAGGCAGAATATAGGGGAGAACACACACATACAGGCAAGCTGGATATCAACATTATGTCGGGTGAATTGGAGAAAGTTGTTCAAGTTTTGAAGGGGGAAATAGTAAAGAGTCGTAATGAAATTAAATCATCTATTGAAGCAGCTGAAAGTAGATTAATGCTCAAGATTGAAGGGCTGAATCATAGAGTGAGTAAGCTGGAGAATGAAATGACTTCGCTTTCGACCAAACTTGAGGCCCTGGAAATTTCATCAAGAAAGAATAATATAGTCATATCTGGCTTGACTGATCTAATAGATACCTCCCCTCAGGGCATCTGCAACTTGTTCAAGAAATTGTTGAACGTTGAGGTTGTCGTATCTGATCTCAACAACGCTTACATGCTGGGTTATAAAGAAAATGGTTTGCTCAAAGTTGAATTTATATCGTACATCAAGAAGCTGGAGATCATTAAGCAGAGCAAAAAACTAAAAGGGACCAAAATTTCTATAAGAGACGATCTCACTTTCAAGCAGAGATCTGACGGTAAAATCCTCCGAAGCTACTTGAGCAAGTTCAAGGAAGATCCATCGGTTAAATGTTATATTAAGAAGAATACATTGTTTGTGAATGGAAAATCCCATACAATTGAAGAACTAGGAAACATTACTCAGTACGAGTCAGTGGGCCGAAAAGTAAGCAGTGCCCCATCAACCCCTTCAAGACGCAAACCCGGATTGACTAATGAAAGTCCCTCAGAACAAGAAGTGGGAGCACCTCACCAAACAAGTAGCAATGGAGTGGGACTGACGGATGGAAGCATGGCGCAAACACCTAACCGAATATGTAGCTCTAACGAGCAGATGGAGCAGACAAGTGAAGTTGAGGCAGAGGTGCAAACACCGAGTCAAGTGTATACTCCAGAGCAGGAAAAGGGATCAACAGTTCAAACGCTGCCAAGTAAGGTTGGTCAAACAAAAAAACCCTCAAAGGTTGAAAACTTAGGAAGACCAAAGTTTTTGAGATCGCAGTCCAAAACAAGCGGTCAACCATAGAGTGTAGTAAAACTGTGTGTGGGTGGGTTGCTTTAGATTGCTTTCTGCCTATCGTTCCATAATATATTTTGAATTCTTTCAGAGTTAAAATTCGATGAAATCCATGTAAATTCCAATATTTCAGGTTATTTTTTCCCACACTACGGTTATTGTTTTGTTCTTCTTGCAGGTTGAATGTTTGATGTAGTTTTGTGAATTTTGTCTTTATTTTTTGAATAATCAAACCTAGTCTAGGAGTATATTGTTTTTCGGTCTACTTGTCATATTTAATCGTTAGAGCAATGAATGATTTTATTGAAAGAATTGATGTTACTGAGTTGGAGACTGAAACGTTAGATGAAAAAGACCCTATCGGGAAGCACTTCCCAAAGAGTAGCCAGGACTTGAGTTTATTACAGATGAATGTGAGAAGTATCGGCAAGAACCACAGTGAATTCTTGGCCTTCATTTCTTCTTTTGGGTTCAACGTTGATGTAATCGTCTTGACCGAAACATGGAATATGGATGATGTGCGTCAGTTTACCATTCCGGATTATGTTGTCTATTATAATGAGTCGTTTATAAATCAGAATGATGGTGTTGTAATGTATATAAGATCAAATATATCTCACACTGTTAAATTGAAGGTCGTTGGAAATCTGAATATGCTAGAATGCTCATTATGGAAACATGGAAAACTGTTCAATGTTTTGCCGTACTATCGATCCCACTCCTACAGAATCCATGATTTTTTTTCCGACTTTGAATTGTTTATATCTTCCACTAAACTGAAGGGTATAACATATTTCTTAGGTGACATTAATGTGGATATTTTGGATCAGTCTGACCCCGCATGTCTGGAGTACCTAGAATTGCTTAGCGGATATGGTTTTCGATCACTAATTAACTCACCTACCAGGGAAACTGAAAACTCCGCTTCTTGTATCGATCATGTTTTTGTGGGCAACTCTGGACCGAACGAGATTATAAGACCTTTTGTTTTAAAAACTCATATTACTGATCATTATATGACTCTTGTAGCTCACGCGTTGTCAGGTCCGGTGTACAGTGGTCAACGGGAGAGATTCAGGAGGATAGTCAACATCGAGAAGTTGAATAATGACCTTAGGCTTGCATCGTGGGGTAGGTTCTATAACACCGCGGATGTTTCGAAGAAGGCGGAAATATTTGTAGAAATTATTACACATTCTATAAATGAAGCTACCACATTAACGGCAATTAAGACACACAAGAGAAAACAGCCCTGGATAACAGATGGTTTGATCGAGTCTATACGCACTAGAGACAGGTTGTTTCAGAGGTTCCTCAAAACGAAATCTGATGATAGCAGGGAAGAATACAGAACATATAGAAATAAGTTGAACGGTCTCTTGAGGAGGGCAAAATTTTCATATTATAGGCGGCAGATTGAAGACGCAAGGGGAGATTGTGGTAGAACATGGGATGTGCTCAATGGTGTGTTCGATGGTGGTGGTTCTTCTCGGTCGACTCCTCCTGATAGGATTTTGGTTGATGGGGGAGAGATAGTGGATGACAGGGGGATAGCAGATGCAATGAACCAATACTTCGCGAATATCGGCGAGTCTTTGGCTTCTGGTGTTCCCGAGGTCCCGGATGATCTTGAGTCGGGCCTGAAATCTGACCAGCGCGGAAATTCTTTTTATATAGAACCGACAGATAAGTCTGAAATGATGGGTCTGATACATTCCTTGGAAAACCGCAAAGCGCCTGGCCATGATATGATCACCAACACCCTGATGAAAACTATCGCACCGTATGTTGTGGAACCCTTTGTTGACCTGATCAACTCTTGTTTATCGGAGGGTTATGTCCCCCCGCATTTCAAGGTTTCTTTGATAACACCGATCCATAAAGGAGATGAGAAGGGTGATCCAGGCAATTATAGGCCAATATCGAATATATCAGTTCTCGCAAAATTGTTTGAAAAAGTTCTGTGCTTGAGATTAGTCAAGTACCTGCATAAGCTCGATTTTCTTTCCAACTCGCAGTTCGGGTTCCGACAGGGGAGATCAACGGCGGATGCACTGAATGCTCTCGCGGAAAGTTTATACGGTGCTGTTGATGGTGGTAGAAAAATACTTTGTGTATTTGTGGACCTGAAGAAGGCCTTTGACACCGTCTGTCACAGGAAACTAATTGACAAGCTCCGGAAAATAGGCATAAGAGGCGTACCGTGTAGATTGTTCGAGAGCTACTTGTCAGGTAGGGTACAGCAAACGAAAATCAATAATGCTGTGAGTAGTGAGGCAGAGGTTAAGTGGGGTGTGCCTCAAGGAACAGTCCTTGGCCCAATATTATTCCTTGTATATATGAACGATCTACTCACCCTGAACATCAGGGCTCGGATTATTTCATTTGCTGATGACACGTGTCTTATCTTTGAGAGCAGTTCATGGGAAGAGGTTAAAAATATCGCCATGGACGGATTGAAGAAAGTGAAAAAATGGTTCGACCTGAATATGCTGTCTGTAAACATGAAGAAGACACACTTCCTGCCGGTTTCCTTGGTCAGCAGCCTCTTGCCTGACTACGATTACCTTTATTTCGGTGAGGACAGGATCGATCGAGTGATGCACACAAAATATCTCGGTGTGTATGTTGACTGTCATCTCAGGTGGGATATTCACAGCGTGGAGTTGCACAAGAAGTTGAGGAAAATTTCATATAAAATACGTATTGCGAGGGAACTCTTGCCTCGGGATCAGCGCTACGCTGTGTACTACGCCCTTGTACAGTCGGTTCTCCAGTATGGTATTGTCGCATGGGGGGGTCTAGCAGAGAAATATTACTACCCCATTGAAAGAGCTCAGAAACGTCTGCTGAAGATTCTCTTCGAGAAGCCTGTCTTGTTTCCGACAGAGGCACTGTTCAAGGAGCTGAGAGTCCTGGATCCCAGACAGCTGTACGTGAGAACCGTGATAACTTCTATTCCAAAAAATAGACACAGGCTTGATTTCATGGATTCTGCCTACGGAACACGACAGGCAGAGAACGGGATGGTCAGGGGTCTCAAAGTAACTAGGGAAAAGTCAAGGGCATCATTTCTTTACAGATTATCTCAAATATATAATGTCATACCAACTTGTCTCAAGTCCTTGCAGAGCTTCCATTCTCTCAGAAGGCTCACAAATTCTTGGCTGCTCGATACATTTGAACGACATGCCATTCATGAATTGTTTAAGTGTTTCTAATATTAATTACATTATGATCAGTCAGCCAGCTCAGTACTTGTACTGCATTTTATAACTCTCACTTTCGATCGTTCCTCGATGTGTTTTATTGGTGAGGAACACTTCATATTTATTTTAATGGATTAATCGAGCGAACTCATACACAAGCTCTTAAATGAGCTTACTTGAGCTCGCATCGAAAAATTGTATGTAGTTTCCATTCTGTATGATGAATTGAGGAGAATAAAGATTATTATTATTTACCCGATTAATCTTTTACAGTCCACCAACATTATTTTCGCCGCCGAGCCGTTTTTTTTTTGTGCCATACTTTATAATTTATGCACGTATGAAATCAATATTCGAAATCAATTATATCAATAAATATATAAGCATGATTTAAAATTCCACTTTATGTCAATTATTGGACGTACAGGTAATATCCAGATATGTGCCTCGAATGGCTGATGATGAGAATGATTGAATTTGTGATTAAGTATGTTTTTCCTATAGGATATAATTCCATTTGGGATGAATATCACAAAACAGATATTTCATCATAAATATATCAGTACGTAAGATTTTTTTCTGTACATTCTATGTACGTACAATGGACGTACAAACTGGAATATACATTATACATGTCCTATACGTACAGTGGATATCCATTCAACATCCACGGAGGTTTGGACTTGAGCCTGACGTAAAACGGACATCTTAGGATGTCATGTGCAGTGTGGAATGGGGGCAGTTGAGTAAGAGGAATTCCTCGGATACATTGAACCGTCAATATTTGAAGTTTGTGGATTAATGCCTCCTGCATAGCTGATGTGATTTGTAAGTTGCGTGAGTTGAGCACTGTGGTCGTCAGCACCATAAAGATAATTGAGGTTGGTAAATTTAAATTCGTTGTGTCTTGATGAAACTGATCCAGAGGCGATACTGCCTTTTGTAACGCCACTGTGTGTGTTGTCCAGCTGTAGATACACAGTGGAGGGTAAATCATCTATGCCAACCTGATCCAATCTGTAAGCTGCTGTATTATACAGCAGGTAATGCTCGCCCCCTCCAGTCTCTTCCGCTTCACGCATGATGGTGGAATACTCTAGAACACCTTGATCGTGATGTTGCGTGGTACCTCCATATGTTAAGCATTCAGCTTTCGGGGTAGGAGTAGCGCTATCAGAGTGGGGGAAGCTTGTGTGATAGCCACGCCCTGATGTGACGAGGTTGGACTAAATTTTCCAGCATTATCTTTGCTACACTGGTTCTCCAATTCTGAAACTATTCCTGCAATAATATCAAAATCTCCTCCATGTTTCCACTCTTTAAATTGAAGAATTTTGGAAGAAGCATAAAAACTTTGTACACCTTACACTAAGTAGAACTCAAACTGCAATTTGTACCGCCGATACGTGTAAATTTGCGAAGCTTCAACCGCTTCTCCGATCTGGAATGTGGCATACATCCTAACTCCGCAGATGCACTACTATGATTGTTGTTGGTCTCCGTCGAAACGTCGTGCGGTGTTGCCGGCGCTGATCTTCTTTTACTCTCCATGACGTCATAATCATTCTTTACAATAGACGTCGCTACTGTTACGAAGCGCGAACTTGTCCCCAGGAACCAAAGGTCCAGCGAAAACATTCGATGTGGTAAATCTCCTCGAAATTTCGTTTGAATTTTATTGAAAAAGGATGTGTCGTAGTTTCACAGAGACAACGCTACCTGTATGTTGTACTTACTGATTGAATAAGAATCATAACACGAATAGAATGACGAATAAAAAGATCATATGCCCAATAAATGAATAAAGAATTGAATGACACATTCGATACAATGTGAAATTTGTTCGCTCTGTATATAACTACAATATTGTGGAATTTTACCTAAACGTTTCCTCTAAGCTGAATTACTTGCCTCTGCTGAAAATTTTCTATCGCAAAGATATGCTATATTGTTGGATATTCAAAAATTTGTCGCTCATATTAAAAATGATGTAGTTATAGGTACCTTTTATGTATAAATGTCAGAAAATAGGGTTTGAATCATTCATTCGGGTTGAATATAAAAATATATATAAAACCGGGCAAAATTTTATTCATACAATCCTAATCAAAAAAAATCACTGGATATCCTTCAGTTGGATTGTCTAATTTTTTTAACTCTTGTTCAAATGATGATGTTTTAGATTCACTGATTTTATTGCATATGATCTCATTCAAAGCATCTATTCTCATGAAGAAGGCCGACAGCAGCATTTCTACTAGACATTGCTTATTAACATCCAGAAATTTAGCGTCATATTTTTCGAATTTCTTCCGAATATTTTCGTCTGTTGGTGCTAGGGCATTGGCGTGGAATCTTGCCCACTGGAAGATCTTCCTCAGGATGTCGGAATCGACCATTGGCACATGTATGGCATCTTCCACTGAATTATCTACATTTATGTCTAGGCACTCTATCATGTATACGAGTGTTTCGGAGCATTCCAGAAATGGGTAATTAACCTTGAGTAGACGATTACCTCTTGACCGAATTTTCAACTGAAAAAGGATGATCTTGGTTAAAGGAACAAAATTATGAATTCTAAATACTCCAGATACATTCATTGTGGAAACGTTTGATTACTTACATTTTTTCTAATGCTTTCCGTGCTATTGTTTCTGGAGTATACTCTGATTTCTCTGGTATCAAAGATTCACGTCCAATTTCAACATCGCTGAAATAATAGAGTTCAGAATGTCCTGAGGTCGGCGCGCATGACAAGTTACTCATAGCTAACAGAAAATTTCCGCAATAAAACCTGAAAATGGTGATTTTTTTTTAAAACATAAAATTCATTGAAAAAACATTAAGAAAATATATAAAGGAATAGATGAATAAATTTATTTTCCAGACTCTCATCCAATTCTCAATCGAAGTTAGTACACTGAAGATGTCGTTCACCTCAACCGATGATGAACAGACTGTATCTGATGCTATTACCCAAAACCTCCTATATAGTTACGGAATGCACAAATCGTGAAATCCTCATCGTTTGAAGGCATTATATTATAGTATTGCTAAATTATGTTTAATGGCTCCTTTCTAAGGTTATTAAGTTCCTTGTAGCACAATAAGTTCTGGAAAACACAAAAAAGATCATATTTTCTTGGAAACCAACGAACAGAGTGAGTAAAGAGTAACGAACAGAATAATTTCTTTCGGTATTTTGATCTTCAGAAGAAAAATGCTTTTTTTCCGAATATTATTATTATTTACATTTGAATAAGAGGGGAGGCAAGGGCCTATAATCCCTCAAGAAAAAAAAAATCATGCACTTACATGTGATACAACAGTAAAAAAAAAAAAGAAAAAAAAAAAACATCAAAAACAACCAACAGAAATTACAATCAACACCTCAGTCCATCCAGGCGGTTCTTGAAGGCATTCACACTTGGCGCACTAACGACGCGACTCGGTAGGGAATTCCACCTGTCAAAGATCCTGTTACAGAGAAAATGCTGTCTCTGCGAAGTCCGATACTTCTCATGGTACAACTTCAACGAATGGCCTCGCAAATTGCCGGTGTTGAGAGTGAAAAGATGTTGCAAGTCGCATCCGAAGAGGCCGTCCAAGGCCCTATAAGTTATGATAAGGTCACCTCGCTCACGACGGTCCATAAAAGACCGGAGACCAAATAGACGGAGCCTATCATCATAACAGGGACGCACCCTACCGTACGGCAAACGCGTCGCACTTCTCTGAACCAACTCAAGTCGCTCCCGATCTCTTACCAACGAAGGCGTCCATACCGGACCAGCAAACTCCATAAGAGGGCGAACGTAAGTGGTGTAAAGGATTTTAGCCATCTCAACGGTACATCGAGGAAACGACCTCCGGATCAAATAGACCAAACGTCGAGCTCTTCCCACGACACTATCTATATGCGCCGACCACGACAAATCAGACGTCATAATCACGCCCAGGTCACTATGTTGATCGACCGACCGGAGCGGAACACCACCGATATTATAACATCGCCGAGGGTTATTTTTACCAAGATGAAGCACAGCACATTTTTCGACATTCAGAGGAAGTAACCATTGTTCACACCATTCGCATATACTGTCCAAATCACTCTGAAGTGTAGATGTAAAAGCATCAGAAAATAATTTGAAGTCATCCGCGTACGCAGCGCACCTGGAGGATATCACTCGCCCAAGGTCGGCGACAAAAACGAGAAAAAGCACCGGACCGAGCACCGAGCCCTGCGGGACGCCACTCACCACGGGCCGACTAGATGAAAGGGATTCACCAACTTTCACCGAAAATTCCCGATCGCTCAAAAATGACTCGATCCACCGAAGTAGCTCACCCCTGATCCCGAAATGATCAAGCTTGCCCAGTAGTCTCCTCAAAGGAACACGATCGAAAGCTTTAAAAAATCGAGGTATATAACGTCCACCGGAGAATCAGAATCAAGAGATGAAGTCCACGAATTAAGACACTGAAGCAAGCACGTGATGATCGATCGTCCCGGAACAAAACCGTGCTGATAGTCAGGAATGGTCCCATTGGATATCAAGAAAGGTACCATTCGCGAATAAATGACCTTTTCTGCAATTTTCGCAACAATGGATGTCTGACTAATAGGACGATAGTTGGAGGCGAGTTGTTTATCACCCCCCTTATAAACAGGGGTTACCCTTGCAGACTTCCATTCCCTCGGCAACCGACCCGATCTTAAGGACGAGCGTATTATTTCCGTAATAGGAGCGGCAACCAGGTCAGCACATGTCTTGAGTACCATCGCCGATATTCCATCAGGACCAGGGGAGCAGGAAGGATCCAGTTTAGTAAGAAGCTCTGTCACCTCCACCTCAGTCACCTCGACAAAATCCATCGAAGCCTCAGACCGGGGAACACCAACACCCGGCAGGTCACCCAGAGGTTCACAAGTAAACACACTAGCGAAACTGTCTGAAAGCACGTCCGCAGATTCACTATCATCGGCACACTCACCACCCGACGATCCCCGCAACACAGGCACCGACACCCTGGAATTTAACATGGATCGGACATGTTTGTAGAATTTCTTGCGGCTCCCAGAAGTAACCAATTTCATCTCATACTTCCTTCTAGCTTCACCAATAGCAGCAGAAACCATATTTGAGTACTGTCTATGCGTGTCGAAATTTCTCTGAGTTCTGCGTCGCAGATAGCGCTGCCAAAGACTTCTTTTGGTACGAACCATGCTAAGAATACTGCGATTGATCCACGGCTTGGACGAACTCAACTGTACAATCCTAGTGCTCGAACACGCCTCGACCGCTCGAGTAATCAGACACCTGAAGGAACTCCACACAACATCAATGACCTCCGAAGATAGGCACTGATTCCAGTCGACATCAGACAGGCGATTCCTCAGTAAACCATAGTCTATCATGGTTCTGGTCTCACGCGTTAACCTCGCCGCCGCAATACGAGTTAACTGAACCCTCGAGGTTAGAACACAGTGGTCAGAACGCCCAACAGGATCATGGTATTGGACATCGCATACAAGATCCCGATCACTCGTGAGCATCAAGTCCAAGGTTGAGGGACTCTGACCCTGGCAATAACGCGTTGGACGATCTATAAGCTGAGTAAGATGGGCCTCCTCAATAGCCGAGAGAAACATCTCAGACCTAGATCCACCCGAAGGAGGTGAGCCAGCCCTCCACTGAATGTCACGGAAATTGAAATCAACAGCCACAATGATGTTATCACCCCGCTGAGAAAGAGTAACGAGAAGTTGATAGAGGAGTGAATCTGATGGTGAAGGATGAGGTCTATATATACAGCCAAACAACGTGGAGAATTCATGTGAAGACAAATATAAAAACAAATTATCAATTGCATGCATACTCCATCAAAACCTCTATTGATTTGACTATCACAACGAAACAGTTTGAATCCGGGAATATTGAAAAAGCTATCTGGTATACCGTCATGCAACCAAGTTTCAGTTATGAGAATGATCTTAGGTTTCAAATCACAAACACGCGCACATATTTCATCAAATTTATTTTCAATTGATCTGGCATTGGTATACATAATGATCCACTCCTCGGAAATACAACCTACTTTTTTGACCGTCTGGAAGCCTGCGCAGAAACAATAGTGGGTACCCCCTTCAAGTATTTTATTGTCAAATTTGCTTCCCCATTCAGTTGTCGCAGTTTCAGTTCTTCCCTCACTTTCCGCAAACCAGCCAACTGATTTGGAGTGAGGTCATCGGATATTTGTAACCTACTAGAAGCTGATGCAGTTGACAAAAGTTTTTTACCCCTCAACACAGTCAAAGCAGTGACCGAGTTAGCAAATCTTACCAACAGGGGTCTAGGATTCCCTCCATCCGCAGTACCGATTCTGTTATGAGAGACAATGTGCTGGACGCCAGTTGGAAAGATATGGCCGACAATAGAGCGGACCATATCGTCATCCGCAGCGCCATCAGTTGCCTCAGGCAGGCGCCTGACGATCACATTATTGGATCTTCGCACCCTCTCAACAATCTCAGCAGAGTCCACCATAACCCCGTCCGCACCAGACTCATGCCCACAGAAGGATCCACGCCTCTCCACCCCCAAAACCAGCCACCTCCCGCCTCAAAGCACCGACGTCACCGGACAGCGCCGAAACACCAGACTCACAACCAGCAATCCGCGCCTCATGCTGCTCCAACACACACCATGTCCTACAAGGTGGGCAAATATCGTTGTTTACTGAGAGGATCTCGAGAACTATAACAAATAGAAGAAAACGGATGGCACTTTCTCGAGCTCTTTTCTACTAAGTTATTCAAATCTGGAAACAGAACCGGTCTATCATTTGTAGATTATGAGTTATGAACAAAAATTGAGAAACTGTCATTTCCAATAATTCTGAAATAGAGGGGCTGCTAGCCGGGATTTAGTGATTACCAAGAAATATCAATCAATAACCCTAAATCTTGATATTAAATTTTCATTTATCCCAGTAATAGAAGAGCTGATAATAATTGAATTTTCGAAAAATCTCCTTGACGTGTTACCATCGTTTGTGTTATCTGATCCTTGTTTTGGCTTATCTACATTTAGGCCTAGTTGGATTTTAAATTCTTCCTGCACTTTGTATTTTTTATATCTTTGGATCGCTTATCTTCCTCAGTAATGAGTCTTTTTTTTAACTTCTAGCCTGTCCGACAGATTGAGAAGAAACTCAAAAGTCCGAATGCCCGCATATAATGTAGATAAACCAAAGCTGTAATTTTCAAAAATATCGGGAGGAAGTGGAAGATCACCTTCCAAATGCTTTGGTGTGGCTTTGCAAATAAAGCAGGTCAGAGTAGATTTAGTATCAGTCAGAGCATTGACCACTTAACCATCGACCATGGTTAAAGCCAATGGCTGCTTAAAAATATTTCCTTTCCATCAATAAAAACTGTGCTCAAAGTTAAAGCTTGAATCTGTTTTTTCACAACTTCGGTTCCTGACAGGATGCATTGGGTAATTTCTTTTCCAAAAAGAAATTTTATAGGTCTACAAAACCTAGTGGACCCAGAAGCATTATTCTGCCAAGCGTATTGTTGTGAATCTGTTGTACAAAAATTGATCGGTACAAACGAAAACATAAATAAGTATTCATCCGTCATAGAAGATTTGCTGAACAACGTGAAAGTATTCTTTCCTCTATCAATGAGTTGCTTGATGACAGGGTATTGTGCCTGACATAATCTTTCAGATGTTAAATCTAGGATGGCCTGCATTGGCAACTCAGCTCGTGTTTCGCTGATAATCAGATTTTTTTCAGACACACAGCAGGCTTTTTTGACTTTTTGTATCTTATAATATGGAGGATATATATAGTGACCAGCCCTCAACGCATTTTCTATCAACAAAAAGTACGAATTTTTGGTTAATTTACAGTCAATAGATAAGGCCAAAGTTTCTTCGGGTGTTAAGGAACGCACGGAAATATCCGGTTTAGAAGTAACATTTTTTGATGAAGAAGGACCTAACATTTCTTTCAAATTCTTAGCGGCGATTCGGTTTCCAGAAGCGTGAATTGAGACTTGTGCCGCGAATGTCAGCTATTTTTCTTTCTTTTCGTTTTATCACTAGAGTCGGTAAAACTCTTTTATGGGCGACCTGCACCTTGACTTGTAGACTGCCCTGTAAACTGTGACATAACAAACTCAAACTCAAACTCCTTTCCTTCAAGCCATGTGGAAAATGTCCTCTCCGATGACATTTTCCCATCGGTCATTCGATTTTTTTAGAATAATCTTTTATGACGTCTTTTATTCTTCTTTTTTTTTTATTTAGAAATTTTGCTTCAACCACAAGGGTTATTAGCGATGGAGTGGTACATATTAACATTATTAATTATATTTGTTTGACAATTTGTACACCGCTGAGAAAGTTTATGATATTTTCAACTTCACACTTTTCCACCAAAATGTCTTTCAGAGAACCTGCCATGGAATTTCTTGTTCTTTCTTCGTTGTATCTTGAACATTCACAAAATATATGTTTCACAGTTTGTTTCACGTTACACGTGTCACAGAAAGCTTCTTGGGTCCGGGTTATGAGGTGTTCGTGTGTTAGTCTTCTGATATTTGTTATTTTCTCTTCATCCTTATTTGCCAGTTTTGAAATGTAGATTAAAAGACATTCATTTCTATCTTTTGATTCATATTTTAACCATTCCGATACGAATTCTTTTCTTAAAATGTTGAGCGCGAAACCTGAAATCCATCCTAAATTAGTAAATATTTCTCATATCGCAAAAATCGCAAAAAATACTATATGAATACGAAAAATATATGTTTTGAACGGAATAATGATGAAGGAATTCTCTAATGAAGTATGGAAATGTTCTTTCTAATGATATGATCTATTGAAGGTAAAATTATATCCATGCAGCACCCCGAGTAGTGAAATATTAATACTTACTTGTCTCTGTGGTATCCATTTTACATGAAATTCAAAGAATCAAATATAGTTTCTGTTCAAACAATGGCAAAATAATTAAAAGAACAAAGAACAGAAAGGCAATGAACACTGCGAGACATGTGCGCTTTGTTACCCACGAATTAATAATCCCCTCAAGCGCTTTATATCAATCCAACATATTTACATTTTTTCTTCTTCCACCTCATAATGGACTATATGTAGTGGAAAATTAATAAAATCTTCCATATGAATTTTGTCCACCAAAAAAGTGATTTTCGCCCACTGTGGCGCCGACGCTACGCTACAAGCTACCAGGTATTCCGGTATTCGCATTTCACAGTCGCAACGAGGAAAACTTCACTTTTCGGCTTTGGTATTTGTTACCTGCCGGGGCGGGATCTTGATGTTTGTGAGTTACAAACTATAACTGTGACTTCTTCACTTCTAGTGTCTACATCGTCATTCGTTTCTGTTATCGTTACTCAATTTTTCAGTTAAATTTTTTCAGGAGTTAGGAAGGAGGATGGAAAAAAATTAACAGCTTCCGAAACTCATAACAATAACAATAACAATAATTTATTGATTTCCCATATATACACAATATGTAGAAAGGAAAACAGCTCATCCAAAAAGAAAAATTTTCAAATATTCGCTACAATATCCCTACAATAAAATTCTTCGATATTGTATGGCTCAAGCATTAAAAGAAAACGATATAGAGTCTTCCCGAAAGACACATGACCATATAATCTTTGAATTTCTACTGGTAAACTGTTAAACAGTTTAATGCCCATGTACAATGGTCCCTTTTCAGTTAAAGACAAAGAATGCACCGAAAAAACAAATGGGTGCTTTCTTCTAGTATTATTTACATTTAAATGACTACAGAAATAATGCTGATGTTTATGCATGTACATCAAGATCTTATATATGTACAGTCCATAGATAGTCAAAATGTTATTTTTCTTGAACGCATTACGACATAATTCTCTGAAACCCAAACGAAATATTACTCTCAATGCTAACTTTTGTGTTTTCATAATCTGATGCGATCCAGAACTGCTACCCCAAAAAATAATACCATAACTTAATTGTGACTGGAACATAGCATAGTAAATCGCTTTTAATACATCAATATCCACCTGATCTCTAGGAACCCTCAAGGCATAAATAACCGATTTTAATTTCTTATTAGTTTCTTCAACATGGGTATGATATTTCATGAAACTATCTATATGAATTCCCAGAAACTTAACACATTCGCTGATTGGTACTTCATTGTTACTGTAGTTTATGCTTTCTGGATAGCTATGATTGGTTCTATCAGTTTTAAAAAATAATACATTGGGTCTTATCATTATTAATTACTAGCTGATTTTCAATACACCATTCATTTACTTTATCCATAGCATCCTTAAATTCCCTCATACCGCTCAGAATATTCAATGCAGAGATGATGATATCAGCATCATCCGCAAACAACAAAGACCTAATGAAACTAGAAAAGAAGATGTCAGGGAGGTCATTGATGAAAATAACAAATAGCAGTGGTCCCAAGATACTGCCCTGTGGCACGCCCAACTCGATTAGTCTCTCAGAAGATAAGTAATCTCGGCTTCCATCAGATACAAGGACTCTTTGTTTTCTATTCTTAAGGTAGCTCTCAATTAGTTTAAGTTGATTGTCCCTTATGGCGTAGACACTTAGCTTGTAGAGTAAAAGTTTATGATTTACACTATCAAATGCTTTGGCCAAATCAAGCACGATAGCTATGGGAACTTCACCTTTCTCAAGTGATTCCAAGATCTTGCAAGTGAGTTCAAAAACAGCAGTTTCCGTACTTTTTCCCTTCATAAAACCATGCTGGCAGCTCACAAAAACATTGAATTTCCGAAAAAATTTCAACAATCTATTGACCTGAACCTTCTCAAACACCTTTGCGAAAGAAGACAGGAGACTTACGGGCCTATAATTAGCCAAATTATCCTTTAAACCTTTTTTAAAAAGAGGCTTTACTACAGCCACCTTAAGTTCATCTGTAAAGATACCAGACTGAAAAAAAAAATTCATAATATGGCATAGTGGATCCATTATTCTCTCTAATCAATGCTTAATGACAATCATCGGAATCTGATCGTGTCCACACGATCTCTTATTTTTCAACTGTTTCACGGCATGATAAATATCCGATTTTTGAACTTCAAACATAAAAAATGATTTTTCTCTACGTTCAAGTTCTCTGTTACAAAACTTCGGCAATTTCGAAATTTCGATTAGGTGTTGCCGTAACAAAATGTTCATTAAACCTCTCTACAACCTCTGAAACATCCCCGCAAATCTGAAAACTGTTCTCACGAGATTGATCTGAAATATTATGAATAACATTCCAAGTTGCCTTGGATTTGTTATTGGATTTTGAAATTTTATCGCCATAATATTCTTTTCTTTCTTCACAAATCATTCTATCATATTCAAATTTCAAATTTTTATATGTATTTCCAAATGAAGAATCTATCCTAGAAATGACCAACAATATATCAAGTTGATGTTTTAAGTTGGCTACTTTAGAATTATTGAACTTTGGTTTTGAAAGTTTGTTCTTGGCCTTACATAGTTTCTCCCGGAAATGCTTTTTGAACAGAGAACAAAATCTCTCTGAGAATCCATTCCATAAGTTGTTTACGTCTTCTTCTGTGGAATGAATAATGTTATCCCAGTTTTTATCAGATAATAGCATATTAAAAGAATTTAGACTATTTTCACTAATCTTTCTTACCCTAAATGTTTCCTCAGTAGTGTCCAACAACTGCCGAATCCTGGTCCTCTGACCAGAATGATCAGACAGATGAGCCTCAAAAACAGAGGTCTCACAACCCTCGAAATTTGTGAGGATATTATCTAAACATGTTGACGATGTTGCTGTTATTCGTGTCGGTTCATGTATTTTAGCTTCAACCCCAAAGCTCCCAATCAGATCAAGAAAATTTTGAGCATTATCACTTCTCACCAAAGTATCAATGTTGAAATCACCTAAAACAACAATTCTAGAATTTTCCCTTATTGCAACATTTAAAATGGTCATAAGTCTTTCGAAGAAAAGATCAATATCTGCCAGTGGTAATGTATCAGGTCTATAAATACAAACAACTATCAGTTTTTCAGTACATGAGTTCAACCGTATTGCCGAACATTCAATGACATTTGAAACACTAAGTTTTTCCAGATCATATCTTACTGTGAATCTGATTGATTCCTTGCAATATAGAGCGGAACCCCCATGTAAACCCTCCTCTCTGCAAAAAGCAGATGCTAGTCTATAGCCGTTAAAATTATATGATTTTAGTTGTTCAAAAGATTGCCAATGTTCAGTCAAACCAAAAATTTCAGGATTCTCTAACTCTAAAAAATTACAAAATCTAACAAATGAGGTGGTAACACACTGAATATTTTGATGTAACAATGTAACGTAAGGGTTTACCTTGTTGCTTGTTGTAAAATTGAATTCTTGTGAAAAAAATTCTTAAAACTAAAATCTCGAATCAATACATCATTAGGCCAGAATTCCGCATTCATTATTGTTTTATACATTTCCTCAGATGGAACACCTACACTGAAAGACGAATTACTGCCCTTTGAAACCAATTTCTTCACTTCAACAAGATCTGAACCCAAACCAGCACTGACGTATTCTTTAATTAAACATTCTTCAACATCCTTTTCAGAGATTCTTCCCACATATATCCACCTTTTCTGAGGAACCCCAGAGAAAGACGATGTAGTACCCTTACAAATAATTCCTTTGGATCGCAAAGATTTCTTCCTCCTATTATTCACTTCGGTCCATTCATTTTGTGACAAATATTCCCGTTTTTCTTGGGACATTGTTATTTCATCATTTTTAGTTGGGCCTGCAATTTTCAGTTCCAGAGCGTTTGATTTTTTATTGAGGTTATCGTTATTTACTTTTTGACCAGAAGTGTCAGGTACATTCTGTGTTCGACGCATCGGCAACGCAGACGTAGAATCCAAAAAATCAGAAATAATATTCACGATGTTTGGTCTCGGAGCCTGCACTTTGTTGGTGCTGTTTACATATTTTTTACTATTTTTTTCGTCGATATTTCCATTCAAGGACAATTTCTCAAGAAGTAATGCATTATTCTGAATCAAGATTTCATTCTTACTTTTCAACTCTTCAACAAGAATTTTCAAGTATGAATTTTCCATTTTGTTCATCTCAACATCCACTTCAACAGCTACACTATCACTCCCCTTGACCATTGGCACATGAACACACAATGGAGCCTTTCCACCCGATGATTGTGCACGAAACATAGTCTAACACTTTCCGACCACAATATCCACAAATATTGTCGGTTTTTAATTCTTTAATTAAATTTTTTGAAGAGAGATCAACTTCTACAACTTCACTCTCCGCCATTTTTGTTTGTTATATTATATATATATGTATAATACTGAATACTCGGTCGAGGCGACGAAGTAGAAGCATGACCGGGCAGTCCCCATGACTTTCTTTTCTTTGGATTACTGTAATATATCCATTTTTCATCTCTCGTCACGATGCGATGAAGAAAACCCTTCCTTTTTTGCCGCTGAAGCAGTTGCTCACATGGGAAAAATCGACGTTCGACATCCCTTGGCTTCAATTCATAAGGAACCCAAGTTCCCTGTTTTTGAATCATTCCCAACGCATGGAGTCGCTTAGAAATGTCTTGGCGGGTAACTCCTAATGCTGAAGAAAGCTCTTCTTGCGTTTGGCACGGATCCTCTTCGAGCAATACCTCCAATTTATCGTCTTCGAACGTTTTCGGCCTACCTCCACGCGGACGGTCATCAACATCGAAATCACCGTCTTTGAAGCGACAGAACCAAGCACAGAACGTTGTTTCACATAGAGCAGCATCTCCATAAACTTTTTGGAGATCTTGATGTGCTTCAGCCACCGTTTTCTTCGAATGAAAAAAGAAAATCGCAATTATTTGGCATAAAATCAGACACATTCAAACAAGCACAAGTATATGACGCCAAAACAAATTAACTTATCTGTTAAAACAGTTCATTTACCATATGTCTTAGCTTAGTTTATGACGTTTCGGATATGTCAAAATTGACCAGTACTTATAGTCCAAGAGCCAGAGCCAAAAAAAGTCTCTGAATTTCTTAAGCCTGGTTTTTTCTCAGGTGATTACAATCATAATATACAATAAAATGCTGCGGTCAGTCAAGTGGATGTTAGAACATGTGCCTCTAGTGCGCATTCAAACATGTCGTGATTACCGACATAACAAAATCAATTTCTTAAGGCTGAAACTTTATAAACTCAGCGTCCGATCGGGACACAGCTGGTCAGTCAGCTTTAATGTGCGTAGACTGGACTGGACGTGTGACTGGAAAGCATCAAAGGATGATTAATGTCAGTAGAATGCATCAAGAATTGATGAATTAAATAAATATTAGAAATGTTTGAAAATCAATGAGTTCTTACTTGTGCGTATACCCATGTTCGTCAAGTATCTTGTTGATTTTGAACGAATTTTATTTCTGAGATTTTAAAGAACAGTTGCTCATTAAAATAAATGTGTTATACTTTGAATGATTATGATGTAATATCTATAGGGAGCGAAAAAATTTAATTTCTTATCCACGGACTGACGGGCGTTGGTCTACGGAATGGCTGACTGACAATTTTATTTATCAATAATATAGTCAGTAGTAGTTACAAAAAAAATTTCACGCTTAATAAACGAATTGCATCCTTATAAACGACGCTACGCACATTGAAGCTGACTGACCAGCTGTGTCCCGATCGGACGTTGACTGACTATCATAATTTTGATTTACATACCAAAATACAAAAGTTTATAAAGTTTCAGCCTTAAGAAATTGATTTTGTTATGTCGGTAATCACGACATGTTTGACCGCGCACCAAAGGCACACGTTCTAACATCCACTTGACTGACCGCAGCATTCTATTGTATATTATAATTGTAAACACCTGAGAAAAAAACAGGCTTAAGAAATTCAGAGACTTTTTTTGGCTCTGGCTCTCCGTCTATTACTACTGCAACCATGTATTGACAAACAGCGGGAACTGAGTAGCGCACCTAATATTTATTATTATGACTAATTTTATTTCATTTGGTCTTTGGTCAGCTTCAAAATGAGTTTGTTTTATATAAAAAAACTAAGAAGGCTCTCTATATATACCTATCTTGATAAGAAAAAGATGATACGAAAAACATATTACTTGGAAAATATAAACAGAAACGAATAATAGGGAAATTTTAATAATGGAATAATAAAAAACACATCACATCTATGATGATATAAATCTAAGAAAACTTATATTTTATTATAACGGAATAAATCATGAAACAATCTGCAATCGAAGGAACAATAAATAAAAAATAAATAATATAAAACATTTTATTCTTTATTGCTATTTATGAATAATATTTCCTTCACTTTGTCACTTGTCAATTTATTCCTCCTATCACATGAAACTATTCCGGATTTGGAGAAGGGTCTCTCGCAGGGAACAGAAGTTGCCACTGTAACTAATTTTCCTCTCGCAATTTGACTTAGATTGGGGAAGTTATGGCGGTTTTTTTTCCACCAAATAAGAGGAGTCTCTCTCCTCTGAATCAGAGGCGTCCCGAGATATCTTTGAACCTCAATGATGGCCTTTGATTGGAGGTTTCCTATAGTTCTGAGAGTGGCAGATTTTTTGTCGAAACTACTCCATATAGAATTTTGTTGCGAATCTTCGACAGGAATGGTTTGAGTCTCCTCTATGTTTTTATATATTTATGTATTTTCGTATAGTTTTTCCTTGATAGTTTCAATTGCCGCTCTTTTGGCTCTTTCTCCAACACTATCAATGGAAAAAGCTATATTTTTGAAGCTCGGATCTGAAAAAGTGGAGAGAGTCAAGGACATGCTACTCTTCAAACCGCCCAATCTTGTGTTAATCCCATCTATTATGAAAGAAATCACATTCTTCCAGATTCTTGAATACTCCTTCTTGTTGATGATCTTCATAGACACTCGACAGTCCATATGTCAATATAATTAGAGATGATCCCGTTATGTAATTTTCACCACTCATAACTTTGGTGACGTCTTCTAGTGGCCGGAGTATTTCAATTAATTCTTTGAAAATTGCCACTCTTCTATAGAAATGATAACAATTTATGTTCTATTAGATCCATTGTTGTTTTTATAGGCTCCTCAAGATCCACAAATCTTTCCACCATATAATAAGGGGAATTAGTTTTTCTTGAAGCGGAGCGATTAACCTATAATAAAAAAAATCATCCTCTATTTCAATAAAGGGTTTTTCACTATAAACTCAACAAAAAATGGGTGCTGATGAGATTTGCCAAAGGCAAATGAAATGTGCCGGAAGTAACAAAACATAAGCTAAATGGTCGCAAATGAGTTTGCGATCAATTTCAGATGATTTATTGATATTGAGCAACTGAACAGGTGAAAATGCTCTTACCTAACCCAACTGGCTTAAGTCGAACTCAGATGAATCTCCACTGGTGTGGTAGCAGGAAGGGGGCTCCTAAGGGAAGGGAAACACGGAACCAACCCTCCTTCTGCACCGTGGCACGATAAAGAACACACGGCACTTCACTTGAAGTTGCTCAATATCACTTTGGCTCATTCAATAAACAGAGATGACAAAAATGGTGCGATGCTTTCGGAGATATATAAGAAGACTAGCTGACCCGGCAAACGTTGTTTTGCCATATAAATAATTTCCATGTTGTATCATAAAAAAATAGAAATTGAAAATTTTGTCTAAAAAATAAAAAAAAAATTTAGGGGTGGACTACCCCTAACATTTAGGGGTATGAAAAATAGATGTTGGCCGATTCTCATAGATAGCTGACCCGGCAAACGTTGTTTTGCCAGATAAATAATTTCCTAATGATTAAATTACTAAAATGGCTATTAAAAAATAAGGGTTGATCGTAGAAGGGTGAAAATTGAGGATTGTATGTATTTTTGTATGTTGTATTATAAAAAAATAGAAATTAAAAATTTTGTCTAAAAAATACAAAAAAAAATTTAGGGGTGGACTACCCCTAACATTTAGGGGGATGAAAAATAGATGTTGTCCGATTCTCATAGATACCAGATAAGCACAAAAAATTTCATCAAAATCGGTCTAGCCGTTTCGGAGGAGTATGGTAACGAAAACTATGGCACGAGAATTTTATATATTAGATTATTTCAAAGAGAGATTTCGGTGCGTCCGGCGATGATACGAATAATAATAGTCGTGACTGACAGACGTCAAAGTTTTTCTTCCGTCGGCGCCTGACAAACCGGAGTCAGGCAACCCAACTCACGATCAAACATAAGCAATTCTTAATTCAAAAAAATTCTGGAACTCTTCAAAGTGTACAGGGACAGCCGTCTTCACCAATCTTTGACGAAGATGGTTAGTGAAGGCATTTTCTTCGAAATGCTCTTCGCACATTCTCCTGTTTATCAATTGTTTTCCGTCCATATCTGAAAATATGATGAATATTGGTTTTTGATTCGATATGACAGCAGTTAATTCCACAACAAGATTATCACGTCAATAATTAACCGGAGTGAAAACAATGTTTATGAATAAAACGATTACCTACCTAAAATCTCGATATTTCCAAAATGTAGAATACACTTTCGACAACGTTCTTCATCTTTCACTGGAAATCTGAAAAATGTTATGGATTTCATAGTGGATATTTTCTCAGAACATCCAACATAGGTGCACATTACTGCAAAAATTATCTCTGAAAAAAGTTATATTTACAGAATCCTATTTCGAAATCCAGGATAAACTCGCAAGCTAGGCATATTTCACATTCTTTTTTCCAAAAAAAGAAATATTGTACTAATTGTAAGGGAAAAGAAACTAGTGAAAAAGTTTGTAGGTAACTATTCCGGACTAATTTAAACAATTGAATGTAGCATGTTGAACAATTAATGTTGATGTTCACTCGCCTTTTTTTCGATAGATATCACAGAACACAAATAATAGATATACTGAAGATTTCTTGGTAATTTTTCACAAAACTCACAATACTCAACGACAAGGTTCAAAATGAAATATTTTATCATACCATATTTCTTTTAAATACACCCCTCTTTTTTCATCATCATTAACGGAAATTTTGAAGGGGTAAGGAGTATCACTGTCTGATTCCTGGGTTATAGGTTAAGATATAATTTCCAAGAATGCAATTATATTGACATTGATCAACGGAAATTTGTATTGACTGTTACAGTATAATTATTGATTGGTTTGATACGATCGTATTTCTTTCTTAAGATTGTTGGAGTTCTGAATGTTGTTGAGATTATTAGTGTAATTCATTGAATTTTGAATTCCCGGTACATATTGCAGATTCCTGATAGTATTGTTACTCTGTATTTTTACAGTTATCTTCGATTCAGAATGTACTGTTGTTTCCTGTAGTGTGGAGGTTCGTCGTCGATGTGTTGTATGTCGCTGATGCTCGCTTGGTTCAGTCTCGTTCGAATTGTTTATTCGTGGGTATTATCAGTTTTTTTTTAAGATCATTTTTTTTCTCACATGCAGATTTGTTAATACGTTTCACTGAAAATTCATTATTCCTTTTGAGAGATCTCTACGAGAAGTCGAAAGTTAATGCAGTAGAGTAATTTTTCGTCGATAATTTGAAATTTAGTAAAATTGGATCAATTTTGCTTTAGAGGCAATTTCAGTATCGAATTAATTCGGATAGCCTTCAAAACTTTTCTAACTCTTGTGGACGAAGATCTGGTATTTTTTTTCCTGGAACGAGATTGGACCGGGCCGCGATTGACGACGGGGCTCCAACACTCGGAAGAACTGGAAAACCAAAACTTCTAGTTTCCAGCCCATTGTCATCCTATTCTGGAAATCGGAGCAGAAGCTTCCGTGGAGACACCTTCACGACCGAGATAAGTCCTATATTTTGAACCTATTTATAGTCAGATTGCTCATTGTATTTTTCCACTGTTCTAATAATGAAAACTCTTTAAATCTCAATCTTACAATTTTTGAGTAAGCAATATACTGGCTGTGCTGGGAGTCTTCCTCATCGTTGAAAGAATATTTGTATCTATCAGAATTGTGAATCTTGGGTCCATTGTAGATTTCCTAGTTGGATCTGTTGTAATTAATGAACTCATGTCTTGCTTGTAATAAACCAGTCAATTTCAAGAATTTTTTTTGCCACCTAATATCCTACAGAACAAAAGTAACCTGGCCCAACTCGGATTAAGCAAGCATTTGGAAAATGTGAATTTATTTCAGAATAGCTCATTATTAGTGTAGAACCTAATATCTATTTATGTAACTAGGTACCTAATTTGTGAAACTAACGTGGCAATACATGGCTCAAAAGAGGCCGGTGCTTCGGTGAAGTACTATTTTGGAAGAATATTTGCATGAAAGAGACTTTCATAAGAACAGAGTTAATGAATTATTTTCCTAAATATTTCAGAACCGAACTATTCCGAACTACTCTGAACTAGACTATTCCGGGTTATTTCTGTTGTATTTTCTTGAAAAATTCATATAATTCGAAGGAAAGAATTGTAAAGGACGAGAATCTTCTTAAGGACGTCTGTGAATAAATCACAAAAACTTTTAGACCCGATTCCTCTATGAAAATAACTAAGGGTACATCATATAATTTTTTTTTCGAAATCGATCACCTTTCCCAAATACTATACTCCTAGAAGGTGTTGACGATTTAACTCTATGTAGTGGTTTTGTTTCTTGCATATTTTTCTCAACCCCTCATCTCCATTGTCGAAGTTCTTATTCACCACCTGATTTTTCTGCAGTAAGCTTTTTGCTCGGCTTTTTGTAAGGGAGAAACATATAAATATCATTGAGAATAACCAAAAATTTTATCGTTAGAATAAGCAATACTTGCCAGGGACGTTATGGATTTATTTTTCTTACAGAATATTTGGAATGGTGATTACGGCCTTCTCGAAAATTGAAACAATAAATTTTCAACTTTTATGACATTTAATGGACGTTCTGTTGAAAAAGGTCCGGTACCAATCGAGCAGATGGAATATCTTAATGCTGCCTTATTTGTTTGCTCTTGTTAGAGGCGAAGAATAATTATGTTTTAATTGCTTGATTTATCATATGAAGTGATTCAAAATTCAAGGTTATATTATTGTTTAGTAAGGCGTTGGAATATACGATTGTTCTCATGTTCTTCGATGAAACTTTCAACACAAAAATTCTGTAGAGAGAGAAAGAGTATACCTTCGAACATACTGAGTGTATTAATTGAATACTCAAAGCTAGGAATAAAATTATCTTGTGATCCTGAAATCGATATTAATTACAACTTCTGATGAACAATCTGTAAAAAAGTATCATTGTATTTTCGATTTTTGCTAGTAAACGAAAAGTAGAATTTTTGTCACGAAAATAACCTTGATTTGCATCGAAGTAATTTTTTTTTGCCTTGAATTAATTGTACAAGTACATTGTACAGTGTTGATTATACGGGATGTTAAACAATTCGATAGGTCCAATAATTTTAGGGTATCCAATAAGCACCGCCAGTGTACGGCGGTAAAGTTTCGGCTCAATACTTACTCGCTTGAAACCACATAGGAATCTACCTCCGTGTGGTAGCGGACGTCTTTCAGTTCACTGAGTGTGAGTTGTATTGCACCCTTGAGTATAAACTCAAAGATTGCACTTATGTAGAATACATAGTGCAAAAGTAGTTATATTAAGGAAGAGCCTTGTCTCACGCACTACAAGTAATACTAAAAATTATAGAGACACATTAATGCCGAAAGCCTATAAAAGATATACATAACAATAACAATTATTTATTCATTTTGTTAAATCATTACAAGAATGAAACTCGAACAAGTCAAAAAATATACATAAATGACAATGAAAACAGAATGTAAACTCTACAAACTGCTCCCAATCAACAAAAATTCGGTCACAGAATATGGTTCCGAATCCATTGAAAAATTGAATATTTTTCTTTTGAAGAAATCTTTTATTTCGCGAATATTATTAGGAAGGCAGTTGTATAGTTTCACTGCCATGTATGAGCATCCCCTTTCGGTAGAAGATAGTCTATGCACTGGATACACCAACATATTGTGACGGGTAGGATAAAGATTAGGGCGTATGAAGCTCCGAAAATATTGAGGATTTTTGTAGAAAAATTGCATCAACTTGTAAATGTACAGACCAGACAGTGTAAGTAGTCCATTCTTTTTGAAAATGCCTCTACAGGATTGTCTATAAGCTAATCCGAATATTAGCACACTGCCACCCCAGAAAATCAATCCGTATGACAGGATGGACTGAAAATTCGCATAATATACAGCCATCAGAAAAGATTCAGAAGAGCATAGATCACTGATCTAAGTCTGGCAATTACATTCTCTGTATGATGCTGCCAACTGAGCTGTGAATCGAGAGTTAGACCCAAAAACTTGGTCTGTCTAGTGAGTTCCTCAGGGGGGAAAGCAGACATATCGACTGATCGGGAACGGCAATGAGAAAATAAAATGCGGTTGGTCTTTGATATGTTAATTCGCAAATTATGGGCTAGACACCACTCATCTATTGAAAAAATTATATCATGAGCAAGGGTCTTCTGAAAGTGATGATTTGGCTTTTATCAGGACATTAGTGTCGTCTGCAAAATTGGTGAAGAATTATTTCCACATGGGAATGACATTAGGCAAATCATTAACATATATTGAAAACAAAAGGGGTCCAAGAATACTTCCCTGCGGAACACCCTGATTTATGATGACGTTTGATGAGCGGAATGTTTTTTCATCAATAGTTACCGAAACAATCTGTGGTCGATCCCTCAAATAGCTTCTGAGGAGATCAAGCTATTTATCTCTAACACCGTAATGTTCTAACTTACTCAGTAAAACTTCATGTACAACAGAATCAAAAGCTTTTGTAAAATCTATAAATATGCCCAATGGCAAAGACTCATCTTCAAAGGAGCTGATGATATTCTCAAGAAGCTCCAAAATTGCAGTCTCCGTGCTTTTGCCCTTGATGTAACCGTGTTGTCTTCCATTGATCACTTTGAATTTCTTGAAGAAATTCAATAATCTGCCACATAGAATTTTCTCGAAGATTTGTTAAAATGCTTATAAGACGATAGTTTTTCAGTTCGCTAGGATCGTCCTTCTTATACAGTGGTTTGATTATTGCAGTTCAACAAATCAGGAAAAATGCCTTCTCTTAAACTGTTGTTAATTATGAATTTGAGAGGTTCAACTATGAAATAAATTGATTTTTTTATCACATTTATGTCTTTATCATCAATGCCAGTACTTTTCTTCCCAGGTAAGCTTTTAACAACTTTCAGAATTTCAAACTCATCTACATCGAAAGAAAAAAAACTTCTACAGTTTCTAGAACCAAGGCATTTGTTTTGTATCGTAGAAGGAAGAGAACATCCGTTACAGTTGGAAAAATAAGGACTAAAATTCTCAACTATGGTATCAGGAGATTCCTTCAAGCGAATGTCAGATTGATTCTTATTTTTTCCAATCTTTTCGTTAACGATTGTCCATAAGGTTTTTGACTTATTGGTAAAACTATGAAATCTGTTCATGTTTAGTTTTTCATTTTCTTCTCTTGAATGGTTATATACAATGTTTCAACCTTAGAGTAAACTGGTTTTAATTCTGAGTTTTTTTATGAAATGGTATACAGAATATCAAGCAGGTTTTTCATATGAGCAATACTATCATTAGGATGTTTGAGTCTAGATTTAAATTTGCCTGGTGTTTTTTTAATCTTTTTGATCGGGAAGCATTCATCGTAAATACTCTTGAATTTATCATGAAACAAGGACATTTGTTTATTGACATCGCTCGAAGGAACCTCATAAATGAAACTCCAATCTTGTCTGGACAGAATGTCAGCGAACTTATTCATATTCGTTTCACAAATCATACGTGTTCCAAATGTTAAACTCTTTTCCCGTGAGGAAAAACAATTGAACTGAGAATCTGGGCTGAATGATCTGAAAGATGAGAATGTTCATTATGTGCAGTGAATGTCTCATAATTTGTTACGATATTATCTAAACAAGAATCAATTCTTGTTGGCTCAGTAATCGCCAATTTCGCAGCAAAAGAGCTGATGATATTAAGAAACTTTTGTTTATTACGCTCGTTATTGGTGGACTCTAGATGATAAAGTCGCCTGCAATGAAATAAAAAGCATTCATGTCATAACTTCAGAATACTATGAAGACCGTGCCGACATCGAATGTGAGTGGCGATAGACTGGTTTCGCTCTTGTATGAGCTCACCAGTAACATGTGATACTGAAATACAAGACCCTGTATTTCTTTTTTGAACGTTACAAACATTTTTTTTGTTAGTAGTGCGTGAGATCGAACTCTTTTCATAACTTTTATTAACTCGCTCTTGTATAAGCTCGTCAGTATTATGTGATACCTTTGACTATTCATATTTGAGGTTAATACTCAAGGGTGATACTGACGAGCACAAACTCGAAGATCATCATCAGGGTTTTCCTGGAAGGGTGAATGAGGATGTATTATAATAATAAATAAATAAAATAATGTTATTACTCGTCCAGGAAATTATCACAATTGTCAGCGAGCAAGTACAGGTATCAAAACAGCACATTCCAAATTGTAAAATCGAACATCAGAAATATAAAAAATCTCTTAACGGCGTAATTAAGGGGATCATAGACAATTATAGGAAAACACAAAATTTAGAATGACACAAATATCATAACCTCGAGAAACCCGAGAAAGATAGAATATAAACATCTCAACTACCAACATATTGTTAGATATGCTGACAGCAGGATAATCTGAAACAAATATGATCATAGGCGTAGTGGTCTACAGGGAATCTGGAGATCACGACACAAATTGAATAAAAATAAAAATATCCTCTAAAAGGTTCATATTGATGTTATAGTTATTAGCTACAAGTCTGTGGAGGATCTTGAAATGTGGCTGGGCTGAACGAGTGACCTGTGAACTTTGGGTGATGACCAAATGCTGATAATTGGGGCCTGTTTAAATGTTCTTTTATTCTTACCACCAATCTTGTCCTCGTCTGTCCAACGTATGAGACATCATTACATCTCAATCTATATATGCCGCTACTAAACTTTTTACTCCATCTTTCGATTTACACAAGATATTATCCAGGAGTAAAGAATTAGAACAAGAGATCTTCACTCCCTCACACGAAGCCTCAAGGATGCGTGAAATGGCATTCGACAAGTGTCCTAAGTAGGGAAGAGAGAAATATCTCCGGTTCAAGTCAGGAAGTCCAGAACAATATGTCAAGTCCTGTCTTCTTCTGGACAATATGTTCTTATGGAGGTGATCCACTAAACCTGGGCTATATCCGTTGTTGAAGGCTATTTGTTTAATTATTTTGAGTTCTTTTAAACGTTTTTCTTCAGAGAGGGGCATATTGAGGGCCCTGTGGATATAGCAACGTAAAGGAGCCAATTTATGATTATGTGGGTGATGTGAATGTGCCGGAATAATGTGATCCGTTTATGTAGGCTTCCTGTATACTTCGAATCAATGTTAGGGTGGATATTGTTTATGAAATTACATAAAGTGTGGGCATCATCGGGAGACATCCAATATGACAAAGATGTCATTTGGATTGGTTTAGTGTTGCTTTTTGATTGGTTCAGAAGTTGATGGTTTTTTGTTTCAATCTCCACTCAGAAACACCTTAGGGTATCGTTACTTGCAAAATATCTTCTATTCATTCAATTAGGGATTTTCAGAAGTTTCAAGCAATATTGTGCTACCCCCCATCACCTCTGATTTACGGCAAATTTGTCTGGAGAATTGCCTCAACGGTTTTCCATACTTTCATTAGTAGGATCCAGATTTTCATACTCAATCGACTATGAATTTATTGTTTTTTTTACTTCTATAAAATATTGGGGTTATTTTTCACACGAATAGAATATTCACGTAAGGAGTTTTCCGTTCATATTGTTTTTATTTTGAAATTTTTTTTGGGTGGGGGGTATGTTTCGGCTATAGTATATTATGTGTTCCGTATACCCCTTTTCCTTTTCTGTTTTCTTTCCAAAACCGAACAGATGAAAATTATAATATTTTGCGGTGGAGACACATTTCGAGATGTTGAACAGTGAAAATTTTGGATTATTGTTGGTCAAGGTGGACACTTTTGGACATTCTTGGACGTTGATGCAACACTATAGAGTTAATACACACTTTGGGGCAGGTTTGTCTTATTATTCCCTATTTAACTCTATTTGCAGACCACTAACGCTCGTTCCACACGTAACAATATTTCTAGTAATAATAAAGAATGATCCCGCCTAAACAGAGAGGCAATGAATACAATAATAAAGATAAATTCAGATGCAAAGCACCAGCTGATATGAATATCAACAAGTGTTACGATCTGAATTGAACTAGCCAATTTTCCATCGTTAAGGCCCCAAATGGAGTACTCCCGCTTTTTTTCGATGACTGATATTCATATCAGGGGGTGGTAAGAATCTGAATTTATATCCTTATTACTATTTCTAGTACTACGCTAAAAAAACATAATAATCTGCTTATATATAGTCCAAAGAATATGGGACATAACAGTTTTATACAAAATAACATACATTAGTTGTTTATAAATTTTAATTTCAGACGATGTGTGTGAGCATAACTCCAAACATAACATAACCTCACATTCGGTGAGTAAATAACCAGAAACTGAAAATTAAAATTATAACTGTACAGAAGAAGCCCTGAACAAGAATTGAATGAAATTCGAAAGCTTGGCCAAGAATTATAGACTTTGAAGACAAAATTTATATAATCCAAAGAATGTAATTCGAAATAATTCAATTCTGCTGAGCCAACTATTATGCAGTTTTGCAAAGATTTTCAGCCTCTTGTTTGAGAACCGAAAGCAAATTCAAAATCTTTCCTGATTTAGATTCTCGTTGAGTCAAACTTTTTTCCAGTAGTCTCATACTTTTCACTATATAAACACTTCTCCAATACGTATCACAGGTTCTACCATGAAGTGTACAGTTGCCAGAATTATCAAGAGCACATTCATCACTAATTGATTGCTTCCGCCCGCCACACGCAGACTCTCTGATAATTTTGTTATGAGCGACACCAAATTCTGATTTTTTTATATTCATACCTCCATTCTCTGAAGTAACGTTAGAATTGTTGGTTCTCCGGAATTTGAAGTTCGTTTCACACCAGGAGGAAGTTTGCCTTTTGACATTTTTCAATATTCCGTTTTTGAATTGGAATTCATAATTCGCTGGTGGTTTCTTCCATCGGCGTCTAGCTTTCGATGTACTCCTTTGCTCTGACCGATCATTCAATAGTTTTTCTTCAAGAAATTCAGAATTTTCTCTACTGAATCGATTATGTCTTCTCTCCTGGCTGTTATTTGGGGATGGGTCAAATAATGTGTGAGTAGCCTCAAATTTTACCTTCGTTCCAAGCTGAGGCAAAAGTTTAAATTTAACTTGAGGTGGGTTCGAATATCCTGGTTCATAGTTTCTAGATTTGATTGGAGGTCTCACACTGGTAGAATTGGGTTCAGTTGGTTTAAAAAATACCTGATCTCTAGCATTATTGACGTTCTGTGAAGAAATGATAGGTGTTTTACCAACTGAATGAATTCTCCTCGTTTTGACATGAACTCCTATCTTATTTTCTTTAATATTCTCTTTGGCATAAAATGGATCACGTTGGCCTCTACGGGATTCCGGTGCAACTAAATGAGATCTTCTTGAGAATTTACCTTGGACACAATGCGCTGAAGATGGGATGTTCACTGAAGTTGAATTCCTCATGACGGTGGCATCAGACTGAAAAATTATATTAGTTATATATATATATATATTATATAGGAAAAATGAATTTGAAAATACTGTGTGTAAGCGTAAGCGGCCACTGGATTGTGTGACTAAATTAATTCCTCTTATATTTTCTGCATGCTTAATCAATTGCCAATTCTTTTATGAATATAATGGTTCATTTCGAACAATTTCATTCAATACGGCATTCTGAAAATTTATAATCGAAATAATACATACGGGGTGGATGGCTTATTAGAGGTTTTGGGACAACGCAACGATTCTTCTGAAGTTTTGGTTGTATCGGTAGTTGGACACTTTTTATCGATCTTGAATATTTTCTACTTTGTATTGTAACCAAATTTTCATAGCAATTATAAGTTACAGAAAATAATCGGCCATCTACCAAAACATCATTCCTTTATATTCATGTTGTCAAATAACAATGGTTCAATAAATGAAAAAATTCGTCATCCGGTAAGTTATGCAACTGCTTGAACATTACGCTTAATTCGAACATTTGAGTATTCTAATTCAAATGAATGCTTTAACTACATTTTGTGTAAATCTTCCTAATTTGATGAAAGTATTAAGCAAGACGTGCTGGTTTTGCGTCATCAGGTTGTGAGTATACAAGCGAGCGATACGGACACAAAATATCAACTTCAAAACTGCATAGCCTACCGATGAATGTTTTTGGACTTACGATACTTGACGTCAAATTTTGAAATATTATCTTCGTTGATAAAATGTATGTGTCTGGATATATTTTTCGATTTGAAATTTCTTGAATGTGATTCTGAATGCAATTGCTTGAAATGAATGTAAAACTATCAATCGAATGAAAATGATTCAGATGACAAATTTGTTTTACAGAATGAAATTTTCTACATAATGTGGCACTGATTGTTAGTATGATTGGCCCCAATAACAATTCGACCTGCTTCGGCTCACAGAAAACCGCCGCATAGAGCTAAAGACTTCGTCCTCTGTAGAGCAACCGTTAAATATATCGATTGAAATTTATTCTGGGAGGATTCTGCATTTCTTCATTAACTTTTTAGGGTTTTTACTCCCAATCTCTGAAACAAAATCAATTAAAAATGAAATCAACGATTTGCTCCTGCGTAAATTCTTGCACTAATTCGTCAGGAGCAAATTAACTAGAAAAAATTGTTGCCTGACAATGAACTAGTTAATTTGCTCCTGACAAATTGGTGCAAGAATTTACGCAGGAGCAAATCGTTGATTTCATTTTTAATTGAATTGTTTCAGAGATTGGGAGTGAAAACCCTAAAAAGTTTATGAAGAAACGTTAAATATATGTTCAGAAGCCGCGAAGAGATCATTTCTTGTCCTTTCATAGGTTTGGAAACCCCGATTTGTGGTTTGTACCCAATGTGTGCCTTCTCTGTATCAGAATAAACTGGTACCCATAATCTAAGTTCATCAAGTGCTGGATAAAGTTTCCTATTCGAACTGGGGGATACATGTCTGACCAAATGTTACTCCAACATCATTTAGCGATCCGGTCTCATCGTCGAAGATCTCTGTAATTTTCGGCTCAGTCTCATCATCATATGCATCCTCATATACTGACTCGATACGATTGTCAATGTTCCCTTCGTATGTTCACTCGTTCTGAACCCACTCAGACCATGTTCTTTTCTCGCTATAGCATGGACTGTAGATTTTATGCTCTCTTATTTGAACGAATTTCAAACTTCTGCATTAGTTGTCCTTCCATAGGTTTGGAAACCATGATTAGTGGTTTGAAACCAATGTGTGCCTTCCCTGTACCAGAATAATGTGGTTTCCATCATCTAAGTTTTTCAAGTGCTAGACAAAGTTTTCAATTCGAACTGGGGGTACATGTCTGATCAAATGTTACTCCAACATCATTTAGCGATCCGGTCTCATCGTCGAAGATCTCTGTAATTTTCGGCTCAGTCTCATCATCATCATATGCATCCTCATATACTGACTCGATACGATTGTCAATGTTCCCTTCGTATGTACACTCGTTCTGAACCCACTCAGACCATGTTCTTTTCTCGCTATAGCATGGACTGTAGATTTTATGCTCTCTTATTTGAACGAATTTCAAACATCTGCATTAGTTGTCCTTCCATAGGTTTGGAAACCATGATTAGTGGTTTGAAACCAATGTGTGCCTTCCCTGTACCAGAATAATGTGGTATCCATCATCTAAGTTTTTCAAGTGCTAGACAAAGTTTTTAATTCGAACTGGGGGTACATGTCTGATCAAATGTTACTCCAACATCATTTAGCGATCCGGTCTCATCGTCGAAGATCTCTGTAATTTTCGGTTCACTCTCATCATCATATGCTTCTTCATTTACTGACTCGATCCGATTGTCAATGTTCCCCTCGTATGTACACTCGTTCTGAACCCACTCAGACCATGTTCTTATCTCGCTATAGCATGGACTGTAGATTCTATGCTCTCTTATTTGAACGAATTTCAAACTTATGCATGTTTTCTTCAATACCTGACAGATTGATAAATAATGAAATAAAAAAACCAATCTTTTATTTCACTATTCACGTTAACTTCAGTGTGCAAGGAATTCAAGCAGGATGAATCACATTTTCACATGTGTTTGAATCTATATTTTTTCTTCCAAGACGACCTACTCTAACACTGAGACAGGTCGATATTCAGGACGTTTCCAAAGGATAGAATGCGGTGCACGTGGCGCCTGGGTCCGCTTCTGTCGAACTTTCGAAACTGAATTACGGTGGTCAGAAAGATATCAACGTTAAATAAGTACATTGAGTATTATGATATTGAAATAATTATATTGAAGTTCAATACTCAATGATAAGTATTAAACTTTCGAAATTTTCAAAATGTTATCTTAACGAATGACCAAAAACATTAAGAACTCATGTTTTAGGCTTTATTTCTACGATCGGAGTCCTCTTTTGTTATATTACTCATAATAATACTTTCTTCCACTTCTTACGAAACAGTGTGACGAATTGAAAATATACCGTTATCTTACATTAATTATTCACTCATGATTAGCTTGAATACTTCATTTGGTTAAGCGTAGTTGATGGAGCATCCGAATGATTTTATCTTCGAATTTATCATACTAGATTCATTTATGCCCCGTAGCATGATCTAGTAGTCAAGCGCAAAGATCCATTTTTTACCATCTTTATCGAAATTTGCAATCTACTTCTGGTGAGTATTAAGTAACTTTGATGATGCATAAAATAGCTTGAAGACATTGACAAATAATATTTTCAATATCACAAAATAAAGTTCTCCGCCGCGTTTGTTTCCAAAATATTGACAGATACTGAACGGATTTCCATGCGGTGTTCACCAAACAACAGAATGATTGAAGTGGAAGGTTTAGTTGTATAATTTCCTGAGAGATCGTTTCAGAATGTTACGATAATTATTGAAATTGTAGGAATGAGTAGGTCCTTTCTGGCTCTTACGGCCGACGCTGAGCACTATAGGGGATAAAGAAAAATAATCAACAATTTTGGGGAGCTCAAAAAGTTCTGTGGACAAGATATTTTATATATCAGGCATCAAAGATTGGAAAAAATCTCATTCCAGACTGGTTACAGTTATTACACAGTCTTAAATGAAATCTTCAATTGAATCCTTCACAACACATCACGGAACAATTATGACTCCTTGAAATTTATTTCACGTTAATGACCATGGAGGTAAGTATAAAAAAGATTCTCAATGTATGACGTCCATGCTCTTTTCAGACACTTGAAAAAAAAAAATCTGTTTCAAAACGGGATTCAAAAAAGATAGAGTCGAAAAGTTGGAAGTAATATTTTTTAATTGTTCCAACGAATTTTTAAAGCATAAGGTTTTCATTGATGCGATATTGAATTTGAGGTAAAAGAATCTTATTGATCTTAGTTTGCTATCAATAAAAGTATGAAATTTGCCGAGTTGGGACGACTAGAGAATGAAAAAGTGACATTACCAATTTCATCCTTTGATTGTTTCTATTTTACCCAATAGCTATCTCAGTCAATATTGGTCGTACGAAAACGTTTAAATGGGCAATTTTGTAGTATTTTTATGGGCATTGAGAATTCAGTACTAGGAAATGCATGAAAGCATCGTAAACCTAAGAATTTTATGTGAACTCTTATTTTTTGAATGGTGCACCCTGTATTTTATTTTCCTAATCGGTAAAGCTCTTTCTTCTGGTTTCAAATATATATACTTCATCGAGATTATTTTTGGCAGTTCAAAAACAAGTTTTTTCGTCTAAATCTAAGGCAGCTGTAGAACGCCAGTCCAGAATGAAAATATACGATATGTGGATTGGCAGGAACGCGAACGGGACCATTCTATGGTCTCCTAACAGTCCCGACTTAACCCCATTGGACACTTTTTCATGCGGATTTTGGAAATCTAAAGTGTATATGGCCCGTCCCCAATTTCTACATTAAAACCAAAATAGAGGAAGAAATAGTTTAATAATAATGATAATCCAGAAATGATAGAAAAACCCTCAAAACTTAATGAACACTTAATTCAACTTTTAGTTGATCAATAAATAGAATAAATATCAGTTGTCTTATTTTCGTTTGATATAAAGAAATCGCATCGTTGTCAAGTGGCGTTCCACAGCTGCCTTAGATGTAGACGAAAATATCTGAATTTTCAGAAAATTGTCGGAGATAACCTCAATAAAGTATATATATTTTAAATCAGAAGAAAGAGCCACTCATTGATAATGATTCGAATTGTATTCAAAACTATCCAAATTCCAAAAAACAATTAAATTAGAAAATTAATCAAAGTAAATGGAAATTAATTCGAGCCATTCAGCTAATGGTGGAGTTTACTTCAATAAAAAAATGTTTAGCTCAATCAGCAGCATTCTTTTCAAGTAGCTTTATTCGATATGGATTTTGTACTCACCATCCTGCTTTCCTTAGAGCCACTGTGATTATTTCTATAGTTTGGAAATCTTGCAGTGCTGTAAAGTTTAAATTTGAAAGAATCACATCCAACTGCACCCCATTGGATATCATAACTACCTGGTCCAGGTGTTGAATCTAAAAATCAAAAGTTAAATAGTATAAGGAAAATTTAATGAAAGATCAGTACAGAAAACGTACAGTAAATTGAGCAGTACATGGTACCTATTCCTCCTGACGCACAATAGTGGAAAATATTGTTTTTGACTTTAGTTTTTAATTTGAATAAAAAAATTGCTTGATTTTTCTCACCACATATCAATTTTTATAAGGAAGAATTATTTTCCATATTTTGCTTCAATATATCTGATCATAGTTTCGTGACACATACCCATACATTTTCACCACATGATACTTGATAAATTGCGCTAGTAAAATTATTCAACAGAATAGTGAAAACAATTCACAAAATTCGACTATATTATTTAAATAAAATTTTCAGTGCATATTTTATTCAGAGATCAGGTACATTTCTACACTTTTCATTTATCTTGCTCATCCAGAATCTGAATCATATGATTTCCACATTTAGTTTATGAGTAACCGTGGTTTGATTCATCTTCAGGTGGGTTAACTCAGTGTAAAAACTATGATATTGGGTATTCTGGTTGGAGTTTATATACATAGATATAAAATGAATAATATGTCTAGAAAGTAATGAATATTATACTCAATAAATGGAAAAATTTCTGTTATTTCATTTAATGTCAGTGAAAAACTTGTTTAATCAACGAACTTCGAAGGAACTTGAAAAATATCGTAAAAACATTATGTTATTAGCTTTATATCATTCAGAGAAAAGTAAGAATATCGAAACATCTAATTTCGATCCAAAGTTTCGATAAAACAACCGCACCAAACAATTGAAGAAATTTCCTGAAGTGCTGTTTATAATTAACGGAACTTTTCAACGAAAAATGAAAACAGTGAGTGAGGGATTAAGTTCGGGTAAAATAATCAATGTCATTTGTTAGTAATAAGGAAAAATTTTAAAAATCCTGATTTCAAACGTAGGTATTTCGTGATATCGTGTTTATCATTTCTCTTCACATTAGTCAATTTGCAGTAAAAAATTCATTTTTTCGCTGAAAACTTCTTGTATCTTTCACATATATATTAATATTTTATTCTCACATATACATATATTAATTTCTATTCTCGGAATGCTTTATTGGCAATCTAGTGAATAAAATGTGGACATGTTACATGGCCGGATGAAAAAAAAATTAAAAATAAAAACTTACCTCTTTTGTACATAGGAAACCGAGTACTTTTAGAAAAAGACATTTTCGCATACAAAAATAAAAAAACACTTGAATCTTGAAGTTCTGAGATACTTTGACTTGAATAGACTGAAGCTTTCGGAATACTGCGATGAGAGAGAACTTCTGTCAAATAAATAAGGGTATTGGAACATTATCAAGTATCGTCATAATTGCCACCCTATTAAGTTTTAACGCGAAATAAATCGAACCAATTCTGAGAAAAAAGGAACTGAAATTGCGAACAGATTTGTTGACCGACAGTTCCTGTTTTTGTTTACCCATAAATGATTCATTATCGGCAGTTGGTGAGGAACCTAGCGTTCCTCTTCTAGCTCTTTAATTCAAGTTGCAGTGTTTACAGACAGATACAATCGAATTTTGATCACGTATTCTTCATCAATAGATCAAACCCATCATTCAGCTCGAAATTAAAAGATTAATAAAAACGATAACGATCGCGTTCCAAGGAATGAGAGGCCTATGTGATTTTCACCCTTTTCTGTTTCGAATTCGAAAATAATCAATTCAAAATTTCAATTGGCAATAATATTCAGTAGGTAGATGATTTACATCATATAAATGAAGTAAAATGGGAGGACGAACACTAAAAAAGAGAGGTTCCTGCCAACTTGAATTATACAGGATGTTCCAGAATGAATTAATGAATAATACTTAAGCATCCCATAGATGCCATTGACTATTGGAGATTGAAAAAGAAAACCTATCCTCTACGGAAATGTCCGTTGCTTCAAAATATGAATTTATTTTTCAAACCACGTTATTTTTATGGGTTCGGCGAAGTAGCGGAAAATTTAATATTTTCCAGTTCATTACGGATTTTCTCTTTTCATTCCTGATCCATCTTGCGGAATTAATTAAAATCAGCTTCAATCTGAGTAGAAACATATGTTTTCCCATAACTAACACTAACACAAATGGAAAACAGGTGGCAGTTCTTTTCCATCTTCCCCAACAATTTTTTTAGAAGCGTTGCTGATTACTAATGAACAACCTTTACTGGGAAACTAAGCCATTGTTTCGAGGAAGGTTACCGTTTTTTAACGGCTAAAAAGTAACAAGTACAATAAGAGGGTATGTCACAAACTGTATCATCATCTATCTAGTCAACAAATTAAACGTTATTGTCATAAAATGTTAAAATTTTCAAAAGTAGAGTTGAGGATGAGTAAGTGATTATCTCAGAATACATTCAGATTTAGATTTGTAAAACGATGCATTAGAACACGAGGTTGTGAAATATGGTTAGAATCTTACAAATCTACGGTTACAGAGTGAATATGCAATATGGTATAAAATCAATAATTAGTAAAATCAACTTAGACAGATGAAAACACTCACAAACAATTGACTGTATAATAAGCTGAGACCCTGTATATCTTCTGCATGATATACAGTTTTATTTTTCTTTGAAAACATCATTTCACTGATATTACTTCCATATCTATTTTATCATAAACTGAAATTTTCACTTCATCGAGATTGAAATGGGCTTAATTGCTGCAATCATTTTGATGTAGCCGAATTCTTTCTTTACGATATTGTTTAGTATGCCCAATGTATGATTTATCATAATCAAAACAGGGAAATCTGGTAAACTAAATCAGATTCAAGTAATTTTGATGTTTTTGTCTGAAAATTTTATTGATACTATGAGACGAACAAGGGATATACGGGAACTTATAATATCTAAAGTTGTTTGTCATTATTGAAAACTGTATCATCTAACCGACCAAAACACTATTACACATTCTGTTAACAAAATATTTGGGATAGTTGTTTCTCTCGAGTATTTCTTCAACTTTGTTTTCATCATGAAATTTGTTATTACTTAGTTTCTTGTCTCTGGAAATTGAATTCTAAATATTAAACTTATGATGTAAACTGTGATTGCTGAAAAAATTCAAGCATTTACCAATATTGTACGGTTTAATCCACCAATCGGAGATTAAATTGTTACTTTCACGTATAATAACTGTGCCTAAAAATGGAAGCATACCATTAGTTTCAAATTCTAGAGTGAACCTTATCTCGCTATGAAAACAATTGAGAACATCCAATGTATTTTTCATCTTGTCTTTTGGTACTTATATACTCATATTAGTACACACAAAATTTAATCAATGGTGTCCTGGAGCCTAACTTTGATTCAACATAACTAAAAAGTTCACACATGACCAACTCTGCAAGTGAAGGGCTTCCAGGGGCTCCCATAGGAGTACCACCAAACTATTTAGTATACTGACCATTGAACACAAAGAAGCTACTTTCGAAATAAGTATCAAGCAACAAAAAAATAGTTTTCCTATCAAGAACAGTGTGGCAACTACATCAATCTGGTATTATGATGTCAATCAGTGATTTTACTGAAGGAAAAGAGTATCTTATGCTGTATGTGGAAGTTGACAAAAATCAACAAGAATAACATTTTGTAAGTTTCTAGCCCAATTTGTGAATGGTGAGTCAATAGAATTCACAATTGGTCTTAAACTTAATGTTGTCTTATGAACTTTTCTGCAACAATATAGCTCAGCAGGTATGCTATTATGTCTAATCATATATTTGTATGCATTATTCGATAAAAACTGAGTTTTTTTCAGAAATTTCATTATTTTGTTCACATTTTTCTGGACCTTAGTAGTAGGATCATTCTAAGTCTTTTGAACATGTTTGGATCATCCAACATCTTATTTACATCACTTTCATATCCTTCTCTATTCATAACCACAATTATCTTAACCTTATATGACCTACTAATAATCAATTGTTGGTTAATATTCATGAATTCAAAATTTTCTTATCTTTTTGAAATGATGTCTTGTTTTTTATGTTGATATTTAGTTCAATAGTTTTTAACTATACCTCTACTTCCAGATCGTAAGGTTATCCTGTTAATTGCCCATTAACTGTTGAGAGTTTGAACAAAACTTTAAACCCTTGATAATGTTGGTCACCGGAAGTCTATCAGGAACAAAACTATGTTTTTCGCCTAAACTGAGGAACATCCCCACTTCTTCAGGAATGTTTTCTTGCAAGTTTTTGAGATTACTGTCTTTTACATTCTTAAAATGATCACTGAACACTCTAGCTGCCATATTCATTAAACATGTCAATAGTTATGGATTTACCTTCTTCTGTAGACAATTCTTCAACTAACTGATTTCATTTTGAAGGATGCTAATTCTCCATACACTTATTTTAAATTCAATCTTCAAAATGGAAAAACGACAACTAGACAGGGTCTTATGTATCAAATCACACACGCACAAGAAAAATTTTATATTGTTAACAGATGGCTCAAAAGTAATAAGGTCACATTGAATATTGACAAGACATAATATATGGTATTCAGCTCTTACAAAACTGGTCTGCTTGATTTGGGAAATCTTGAGATTGACAGTGAGACTTCTATATTTGAAGCGAAATATAATATTTGGGAATTACAATTGACTAACAATTAAAATAGGATATACATATAAAACGTATTGTAAATAAAATAAGAGGTCTATTATTCAAATTCAAGTACTTACGTGAACACCTGAACAATATGGAATATTTGAGAATATTTTATCAAGCATTGGTACAGTCTCAAATTAGATATGGCATCATTGGTTGGGGTGGTGCTTAGCAGAACCACATAAAACCATTGAAAATAAAACAAAAATGGGTGTTGAAAAAAATTCATAGAAAATTGTATAAGCTTTCGAGCCATGAGTTATTTAAGACATCAAAAGTACATTATATAAAACAATTATACGCTAGAAAAATTCTCTACAACATCGTTTCCAAGAAAATACCTATGGGCAGCACCTTGAAACACGATTATACCACTAGAAAAAGAGATCATACCTACCACCGTCCCAGATACAACAAGACTATAGGACAACGAAACTACAACTATCTTGCACCGAAAATTTTAAATTTGATTCCAGAAGACCCGAAAAATAAAGAGAATATGAAAGAATTGAAAAGACAAATAAAAGCCTGGATGAATTATGACACAAGACCTTTAATTAAAAATTCGATAAATAGCAACTAATGAAAAAAATATATAATGAAAAATGCGAAAATTAATTAACGACGATGATCCCCATATCCAGAACCTTACCCGACCCAGATATTATCTTCATTTTACTGTTAATGATAGTGCTATTGGAACAAATTCAATAAATATTGAACTTTTGTTACTCTGATGATATTGTTTTGCTTGAATTACTTTTTATTTTCTTCATAGAACTATCTTCGACAAGTGAGTAAGGAAATTCTTCTATTAAGTTGTGCTGCTTTCTTTCAAAGCAATCCCATGAACTGTTTGCTAATAGTGCAGCATGAGTACCTCCAACTCTACTTATCGTCTCAAAAAGGCCCCCAGGTATTAGGTAAATGTCATGTGTCAACTTATGTCAAATGAAATAAGAAATATTGGGAAGTTTGATTCTTAACAACCTTTAGTCAGAAACTAAGCCAACGAGGTTACCTCATTTTCAAGGCTAAAAAAAACCATTACAATATAAGGGAGAGTAGATCACAAACTGTATTATCACCTTAATAATCAACGGATAACTCTTATTATTAATTATACAATAAGAGTTGAGCCTGCGTCTTTGAATCTCAGAAAAATAAAAATGATACAGGAAGTACATTGAATTAAAAGTAAAAAAAGAACCCAAGTAAATAGTTTATAGTCAAACACACAATGCCTGTTTTTGAACGTGTTCACACTGGCCGTTTGAACCACATCAGCAGGCAAACCGTTCCAGATATGAAAAATTCTATTAACCAGGAAATTTTACAGCTGAGTAGACCTGAAGTTTTCTCTCTTCAACTTGTATATCTGCCCTCGCAAAGTTGTTTGTGTTACGAGTGAATAAAGATGTAACGTGGACTCCTAACATGCCATTGATAGCCCGGAAGGTGAATAAGAGATCACCTCTCGATCTCGAAAGGAAGATTGATTGAACAAACGCAGTCTCTCCTCATATCCCTCATAAATTGAAAGTTATCGTCATAAAATGTCCGTTATTGATAACTAACATTCTAGAATCTTCGGTTTTTTTTGTTCGACCTGAAAGGAGATTCAACTTCAATAATATATTTTAAAGATTATCGAGATTTTTGACGAACCCATTCATAAGAGCTTGTTGCGAAAGTCCGTATTTCACTATGCCATGGATCCGGGTTAGTGGGACAGTGATCGAAGAAGGGGGGAAGACGCGTAATAGAATAGACAATGCAGATATAAGATTATGAATTCAGTTTCTTGAAGCAAAAACACAAATTTATCAACTGAAAACAATGATCTTTTATTATTCACAAGTTTCAGCAAATTCAGTGAAATTAACAAACCTGAAAACAATGAATCGTCAATTAAATGCCTATGCTTCACTTTCTTCTTCAATAAACTTCTCAATCAATTAATATTTTAGGAATTCAACAATTTACAAACTTCAAATTGAAAATTATTGTCAAAATTAAATTATTCATCATGGCTCTCCATTGTTGTATTAATGCATTTATATTATTTTCTTTTTCCAGAATTTTTGCTTTCAATTTAATTAATCCTTCAGTTTTATTCCTTCCACTAATTGTGTTATAAACATGGTCTTTTCTGGTTTTCTTTACCTGTACTTATTTTCTGTTAGACTAGAACCTGGGTCATAAAAACTTTTATCTTCCAGTACATCGTTTAGTAGTATTTCAACTGAAATGAGTAGGGGAACTCGAGTTTTTTGGATCATGATTGTCTACTTCTACTTCTAGTAGTAGGCGTTTAAGAGGTGTATCTTTCTTTTTGAGAGAAGTCGAAGATCAGAAAATGTTCCTAAGTAGCAGTAGTTCTCCTTCACTTAAGGGGCGAATGAAGATGCGATACCCACGAAAAGTAAGCCACTAAGAGGAGTAGGAAATAAAAAAAAAAACTTGTGAATATTGGAAATCCTGTGAGAACAATATCCTCCAAAATTCAAACGCTCATTGTACGAACTCTCTCAGAATTGATTGAAATAAATGAAAAAAAAATTAAGATCAGGAGCCAGTATCTCCGAAGTGATTCGAGATGGAAAAAATTGCAATTATTTTGCATCTCATTTTAACTAGAACTGTCACTTCCTAAAGTTATTATCTGGACTTTTGAATCACCCCTATATTACTGCAATTGGAAACCCAATAACAGTGATATCAATATTTATTCATTTCAAGAATTACTCCTACAATTTTATGTCTATTTTATCTTCATCAATTTGTTTCTGTTTTTATGTGAATGAGATGAGTCAAATGTATCATTTTTGGAACCTATTTACCCACCTACCGTTAAGGCTATTACACAAATAGTTTAACTATACGGCAATGAACCGCCCATCTTTGGCAAACATTAACTTCTTGTTATCTCTTAAGTAAGCACCAAAGCAATTAATGATGAATATACCCAAAATAGTCACAGGTAGTCATTAAATTTAATAAACGAAATTTATCGAGCACTTTACAGAGAGGATGAATATATATATCGTTACCGACCCTATATTTCTGCGAGATATCAAATTGAAGGAATTATTATGAGAGATGTTTATTTTAAATTTCAAGAATATATAGGGTGTTGGAAAGAAAAACAAGAAGATGATACGTCAACAGTAATTAAGAAAATTCCAAGTTTTCATGATGAAGGCATAAAAAAATCAACCCCTACAATATTTTTGTTAGAATAGGCGATATTATCTTGGGATACATCTTGAATTGATATGGCTGATACTCGATGAGAATTCATGATTGTACTTTGAACAGTTTTAACGATTTTCTTGTTAATACACAACACGTGTTTCGCTATCTCGATAGCAGGTGGATGAAGGCAAATAGTTTTCAGTTCAACTTCACCCACCTTATGTACCTAACAGCATATTTCCAGCAATCAGAACTTTCTGTTCAATTACGAATTTCTTTGTCTCTGCACTTTTTTCCTAAGATTGTTACTTCAACTCCAAAAAAAAAGATATGAGGTACTACTCAAGACTCATTGCGAGGTGTTTACTTAAGTCATTCTATACTTACGACATTTTTTGGGTTATTTGCACGTTACCTAAACCTAATCAATTCTTTTCAAACTTTTTGTCTGTTTTGTCAGGGCTAATCTCCGGATTGGTCCGACCGATTTTCAAAAGACTACTTTTTACTTTCCAACTCCCCAACATCTTGGAAAAAGTATGTGAAGTGAGGAAAATGGGGACGCATGCGAAGAGGGCGGGGATAGCTAGTAGCTTATAATAACATTATCATTACATTTCAAGCGCTATCAGAGTCTTCAATATTTATAACGATTTAAGTAAGGGTTTAAAGACCCATCCCAGTAAATAAAAGAACTATTTTTTTTCTACACCAAGCTTTCGCAATTTACTCTAGTGCTTCTTCAGGGTTTCTACAAAATATAATTTTCAGATCAAAACACAGTTGAATACCATTACCGAAAGTGAGGTTAACTATATGACCGACTTCAACAATAATACATAGCATACTTCCGTTCAAAATACAGAATTTAAATTTCTTTTCTTTCTTTCTCCATTCATAAGTCAAACAAAGAATATATAAGGCTTGCAATCAGTTTTCAATTTCATCAGTTTATTATTTAACTTTTTTCAGTCTATTACGTCGCATTCAAAATTAAACTTCAATATCACGATCACATATACACACCACAATTCACAGTCCACAAATCTTATTGCTCCTCCAACGTCTGCTTCCTGGTTTCTGTCTAGTCTCATCTCCAACAAATAGCTGTATATATTGCTAATAATTTTGATTGTCACTTTTTTTATTTACTGTATTTTTATTTTTTCTAATCTCGATCATTTCGTGTATCAGTCTCTAATGATTATTTTCCGTTTTCAAGAGTTCCACATTGTCAACATCTAGATCATAATCTAGATTATGGGCATGTATTGCCAGAGCACGCCTGTCTTTTCCACTCCTTATATCAGATTTATGTTGAGATACTCTACTTTTCACTCACTGTGAAGCCTGACCGATATAACTTTATCACAATCCAGTCAACCTATTTCATATATGACGTTACTTTTCAACGGTACTGGAATCGGATCCTTGAATCAACTATACAATTTCCCGACAGTTTTTTGATTATATGTTGCTATCTGTACATTTTCATCTCTGAAAATATTTTTTTTGTTAGGTCTTTTATATTTGGCAGAGACGCAAATTCATCATTACATTCATGAACTATCAATTTTAGTCTTTCAGCTGTTTGTAGACATGAAATATTGAACTCACCTTTCAGAAATGTGATGCTTTTCCATTATTGATTTTTGAAATGAACAATTTATTTATTTATTTATAAATTTGCCGCTTCGACATCGAGTTCATTAGCGGTAATGGTACAGTTTAGTAAGATTCACTGTATTTAGATACAATTCTCAGAAGTACTGTTCAATTACATAGTTTCGGTATTAATCAAATTTTGACATTGATGTTCTTTATGAAATCCAAGGTGTTAAGGGATATTGGAGAATTTATTCTCAGGGCCTCCTTCATTGATTCGCTGACATTGAAATGGTTCCTTTGGGGTAGGTATAATTGGCAATCGATTAGGATATGTTGTACAGTGATATCAGCATCACATGTAGCACATCTTGGGACATCTTCCTTCACAAGGAGGTGGTTGTGTGTAACCCTAGTGTGTCCTATTCGAAGACGCCTAAATATCACAAGGTCTCTCCTTTTTGTGATTGTGACTGAGGGTGATACGTAAGTTGTTGAGGGGTCGATGAGCGCTAACTTTGATCTTTGATTTTGCCAAATATTTTCCCATTTGTTTCTTATGTAAGTTTTATATTTATTGCTGAGGTCATAGGTGGTCATGATCGCTATTTCCTGCCCGTCGAAACTTGCTTCTTTTGCTGCTCTGTCTGCTTCCTCATTTCCAGCAATACCACAATGAGATGGAACCCAAATTAGACGACAAATATTGTGTTCCTGGTCAATGGAAGTGAAAAGATCTTTTATGTTGTTGACGATAGGGTTTTTGCTGTAAATTTCTAGAATTGCTTGGATGGCGCTTAGTGAGTCGGTGCATATTATGGAGTGTGTAATTTTCGTTTTTTTTACGTATTCGAGTGCTTGCAGTATAGCTATCAGTTCCGCTGTGAAAATACTACAGTCCGAAGGTAGTTTGATTTTTTTAGGTCCCCTATTGGTGGGATAGGCACATCCTACTCTTCCGGTTGACTTGGAAGCGTCTGTGTAGATAATTTCATCGTAATTGAATTCGGATATTATTTCGAGGAATTTTTGTTGAAACTCAGCTGGCACGGTTTCGTTCTTTTTGTAGGATGTGAGTGTTATATTGATGTCGATCTTACTACTAGTCCATGGTGGGTGTTTAGGAGGTTTTAAGCTCAGAGTGTCAGGGAAATTTGAATCTGATATAAGGTTGACTTGATGATAAAAAGGTGATCTAAGTTTCGGTTGGTTATTGTAGAGTTCTCTATACTTCTGCCCATAAATTTGGCTTGTAGGGGGTTTTGTTCATCTGCGGATATCCTTGCCGCATATGTCATCTGTAGCATCTGTCTTCGAAGGAAAAGTGGTAGTTCGCCAGTTTCTTTGCATAAACTTTGTGAAGGACTTGTTATAAAAGCACCTGTAGCTATTCGGAGGGCGGTATTTTGTACAACATTTAGACTTCTCAGTAAAGTTTTGCTAGCTGTTGCATATATTATTGAACCATAGTCAAGTTTCGATCTTATCAGTGTTCGGTATATGGTTAGAAGGGTTTTCTCATCAGCTCCCCAGGTATTATTTGCCAAAACTTTCATTATGTTCATCCGCTTAATAGAGTCTGATTTTAATTGTTTGATGTGTTCATGCCATATGTCAATTTATAGTCGAATGTCATTCCGAGAAATGTGTGGTGGTTTACATTTTGTAGAGAGGTGTTGAAAAGTCGTAGCTGACATGGTACAAGGTGTTTCCTGGTAAATTTCATTACTTTCGTTTTTGTTGGTGAAAAGTTGAAACCAGATATTTCAGACCATTCCTCTAATTTCCTTATAGCTGCTTGAAGAAGCCTTGTGCTGGTATGTGAGTTACAACCACGACACATGATGAGGAGATCATCTGCGTAAATTGATGCTTTAATCGGTGGACCAATATGGCTTAAAATGTCATTTATCGCTATTAGGAAAAGCGTTGTACTCAATACTGAACCTTGTGGTAAACCATTTTGTAGTCTGTGCACTGTGGACCATGTATTACCTACTTTGACTCGAAAAGTTCTATTGCTTATGAAGTTTGTCAACGTTTAGGGATCCCCATATTGGATTATGAGCATTGAAGTCTCCAAGTAGAATAAAGGGTTTGGGAAGTTGTTTGATCACTTCGTTGATTTCTGCCTCTTGAAGATCGTGCTTTGGTGGAATATATATATTACATATTGAAATTTTAGCTGGGGTCCACACTGAGACTGCAGTGGTTTCAAGATTGGTTGTGAGAGTAATCTGTTCGCTGTGATATTGGTTCTTGATGAAGGTAGCAACACCGCCACTAGCTTTGTTTGCATTAGGTCTATTTAAATTATAAACTTGATAATTTTCAAGTTTTGGTTTTTGATTGTCCTTCAAGTTGATTTCCTGGAGGCATAGGATGTCGGGTTGATATTTATCGAGTAATTCTTGAATTCTTCCCAACCGTGGATAAAAACCACGGCAGTTCCATTGGATTATGGTGAACATGGAAAATTTAATTACATTGTTCCTCAGTTATTACCGTGTTTGATTCCTGGAGAAGGTCTTGAGAACTTGTACTGAAATTGCTTGAAAGTTCGGTTTCTTCAAGTTAAAGTTGGCTCTTCAGACTTTTCAGTATTTTCGTGCATTTCATCTTGATAGTTCTGGTTGGCAAATGGGGATGAATTTCTTCTATGGTGTGAATTAACGCGTCTATGTATTTAGTTATTTTCCTAGCATTGTCTAGGGGATTTTTATTTTCTATGCAAAGTTCCAGGAATTGTCTGATATCTTCGAAATTCAACGCAAATTGTGTCGGGTCTCTCAGGAATATAGATTCAATTTCTCCAAGGTTTAACGGTTTTTGTGGTGTAGTTGTTTTCTTAGGTTTCTTATTTTTATTGGGTTTGATTGAACTCGAGTTTAGTTCTATGAAAATTTCGGTTTGATTTCCAGGGTTGAGTATCTGTACTGTGAATTTATCATCTGTTTTGCTTGTAAATTCCATTGGGTCTATGGCATCCTCTTGATTGGGTGAACTTGGAGAGCTGGTGGAGGCGCGGCGTTTTTTGTGGTTTGTTTGGTTGGTATTTTCTGCGTTCGGTATGATTTGTGCTGCAACATCATCTGTTTGTGTAATATTTTTGGATGTGGTTGGTTCCATTTGCGGATCGGATGTTGTTTTTCTTGGGCAGACAGTGGCGATATGTCCGGTTTCTTTACAGTTGAAACAAACTGGGGCGTCTGAAGCTATGAATAGTCTGTAAGTGGTCTCTTCATGCGTTAACACAAAAGATGAAGGCAGTTCGTGTTCATTTTCTGGGGGACAGATGTAGATTTGCCTTTTGAAACTTAGAATATGTGCAAATTCTTCTCCTTCCAAACCTGCTCTCAGAAAATTTAGATTGGATACCGGTTTCAAACCCATCTCCTTAAGCTTATCTTCAATAACCTTATGAGGTATGGATGGGCAGGCGTTTGATATTATTAATCTTTTGGCTGGAGTAATTAATCGACGAATATTCGTTTGAAAGCCGCAAACTGTGATTGAATGGTGATTTGCTAGTAGGTGGTCTACAGTTTTGATATCATCCAGGAAAATACAAACCCTTTGGTTTGATAGGCGCGAAACATATCTGATGTTTTTTGCTCCGATTATGTTTCCAATGGTTTTTACGTAATCTGAATTTCGTAGATCTCCAATGGCATTGATGCGGATAGCTTGGTCTCTTCTTGGGAAACTTGTTATAGGTGTTGTCTTGATTGCGTTGACATAAGAAGCCCTAGGTTCTATTGTTGTGGATTGTGATTGTATAGAAGTAATATCGTGTATGGTAGCTTTAGTCGTGGATATATTCATGTTGATGTTATTCATTTTGTTGACAGAAACATAAGGAGGAAACACACATTCTCTCCAGAGAACCAGATGTTCGGAAGATAAGAATGTCTCCGATATTGTTTGTTGTTTCGGAAGTGATATCGATACTTGAAAAAATTTTCAAAATTTGTGAAATTCAGGGAAATTCCGGGGATAGACACACGTTCGACGAAATTCAGTAAAATCTTCCTTGAAATTGGCAAGAAAAGAAAAAAAAACTGGATTCAAATTCAAACGCTCACCAGGCTTCGCATCGATAAGGTACATGTGTAACACTCGACTCAAAGATGACGACTAAAAAATGAACAAGTTTGATAAACTTTTGCTTGGTAAATTCTTTTTTTCCATGTTTTGCAATTCTGCTTATGGTGAAACCTGATCTCTATAAAATATTCAGTTGTCAGCTGATTTCAGAAGTATCAAATATTTCATTTGCATTTTTCAACACTGCCGCTATTATGGGAAATGTCACTTTTTTCTTTAAAGAATCAAATTACTATATTGACTGATTTTTTCCTGATTGATTGAACATAATTTTGTACATCATTTTGAGGAGTGAGAAATTTATTTTAATAATCTTTCATTTGGCACAACGTTGAAATGGAAGTACATATTGATGTTTTTCGCATATCACACACAATATTTTATGAATCACATTGATTATTTGACTACACCTTCGGTGAGCAAATCGTACCGATATAGTCGTGACCACTTTCAGGAATTTAAATTATCGTGTCAGCACATAATATGGGATCACTGCTATAAAGTTTCCTTGAAGAAACACTCAATATATCTGCATAATCACTGATATGGTTATTATTGTTGGCAGCGAAAAATTTGATTTCATTTTTTATCAGAAGTCCTTTGAAAGCACTCTCGAATTGTAAGGCATTAGGTTTGTGATTGAAAGCGTCTCGACTAATAGCACTAAAAAACATTTCAATAGGGTGCTGAGTTAATTAAAAGGTGGATTAATATTTCCAACCTCTCTCCTCATACGTATTTACAAGTAGAAAATGTCTCCTCAAGGAAACTATTAATCCTAAAAACCCCGTGAATCTTTCAGTTTTTACGATTGGAGTTCCTGATTCGTCTTTCAAATTTTTTATATATTCGTCGGAATTTGAAGCGTTCTGGTGCAAGAATCTTATAGATTCTCTGCTTGAAGGTATATTAAATTTATTTTTTTCTGGAATAAATTTCGACAGTTTGGAATCAAAGATATGGTTGAATTCAAAACAGAAGTCGGCTGTTGCGTCCACATATCGATTGAAATTTATTCTGGGAGGATTCTGCATTTCTTAATAAACTTTTAAGGGTTTTCACTCCCAATCTCTGAAACAAAATCAATTAAAAATGAAATAAAAAATTTGCCCCTGCGTAAATTCTTGCACTAATTTGTCAGGACCAAATCAACTAGAAAAAATTATTGCCTGACAATGAACTGAAAACGAAGACCGTTGAAATTAGAATTTTATATTGTAACGTTTCGGAGTCTATATCAGACTCCTTCATCAGACGAAAAATCTATTTTCGAAAATCTTCTGAGTTGTATCTTTTGTTCGACATCAATTGTCAATACATAGAAATAGATACTGTACAGAAACGTTGATTCATTTAATTTTGAAATTACCGGATGACAGTTCCTTCTTCAGTAAATTGATCCAAATATGATCTATTCCTACCGAACAATTCGCCAAATTATTATCTTGATCCAATAGAATACACGTTTTCAAAACCTTCCATATTGATATTTTTGCAATATTTGAAACTATTGCAAACAGTTTCGCTGAGAACCAGTGCAGCAAGGCGAACCTTGATTCTTTTATTTCTGAAAAAAAATATGTTTTTTCGTTATTTTATTGGCAGCGTTTCGTCTGTTCTGATTGCAATTTGTAAAATTTTGAAAAATACATTCGTTTTATTTTTCTTTCATCACTATCTTGTAACGCTGTTTTGTCGCCAATCGTATTAGCAATTTCAACATGTGGCATGGGTCCCAAAATATAAATATTATTTCGTGTGTGTTTAGATTTGTGAAATATGGCTTCAAATTATCCGTGTCACAATCGAAGCTTACCCCTTATGGTTTTGCCATTTTCAAATTCACTAAATTCTTGACAAATGTCAACGATGTAGCTATACATCCTGTCTCTTTCAGAACATCAAATAATTTTTCCAGATATTAGCCCCTTCCGGAGCATCTAAGCCGTTTATTAAACAATACTCTAAAACAAAGATTATAGAGTTGGGAAGATAGGAAACGCCCTCATATCTCTTGTACCAAGAACCGACTTCATTTTGGTCTGCGTTTCACGCACTGAGAAATTAAATGGCGCTGAAATCGTACTCTCAAACTGTTAAATTACAGTTTTCTGTTTTATAATTGAAGGGCGCGAAATTCCAATTTTATTCCTTGTAGTGGATACGAATATCGACTAAATCGAGACCAGAAACCAATCCAGGGCTTTTGTGGGTTTTGTGACCAGGATGTTTTTTTCATTGTCATTGTTTTGAATCTATTAATATTAATGAAATACTTCATTAGATTTGTTATATTTTTGTTCGAACCATATATTTTGAATCGAAAAGAGTTGATTGTGGTTTTCAGTTTTCGGATCTTTCTATTACTTCTGGCGAAAGACTTGGAAGTACTCTGTAGATTGTGAGAACTTCTTTCTGGTACACTCAAAGGAATATCTGAAAAAAAAGGTGTGTTGGAAATCCAAAGGTTACCAAATACATAAACACAAGCATTAGCTCTATTCCGTATAAATAGTGACAGCGATATGATCCAAACAAAAATGTTTTTATCATTTTGATTCCACCATGTGGTTTCGTTTAGAATATTGGCAAGTTCGATATTTACGTTGGAATGAAAATGGAAACTTAGGATTGCCAACTTTTTTCATTATTTTTCACTAACTTACACGATTTTATGAAATGACTCATTTCGATACAAACTGACAGAAGTCACTCAGGACACAATTGTGAAAATTATAAGAATATTACTTCAAAATCTCACCAATAAATTTCGTTTAAATCATCCACGAATTTTTTCACAATAGGCATCACAATTTTCTTGTTCGAATATTCCAACGATCGTATTGAAACTGGAATGAAATGGGGAAACATCATAGCACTTTTTCAACATAACTAACATAAGCACTTTCAAGAAACTGCCTCGATTTTCTAATTTTTTTTCACCCTAAATTGCACGATATCACAATTATTATTCTCTCAAGTGACCTGATGCCTTTGATCCGATGAACTTGATACTGAACCATTCTTTGTCTAGCCATATGCTCAATTTTTTTTTCGTTTTTCCGAAGCCGGATTGACCTTTTACAGTTCCGTACTTGAAATTCGATGAAATTTTGTCGAACTTCTAGGGGTTGTATCTCAGCCATCTTGGAGATTTTATAGAGATAAGTTTTAGCGAAACGACTTCTTTTGATGAGTTCTACCTTCTGTGAAAAAAAGCCTAACTTTTCAAAACACATTCAAAGTCATTGATATCACTTCATGACATGACATTTTTCTCTCTACTGAATTGTGGAGAAAATGTTTCTTGTATATTTTTTTTCCTAATGTCCTGTATTTTTAGCCTTGAAAAAGGAGCAGCTCTGCTCTGAAACGTTGGCCTGAAAAAGTTCGTGAAGGAAAATAAGACGATCCAATACCTGACAAATAATAATAATAATAGAAATCTTCATTGCAAATCATTCCAATGTATAGAACGTTTACATGATATGAAATGAAACAGTGTCAAATTTTTGATGATCACTCCCTGCGATTCATCCTATAGTCCTCCAAAAATTTATTTTCAACCAGGAAACCAAATATTTCTCTTTTGAATATCCTATCGTTTTCTATACTTTGTAATCTCTTCGGTAGTTTATTGTCAGCTGGCGGCATCTGTATTCCAACTGTACCTGTGTAGTTGTTAGTCTGCATCCGGGATAGTTGTAGTTTGTGTTCTTGTTTCGTATCTATTCTTAAAATTTTTATGTTTTTCGAAAAGGTGGTTGTTTTCGTGAAAAAATAATGAGCATTCTTGTATATACATTGCATGTAGTGTTAAAATCTTTGTATTTCAAATTGCATAATATTCTGATTACTTTCTTTTGTAGAACAAAAAGTGAAGATAAGTTACCCGAACCATAGAAAACCAGTCCATATCACAACCTCGATTCTATCATGGCATGATAAACCATTTTTAGTGATCGAGAGTTTAACCTTCTGTTCCGATATTCCTGAACAGTACTGTCAGTATTTCAGAAACGATGCCTATTGGCCCGGTCGTTCGAGTTCTATTGTTATTCGATTGCGGGCCAGTAAAACCAGCAATATCGGAACAGGCCCTATATATGATGCTGCTATTCTGAAGAAATATATTGATGATGCCAATTTCCCGTCTAGTTGTATTATGTGCGTATTCCATTTCATATTTGCATCAGTATAGACGCCAAGAAATTTGTTATATTCTGATAAGTTGTATTTCTCATTTCCGATTTTGATGTTTTCTGGTTTTTCCACATTTGGTTGTGTGGGCTGAAATAAGATCATTTTAGTTTTAGTTTTCTTAAGTATTAAATTGTTGTTTCGAAACCAGTCTTCAGTGTACTGCATTATGCCATCAACTAGGATTTTCAGGTCTGGACATAAGGATTCTCTTGCTAGGAGATTTGTGTCATCAATGAAATGTGTTTTAGTCAGCGTTTTGTGTCTTCATCCTGCTCCAAAATCAAAATCATTCGGGTATATGAGAAAAAATAATGTTCCAGCTACGCTGCCTTGAGGTATTCCTAGTTTTAGTTCCTTCAATTCTGATCTTATATCTACACCATTCATACGGATTTTCACTAACTGTGTGCGCTTGTGGGAGAAAGATTTTAATCATTTTCATGCGTTTCCCTGGGCTCCATATTACTCAAGTTTTTCTAACTTCTAACAGAATATTCAAATCAAGACAGTCATATGCCTTGGAATGGTCCAAAAACAATCCCATTGATAGAGAGCGTTCCTCAAAGACCTCCGTGATTAGTGTAACAAATTGGTATATAGCTGTCTGTGTGGATTTTCGTTTCAGACCACCATGTTGGTATTGGCCAAGGAGAGCATGTGTTGTGAAATATTCCAAAATTAGTTCATGTTCAAATAGCTTGGAGAATGATGTGAGGAGGCTGATTGGTCTGTAGTTTCCAAGATCTTCAGGACTGCCAGTCTTATATTTCGGCATTATTTCTCCTATTTTCAGTTTTGTGGAAAATATTCCTTCTCTAAGTGAGTTGTTTATGATGTATGTTAGAGGTTCGTTTATTTCTTCTATGGTATTCTTTATTGTTCTAGTAGATATCTCATCAAGTTCAATTGAGGTCTTGTTTCTTCACGAGTTTCTTTAGATGTTCTCTACTAATTGGTTTTGATGAAAATGTATGGATGGGATTGAAAGCGTCAAGGAGAGAAAGGGAGGACAGCAGAGGGAGACTACTCCACTGTTGAAGGGACTTGATGGATTCCAACACAAAATTATCATTAAGTCGAAACAGTTCGGATATTAAATTGGCTCCTAGCCGGTAATTGAGAGGGAGTTCGCCTGCATGGTCGAGTAGGACGTTGATCGGAGTTGATTTCATCATTCCCAAACACGATCAGAAAGCGACATATTGGGTTCTGTCCAAGAGATACGGGGTCCTCCTCAGGACTGCTTCATACATCCATAATCCAGATGCGGACGTACTATGGATTTGTAAAGAACCAAAAGGGTGGAAGGGTGGGACCCCACCATGTTCTAGAAAGGGATATAATTATCTTGAAAGACTTTATTACAAGCCTCAAATATATGGGGGGACTATACTTGTGATTGCGGTTAAGGGTTACTCCAAGATATTCAATCCATAGATATTCAATCCATAGAATTGTTAAGATGGCGCCGCGGGCATTAGACAGCTTGGAAAAATCGTGCAGTAAATGTGGTAAAGAAGTTAAAAATTATGTCACTTGTTCAAAGTGTAGTAAAACTTACCACCCCAGTTGCTTGCTGAAAATTTGTGGGATCTATGTAACTGGAGATGGAAATATCGTTTGTTGTGACAACATAACCTCACAATACTCTAAAATTAAGGAGAAAGAGCGGGAAATACAGACGCTGAAAACCCGTCTTTCTGAACTAAATGAACACTGTTTTGAACAATCCATTAGCAAACTAATTCCATTAAAAAACGACGACCATTCTGGGTTATGCATTGATTTGGTGGAGATTTCACGATCAAGTGGCTCAGGTGACGATGAGGAAAGTAAGGAGGTGATGTACCTTAACAAAATTATAGAAGAAAAGGTAGTGCTAATAGATGAGCTGAAAGATAAAATTGAAGTAATGAGAAAATATACAACCTCATTAGAAAAAGTAAATGAATGCAGTAATGAAGCACCATCTATAAACGAAGTCCGGAAAAAGACGAAGAACAGATTACTTCAACAAAATAAATTAAATGTCGTTGTTGCGACAAAATCCGCCGACAAATTTGAACCATCTACTTCAAACGAAAATGATAAGAAAACTGTAAATATTACAGAAACCTATTTCAGGGGGAGCAAACCCGACGAAAAGAATTGTTCAAATGAGGAAAATGAAAAATTGCTAGATAACAAACTTGAACGAAAAACTAACATAAAAGGTGGAAGAAAGGAGGTGACTGGAACATCTATTAGGCCTTCAACTTTTGCAGGGGCTCCGCGACGTGCCTGGGTTTACGTAGGACGTGTGTGTTTCTCTGGTAAAGATTTCATAGTCGAGAAACTACCCCAAAAAGACGGATCAAAGAACTCATCATTCAAGGTAGGCGCCGACATATCCCTTGTGGAGGACCTCTACAGGTCCGAGAACTGGCCTGTGGGGTGGTCGTGAAACGCTTTAAATTTTTTCTTACAAGAGAAAAAAAAAGAAAATTATAGGAACCTATCAGTGGGAAAAGCTAAACAAATTTATCAAAAGTACCACTCAATATTGAATACAAACGTCCAGTGTCTCGGAAATAAGCTTCACACAGTGGATTTCGTATTGAACACTGAAAACTATAGGGTGGTCTGTATGATTGAGCATTGGATGACCGTCGATAAACTCAAAGCGGTCAACATTCCGAACTATAACGTGGCGGGTATGTCTTGCCGAGAGAACTCAAAACATGGTGGCAGCCTGATTCTTACGAGAAATGACCTTCTTGTCAGTCAAATTGAGGGAATTAATGAACTGTCGATCGAAAAACATATAGAAATATGCGGCGTTCAGGAAATGAACACAAAGACGCAATATATCTGCATTTATAGGCCTCCTCGTGGAGATAACGATTTGTTCTTGCAACAGCTCGAAAAAGCATTGCTCATTACTTCGAAAGATCCTCAAAATAGAGCCATAATGGCGGGAGATTTCGATGTGCATTTCGATAAAACGAATAATGCGAGATTGAAACTGCAAGAATTACTTTTATCATATGGATTCCAATATGTACTCACTGAACCATCGCGTGTGACACTGACATCGAGCAGCTGTATCGATAATTTTTTCACAAACTTAAAACGAGAGGAATATCGGGCGAGTACAGTGAATCACCATCTGTCAGATCATCAAGCCCAAAGATTAGAAATACAGATGACGGAATCCCCCGAAAAAGAAAAATATGAATATACTCGCATAATAAATGAGAACAGTACCTGCCAGTTCCGGGAGCGTATTAAGAAAATCAATTGGGGGTTCATCAAAGATGTATCGGCTCCATTATCATACCGAGGTTTTCATGAAGTGGTAACTGAGGCTTTCAACCAATGCTTCCCAATAAAAAGGGTGAGGATAAGAAGAGTGTCACCAAAGAAATATTGAAATGTACCAGAGATCATGGACTTAAAGAAAAAAGTAGATGCAGCGCACACGATGTTTTCAGTTAAAAGAAATGAACACACAGAAAAATTATACAAAAATTTGAAACATCAACTGAAGAGTCTGATCGAGGAAACAGTGAAAACAAAAAATGCTCAGATGATAAATGAGTCTGATGATAAAAATCGTGCCATTTGGAAAGTCATCAATTCGAAACTGAGAGGAAGAAAAAGAACAAAAAACAACATAATGTTATCAGAGGAGGACTTCAATGTATTTTTTTCAACAATAGCGGAAAAGCTGTGTGGACAAAACAGCGACCTTGAACGAAGTACCATCATGGTGAGGAAGAAGTCTATTAGAAATCCAAGCTCATTCTTCCCAACTCCAACAACACCAGAGGAGGTGAAGAGGGCTGTATCAGAAATGAAGAAGAAATCAACAAAAGATATTTATGGCTTCTCAGTAAGCTTGCTAAAGGAAGTAATTGAATACTTGGCAGATCCTCTATCAGAAATTATTAATGCTTGCTTTCAAGAGGGGTATTTCCCGGATGAGCTGAAGCTGGCAAGAGTTATACCAGTCCATAAAAAAGGAGATCATGAACAGTTCGACAATTTTATACCTATATCCATTCTTCCTGCCATGTCAAAGATCTTTGAGTCCCTTATAAATCGAAGGTTGGTCTCTTTCTTGGAGGGCAGTTCGCTGCTGAGTGATCGCCAGCATGGTTTCAGGAGAGGTAGATCCACTATATCAGCTCTTTTACAGATGATGGAGTTTATCCTGCAGACATTGGATGAATCAGGGGAAGCCTTGATTACTGTTATGGATCTTACGAAGGCTTTCGACTGCGTCAACCATGAGATCCTCTTATCTAAGATAGACTACTTAGGCATCAGAGGTCCACCTTTCGAATTGCTGAAATCATATTTGCTGAGTAGATACCAGATCGTAGACATTGATGGAAAAAAATCTTCCAAGAGAAGCATCACGACCGGGGTGCCACAGGGGTCTATACTTGGTCCGTTGCTGTTTTTAATTTACATAGACGACTTGGTGCATAACGTTGCCGCGGATAACAAGACTATCTTCGCTGATGATGCATCGTTTTTGAATCGAGCAAATGATGAAAGAGAACTTCAACACAAGGCTGAAAGATCTGTCAAGGACGCAGTTGAATGGTTCTGTGGAAACAGTTTGAAAGTAAATCCTGAAAAAACACAGAAACTAATGATAACTACTAAAAGGCATGCGATGGGGAGTGTTTCATTGCTCGGTATGTGCATCAGTGGAGATTTGACTTGGACTGAGCATGTGAATGGGTAATGTAAGAGACTCTCCACATCATTATTCGCCATTCGACAGATAAAGAATATTCTCACAGAGAGAGAGGCACTTCTCACCTTTTACGCTCAGTTCCATGGTAAAATGACATACGGGATCATACTCTGGGGAGCGTCGTCGGATGCTATGAAGGTTTTCCTTAAACAGAAGAAGGCGATGCGGTTGTTGGCCGGGGTGGATCAGGTGAGCAGTTGTAGACCCCTATTCAAGAAGTACAAAGTTCTCACTGTTCCGTGCTGCTACATGCTTGAGAGTCTTCTCCACGTACATTTGGATAGGAGGAACTCCCCAGGCACTCGAGTGTACATGATCACAACACCTGAAATAGAAATAAAATTGTGACTCCCATCCACCGCATAAAAAGAACACAAAATATGTACGTTTTTAATGGTATTTGCATAAGATTGGAATCTCAAACTCTCCCTTATGTGCAGAAGACGAAGAAATCGCAGATCTAAACCATTTGATTTTTAGTTGTAGCAAAACTAGAGAAAAACACGAACTGATTGAAAAACTATTGGAGACAAATATACAACTTCCAGTAAATATACAGGCTCTTCTAGCCTCCGAGAACAAAAACGTCTACGATATTTTGGTAGAACACATTATCAAAAATGGCATATTAATATTATAAAACACCTAGTGTCAAAATTTTTAGTGTGTGGCTGAAGAACTATGTTCAGTGCCAACTAAGAGGGAAAAAAAAAATGGTATAAAGATGTACAAAAGACTTCCTGATCACGTGATTTCCCTTCGTGGAGTAGCCTTCAAAAAGATTGTGAAGAGTCTGCCTCTAGAAGGCGCCTTTTATTCCATTGATGAATTTATGAATCACCAGTTCTAGTTCTCAAAAGTTTCGTATTTTAATGTATGTGAATAATTTAATTATGTGTGTATGATTATGTTGTTATCGTGCCTATACAGTTAAGATATTTTATATTATATAGATTTTTATTGACTCACCCTGTAAATTTTTGAGGGAAATAAAAGAGTATGAGTAATCGATTCCCTCCAAGATATTTAATAGATTCCCTTCAAGGAATATTACGACCAAATAGGGAGAAGGAAGGTGAGATGGGGAAACGCTTTGCTCTGTGAAAGCAGACAGCATGTGATTTTTCGACGGAGATTTCCAACAGTTCAGATTCTGCCCAAACCTCCAGCCTACTCAAAGCTAATGACAAGGCATCAAATACCGATTGAAAGTCGGGACCAGATGCAAATAATCTAGTGTGCTGGGACGGGATTTACCAGTAATGGGTAAATGGAAGAATGGAGTCGATGTTATTCCAATTAATTGACAAAATCTAAAAAAAGTTGACCATCATTATCACAATTTCATTTGTTTAATACAGTAAATTCTCACCTAAAAAAAGTTGACCAAATCAAGGGCTTTCCTTATTGTGAAACAATACTTCAATCAACCGAAAATTGCTTGCTAAAAAGGCAAGCACGCCAATGGATTCTTCTTAAAAAAGTGCCTGTACAATGTTTTAATTACAGAGCTTCATCATCAGTACTAGCAGAGATATGAATTTTTTTCGAAATCACCATTTTTCCAATTTTCGCTTATAACACGAAAACAAAAGAAGGTGCCTAAAAATGACTACTACTCTTGTTAGTTTCTCAAAAAAGAGAACGAGAATGGGGTATCAGATTTTGTTTATCTCCTCTGGTTTAAAAGCTGTAGTTCTAAAACATCGAAATTTGCCCAGTCTGTACAGTGTACAGCAAGTTCAAGCGCCTAACCGGGCGCATCGAAAGAATGAAATGTTAATGGAAACAACAATTCCGAAGGAATTGTCGGAGCCTTGAACTGTTATAGGAGTCTGCAGAGAAAGTGAGGTTTGGTTCAGTCTTTGCGTGACAGGTGGCGTATCGTGATGAAAATATCTCAAAACGGCGAGATCGCGTAGTCGCATAAGACTACCAGCCCCAGTTCGGAAGATTCAGTGCTATCCTTGAGTTGAAAGAGAGAGAGAGAGACAGAGAGTTTATTGGTGTTTCTACAATTACAAAAAATTGCTTTCACAGGTCAAAGTAAATAAATGAAATACATATATAAATACAAGAATTCACTCAACAAAATACAAAGCAACTACAAACAGACAAATAGACAGGGAGCCTTGTATAATAAGCAGTTTAAGTACGCGAGTTATAGCTTATAGACCAACAAATGCATGAATAAAGTTATTTCAAAATATAAAATGTATATATAAAAGTATATTTATAGTTTAAAATGAATAAATAATAAAATAAATAAAAAATATTCACCGTAGTCATAGTGTATAAATAAAATAACGTTCACAGTTGGAACAATACAAAACAATATACAACACACATTCCGAAATAAGCCAACAATCTACCACTTGCACATAGTGCAGCGACAAAAGAAAGACACAACAAGGACAACTGACTCAAAAACGCAACTGACTCAGGTTTTCCATAATGAAATGAACTCATCAATCGAATAAAATACATTACTGACTAATATATCTCTCATTTGTTTCTTGAAAACTCTAATTGGCTGGTTTCTTAGTGTAAGGGGAATGTTGGGGACACCAAGCTAAAAAAAAAAGGAGAGAAGTAATGGACTGTATAAATATTAATTTGTTTGAAATTTTAGAGAATTATTACGGATTGGCATCAGAGACCTACCTTATTCCGTATTCGTCGTCTCGCAGAGTCCTTTCGCAATCTGCTGCACGTCCACACACTTGTAGGAATGTCCAGGGGGCTCAATTAATAGCGGCGATTATAAAGCAGAAATAGTTCCAAACAAAAAGGCAGCTAGAATAGAGAGCGGCATAAAAATTCATCACATGTGGGATCAATCGATCTCGTCGATCCTCCTTGAGTCTCTTCTTCCACACATGTCTTCTTCCCCCCCGTGCCGTTAGGAGGGAGATGAGGAGATCCCTGATACCACATATCGCGCGCGTAATTTAAAAAATGTCCAAAACAACAGAGTTTCCCAAACAGGGAAGTCTATTGAAAAGTGATATTACGCAATACTCGGGACCATTTTGAGATTTTTTCAATCTAGAAAAATTTTTTCTTATGTGGAATTTATTTCTGGTATTATATTCGTGTATATCCGATTACAATTGATAGTCTTTATTACCACTATGAATATATAACAAGTTTTCAAGTATGAATACAGGGTTGGGATAAAGTTTGGCACCAAATTAATATTTTTAAAACAAAACGGGCGATATTTTTGAAATTTGGCAGCTGAGTGTAATGGACCACAATGCATCTGATGAGCATATTTTCATTAATGATATAATTCCGGTTCAACCGGAAATGACAAAACTTTTTTTTATTTAAATGGGACACCCTGTATATTTCTGCAATTTTTGAAAGTGCACCTTGTTTCGGATCTGTCCATATCGGGTTCCATGTAAAGATTATGTGTAAAAAGAAGAAATTCAGTCTTTTTGTACATTTGAGAAAAAAATCCATTCAAATAAATAAATCGTTGTTATTTGTATCAATAGTGAGAAATAAAACGAAATACTTTGTATTAGATAACTCCTTCTGCTTTTCATGACGTATTTTTTATGAAAATCTTCAAAATTACCGTCCGTTCCGTTTGAAATATATTAATTTAGTGCCAAACTTTATCCCAACTCTATATAGATGGGAATGTGAGTAGCTCTAGTCTCTTGAAAACTTGTTTGCAGCAATCTCTATACCCTAGTCCACCTATAATCCTAACCGCACGCCTCTGTAGTCTGAAAACTACTTCACGCTGTGCGCTGTTGCCCCATAGTATTATCCCATACCTAAGTCTCGACTCCACCAATGCAAAGTACACAGATTGTAGTGTTTTCTCAGCAAATGAGTGGAAAAGAATTCTTAAGGCAAATATATTCTTACTTTTCATCAATTGGATGTATTTACCCTTTTTTGTTTACTTTGTATACTTTTATTTGATTTTGGAGGGTTTACAAAAAACAATCAAATCGTTCACATATATTACGTTTCGGGCTGTGCCCTTTTTCAAATTTATAAAATATGTTTTCTCTTTCGTGTGAGTTCTCATTAGCCATTGTTTCAATCCTGGCGAATAACAGTGTGAATATTAATACAGACTATAGTGCACTCAGTGACATCTACTGTAATATCTTGGAGATGATTAGATTGCGAAGAACGGGTAACCCATAGAGGAAGGGGTAACCTTAATATGACAGGAAATATCGAACCTGGCTGAGAATAGGATCAGTGAATGTCTGAGAGGATCATAGAGACTAGTTGGATCGACGACGTCGAGTTTCCTAACCTGATTTGAAATTAGGATTCTGACATTTTTTGTAGTTTGATGTTTTTTTATATTTTTGTCTTATTGTAAAGTGATTTAAGATATGGATTATAATTGTTCTGGTCGAACCTTTGCGACAGAGTTAATGTTCTGATAATGGTACCGTCCTTTTTTTCAAAAATTCGCATTGATTGTGAGTATCATATGATAACATAGGGTACAATGTCCATTGACTTTGGTGTTTTATATGTTTTTAGTCCCTGAAGAAGTTCAGAATTGTGAACGAAAGCTAGGAAAACTTCAATAAAGAATAACACTAAGAAGACCCATTATTGACTTCTTTTTCCCGATATTGAAATCTGTTGATTAGCGAAGTCGAGATTGAAACATAGCTTATTCAATTGTGTAGTTGATGAAATTGATTATTGCCTCCGTCGTGTTTTTCTTTTTCTTATAACCGTACTGACTCCTTGAAAAAAGTTTATTTTCCTCGAAGTAGTTTATTACTTGGGATGCTATTAGTTTTTCAAAGATTTTGGAAAATATTGGAGTGAGATGGGTCTGTGATTATTTTTGTCTTTGCGATCTCCCTTTTTGTAAATTGGGACGACTTTGGAAATTTTCAGGCATTTTGGATAACAACCTGATTTCAAACATTTGTTCATAAGTTTAGTGAGTGGAAGAATAATGTCGATTCTAGACTGACATGCGAACGACCGGACAGAGGTCTCCAGCTAATAATTTCAACACATAAATCATTTCCGAGTGTCACAATTCACAGAAAATGATAACAATTTTAATGTTTCTGTTCAGTAGTGGTATCATCCGCAATTTTCAGGACTTCAACACCCGGGGCAGATATTAACCTTTCAAGATCCTTCACATAAAAATTAAACAAAAGGGTGTAACGTGCGTTTCTCGGAGAAGCCTTAATCTCGAGCGCCAGCTATTCTTTTCAATTGGAAGAAAAGCAAACCTACCAGAGTAGCCGCTAGCCGGAGACAGAGCTCGATGTTGTCTAGGGCGGTAGCGACAACGAAGAAGTCAAAATCGAATTATGTAAAAGTTTATTCACACCTTCGGAAACTAATTATATGTACAAGGGAGATATGTGTGATATAAAATATGAGTGATTCTATCAGTGAAAATACATTCGGGAAATCTTATCCGGTCACGAGCACTTTATGAAATTTATACCGGGTGTAGTGAAAAATTAACGGTTCAATAAAAATGCGCCAACCAGAACTGACGAATGCTAAGGACTTGCTATACGGTATCGGTGTGTAGTTGTATGTCTCCGGGAATGAAACACAATAAGGGCGGGTCTGTTCGAGACTTTTATTCGCTGCCCCAAGGGTTGTAGCACGCCATGACTGACAGCGAAGAAAATGTCTATTTTTAACGCAACTACGGGATTTCACTGACTACGTGCGGTATCTCTTATTCTCTGCCCCAAGGGTTATAGCACACCATGATTGACAGAAAAGAAGAGATTTCGGTTTTAACTGAAGTAACAGTCGAAAAGTCGAAAAAGTGACCGTCGCGGGGGAAAATCTGCTTTTATAGGCATATCCCCTCTCACGGTAAAAATCTGAAAATTCCAGAATGCGACAAGAATGAAAAACGTCGTCAGCTCCGGTTTATCGCATATCAACAGATGAAAAACGTCGAAATCTTCAGCGGCATGTAAGAAAAACAACGTGAAATACAGATAAGCGGTTTTTTACATTTACTCTGCCTGTCGGAATGAACGTACGGAATATTCGAGAATTAAAATATTTTCAAAGACGGAAATTTAAAACGAAAAAAAAATGCACTAAGATGAACTCCAATTTTCCTCAGAAAACTGGGGTTCATCACAAGGGGACTCATGGGTGAACCTTGAGCAAAGTTCTTGGGTTAGGGAATCGACTAGGAACCTCCTCTTCGTTTTGAAAGACCGTAGTCCCGGCAACGTTTTTGGCCCTTACAATTTGCCAAATATGACCATAGCGGAGACATTTGTAGAGCTGCAATACAGGAGGGATATAGAAAATAGTAGAATAGAATAGAGATTATTTATAATCATAACAAATAAAATAAATGTGAGTTATGCACCCTGGGGTGATATCTGTGTACAGTCTTAAGGAAATCACAATTCTCAACCCTAATTTACGGCAATAAACAAAAAGATATGAGCTATTTCGCTCTTCACAAATTATCCCTAAATTCAATTACAATTCTATTAATTTCTGTCACAGCCGGTGGAGAATCCAGTCACAACTCGAAGAGAATGTCCCCCATGTCTCAGTCGGTAAACATCACTTGATCGGTGAAAGAAAAAAATCTCTGAATCTGTGAAAAAAAAGTCTCATAATCGGTGAAAAAAGTCTCTGAATCCTTGAAAAATGATATATACAGGGTAATTCTTCTAATACAACCCCAGAGGGAAATATATGCAGGTGAATTTTTTACCTTCAAAAGTTAAGAGCCAGCTGTTGGACGGAACATATTCAACTATCCCGTCAAAAACGGGCCGCCTATTTAAATGTCTGGCTTCAAGGATCTTGATTTTCGAATCAGCTTCAAGAAAAAGATCTTCAGACGTGATGTTGGAACTAAAATTAGTTATGACTCTATTACTCGTAACCATAAATAATTAAATAATTATCTTTATTTCCCATCATCTTCACAAATCTATGAAAAATAAAATGAATAGTGTCTAAAAATTAAAGCATTCGCCGAAAAACTGGGGAAGATATTCTTTTAAAGTACAGGGCTCCACGTCAAGGAGATATTTGAATAAGTTCCTTTTAAAACTATTTATATTTGGAATTGTTTTGATGTTCCTTGGAAGAGAATTATACATTTCAAACATCTATATTCTGTTTTCTTCTGAGTTGTCGTAGAAAGTTCTTTTGTTTTCATGCTCTTTAAACAGAGATTTGTTGTTCCTGATGAAAAGGACGCCTTCTTGTATATAAATTGCATATATTCCAGTTACTATTCCAAATTTCATAAAACAACATGTGCAAGAGTCATTATATTTGATTTTATTGAGTATTCTGATTGCTTTTTTTTGTAGAATAAAAAGTTGTTTTATATTTCCTGGTCCATAAAATAAAATTCCAAACCTTAGTTTTGCTGGTCTGATAGATCATTTCCTTGTAGAGACATGTTAGATTGATTTTCACGGAACTTTGAGGAAATCAGTTGGTCAAAAAACTACATTCAACTAATAAATAATTTATGTGTTCTTTCCTGTTTAGATTCTTGTCTATATGTATTCCCAAAAATTTGGTTGATCCAGGGATGTCGTATTTTATTTGACTTAGTGTAAAATATTATTTTCTATGAAATATTCCATTAATCCCTAAGTATGGATATTTGCACGTTTGTAAGCTCGATCCTTCATTGAAACCCGATCTATTAGTCAAACATCTCAACACAAATGGATTCGTTGGAGTAATATGTGAAAAATTGGAGTCAAAGAGACCTAAAGAATATTCGTCCTTCAAAATAACTGTTCCTGCTGAAGATTTTGAAGCTGTGAAAAATCCAGACTTATGGCCGACAGGGAGTAGAATAAACCATTTTTTATTCCGTCTCAACAGAATGAAAACGCCAATGATAGGTGCATAATTGTACATCAAAATGTTCAAAGTTTAAGAAATTGTGTACTTAGGTTAAATCAGTTTGTAAACAATCACAGAGCATGCTTCATAGCTGTAACTGAACATTGGCAAGAAGAACTCGATTCACTTGTCATTGATGGTTTCAAGTTGTGTTCTAAATACATATATCTATTATACCAATATTGATAACACGCGTTCTAGACTACGACAAAAAATGAAGCCAAATCGTTGGGAGGAATCCACTTGTACGCATGCGCGAATTAGAAGTTCGAAAATGACAATCAAAATATTGGTTAGGTTGTTTTCATATTTGACGTTGAATGATTGAATGAATTCGAATGATGATTTATTTCAAATTGTTGTAAAAATTTTGAGAAGAATTTTATGTGAGGCGAAAGTTAATGAATATTAAATTCATCGAGTATGTATCCGTTTTTTTCAACTTTCAGATGAATCAACGAAAAGAGATCAAACCAAATAAGTGCATAAAAACTATTCAACCAATATTATTATGATTTGTGAAATAATAATCAAGTGCCGAGAAGGAATGGTATTGTCCATACTCAGTAAACTCAAGAGTGACATAATAACAAGTGCGTTTTATATTACTGTTTCATACCAGTTTCAATTATTGCGTGTACTTGTAATTTTGTTGATTCAACATAACTTTTGTTAATCTCCGCACTCCGCATTTCTGTGGAAAACACATAATATTTCACTATGGCTATGAATCCGAGCGTCTAGTGCTGCAAAATGATGAAGTTTCATGAATTTTGACTTCTAATTATTAGAAATCAACGATGAAATACAAATTACAACGTAATGTAAACCTGAGTTTGAACCTGATTCAAATTATTATCAATATATTGTAAGGTTAAGGTCGAAAATATTCGAATGGTTGTGAAGTAAAATCATTTCATTCCTGTCAATTTATAAAACCATGTATCAGAAAGAGACAGAATTAATCAGGTATTTTTGATAATAGAAATTGATTCCTCGCTAATCTCTTGGTGAAACATCGTTCTAACATAAATAAAACAATAAAAAACACTCGACTATACGTTTCACAATTTATTAAAATTATTTTCGTTGACATGCATGTTTCGGGTTTCACCCCATTCTCAAAACTGAACATGAAATACATAGGAACACGAAATACACATTATTCACATTATTACTATCAGATAACAGATGTTAAAACCGGAGACAGGCGAAAATCAAGTTGGTCATTTACGATTGGGAGGTTTTGTTTTAGGGCTGAAGATATTTCTAAACATTCCAAAAGGTCCATACGTTTGCCTTTAGTGCCCTTGTGTAAAATTTTTGTTTTATTAAAGTCTATAAAGTGGTTGGAAGTAATACAATGGTTGGAGAAGCCAGTCGTTGATTTATTTTGGAGAATTGATCTCTTGTGTTCATCAATTCTAATCCCCAGAGAACGACCGGTTTGACCTATATAACATGCGGGGCATTCGTCACAGAACAACTTATATACACCACTTAACTGTGAAAAACTCAGACGATCCTTACCACTACAAAACATTGATCTTAGATTTTTCTTATTAGTACACATCACATCAATTTTATTCTGTTTGATTCTTTTACAAAGTTTATTACTGAGGGATGGAATATAGTTGATGTACATATATTTCTTGATTTCACTATCACATTGAGGTGGATAGACTAAAGTTAATAATTTGTTGTGTTGTTTTTTATATAGTATTTTGTCTATTATGTCAGTAGAATAGCCATTGTTTTTTGCTAATAATTTCAGGACTTGAACCTCTTTTTCAAAGTTGGATTTAGACAGTGGAATAGAAATTAAACTGTGTACCAATGTATGAAATGCAGACATCTTGATCTTGTAAGGATGTGCACTACTGCTATGGATAAGAATATCAGAGAAGGTGGGCTTTCTATATATATCGAATTCAAGATGTTCATTTATTCTTTTAACCTGAATATCTAAAAAGTTCAAACATCCATTCTCGTCCTCCATTTCCAAAGTGAACTGGACAGTACTATAAAAGGAGTTTAATAAATCTAAAAATGATTTTAGTTCTGAGATCGATCCAGTCCAAACACAGAAAATATCATCCACATATCGCTTCCAGTATAACACAAACATATTAAATCTAATATTCACAGGGGAGAATATTTTCTTTTCTAGAGCTGTCATGAATACCTCACTGAATAAGGGAGATGAGGGGGAACCCATTGGTAGGCCGTCTAATTGCTGATAGACGTTATCATTGAATTGAAAATAGCTTTGCCCTAGACATAACTTAAGGAGTCTCATTGCTTCTGCCTTAATATCAACAGTGAGTGAGGGGTTTTCATCGAGTTGTTGGTTAACTAAGTTCTCGACCTCTGTAGTTGGTATGGAGGGAAACAAATTCACTACATCAAATGAAACTAATTTTGCGTTTGTGAGAATTTTAAGTGTCTTTAATTCATTGGTCAGTTGGATGTTATTCTTGACGGAATATATGGGATTATGTTGAATCAAATCAGGTAATATTGAATTCATATATTTGCACAATTTTGAAGTGGGTGCATTGGTGTAGGAGACAATGGGTCTCATGGGGCAGTTTTCTTTGTGAATTTTTGGGAGCGCATATAATAAAGGTACTGTTGGGTTCATCACGGTCAAAGGGGTATCTACTTGAGATAACAAATTGGGGCAGTTCTTAATGGCCTTTTTGACTGCAACTTGGAATTTTGGTGTGGGGTCAGAATTTAATATTTTGAAATTGTTAGGGCTCAATAAAGATTCAGTTTTACTTAAATAATCATTTTTGTATAGGATGGCTACCGTATTACCTTTGTCAGCTTTTGTTATGATCAAGTCATTATCCGAGGCCTTTTTCCTTATTTGTTTTAAGGTTTTCATTTCAATGTTATCATTCGTAAATGTCGAATCAGAGATAATTTCTGCACATATTGATTTCTCTAAATTTTGTTTGTTTGAAGATTGAATTCTATTCAATGCTAATTCAACATTCACAGCTAGTTGTTTGATGTCATTTAAATTAAAATTATTCGGGCAATACTTCAAACCTTTTCCTAACAAGTCCAATTCACGCGTTTCAAATTGTACATTTGTGAAATTCTTCACTTTATCATAAAAGTTTATGTTTACTTCACTCTCAATTGATGTCGAAACAGTCTCACACACTCGAACATTTTCCAAAAGATATTCCAGTTTTTTGAGTTGAGTCCGGTACTGGTTATGTCCCAAATATCTCACTTCCTCTCTGATGGTAGAGTCCAGATAGTCAAATTCAACAGGGCTGGTCCGATAGGTTAGTTCACTGTGTATCACTTTCAGGTGTAGCTTGTTATTGTCTCTTATCCTATACCACTTTTTCATTTCAAGTATGATCCAGGTTCTTATTGCTGTCTTCACTGCTGATTTCGCCTGGGGTGATCTATGTTTACAATTTATTTTCATGTATTTTGGTGTTAAACCATTTAATAGGCACTGTTTATTGAACCATAGGTGGTTGTTACATCTCGTGATCTTCGATAGTACCTTTCTATAATATATTGCGAGTCGTGAAGTGCTAGCATTCTTGATAATAGAAATTGATTCCTCGCTAATCTCTTGGTGAAACATCGTTCTAACATAAATAAAACAATAAAAAACACTCGACTATACGTTTCACAATTTATTAAAATTATTTTCGTTGACATGCATGTTTCGGGTTTCACCCCATTCTCAAAACTGAACATGAAATACATAGGAACACGAAATACAGATTATTCACATTATTACTATCAGATAACAGATGTTAAAACCGGAGACAGGCGAAAATCAAGTTGGTCATTTACGATTGGGAGGTTTTGTTTTAGGGCTGAAGATATTTCTAAACATTCCAAAAGGTCCATACGTTTGCCTTTAGTGCCCTTGTGTAAAATTTTTGTTTTATTAAAGTCTATAAAGTGGTTGGAAGTAAAACAATGGTTGGAGAAGCCAGTCGTTGATTTATTTTGGAGAATTGATCTCTTGTGTTCATCAATTCCAGAGAACGACCGGTTTGACCTATATAACATGCGGGGCATTCGTCACAGAACAACTTATATACACCACTTAACTGTGAAAAACTCAGACGATCCTTACCACTACAAAACTACTGACATAATAGACAAAATACTATATAAAAAACAACACAACAAATTATTAACTTTAGTCTATCCACCTCAATGTGATAGTGAAATCAAGAAATATATGTACATCAACTATATTCCGTCCCTCAGTAATAAACTTTGTAAAAGAATCAAACAGAATAAAATTGATGTGATGTGTACTAATAAGAAAAATCTAAGATCAATGTTTTGTAGTGGTAAGGATCGTCTGAGTTTTTCACAGTTAAGTGGTGTATATAAGTTGTTCTGTGACGAATGCCCCGCATGTTATATAGGTCAAACCGGTCGTTCTCTGGGGATTAGAATTGATGAACACAAGAGATCAATTCTCCAAAATAAATCAACGACTGGCTTCTCCAACCATTGTAATTACTTCCAACCACTTTATAGACTTTAATAAAACAAAAATTTTACACAAGGGCACTAAAGGCAAACGTATGGACCTTTTGGAATGTTTAGAAATATCTTCAGCCCTAAAACAAAACCTCCCAATCGTAAATGACCAACTTGATTTTCGCCTGTCTCCGGTTTTAACATCTGTTATCTGATAGTAATAATGTGAATAATGTGTATTTCGTGTTCCTATGTATTTCATGTTCAGTTTTGAGAATGGGGTGAAACCCGAAACATGCATGTCAACGAAAATAATTTTAATAAATTGTGAAACGTATAGTCGAGTGTTTTTTATTGTTTTATTTATGTTAGAACGATGTTTCACCAAGAGATTAGCGAGGAATCAATTTCTATTATCAAGAATGCTAGCACTTCACGACTCGCAATATATTATAGAAAGGTACTATCGAAGATCACGAGATGTAACAACCACCTATGGTTCAATAAACAGTGCCTATTAAATGGTTTAACACCAAAATACATGAAAATAAATTGTAAACATAGATCACCCCAGGCGAAATCAGCAGTGAAGACAGCAATAAGAACCTGGATCATACTTGAAATGAAAAAGTGGTATAGGATAAGAGACAATAACAAGCTACACCTGAAAGTGATACACAGTGAACTAACCTATCGGACCAGCCCTGTTGAATTTGACTATCTGGACTCTACCATCAGAGAGGAAGTGAGATATTTGGGACATAACCAGTACCGGACTCAACTCAAAAAACTGGAATATCTTTTGGAAAATGTTCGAGTGTGTGAGACTGTTTCGACATCAATTGAGAGTGAAGTAAACATAAACTTTTATGATAAAGTGAAGAATTTCACAAATGTACAATTTGAAACGCGTGAATTGGACTTGTTAGGAAAAGGTTTGAAGTATTGCCCGAATAATTTTAATTTAAATGACATCAAACAACTAGCTGTGAATGTTGAATTAGCATTGAATAGAATTCAATCTTCAAACAAACAAAATTTAGAGAAATCAATATGTGCAGAAATTATCTCTGATTCGACATTTACGAATGATAACATTGAAATGAAAACCTTAAAACAAATAAGGAAAAAGGCCTCGGATAATGACTTGATCATAACAAAAGCTGACAAAGGTAATACGGTAGCCATCCTATACAAAAATGATTATTTAAGTAAAACTGAATCTTTATTGAGCCCTAACAATTTCAAAATATTAAATTCTGACCCCACACCAAAATTCCAAGTTGCAGTCAAAAAGGCCATTAAGAACTGCCCCAATTTGTTATCTCAAGTAGATACCCCTTTGACCGTGATGAACCCAACAGTACCTTTATTATATGCGCTCCCAAAAATTCACAAAGAAAACTGCCCCATGAGACCCATTGTCTCCTACACCAATGCACCCACTTCAAAATTGTGCAAATATATGAATTCAATATTACCTGATTTGATTCAACATAATCCCATATATTCCGTCAAGAATAACATCCAACTGACCAATGAATTAAAGACACTTAAAATTCCCACAAACGCAAAATTAGTTTCATTTGATGTAGTGAATTTGTTTCCCTCCATACCAACTACAGAGGTCGAGAACTTAGTTAACCAACAACTCGATGTAAACCCCTCACTCACTGTTGATATTAAGGCAGAAGCAATGAGACTCCTTAAGTTATGTCTAGGGCAAAGCTATTTTCAATTCAATGATAACGTCTATCAGCAATTAGACGGCCTACCAATGGGTTCCCCCTCATCTCCCTTATTCAGTGAGGTATTCATGACAGCTCTAGAAAAGAAAATATTCTCCCCTGTGAATATTAGATTTAATATGTTTGTGTTATACTGGAAGCGATATGTGGATGATATTTTCTGTGTTTGGACTGGATCGATCTCAGAACTAAAATCATTTTTAGATTTATTAAACTCCTTTTATAGTACTGTCCAGTTCACTTTGGAAATGGAGGACGAGAATGGATGTTTGAACTTTTTAGATATTCAGGTTAAAAGAATAAATGAACATCTTGAATTCGATATATATAGAAAGCCCACCTTCTCTGATATTCTTATCCATAGCAGTAGTGCACATCCTTACAAGATCAAGATGTCTGCATTTCATACATTGGTACACAGTTTAATTTCTATTCCACTGTCTAAATCCAACTTTGAAAAAGAGGTTCAAGTCCTGAAATTATTAGCAAAAAACAATGGCTATTCTACTGACATAATAGACAAAATACTATATAAAAAACAACACAACAAATTATTAACTTTAGTCTATCCACCTCAATGTGATAGTGAAATCAAGAAATATATGTACATCAACTATATTCCATCCCTCAGTAATAAACTTTGTAAAAGAATCAAACAGAATAAAATTGATGTGATGTGTACTAATAAGAAAAATCTAAGATCAATGTTTTGTAGTGGTAAGGATCGTCTGAGTTTTTCACAGTTAAGTGGTGTATATAAGTTGTTCTGTGACGAATGCCCCGCATGTTATATAGGTCAAACCGGTCGTTCTCTGGGGATTAGAATTGATGAACACAAGAGATCAATTCTCCAAAATAAATCAACGACTGGCTTCTCCAACCATTGTATTAGTTCCAACCACTTTATAGACTTTAATAAAACAAAAATTTTACACAAGGGCACTAAAGGCAAACGTATGGACCTTTTGGAATGTTTAGAAATATCTTCAGCCCTAAAACAAAACCTCCCAATCGTAAATGACCAACTTGATTTTCGCCTGTCTCCGGTTTTAACATCTGTTATCTGATAGTAATAATGTGAATAATGTGTATTTCGTGTTCCTATGTATTTCATGTTCAGTTTTGAGAATGGGGTGAAACCCGAAACATGCATGTCAACGAAAATAATTTTAATAAATTGTGAAACGTATAGTCGAGTGTTTTTTATTGTTTTATTCAGGTATTTTTATTTTTAATATTTCTGCACATGCGCAGAAGTCGAATCCGGCCACGGGCTGGCTTCAATTTTCGAAGTCCCATTATCGATATAGAATATGTGTCGTCTGGTTGCAAAACCGGCCAACTCCTCAATTTTCGGAGAAAATTTCTGTTTATTTTACTAAGTCCTTTACTAACATTTCCACCCATTGGCAATGAGAAACCATAAAAAAACCGGTCAACTCCGTGCGTTTTGGGGGTTAGAAAACTCCAATGTGCTGCAAAAGCGGCCACATCCACTCGTCAGTGTTTTTCAAAACCGGTCATCTCCAAATTCAACAGGTAGGCAGGTGGCGCTAGTGTTCCCACTTATCATACCACGTCTTACGATAGCTTAGTTTGTTTTCATGTTATTGTTGCTCACTGAAAGTTGTGTTAAACGTGTAATAATGGAGAAATTCGTTGATACAGTTCCTGCAAGTCAAGCCAGAAAGAGGCAGAGGAATCCTTCCCAGTGGAAAAGGAACCAAGAGAAAGTTTTAAGGTATGTACACAACTATTTTACCCCTATTGACTTTTTCATCTGCATTGGAGTTTTACTAGGTTACTATCCTCTCATTTCCTAATGCAGTGTTGAAAGTAGAGAATGTATTGTTGAAAGATCGTGTTCATATACATTTTTCGTGGTTTCTTAATGTTTTTTACGTTTCTTTCTACAGATACTGCCCTACTGGGAACCCGAAGAAACCCCAATGTGGGCATTCATCTAAATCTTACCAATGCACCTCTCTGAAGTTCAGTGATATAAACAAGTTTCACCTAGCGTTTTATGACCGACCTGACAAACAAATTCAAGATTCTTTCATCCTAAAACACGTAGAGTCTCTCCCCGTCAAACGTCGTCGAACTGTCGGCCAACGTGAACCAAAAACCATGAGCGTGAAGTTCTTTATTCAAACACCCTCTAAGAAGGTTCCTGTATGCCGACAGGTGTTCCTGGATATATTAGGAATAACGAAACACCGAGTCAATACAGTCGTGAAAATTTTCAAGATTGATGGCACTATTCCCAAAGAGAAGGGGGAAAGTTGGAAATCACTCCTATATGATAATAAAAGGAATGCTGTGATTGCTTTCATAAAATCGTTCAAGTGCATTGAATCTCATTATTGTCGCAGTAAGACTTATGTGAGAAATTACCTCAGCAGCGAACTGAACATAAAAAAGATGTGGCGTATGTACATTGAAAACCGAGAGGAGTCGACTCGAGTTATTCATACGTTCTTTCGCAAGATATTCAATACGAGATTCAACATCGGTTTTGGTTCGCCGAAAGCTGACGTGTGTTCCAAATGTTTGGAACTTAAAGAAAGAATGAAAACAGCCAATCAAAATAATCAAGAAAAACAAAGGCTCATGATGGAATACACGCTGCACAAAAAGCGGGCCTAATCGTTCTTTTCTCTCCTCAAAGAAAAGAGAGAGGACCTACTTACCCTGAGTTTCGATTGTCAAAAGAACTTTGCGTTGCCAAAAATACCGGACCAAACTGTTTACTACAGTAGACAGATGTACCTGTACAATTTTACCATTGTACAGGGCTCATCCTTTGGCACAGAATAACGTGTTCATATACACTTGGGGAGAGCATGAATACCCCAAAGGTTTTAATGAAATTGCTTCAGCATTATTCCACAGGCTACGTAATACAGATTTTGACGGGATTACGGTCCTCAGATGTGTGGCAGATGGCTGTGGGGGCCAAAACAAAAATACAACGATGATGTTTATGCTTCAATATTGGTTGACACGACATGCCCCTAAGAACCTGAAGAAGATAGAGGTAATTTTTCCAATTCCTGGACATTCACTCATCCCTCCAGATAGGGTTTTCGCTCAAATTGAAAAGAGGTTGAAGAGACTCTCGTTGATCCTGCAGCTCATGAAAGCATCTTAGCTGAAATTGGAACAGTGTTTAAGCCTGGAAGAGACTACACTGACCACGATTGGAAGCAGGCCAGCAATGTATACATCAAACCACCTTCACAATGGCATTTCAAATTCGCCCCGACAAAAAGATTTTTTATAACTAAAAACAAGGATAAAGCGTTAGTGCAAGGGGAGGTATTCTACAGAAATGAGCTTGGAGCCAGAAAGTCGGTGGTGAAGAGCAAAAGAAATATTATGAGCAGTAGGCTTGATGCCGTAGCTACAGGTACTGTAATAAAGCCCCTGAAACTTCGTGATGTCAAAAAATTACTGACGAAACATTATGGACCAGATTGGGACAAAGACGACAGATTAATTTTTTACAGAAACATTTTGGCTGACTTGGGTAACGAGGAAGTCTACGAGGAAAGAGATGACGAATCCTTGGAGAATAATGACATCAACATGTGTTCGTTTCAACTATGTTATATACATAATTATATATTTTTTTTTAAAGTTTACTCAACCTAAAATAAAGTTCAGTTACACAGAAACATTGTGAATGATTTTTCTTGGCTAAAACCCTGCTATTTGATGTCAATTTTATAGATATTTTAAGCTTTAGTTTGTTGCAAAACCGGCCAACTCCAAAGGGGGTTGCAAAACCAGCCAAATCCTAACTATAATTTTGAATTTCCCCCTCCCAGGACCTTCCCCCAGATTCTCTTATGGTGCTCTAAAATCTACTATCCTAGTGACACATTATTAACAAGAGATTTGGATCCTATCTCCAATTCCCTAGTTAACCTAGTTTTGACAAAAAATCGTCTCTCCTGAAAAATTTTCTGTTATGGAGATGACCGGTTTTGCAACCAGACGACACATATAATAGATATATGTCTAAATACTGTAGACCTGGTGGTTTTGGTGGATGCGCAATTTATTGTAGAAATGATATATTTTGTGAAGACCGTCCAGATCTAGTTAGTTTAAGTATTCCACATGTCATTGAATGCTCGGCTGCAGAAGTACGTGGAAGTATGTTATTGTTTCAATTTATCGATCCGATACATATCCCCGTTGTAATATTAATTTGTTTTTTGAAAACATTCAGAAAGTTCTTCAAAAACTAACAGCTGAAAATGCTCATTTCGTAATTGCTAGTGACTTCAATATAAATTTGCTGGCGAATGACCATGATAAACAGAAATTTATTTCAATATTGGAAGGATTTGATGCTTGTTTCACAATTCATGAACCAACTCGGGTTACACATGAGTATTCCACATGTATCGATAACTTCATTACAAACTTGATTAATTATGACACTTACCTTGTCCCGTCTCATTTGTCTGACCACACCGCTCAACTTTTTTCGTTCACATTCAATAAAATTCCAAAGGTCATAAAGAAGCAAATTCGCCTCATAAACGACTCTACTATGGAAGGTTTTTTGGAGGGTCTATCTACAGTGAACTGGAATGATCTTTCAATCTACCAAAACACAGTAAATGTCGATTCAATGTGGGACATATTTTTCAACAAATATAAGTCCATATTTGATAGATCATTTCCTCTTGTTACGATCAAAGACACTTCTTCCCAGAAAAAATATGTGGACACATCTCCAGACATAGTGAATCTAAAAAACCAATTGGATTACCTGTACCTGATTTCTCGTTACCGCTCGGAATATCTTGATATTTACCGCAAAACGAAAGCTTTATATGATGAAAGTCTCAACATGAATAGGAAAAAATTCATAAGTGATCATATTAGAAATTCCAAAAATAAATCCAAAGCGGTCTGGAATATGATACATCAAATCACGGGACGTAAAAATGAAACTCAAAAAGGATTGTTAAGATCCAATAATCCCCAGAAGCTTGCGGATGATTTCAATAGGCATTTTACCAGCGTCTCCTCCTTATTGATATCTCCTACTCCAAATTGTACCCAATCTGCTCCGGTAGCTGATTATATTCATCGGAATTTGAGGTCTTTTTTCTTTTCGAGGTTACATCGGATGAGGTTGTCAGGACTGTAAGGGGAATGGCAAATAAAAGTTCTTCTGGTTTTGATGGGATACCGATTACTGTTATTAAAAAGTCTATTTCTATAATAGCGCTGCCAGTAGCCCACATAATGTATACTGCCTTTAAAGAAGGAGTTTTCCCGAAATCTCTGAAGATAGCTATCGTGAAACCTTTATTCAAGAAGCGAATTACAGATCATCCTGGGAATTATCGTCCGATAAGCTTGCTAACTTCCTTTTCGAAATTGTTTGAGAAAATTTTGGTAAATCGGCTTTTAAACTTCTTCCGAAAATCAGGTGTGTTTTCGGATTGTCAACATGGTTTTTTGAAGACAAGAAGCACTGATACAGCGATTTTTAAACTGGTGCGGTCAATTCTTGGGGCCTTGGATGGCGGTAGGGTACCAATGGGGCTTTTTGTTGATTTTTCCAAGACTTTCGACTTTGTGGTCCATGAGAAATTGCTACATAAATTATCTCTTTACGGAATTCGAGATAAACAACTAGATCTTATGAAGAGCTATTTGCAAGACCGAGTTCAGAGAGTGTGTCTTGAAGTTGATGGAGTCTCATACTATTCCTCTGATGAAGTACTGAGCGTTGGAGTGCCTCAGGGTGGTATCGCCGCACCACTACTCTTTCTGGTGTATGTGAGCGATTTACCGGAGAGCATTTTGACGGATTTCATTTCGGGTTTTGCTAATGCAAGTCCGGCTCTTGATTTTCAATCGGGAGAATGCGATCATGAGGTTGTTATGTACGCGGACGATACCAATATGCTGGTGGTAGAGGCTGAAGTTGCCAAATGTATGGAGTCCACGCAGAAGGGTTTTTCTTCTATCGCCAACTGGTGCCGCCAAAACCAGCTCGTTCTCAATTTAGAAAGAACCTCGCACAATAAAACAGTAAATCCTGAGAATATAGATCAGGACAGGATCAGGACAGATTAAAGATCTTACTGTGAGTACACGCTTTTTAGGTATTGTTCTGGACCAACATTTGAGTTGGTGTGATCATATAGGTTCACTTCAGAGTAGACTAAACTCTGTTCTTTATACTCTTAGAGTACTTGTACGTCAAGCTGACCTAAGCTTACTAAAGACCGTGTATTTCTCTAATTTTCAAAGTTTAATGGCGTATGGAATCATTGCTTGGAGAAATAGCTCCGATATCACTAGGATATTCGTGATCCAAAAAAGAGCTTTGAGAACTATTCTTCGTTTGCCATCCAGAGAATCTTGCCGTGGATATTTCAGGAGAGAAAGAATATTAACACTTACCGGTTTGTACATATACAGATAGACATCTGTATAGACTGTTTTCCTACACAACATTTTTTTGAGAAACACTTGAATCTAAACAACACCAGATGTATCCAAAAGTACCATTTACCGAAGTATTCCCTCACATTAGCACAGAAAAATGTCGAATATATGTGCCTCAAATTGTTCAGTAGGGTACCAAAGCAGTATCGCGCATTAACGGACATCAAAAAATTCAAGGAAGCTATCCTAAATGTTTTAATAGATTTAGAACCATACTCTATAGATGAATATATGAACTCTTAATATATTTTTTAAGCTGTTTTCATGTATTTTATTGTTAATTTTTCATTTCTTTTTATTTTGCCTTGTTGCTTTTGTTTCCCATGTATTATGACGTATTTCATCTTCAGAATGTAATTCAGATTATGAAATAAACGATATTGTTATTATTATTATTATCTAATCTAATCGGTCTTTAGTTGTTGAGGTCATGTATATCGCCTTTCTTATGTATTGGTTCTACAACTGCTATTTGCAGTTTATCAGGAAAAATGCCATGTCTCAGTGAGTTGTTAATGATTTGAGTTATGTGTTCAGCTGTTTCTTCAGCTGTTTGTTTGATAATGTGTTTAGATATTTCATCATATCCACTTGAGTGTTTGTTCTTCAATGCTTCTGTTACTGCAATGCTCAGTTCATATTGCGCTTGTTAATTTTTAATTATTTTATTCGAATCTTAAGTTCTGAAATAAGCGCTCAATCCATAGACGTGAATTTCAATTTAGTGTAAATGAGGTAAAATATGTTGGGGGAATCTCGCTGGACTGCCATGTGTGCGGACCGCCGATAAGGTGAAAAAAAGAATTTCTCTCGAGTTCAAAAAAAAAGGACGGGTTAAATTTAAGTGTGTGAAATATAACACAGTTTTTACTAATTGCCTAGACGATCAATTTTTCCGGAATATCACAGGAATAAAGGAGCACGTTCCCTTGGACACAGGGTACAGAATTCTTCCAACAAACTTTCTTTTATTTTCTCTTTGTCAATATTAATTTCTTTTAAGTTATCGTATTATTGCTCCTAATTCTGGCCGGATATTTTTTCTTCAGCGTTCATTTCAGAACATTTTTTTTTCTTTGTCCATAGATAAACATACCTATATTTTCTCATTTCACTAACTAACTGAGCGTTGCAATTTTGCGTTGGAATCAATTTTCACTATGGATTGCAATAAATTGAAACAAAATATTGCTCTTCACTTCGACGATGTTGAAGAATTTCTGGCATTGGCTAATGCCGCAGTAATCGATGAGAGTCGCCATGTTCGTTTCAAAATTCGTTATGAGGAATTAGATCATATACATGAAAAATTTCATAATGTTCATAGTTATATTATTGTATTATTGTCGGTAACTGAGAATCCCGATTTGAAAACGGAAAAGCTAATCAAATCATCTTTTGATGAATCATATTTCACCATCAAAACTATTCACAATAATTTATTTTCTAATGACGATAATGCCAGTTCACTCGCCGACTTTACTGGATCGGCACCTAATGTAAAGCTCCCTAAGATTTCGTTACCAACTTTCAGTGGAAACTATGAAGATTGGACTACTTTTTACGATATTTTCACTAGTTTAGTTCATAAAAATAATCATCTATTTATTTATTTATTTATTTAATGCTTACAAGGAATACAAACAGGCTCAGCCTACAGAACAATATTCACCTATTAAAAACTACAAATACATCGCTTCAAATTAACACAAGTAAAAAAAACAACACAGTTGTTTTTGCTTTATGAAAGAATATTCCATAGACTTCTCTTCAGATTTTTAAGTGTTATATTGAAGATGTCCAAGTCAATGCAAATGTTATTATATGCAGTGATCATCCTAAAAATTGGAGCATTCTGTTGTTGTTGTTCTTGTTTAGTATTCTCTCAATTCTCTCTATATAGTATTTGCATTGAGGATTCCAAATTGTTGATGCAAAATTCAGTCGACTATAAATATACGAGAAATATAATATCAAAAATGTTTTATTACTTTTAAAAGTTCTACAGTACCGAAGAACATATCCGAGCAACCTATTGTCATCCCGTAGAAGATTTTCGATATGCTGATCGAATAAGAGTTTTCTGTCAAACGTTACCCCTAAATCCAAAATATGGTCAACCTGCGAAAGATAATAATCCGCCATGGTGTATCGATGCTCTATAATTTGTACATTTCTACTAAAAATAACCTTGTAGCATTTGTCATAGTTCAGGAAAAGACTATTCTCTGCACAATAATTTAATAATCTATCAATGTCCTGCTGTATCAGAATAATGTCCTCCACTCCCTTAACTCCTCTGAAAAATTTGAGGTCGTCGGCATACAATAGAAAAATGCAATTTCTGAAACACTTTCCAATAGTGTTTAAATATATGATAAAAAAGAGTGGTCCCAGGTGAGAACACTGGGGCACCCCTGAAGTATTACAAAATGTGGCAGATCGAACGCCATTTATTGTCACAAATTGAGACCTTCTACTTATATAAGAGGAAATCCCTCTCAAAAGATCCCCTTTGATAAACAATTTTTTCAGAAGTCCAGAGAGAATCAATTGATGGCATAGTATCGGAGCATTGTGCTGCAAAGCGTCATTTCTGCCTTCTCCTTCAGAATGTCCAGTCTCTGGGTACTGCTCTCAATAAGCTGCACTTGATGGCTCTGGAAGAGGGTGCAGACATAGTGGCGATAACTGAGCATTGGAAATGGAGATGAACTCGAAGCCGGCATGTTGGAGGGTTACAAGCTTGTTTCAAGTTTTTGCCGTTTGAAAGGAAGACATGGTGGAACTGCAATTTACTGCAAGGAAGATCTGAAGTGTACTAATAGGCAAGATTATAATTCACTAAGTATTCCTAATGTCATTGAATATTGTGCTGCAAGTTTGTATATGGAAAACTGTAAAATGCTTATTATTTGTATCTATAGGCCTAATACCCCGCCATTAGCCGATGTTGTACAGTTCCTCGAATGCCTAAGAGAAATTTTTGAGCGTTGCTTGTCGGAGACATCTGACTATATTCTGGTAGGAGATTTTAACCTAGATATTCTGTCTTCTTCTTCTGATGTTAGAGAATTTCTGTCTTTGTTGGAGAATTTCAATGTCAGAATTACAAATTTTAAGCCAACACGTCCTGCGTCTGGCTCTTGTCTAGACAATGTGTTCACTTCCCTTAGCGGTAATACTAATGTAGTTGAGTACCACATCTCAGATCATTCAGGATTGAAGTTTATCTCCACATTGATTTGCGGTGACAAAATGAAGAATAAATTTGTAAAGAAAAGAATTATAAATGACAAATCAATTGAGAGGTTTTTACGGGAACTGTCACTGATGGAATGGGATGATGTTTACGGCAGCAAACTTGATCCTAGTCAACTTTGGAATGTTTTCCACCAACGTTTTTCGGAAATTTTTGAGCTGTGTTTTCCTAAAGTTGCTATTCGACTGGTTTCCCCTGGTGTTTTTAGACAAACTCCCGAAATTAAAAAACTGAAAGATACCCTAGACAAACTTTATATTATATCATTCTGTAAACCAGAATTCAGGGATGTCTATAGGTTCACTAAAAGGAGATATGATTCTCTTTTGACCACAACGAAGAGAGAATATTTCAACGAGATTATTGTAAATTCTGAAAATAAATCCAAAGCTTCGTGGAGGATTATTAATTCTCTAACCAAGAATAAAGTTCATAACGAGGTATCTCTTGGTCAAAGCGACCACTCAGCTCTGGCAAATCGGTTCAATACATTTTTTGCAAATATTCCAGTTAAATTAACTGAAGGTTTAACCAGATCTATTATCCCTAATTCTCAGAGCAAACTTGATAATTCTTTTTTCATGTTTGATATTACGCAGGACGAAATTGTACACGTTGTGAAATCTTTGAAAACCAATACATCATGGGGCCATGATGAGATACCGATGAAAGTGATAAAAGCATCGATAGACTTTATCATTGAACCATTAACATTTATAATCAATCGTTCTTTCACGGAGGGTATTTTTCCGAATAATCTGAAGATTACTATAGTCAAACCCCTACATAAAAAAGGTAGCAAAAATGACCTTAACAACTATAGGCCCATAAGCATCCTCTCTTCATTTTCTAAAGTTTTTGAAAAGATTTTAAGCAATAGAATGTCCAATTTTTTTCGTAAATTCAATGTTATTTCTAGATGTCAACATGGTTTTGTTAAAAATAAAAATATTGAAACCGCTATTTTTGAGTTCATAAATGAGATTGTTCTTGCTCTGGAGCAAGGACAAATTCCTATGGCACTGTTTTTGGACCTTTCGAAGGCTTTCGACTGTGTCGATCATCGGAAGCTTTTGGAAGTACTCGATAATTGTGGTATCAGAGATAGTCAACCCAAACTTATAGAGAGCTATTTGAAATCCAGAAAACAACGGGTAGTTCTGGAGGCTGATGGTGAAACCTTTGTCTCGGATGAAATTGAAACAATTTTAGGACTCCCTCAGGGTAGTATTTTTGGTCCTCTATTGTTCATAATTTATGTTAATTCTCTACCTAAGGCGATCAAAAGTGAATGTGAACCTCTAATTGAAAGGATGATGAAGATTATACCCTCATCTCGGACTGAAGTAAAATCACCAGCTGTTTTGACTAAAAGCATTGAAACAAATCATGCTATTTCAGTTAAGTCTACAATGCCGTCCCGCGATACTACCTCTATGAGATTATTTGCAGATGATACAAATATTTTGACCCGATCGTCATGTATTCCATACGCTGTTGATGTTTGCAATATTGTGGTTAACTCGGTAAAAACTTGGTTATGTAATTATAATCTTGTCCTAAACATTGAGAAGACTAAAATGTATGATTTTTCATAGTGATAATTCCAAATTAGACTTTCCTGAAACTGTGGATATTCTTGATAGCTGTGTTGTAGTTGAAGATAATGTGAAATTTTTGGGTATAGTTCTTGACAGTCAATTAAAGTGGGGACCTCATACAGAACAACTTAAGACCAGATTAAGCTCTGCATGTTACACATTATTTATGTTAAGAGGTCAAGTGAATTTCGATGTGCTCAAACTTGTCTATTTTGCAAATTTTCATTCCATACTTTCATATGGAATAATTTTTTGGGGTAGTTCATCAAACGTGGAAAATATTTTCGTTGTTCAAAAGAGGGCATTGCGTACTATGTTACGTTTGAGTTATAGAGAATCATGTAGAGGAAATTTTGAAAAAAATAATATACTCACTGTCTATGGATTATATGTATATAGGCTCTTACTTTTTTTTAGAAAACGAATTCATTATTTTGAGGATTACAAAAATGTTAATAACACCAGAAGAATGTTTCCTTATAATGTACCTATTCATAGGACAATACTAAGGCAGAGAACTGTTGAATGTATGGCAATATCTATGTACAATGCTCTACCAAAAACTATTAGAATGATCACTTGCGATAAGGATTTTAAGAAATCTTTATATTGTTTTATTTTGAAATCAGAGCCATACAGTTTATCTGAATTCATTTCGTACTGTAGGAGATAGGTATGTTAATATTTTGTCTGTTTGATTCCTGTTCAATATGTTTTTTGACTTATTTCATTTTTATATCTTATTTGGTGTAATTTCTTGGAATTAATAAACATATTATTATGACTTTAGCCTTGCGGCTTTCACACTCCTCTCCAGAGGAAAATTCACTTATCCCAGATATCTCAGATATCAAAAGGATTAAGCTCTGTTGGAGCCCTTTCCAGGTTGTCGGGCTCGTGGTGGTGGTCGGGTCCGGGTCGCTCCTCGCCTCCCTGCTGTAGGTTGGATTCCTGCTCCACCCGCACTTCCTGTCGGAGCAGACGGTGTTTCTCTGCATTCCCCATGTACTTGCGTACAGTTCTCGCCGTTCCGAGCAGTACCGCCTTCTGCATGACTCTATAGATATTTTCGTCCAACTGAAGTTTCCTCAAGTTCTCTAGTAGTTTCTTCGTTATCAGGCCTGTAGATGAAATGACAATAGGGATGGTCTTGATATCTTTCAGCTTCCACTGTCTTCTGGTCTGTTCCTCGAGATCTCTGTATTTTGAAATTTTTTCAGTGTGCCTATCTAGAAGATTGTTATTATTTGGAATTGCCACGTCGATGAATAGTGCTCTGTCCTCACCCTTATTGAGCAATATGAGGTCTGGTCTATTGTGGGTTATTTTTCGGTCGGTGAGAACCGTGCGATCCCAGTAGAGCTTGTGATGTTCGTTTTCCAGCACAGCATCCGGATGGTAATTGTAATAAGGAACCTTTTTAGAAGTTAGAAGTTGGTGTTTTAGTGCCAATTCTTGGTGAATAATCTTGGCAACAGCATCATGTCTATTTTTGTACTCCGTGCCCGCGAACTTCTGACATCCCCCGGTGATGTGCTGGATAGTTTCATGTGTCGCACAGCCATAACGACAGCTATCGTCCGCCACTGAGGCATCCTTGGCGATGTACTTCATGTAATTTCTTGTTGGAATCACCTGATCCTGGATGGCGAGCATGAAGCCCTCTGTCTCAGGAAACAACCTTCCGGAAGTCAACCAGTAGTTCGACGCAGATATGTCGACGTAATCATGGTTGACCTCGTTCTGGTGCCTCCCATGCAAAGGTTTGCCAATCAGTTTCTGCATTTTACTTTCTGCAGAGTGTTCGACGGTTTCCAAGTGATCCTGTTGTAGCTTTAATGGTGTAGAACTATCAGCAACACAAACTACTCGATGGAGTTCTGACGAAGCTGCCTTGCCCAAGAAATATTTTCGAAGTCCTTCAATTTCTTGGGACCTACGGTTGGACAAATTATTATTATTATTATTATACCCACTTCAGCGAGCCTCCGAAGCAATTTCGCATGACTTATTTTATCAAAGGCCTTCTTAAAGTCCGTACAAATAACATCAATCTGAGTTTGTTGGTCCATGGTTCCCTGAAGATACTCGGTAAAAGTCGAAGGTTTAGTTCAATAGTCTTTCCTTTTTGAAAACCATGTTGTTGATCGATTATCATGTTCTTAGTATGATTATAAATATATTTATAAACCAATGACTCAAAAATTTTTGGGATCATGGATATTATGCTTATTGGTCTATTGTTTTCAATTTCATTTATCGGGCCGCTTTTATGTACTGGAGTCATAGATGAGATTTTCGGAAATATTGCAGTTCTCAAGGAAAAATTAAAAATGTGGAGTAGGGGGGGGGGGCAAAGATTGTGCTCAATTTTTCAGCAATACTGGAGGAAAAGCGTCAGGTCCAGTGCCTTTAAAGACATCAACAGATCTTAATGCACCCATTACTTCGTTTAGTTCGAAAACAACACTCGTCAGATAATCACTACTATATAAATTTTGAGTGCATTCAAAAGCTGAACTACCCTGATCTTCGGCAGTTTCATAAACCCCATGAAAAAATTTAGTAAAAAGCTCAGCTATATCTCTCGAGTTATTGCCTGTTTCATGCCCGAGATTCATCTCGACAGGAAATCGAGAATTTTTATTCTTACGAGCAACATGCCTAAAAAATTTTTTCGGACAAATAGTAACCTCATCCTCTATCCTTTCCAAATAATTCTTGTGATCCAAAAATATAAGTTTTTTACATAGTGATCTCAAGTTTCTGATATGATGAAAATCATTCAAGTTCTAATATTTCGTCCACTTTTTATGAATTCTTTGTTTTGTTTTGATTAGTTTAATAAATTTCATGGAGAAAAGAAGAAGAAATTTTGTATTTCTTTTTATCTGAGGAACACTCTCCCTTACAATATCGTTTACAATTTGATAAAATATATCCACATCACCCCGAAGAACATCAACCCAATCTACCGCTTCCAACCTTCCATTTATCAAATCGTAGTTGGCTTTCTTAAAGTTGAACGTGAATAAGTTCGCTTTGTTTTCTAAATAATGTGTAGTTTCAACATTAAAAGTAAATTGTAACGAGGGATGGTATTCATCCTCCCTTACAAATGGGTTTTCATTTTTCATCAAATGACTAACATTATTTTCAGTACACAAAACAAGATCAAGCAGTTTCCCATTTTTATTTAATATATTATTGAATTGAACTAGTTCCATGAAACAAAATGTATCAATTATACGGGAAGAATATACATCAACATTAGTTGCAACCAATATATTGTCTCCGTCATTCTGACTTACCCATCTGACGGAAGGGCAGTTGAAATCACCACACATCAACAAAATATTATCCTTGATGGTCAATTTATTTAATTCAAGATTGGAGAGAATTGAAGCAGTAGCAAGTTCATCGTCCGGTGGTAGATAGACACAGCACAAATACATCCTAATGTTATTTAACCTAACCATAACCCATACATCCTCCGCTTCACTAAACTAACTAAAGTTCACCAGCACTTCAGGTCTTAGACTATTTCTGATCGCAATGAATACTCCGCCACCCTCCTTCTTGAAAGAAGATGCAGAGCTACGATCTCTGCGGAAGATTGAGTATTGGTTTTCATCAATTAATTCGGAGTTAACCACAGTATCAGTTAGCCATGATTCTGTTATAAAAATTATATCATGAAAATTAGATATGACATTCAGTTTGAAAGTACACAATTTAGTTCGTAAATCACGAACATTTTGATAGGCAATTCTTAGGGACATAGTGATCTGTGTACTTCAGATATTTCATGTTAGCTTACATTTGTCAGGAAAGCTAGAAGATGTTTTGCTTCTCAATTTTTGATCTAAATTTGACAACGATGTTCTTGCGTTTATTTGTTAACTTGGTTGATACTCTAGTTATGAAGTCCAGTCCTTCAGGCCGTACTTCGTGACTCACATAAGAGCTAATCTTAGTCATTATCTGAAACACGTTCTCAATTTTTTTCTCAGGGACATCCATTATTTCTATGTTATTCTCTCTCGAGTGTTGCTCTAATTTGTTCATACGATTATTGACGTCGGAGATTTCCTTTTTCATTGATTTCCTTCTTTAACTGATTGGTAAGTTTAATCGTGTCATCCAATTTCGACAATTTCCTCTCGAAGTCGGTGATCTTGGCCGAGCAGAATTCCACAGATGTACGTAGTTCGCGTACATTCCTATTCAAGTCTGCAATTATCTTTGTTAGATTCTCGATACCCGCGACTCCAGTGCGATCGCCGTCGATGTCCTCCCCATCTGATTAGACAGGTAAATCTGTTATATCCTTCATTGATCGGCATCTAACGCATAGCCAGTTTCCACCGGGAAGATTGTTTATTAAAGACAGGTGGTTTTTCGTCACATCAGAGCATCGATTGTTCGCATGGAAAAACTGCTTGCATGCACCGCCACATTGCAGACCTGGCGACTTCCCAGTGAAAGAATTAGTACACTTTCCACAAATTTTCATTGTAGGACACGGGTATAAAAGTTTTTCCAACAAAAATACGAGTATCCACAGAATTTGTATCGAATTATATGGAGGTTGAAATTTATTATTTAATATTTTCACGATATATTCACTTCTTTGAAGAGCGCAACAACGAGACGACCATCATGTGTTGCGCACACAATATTTTGTTCTATATTTGTCAAAATTGAAAAATTCCAGTATTTACTGAGCTCTTTGAAATCACAAGCTCTCTCACTCTTGAAGGGTATTCCACTGACTGATGAAAATTACCAAATTGCTTTCGATAGCAAACTCCTTTTGGATGCAAATAGCAAATACGCCGAAACTGACTTAGGAATCTGCTGACGGTTTGCGAAGTTTGCTAGATGTTTTTTTCCGAAAATCTTACCTTCCTAAAAAATTTGGGGTTACTTGTCGATCAATGGAGTTCCATTCTTTTCCATATGATGATACAAAAACTTGATAATTCTACGATAAAACGCTTCGAACTTCTAGAATGCTCTACAGAAATACCATCTTTTACAAATCTACAAAATTTTCTCGCGAATCAATGTGCTGCTCTTGAATCTGCTGCTTTTTTTATATCCTCGAAAGCAAAATACAGTCCACTCTCTCAAAATGAATCTCGAAAATCTCAGAAATCAGCAGCAATTCTTTTGACTCAATCTGAGAATAATGCTTCAGAAAATAAAATAAAGTGTAACTATTGTCAATCCTCTCATAGCATTTACAAATGCTATTATTTTCTTGCCAAGTCACCCCTTGAAAGACAACAAGTTGCTAGAAGTAACAGATGGTGTTTCAACTGTTTGCATTCAGCACATGAAATTTTTAAATGTACTTCGAAATCTACCTGTCGTTCATGTCTCGGCAAACATCATACTCTCCTTCATAATGATAATGTTGATTCCAAAACGACTGGGGAAAATTCTGAGGCATCCTCATCTTCTATGACACAATCTAACACTTTGGATTCTCCTAAAGCTATTATAATGACTGTTTCTCCTGATTCCGGCCCCGGTGTGCTGTTCGCTACTGCACAAGTAAAAATTCGTGATGTATGCGGAAACTTCAGAACAATTCGAGCTCTTTTAGACAGTGGCTCCCAAAAGAGGAAGAAAAAAAAAGAGAGAAAGAGAGATTTATTGGTAATTTTCACAAACATTACATTGTTTTCACACGTCAAGATAAAAACTTTAATAAATAAAAATAGAATAAAAGGCCAAAGACCAAACAACAGTTTCAAATAAATAAAAGTTACCTAAAATCCATGACATCCAGAGTCCGACCATGAAATTCGTCAACTGAATAAAATATATTAACTGCCAACATCTTCTTCACTTTATCCCTGAACCTAACAATTGGCAGATTCTTCACCCCTCCAGGAAGCTTATTGTACAGAGACACCGCGCAAAATCTTGGACCCTGTTGGGATTTACTCAATCTTAGGAAGTGTTTCCTAGGAGATCTTTAGGCATTTAGGAAACCTACCAGTGCGAAAGCAATGGTTTATCAATCTATTTAGCGGAGAAATTATGGCGTTGATATTCTTTTTCACAACCTTGATTGAAAGACCAAAGTAATCAGTTGAATTACTGTTCTTCATGTTACGAACTAATATCTCTCACAGTATTTTGGCCAATTTCATGAAAGCTTAATATTTTGTCCCTAGGAATTCGTTTTTTGAAGGTGTTGTGAGGATTGATGAGAGGCTGTGGTAGATTGCTTAAGGCTTTCTGCGCAATAGTTGAAAAATGCATATTGAAACCATTCGCGTCAATCTTAGTTGGTTGTTCCAATTTCCCCGGATATGGTTATTTATTATGCCCCAATCTGCTCTAGATTTATTGTCGGAGGTTTCAATCTTGTAGTTGAAGTAATCATATTTTGCTTTTTTAATTGCTCGTCTGTATTTGAGCCGTATTCCGTCCCTGAATCCATGAAAATGCGGCGACGCACAACATCGATACATCGAGTTCACAAGGAGCATATTCTCCCTCATCATTCTGAGGTCATGAGTGAACCAACCATTGTCAGCATGTGGACCCCCTGCACTCTAATATTCTTCAAGGGAAAACACTTGAGGAAATCATCAACGATGCTCTGATGGAACAAATTAAAGCGCATCTCAATAATAATAATAATAGTGCTTTATGTCAGATCATATTCATCACAAATTGCTCAGTACATGAAAATGAAATGGAATAGTGTCTAAAAGGAAAAATATGAACTATATCCTGTCATGCTAAATAATCTTCATTTCCATAAGGCTCTAACTCAACTAAATATTTATACAGTTTCTTTTTAAATTTTTTGATATCAGAGATCATAGATATATCTTTTGGCAAAGAGTTGTACATTTTTAAGCATCTGTACTCAGCTTGCTTCTGGCTTGTTAAAATATGCCTAGGGTATATATAATTGTTATTCCTTGTGCCATAATACCCTTTTTGGTTTTCGTATTTATGAAATAAATTTGGATTCTTCTTGATGAAAATAACACATTCTTGAATGTATACAGCATATATCGTTAGTAATACCAATTTCTTGAATGTGCCTCTACATGATTGATCATAACTCATGTTATTCAGTATTTTTATTGCTTTTTTCTGTAATACAAATAAAAACTTTAAGTTTCCGGATCCATTGAAGATTATGCTAAATCTCAGTTTGGCTTCTATTGTTGCGGGATACACCATCTTCAAGTTGCGTTGACAAATGTATTTCGATGTTATTCTAAAACCATAAATTGCTGTCTGAATTTTTGTACAAAGATTTGTAATATGCTCTTTCCAGTCCAGATGACTGTCTATGTGAAGTCCTAAAAACTTTGTATGCTCCACAAGTTGGTATTTATTTTGATTCAGTGTTATGGAATTAAGTTCTTCGATACCTGTACTGCTTGGAGTGAATAGTACGATTTTGGGTTTTTCTTTGTTCAAAAGGAAGTTACTTTTGAACCATTCAAAAGTTTCTGCCATTTTACTTTCACATAAGTTCCTCAAATCTAGATATAAATCCTCTATAATAAGTAGGTTGGTGTCGTCTGCATAGTTAATTACTGTTATTTTATTATTTTCACTATCATAGCTTACTGCGTAGTCATTGATATATATTATGAAAAATATTGGTCCAGCAATGCTTCCTTGTGGAAGGAAGGAAGCAGTTCCTCCATATTTGATCTTACAACTTCTTTTTCCACTTCCATTTCCACCATTTGTTTTCTTATTGTGAAATATGACCTCACCCACTGCAAGGCAGGTTATTTAATTCCATATCTTTCCAGTTTCCCCAAAAGTTTTTCACTGTCCAGGCAGTCATATGCCTTGGTTAGGTCAAGAAATATTCCAATAGCTAGGTCTCCACTTTCAAATGCTTCAACTATTTCATTAATGAATTTGTACACTGCTGTCTTTGTAAATTTTCCTTTTGTGTAACCATGTTAATTATCGCCGAGTATTTCATTTCTCAATAGGAACTCCACTAATTGAGTACAGTATATCATCTCGAATATCTTGGAGAAACTTGGCAGGATACTTATAGGCCTATAGTTATTAAAGTCATTTATATCGCCCTTTTTATGTATTGTTTTCACAATTGCAATTTTTAATTTATCAGGGAAAATACCATGTTCGAGAGAGTTATTGATGATATGGCTCAAAGATTCAATTATTTCTTCTGCTGTTTGCTTAATTATATGATTTGATATTTCGTCATATCCACTGGAGAGTTTATTTTTTGAAGATTTTATAACCTCTTTGATTTTTGATGGGGAGATTTTCTTTAAACTGATGGATTTATCTAATTTTTCGAATTTTTCATCATTATTAGTGTTCATAATGCTTTCTGTTGAAGTTGCTTTTATGAAGTGTTTATTCATTTCATTTGCAATATTTTGTGGATCTCCATCTACTTTAATTTTTCTCTGCTTCAAATTTTTGATAGAGTTCACCAATGTCCACACAGTTTTGCATTTATTGTCAGAATTTTCAATTAGCTTCTCATATTTTTTCATCTTTTCTTGCTTCAGTAATTTGTCATATTGAATTTTGGTTTCACGGTATTTGTCTTTAAACGATTTATCATATGTGCTCATGACTAATAGTATGTCTAATTTGTTCTTCATTTCCTTTATTTCCATATCTGGTATTATTGATTTTGGTTTCCTGCTCACCATTATCTTTTTTAGCGGAAAAGCTTCATTGAAACTTTTTAGATATAATCGATGGAATTCATCAAATTGAGCACTCACGTTGTTATTCGCTTATTTGTGAATGGATATCCACTTTTCTTTGTGTATCAGTTGTTTGAAATATTCAATGTTTTTCTGTGAAAATGTGCGTTTCAATGTATAATTTTTTGTCTTTGGTTCACTGTAAATGTTATTTTCTGTGCAGTATGATCAGATATGTGTGTTTATATGATATTAGTTGACCAGTTTTCCCCAGTATTCGTGAAAATATTATCAATACATGGGTTATTCTAGTTGGTTGATAAATTGTCTGTTGTAAGTTATATGATTTCAGAAGATCCAGTAGTGTTTGTCTCTTTGTTGAGTTCTCCAACATATTGTAATGAATCCCAGTTTTCTGAGGAAAATTGGAGTTCATTTTAGTGCATTCCTTTCGTTTTCCGCCTTTGAAAATATTTAATTCTCAAATATTCAGTACGTTTATTCCTATAGGTAGAGTAAATGTAAAAAAAAACGTTTATCTGTATTTAACATTGTTTTTCTTGCATGCCGTGGAAGATTTCGACGTTTTTCTGATGTTGATATGCGATAAACCGGAGCTGACGACGTTTTTCATTCTTGTCGCATTCTGGAATTTTCAGATTTTTAACGTGTGGGGGGATTTGCCTATAAAAGCAAATTTTCCCCCACGACGGTCACTTTTGCTCTTTTACTTCAGTCTTTCATTTGGTGACTCCTACTTTTGATTCTGTTACTTCAGTCGTTTTTACTGCTCTTTTACTTCAGTTAGTTTTATGCTCCGTACTTTCTGCGATTCGACGTTTAAGAATAATTTTGTGTTGCTAGCATCAGTGATATTAAGAATTGATGTTTAGTTTTTTCTTTCCTTTGATTTTCGCGAGTGCCTGAAACAAAGGAGGAAGGTCTCCGTCTTTACTGTTCAGTTTCTTTGTTGGACCTGCACCGGTTGCTTCTTTGACTTTGACACTGCTGTACTGTATCGCTTTCTGTTATATTTTATCGTTCTTTGCCCTGTTTTGCGAGTCTGACTTTTCCCTTCGCTATCAGTCATGGTGCGGAAGCCCTTGGGGTACTGAAGGGAAAGTCTAGTCAACCCCCCTGTCCGCGTCATAAGTGTTGAATCCGAAATCTCTTCTTTTCTATCAGTCATGGCGCGTTATAGCCCTTGGGGTAGAGAATAAGAGATACCGCTCGTCGTCAGTGAAATCCCGTAGTTGCGCTAACAATAGACCTTTTATTCGCTATCAGTCATGGAGCGTTATAGGCCTTGGGGTAGCGAATAAAAGTCTCGAATAGACCCGCCCTGGTTGTGTTTTATTTCTGGAGAAATACAATAACATCCCGATACCGTATAGCAAGTCCTTAGTATTCATTCCGTCAGTTCTGGTTGGCGCATTTTATTGAACCTTTGATTTTTCACTGCACCCGGTATAAACTTTATGAAGTGCTCGTGACTGGATGAAATTTCCCGAATGTATGTTCGCTTATAGATTCGCTCATATTTCATACCTACACATATCTCCCTTGTACATCAGTTTCCGAAGGTGTGAATAAACTAGTACATAATTTGATTTTGACTACTTCGTTATCGCTACCACCCTAGATAAGAGCGAACTCTGTCTCCGACTAGCAGCTACTCTGGTAGGTTTGCTATTCTTCCTAGTGAAAACAATAGCTGGCGCTCGAGATAGGTTTTCTCCGACGTGACCACGTTACAATATTTATGTTGAAGTCTGCAACTATGGTGACTGTAATATTTTCCTCCATAAGTTTATGTATTATGGGTTCCATCGCTGCTGTCAGTGTTTCGATATTTCCATCAGTATAAACTGCTATACATACATGTTTCTCTCCATCTAGTTCAAATTCTATCCCAGCACATTCACAATTCCTTTTCCTCGACTGTTTTTTAATATCTGTTCTCTCTTTGGTCTGTATTTCATTTCTTCGTAAATAGCTACCCCTCCACCCCTCCATGCTCATTTTTCTCTCTACAAAAAAAAGTTCGTAATGAAAAATTCGTTATTCCATGATATTCCAGTTGCTCTTTGGTTATCCAGTTCTCAGTTGAGCACACGATTTTTATATCAAGCTGTTCTATCAAAATTGCTTTCCATAGTTTCCTTGCATTTCCTAAAGAACATACATTCTGATGTAATATGCTGAAATTCTCATTTTTCTGCTTAATTTTGATTTTGTCATACCTCTTCTATTCTTCAATTGATTTAATATTTAAACTGACACTTTCTGCTATTCTAAAAAATGCTGTCCTTTGGTGAAATTAAATCTTGAGTATCTAATTCCTGATGGCCCAAATTCACTCTTGTATATTTCCTCCTTCATGGTTATAGCCTGTTATAGAAACACGAACTAGAACACATTTATAGTTTAGGTCCTCTTGGTTTCTGGTATTCAATTTTCTTGCATAAACTTGGTTTTCTTCCAATTTTCCCTTACTCAAAATATATGCTTTGATGTCTTCATCTTCAACATTTGCATGTACTTGAGATACAAATAGCCATAACTTTCTATCCTTCTCATCTTTGATAGCTTTAGATGACTTGAAACTTGAATTCTTGCAAATCCCTGTTCCTACATCACCCTTTTTATTTCTTTTCGATCTGACAGTTATAAATCCTGAATAGGATAGAATAGAATAGAATATACAGGGTGTCCGGGGAGTAACTGTACATACTCATACCAGAGATAGAGTTGGACTAGCTGATTACGGATTGACTATAAAAAATTAATTTCTGGATTTCCCTAAAAAGCTACAGGGTGATTTTCCAACTTCATGGAAATACTTAGACCATCATAAAATCCAAACTTATTGATGGATATTATTGAAACTCAGGAGGTTCTTGACACATGCTAAGGTTGAGTCAGAAAGATATCAATTATTCCATTATTCCAGGGCCGGACTCATTAATCTCCATTTAAAATATTCAGGGTAAAGAAAACACTTTGTATTTCGAATTACAAATAATTGATTAGCTTTTTAGAAAGAAGCTAAATTATGCTTCAATTTTTGGTACCGCTCAAAGTTGTCACATCAACAATTATTTTTTTATGAATTTTTTAATTTGGATAAAGTTCGAAAATTGCAATTTATTTACTTGAACAGGACATAGTCATCTTGTGCAGGTCGAAAATAAATAATAAATTTTCTTAAAAAAGTCACTGAAGGTGAAGAAGACTATAATAATTTGTTGATATACTGGGTGGCCACCCCAGACGCGGATTTCACTTTGAGGGAGTAAATGAAGGTATTTTGAAAAAAAAAATGGTGATGTGTATAGGGTATACAGAAGCATATTTCAGAATTCGAAAGGCTGTATCCAATTTGAAAATTCGGCAAGAGAAATGTATACAAGCTGATGGTTTTTATTTCGAACCACTTTTGAAATATCGTTGACTCAGCAATTCATTCGTTCATATTTTTATTTTTATTAGGTACTCATTACTGTATTTTAGTTTTTTTCATTTGTTATTGTTTCGTTATTGAAGTGCTTATTAAAGCTCTGAACTTTTTTGTTAATTTTCTACTAATACATTCGCATTTTATATTCAAACATGAGATTTTCAATTCTCTTCATGGTGAAAAATTCAAATTTTCGAACTTTATCCAAATTCAAAAATTCATAAAAGAATAATTCTTGATGTGACAACTTTGAGTGATACCGAGAATTGAAGCATAATTTAGCTTCTTCCTAAAAAACGAATCAATTATTTGTAATTTGAAATACAAAGTGATTTTTTTGCCCGGAATACTTTAAATGAATATTAATGAGTCCGGCCCTGGAATAATGAAATAATTGATATCTTTCTGACTTGACCTTAGCATGTGTCAATAACCTCCCAAGTTTCAATAATATCCGTCAATAAGTTTGGATTTTATGATGATCTAAGTATTTCCATGAAGTTGGAAAATCACCCTGTAGCTTTCTAGGGAAATCCAGAAATTAATTTTTTATAGTCAATCCGTAACCAGCTAGTCCAACTCTATCTCTGGTAAGAGTATGTACAGTTATTCCCCGGACACCCTGTATATTTGATTCAAGAATTATTGTACAACACAATAAAATTGAAATCCGTCAAAATCAAACTATTTATCTTCTACACAGTGTGACAGACTTTTCGTACTCTGGTAGCTCCTTAGGGTTGCTCGGGCGCCAGTGGGGCAATCAGTCAAACCCCACGTCTCTCACAGAATCCCCAAAGAATTGGAGAGCCCGGGTAGACTTGAGTATCAGTGGAGAAGGGTATCGATGAAGACTAGGGCGGTAGCGTCTTCTAAGTGTCTGCTTTTCAACGGTCTTTAGGCGTCAGAAAGAGTACTTACCTCTTCTAACTAAACTCTTAGATGAAACTGATTTAATAAATAGACTCTCACTGGCAAAATAATTGGCAACAAAAATAAATATTCAACTATTTATTTCTATTGAAATAAACTGTACACAAAAGAAAATATACAGGTACACTAAATCGTGGACGTCAACGGCTGTGTCCGGTCGACGCAGGACAGCTGGCAAAATTTCACTTCAGGAAAATGGACGGTTTCGGAAATATACGGAAGTAAGCCAACTCTCAGTTAAACTCAGTGTAAAGAAACATGCACGGTTTCGGAGTTATATACGGAAATAAGTCAAGTCTCAATTAAACTAAGTGCAAAGAAACATGTACGGTTTCGGAAAAATATACGGAAGTAAGTCAAGTCTCAATTAAACTAATTCCAAAGAAACATGCACGGTTTCGGAAAAATATACGGAAGTAAGTCAAGTTTCAATTAAACTAAGTGCAAAGAAACCTGCACGGTTTCGGAAAAATATACGGAAGTAAGTCAAGTCTCAATCAAACTAAGTGCAAAGAAACATGCACGGTTTCGGAAAAATATACGGAAGTAATAAAAACCAATTATCGGGAATTTGGACTTTTATTGTGAATGTTAAATTACCTTAAATCTTCGCCGACGTTTCGGACACAAACTTGTTCCTTTATCAAGGCTAAAATGTAACAAAGTATAAAATTGCAGAGTTCACCCGGAAGAGCACGAAACAGGTACCCACCTCGAATTTTCATTAATTTAACATGTAAGCTTTTGGAAGAATGATCATTAATTTTAAAACTTTGCAACTCATTTGGTGAGATTTTTCTCTATCTTTCGGAAGTACGTGAACATATGAACGGACAACAAAGTTTTAGGTTGGAGCATAGAATAATGTTTTTTGTTTTTTCTTTTCTCAAGGTTTGTGATCCAGGTGGGCATCCGAATCCTGTCCTCCCAAGCGCCATCCGCATCAACATGATTAAAACAGTGTGATGTAGAAATCAAAAAGGATTTGACAAACAATCCACAAATCAATATAACACACATAAACAATCAATTGGGCAACAATACAAATACAATGATGTTACATAAATCTTCAAATATAATTTCGACAGATCACAGTTATTCGAGCATTACAAAGTTTTCTGAATATTAACAACATTAAAAATATATCACAGCACTACTACCTTCCAAAGATTAAAGAATACTATTCTTAAACAATTTCATTTTTGATGAGAAATATAGTCAAAAACCATCCACCAACCATTACTCTAAGTTCTACCATTATTATTCATTAAACTATCATAAATTTTGCTGAGGTGTTGAGTATCCTCTCTGAAGTTAACTGTGTTGTGCGTTCTGATGTGAATCATTTCACTAATTAACCTTCTGTTGTAATGTTGTTCTACGTCCAATATTGTAACCCCGCCAAAGTCAAATCTGTGTCCTTCTGTGTGAGTGGTTGTTTTTCTTTCAACAATGCTCATTACCAACAAATTGAAGGTGCAGCAATGGGTTCTCCAGAAAGTACCACTTTCGCAAATTTGGTAATGCATGCTTTGTTTGATTTTGCGGTCGCAAGATTGGATTTTGCAATTCCACTGTTAAGATTATATGTTGACGATACCCTGATCTTGGTTCCCAAAAACAAAACCGAAGAAACTCTCGACGTATTTAACTCATTTCACAGAAACATTGTATTTACCTTGGAAAGTGAATCAAATTTTAGAATTACCTTCTTGGACATAGTAATAATCAGAGATAAAAATGAACTCAAAACTAACTGGTACATGAAACCCACAAATTCAAATAGATGTATTAACTTCTTTTCCAACCACAGTGCCTCACAAAAGAAAAACATTGCAATGAATTTAATAAACAGAGCAGTGGTGTTGAGTAATGAAGAATATCATTTTGAAAATCTCCAAAAGGTCACAAAAATACTGACAAGTAATAACTATCCGATACATTATGTAAAAACATGTATCAATAACTATCGACAAACAAGAAGACCAAATGTGACAACAAATGCTGACACTCAGGACAATACAGACAGACCACACCAACAAACATCATCATCACAGACCACATTGAAAAAATTTTCCAAGTTAGTATTCTACCCAATTTTGTCATATAAAATTAACAAAATTTTTAAAGAACACAATTGTACTGCAGCGTTCTATAACAAAATGGATAATAAAAGATTGTTTTACACCAAATTAAAGGACAAAACACCTCTTTTGAAACAATCAGAACTGGTCTATAAGATTGAATGCTCTAATTGCCAAAAATGCTACATAGGACAAACAAAACAACTTCTACAAGAACGAATCAGACAACATACTATTGACTCAAGGAAATTTGACAATACGCAAAAGACGGCACTGACGGCACACACTCACACAGAAGGACACAGATTTGACTTTGGCGGGGTTACAATATTGGACGTAGAACAACATTACAACAGAAGGTTAATTAGTGAAATGATTCACATCAGAACGCACAACACAGTTAACTTCAGAGAGGATACTCAACACCTCAGCAAAATTTATGATAGTTTAATGAATAATAATGGTAGAACTTAGAGTAATGGTTGGTGGATGGCTTTTGACTATATTTCTCATCAAAAATGAAATTGTTTAAGAATAGTATTCTTTAATCTTTGGAAGGTAGTAGTGCTGTGATATATTTTTAATGTTGTTAATATTCAGAAAACTTTGTAATGCTCGAATAACTGTGATCTGTCGAAATTATATTTGAAGATTTATGTAACATCATTGTATTTGTATTGTTGCCCAATTGATTGTTTATGTGTGTTATATTGATTTGTGGATTGTTTGTCAAATCCTTTTTGATTTCTACATCACACTGTTTTAATCATGTTGATGCGGATGGCGCTTGGGAGGACAGGATTCGGATGCCCACCTGGATCACAAACCTTGAGAAAAGAAAAAACAAAAAACATTATTCTATGCTCCAACCTAAAACTTTGTTGTCCGTTCATATGTTCACGTACTTCCGAAAGATAGAGAAAAATCTCACCAAATGAGTTGCAAAGTTTTAAAATTAATGATCATTCTTCCAAAAGCTTACATGTTAAATTAATGAAAATTCGAGGTGGGTACCTGTTTCGTGCTCTTCCGGGTGAACTCTGCAATTTTATACTTTATTACATTTTAGCCTTGATAAAGGAACAAGTTTGTGTCCGAAACGTCGGCGAAGATTTAAGGTAATTCAACATTCACAATAAAAGTCCAAATTCCCGATAATTGGTTTTTTTTTTTTTTTTTTATTATTGATAACATGGACGAAAATCCTGATACAGATACGGAAGTAAGTCAAGTTTCAATTAAACTAAGTGCAAAGAAACATGCACGGTTTCGGAAAAATATACGGAAGTAAGTCAAGTTTCAATTAAACTAAGTGCAAAGAAACATGCACGGTTTCGGAAAAATATACGGAAGTAAGTCAAGTTTCAATTGAACTAAGTGCAAAGAAACATGCACGGTTTCGGAAAAATATACGGAAGTAAGTCAAGTTTCAATTAAACTAAGTGCAAAGAAACCTGCACGGTTTCGGAAAAATATACGGAAGTAAGTCAAGTCTCAATTAAACTAAGTGCAAAGAAACATGCACGGTTTCGGCAAAATATACGGAAGTAATTCGAGTTTCAATTAAACTAAGTGCAAAGAAACATGCACGGTTTCGGAAAAATATACGGAAGTAAGTCAAGTTTCAATTAAACTAAGTGCAAAGAAACATGCACGGTTTCGGAAAAATATACGGAAGTAAGTCAAGTTTCAATTAAACTAAGTGCAAAGAAACATGCACGGTTTCGGAAAAATATACGGAAGTAAGTCAAGTTTCAATTAAACTAAGTGCAAAGAAACCTACACGGTTTCGGAAAAATATACGGAAGTAAGTCAAGTCTTAATTAAACTAATTCCAAAGAAACATGCACGGTTGCGGAAAAATATACGGAAGTGAGTCAAGTTTCAATTAAACTAAGTGTAAAGAAACCTGCACGGTTTCGGAAAAATATACGGAAGTAAGTCAAGTCTCAATCAAACTAAGTGCAAAGAAACATGCACGGTTTCGGAAAAATATACGGAAGTAAGTCAAGTTTCAATTAAACTAAGTGCAAAGAAACATGCACGGTTTCGGAAAAATATACGGAAGTAAGTCAAGTTTCAATTAAACCAAGTGCAAAGAAACATGCACGGTTTCGGAAAAATATACGGAAGTAAGTCAAGTTTCAATCGAACTAAGTGCAAAGAAACATGCACGGTTTCGGAAAAATATACGGAAGTAAGTCAAGTCTCAATTAAACTAATTCCAAAGAAACATGCACGGTTTCGGAAAAATATACGGAAGTAAGTCAAGTTTCAATTAAACTAAGTGTAAAGAAACCTGCACGGTTTCGGAAAAATATACGGAAGTAAGTCAAGTCTCAATTAAACTAAGTGCAAAGAAACATGCACGGTTTCGGAAAAATATACGGAAGTAAGTCAAGTTTCAATTAAACTAAGTGCAAAGAAACCTGCACGGTTTCGGAAAAATATACGGAAGTAAGTCAAGTCTCAATTAAACTAAGTGCAAAGAAACATGCACGGTTTCGGAAAAATATACGGAAGTAAGCCAAGTTTCAATTAAACTAAGTGCAAAGAAACATGCACGGTTTCGGAAAAATATACGAAAGTAAGTCAAGTTTCAATTAAATTAAGTGCAAAGAAACATGCACGGTTGCGGAAAAATATACGAAAGTAAGTCAAGTTTCAATTAAATTAAGTGCAAAGAAACATGCACGGTTTCGGAAAAATATACGGAAGTAAGTCAAGTTTCAATTAAACTAAGTGCAAAGAAACCTGCACGGTTTCGGAAAAATATACGGAAGTAAGTCAAGTCTCAATTAAACTAAGTGCAAAGAAACATGCACGATTTCGGAAAAATATACGGAAGTAAGTCAAGTTTCAATTAAACTAAGTGCAAAGAAACATGCACGGTTTCGGAAAAATATACGGAAGTAAGTCAAGTCTCAATTAAACTATTATAAGTGTGAAGAAACATGCACGGTTTCGGAAAAATATTTCAACTCAGGCAAGACACAATTGAATGAAAAGTAGGAACGGTTTTTTATAAATAATAAACGGAATTCAGTCAGGTCAAAATTTAAAAGCACCAGTTCACCGGGGTACGCCCTCTATCTCTGTCTCGGTGGTTTGTCTATGATCCGGTGTCCTTCGGTCTCTCTCTCTCTCGGTGACCTCATCCTCAAGATGGCTGACTGTCAAACAGCGGCCACAGAGTCCGGCGGTGAGGGTATTTGACGGTTATGGAATCCCAACTCTATGCTCGGTAAATCTAACCTATAATTATAATTCAAACGGTTGGAAATCGGGATGAAACGGTCAAATATTCAAGAATCGGAAAAGTCAGAGGGGCCCAACGTCCTCCTGGGACCCAAATGCCACCCTACGATAACGGAAAGCACTATATACAGCAGAAAATGGTTAGCTCACGGTTTTCAGCCAAGCACAAGTCTAGAGAGAATATTATTCCATAAAGGTGCAATGAAGCGGTAATAATTTCAAATATCACTTGCCTTAGATTTTCCTTTTTGTCTTGTAAGTACGGTTTTCACTTTCCACACACCTCACTCGTTCAACTCTCATCAACGATTGTCTCTTTTTTTCTCTTCACCTTCCAGGGCCTCGAAGAAATATCCCCTCTCTACTCGGAAAAACTTGTAACGGGTTTTTCCTCGGTGTTCTCGAGCGCCAGCTATTCTTTAAGGGAGAATAGCAAACCTACCCTGGCAGCTACTAGCCGGAGACAGGGTTCCCTGATGTCTAGGGTGTTAGCGACGCACAATGATAGGCAGAATCAACGTATACAACTTTTATTGGTCGATTCGTAAAAGGGGAACACAAATGGCACTACTACAAAAGTTTTACAGTGACTCGAAATCGGTGAAATTTACAGGGGCAAGACGGACGGAATAACACTGGATCCGATCTCAAACGTTATACGGGGGTTAACGGACTTGTTCGCCAGCCAGAACCTGAGACGTACACTTGACGGACAGATATCGGACTTCAGCCAGGTTAGGGGATGAAAGACGGCACAGATTTACAACAGCTCACCCCTAGTTGCGCTCTTCGCCCCCTGAGTATCCACGCCAGCGGGGTTCTTCGATAACAACTGAAGTGAGCGTCGAAACAACGGCGAAGGAAAGAGGGTTAGCCACTCCAAAGTGCCTCCGCACCCCCTGAGTATCCACGCCAGCGGGGTGCTTTAGCAGTAGGGGTGGAACTTAACCCGGGGTAGGAAGGGATAAAGGAAGGTTTTCTGCCACTCCAAAGTACCTCCGCACCCCCTGAGTATCCACGGCAGCGGGGTGCTTTAGCAGTAGGAGTGGAACTTAACCCGGGTAGGAAGGGATAAAGGAAGGTTTTCTGCCACTCCAAAGTGCCTCCGCACCCCCTGAGTATCCACGCCAGCAGGGTGCTTTAGCAGTAGGAGTGGAGCTTAAACTAGGGGTAGGAAGGGATGAAGGAAGGCTGAAGTTCCAATGGTAAACCAAAAAAAAAAAAAGAACGGAGTGTCGTCTTACCTAAGTTTCTGTTTGGCCACTTGCACTTCTGGCAATCACCCAATATGGTGAACAATAATTAAAAGGAAAACTAAAGAAAAATTCTGTCCCGGACTAATAAGAGCAAAAAAAAATGAAAATTCTAAACTAATTAATAATAAGCACGACGGACGGTAATTCACGGCAAGCGAAATTTCAACGTATTAATTCGGCGAATCATTAGAAGTCAATCGTAAGTGAAATGGCCTGCGGGGGAACATCTGATTTTATACCCACAGGGGGGGGTGCGGAAATCAGATGTGCCCGACAGTCGAAATTCGGTAAATTTGCGTCGATGAAAACGTCTTAATTTCGACTTATCTGTGCTAGCGAACAAAAAAAACTCGGTTATCTTGCAATTCAGGATGTTTTATACGGTGCGACATCGTTTTTAGGGAATGAAAACGGTACGGTATGTTTACAATTCCGAACGATGTCGGAATCCTGAATTGGAAATTGAAAATATTTCTCGGAAAATTAATTCAAAACGAAATTATTTAAAAATGAAAACTAAAATAATTATTCTAAAATGAGGGGGTAGGTTTGAAAACTACCCTCTCGTTACATCCCCCGGGGTTCGGTTGAAAAATTGAATCCACGATGAATAGGGGATTAAATTTTTCACGGTGAAATCTACTGAGTCCGGTTAACGGTTTAACTATTCACGGCAAGACGATTGAGATCGGAGTTACATTAAACAGGTTCACCTAATCTACTCCAGGTGGCGTATACTCGGCTAATGCTATCTCGGTTACTCCCACTCTATGGTCCGCTCGGTGTGCTTCGATGATGCTGTCGGTAGTCGGTGACGTGACGAAGTTCTGTAGTCTATCAGCTAACCTCCAATTGTCAAATCTCGCCGGGTGGTTCCAAATTTCGATTTCCATTTCCATCGGTGAAAGAAATGCCGGAAAATAGTGGAAACAGTGCAGGACGGAATCTTCAAAGTGAGTACCCTTTCGATTTGTCATTCGTTGTATTATTTCTGGGCCATTTTAGGGTGGACTTCGCAAAGCCGGCTCCGGGCACATGCCATGGGGGTTAACAGTTACCAATATCATCCAACCAGGGTAGTTTGGAATACCAGACAGCGTCGTTGGCTCCCCTTGTGACGGTGGTGCAATTCTCGAGGGTGTTGGAGTCAGCAGCAGTTGTAGGTTGCATAAAAAGGAGAGAAAAGCATTTAGTATACTGATATCCTGGAGCAGAGGGATAACAGGGTGTACGTAGGAATTTCGGAGGAAACGGTAAGTACGGTCGGTAATTTAATAAGGAGATACAAATATACTGATCTATTTCACTTACCGTTCAGGCCAGTTTGTAATATCGGTGTAAGCGGTGTCAGCCTTCTATTGCTATTTTCTATTCGGTTATTGTATTTAACAGTCACACAGGGGTGAAATAGAGACAGACAGGACGGGTGTATTTCACTTGTTATTATCGGTCTCACAAATAATACAGAAAAATTGAATTAACTGTTACGGTTCCTGTTTTTCCAGTGAATTAACGGAATTTTCTGTTGTAGGTGTTCTGGGATACCACTTATCTACCCAATGACAGTCAGACGGCCCTGTTTGGTGGTAATAAAAGTTGTACATAACAAACAAAACTGTACGGAACAGAATCTTCCAACACTGGCCGACCTGGTTAGATCTATCGGTTATGGTGGAATCGCGGATATATAGGTATGTACATTATGTCAGTTAATAAGGATATACAAGTATAAGGCTCTATTTCACTCACCTGGGCACTTATTCGGTGAAAGCAGCGGTAGTACCCCATTACTAACCTATTTACAGTGATGAATATTATTTTTAACGGTAATAGAGGAGTGAAATAGAGTCAGACAGAACGGATGTATCCCATTTATTATCGGTGATCAGTACAATATAACGGTACGGTTTATTTTGATTACGGTCATTAACGGGACTTCTTGTCGTAGGTTTTGGCCACATAGTGGCACCTCGGACAGGCCTGGGTCGTCTTCTTGGACGTCTTCCGGGGGAGCGTTTCCTTCTTCTGAACTGGAGCGGTCTTCCGGGGGAGCGGTTCCTTCTTCTGAACTGGAGCGGTCTTCCGGGGAAGCGGTTCCTTCTTCGGAACTGGAGCGGTCTCCCGGGGAAGCGGTTCCTTCTTCTGAACTGGAGCGGTCTTCCGGAGAAGCGGTTCCTTCTTCTGAACTGGAGCGGTCTTCCGGGGGAGCGGTTCCTTCTTCTGAACTGGAGCGGTCTTCCGGGGGAGCGGTTCCTTCTTCTGAACTGGAGCGGTCTTCCGGGGAAGCGGTTCCTTCTTCTGAACTGGAGCGGTCTTCCGGGGAAGCGGTTCCTTCTTCGGAACTGGAGCGGTACGGAGCTTCTTGTTTCCTGGACCGGTAGGAGACGGTGTTGGATCTTTCTTCTTCGCACCTCCACATGGACAGTCCCGGGAGAGGGTGCCCAACAGACCACAGCGGCTGCAGAACAGGGTGGGGGTTCTGCTACAGGTGGCTCTGGTGTGTTCCCCCTGGCCGTACCTCCAACACAAACCCGGGCGGAGTTCGACATACACCTGGGGGCCCATAGTCCCAACGGTTCTGGTGTTTGGGGGTAGGTACTCGTCTTTGTCGGTTTGTTGCTCTTGTGTTTGTGTTCCCTTCCGTATCCTTGCTTTCGTCTCCAGGTACCTTTTACTGACTCCGGTTTTTCCCCAGGATTCAATGGTGCTGGATGGGACCTTCTCCCTGGGCGGTGTTGTCCCTGGTAGTCTCGCCGGTCCGAGCGCTGGGGACGGTGTTGCGGAGCAACCGGCGGCGATATTCGGCGTCGGGCGGAGGAATGCCTTCGCTGCTCCCAACGGTAAGGGGACCGGTCTGGGTGGATCCTCGGGCGTGTCCACCTCCTCGGGGTCCACAAATCCCAGCTCCTTATCGAGACGTTCCAGGATCTCCACCTCCATGTTGTCGTCAGCCATGGTGGTGTCGGATGGAGCACAGTTCGGGGCTTCAACGGTCGGTTCTTTCTAGAAAAAGAGACAGGTGAGTGTGGTACTAATTTTGTATGTGATTATTAAAACAAAATTTTTCGGTTCCCTCAGTCCCACTGGGACTGGAGACGGACTACCTCACGTTTCTCCGGTCCTGTCCGAGTCCGGCGGCACCCAGAGACGGCACACGGTGCCGGACGGGAATCTGAAGCGGTGGCGGACACGGGGGCCTTCTCTACCCTCTGGCAGTAATGCCCGCACCCTCGTCCATTCTGAGGGATTTTGGACGGTTCTTAGACGGTTTGCCAGGTCCGGTGGTAGGCGGGTCACCCACGGCCCATCGGACGGTGGTGACGGGGTCTTCTCCAGGTCCACCAAGGCGGACAGATGAACGGCCGGCCACTCCCACTGGTCGGCGGAGCGGCGGAGGGACGGCTCGTCCATCAACAGCCCCTCGACGAACCAGACCACGGACGGATGCAGCTGGGCCAACTCTCTCTGGCGTTCTCCGCCTGGGAAAGAGGCCCAGTGCTCCGTAGCCTGGCCGTCGGTTTGGCAGGGCCGGCCCGTGGCCACGTCCATGTCCACGAGCCCTGAGGCCCACAGGTCCACCGCGGTGCTGTATGGCTCCCGACGGAGTTGTTCCGGGCTCCAATGTGCCAGCCAACTCTATTAGGAGTGGTCGGCACGGTGTTAATTGCTCGGCCACTCCAGAGTCGGCTAGCATAAACCGAGCCCCCTGTCTCAGCACGTTACCGGGTTTCCGATCGCGGCGGACCACGCTCTGCCGATGGCATTCTGCGAGGCCCACAGCGATCTGGCGGACCACCCGGAAGAAGGATGAGGGGCCCCTCCTCGGACCCTCGCGGGCGAGGAAGGTCTCCAAATCCTCCTCACATAACGGCAAGACCAGGTACAGGCGCGGGGGCTCCACCAACATCTCGATGAGCGGCAGAATATTGCGGTGGTCAAAGAGGCCCATGAATTCTGCCTCCCTGACGGCTTCCGGGTTCAGGCGGACCTCCTTGACTGCCCGCTGCTGACCCTCCTGGCCACTTTCCCTGGCGCGGTAGACGCGGCCAAAGCCGCCTTCCCCCAGAATGGCTTCAAAATTGTATCGCTCCATCCTGCAACGGTAATAAGTATTAGTACAAACATTCATAGAGAGCACGGTTCTGGCTGGTCCGGGTGCCGCATCCTTGTTAAGTAAAAAAAAACTTTAATATTTTTTTTCTCTAGGGGCCGGACAACTTGTGATGTACTGACGAACGGACGGTGCGGATTCACAACCCGGCATGGGGCCACGGACTGCACACTTGGAGTAGGACGGAGTACGGGGAAAATGGTAGCTGTCGAGGGAAGGAAAGGTAAAACGGTTATTTAACTAGTTTACCAAGTGGAGGTGCTGTGAATCGGTGGAGCATCTCGGGCATGCTCGAAGAGCAAGCTCTTCGCTCGTCAGCATCCGACGTGGCCACGGGGTATCTTCCCTACCCTCGATGCAGTCACAGGCCTCCAGTGTGTCCCACAGGCCACAACGGTCACAGCTTCGAGCCGACGGCCCCCTAGTCAGCCAGGTCGGTCCGGGGAGGCCACAACGCCAGCACGCCCCAGATACGGTTGTCTGCAAATCGGACATCTGAAACTGATTTTTCGTTCAGCACGGTCAACACCCACCGACGGCCGGAGGGCTCTGGCGGACGAAACGGGAAACCCTCGAATGAGACCGGAACCAAATGGTGAGTTCGGTAAATATTCTAAACGGTTATATACGGTATACTCACTAACAATCTGACGGGTGAAACGGTTTTAAATCCTTCACATGAATATTGGTGATTTTCTTACCACTGTCATCTTTCAGGTCATTAACAACGGGTGAAATCACCTTCACAACGGTATACGGACCAGAGAACCTTGGAGCCAACTTGGCTGCAAAGCTATCAACGGCGGATGACAACGGATTAGCACGGCGCAGAACTCTATTACCGACATGGAAACGAACTTCTCTTCGACGGAGGTTGTAATGATGAGCCTGCTGCTCAAATGCACGGTACAACCTGGTATTGACAAACTCATAGGCCTCCTGAAGATGACGGATTTGTTCTGTACGGTAGGTAAAATTTACTCTACTTTCTTCTGGGCTTCTGTTTGTCTCCTCGGTGTCTTCGTCTTGGATGTTTGACGAATAGATTGCTTTTGGATCTGTTAATTCCCTTCCATAGTTCAGGAATGCCGGTGTGAATCCTGTAGATTCTTGTTTTGCGGTGTTCAGGGCGAAAGTTAGTTCACCCAACTTCTCATCCCAAGTACGGTGATCGGCTTCACAGAACTGACCTATCATAGTTTTCAACGTACGATTGGCTCGTTCTACGGCGTTGCACTGTGGTGTATACGGAGAGGTGAAGCGGTGAGCAATGTTTAGCTCTCGGAGACTGTTTTTGAACAGTCTACTGTCATACTGTACCCCGTTGTCAGATATCACCAGCTTCGGACAGCCATAACGGAGTATAACCTGTTCATATAGGGCTGAGTAAACGGTTTTAGCGGTGGCTTTTCGCAACGGACGGCATTCAACCAACTTCGTGAAACGGTCCTGCATCACCACTACGTAAGAATTTCCCTTCTTGGAACGGGGAAGTGGCCCAACCACATCTGTACAGACCTCTTGGAACGGTGCATCAGTCATTCTATGTGGTTGCATTTTTCCAGGCGTCTTCTGTTGTGGTACTTTGTACCTTTGACGGGATGGGCAGTTTCTTACGTATTTTGCGACATCTCTGAACATCCCTGGCCAGTAATAATTCCGGGCTAGCCGAGAGATGGTTTTGGAGATTCCCAGGTGACCGGCTAATTCCGAATCGTGATTTTTCTTTCAGGACCTCCAGTCGTTGTTCGGTGGGTACACAGAGCTTCCATGGTTGTCCGGATCCAACTTCAGTAAAGTCGGAAGAGTCCCAGAAGTGACGATACAGTTTCCCATCCTCAACGGCGTAGTCAGGGAAATCTTCTGGGTCTCTTTGTACCTCTTGGAGCTTTTTGTTGTACCAACTGCAGCGAACTTCGACGTCGGCCAGGCAAACGGAATCTACAGACGGTAACGGGTTTCGGGACAGACTATCGGCGACTTTGTTCAGGGCACCTTTCCGGTATTGGACTTCAAAGTCGAATTGCTGAAGGAAAACGGCCCATCGAGCAATTCTTCCGGACGGTGACTTGATGGAATTCAGCCATTTCAGACTCATGTGGTCGGAAATTACGGTGAAATGAAATCCTTCCAGGTATGGTCGCAGTTTCTCTATCGAGAAAACAATGGCGAGACATTCCTTTTCGGACAAGGAGTAATTTCTTTCGGCGGTGTTCAAGGTACGGCTGACATAGGCGATCACCCTTTCCTCTCCATCCAGAACTTGTGTCAGGGCTCCCCCAAGGCCTACGTCACTGGCGTCTGTTTGCAGGACGAACGGTTGATTGAAATCCGGACAGGCCAGTATCGGTGATTCGGTCAGCTTTTGTTTCAGGAGGTCGAACGCTTTTTGTTGTTCCTCACCCCACTTCCAACGTGGTTTCTTCTTTAACAGGTGAGTTAACGGTGAAACGACATCGGAAAAGTTCTCTATAAAACGGCGGTATCAGCTAGCAACTCTCAGAAAACGGCGCAACTCACGGATGGTTTTCGGCGCTGGGAATGCTACGATAGAGGAAACTTTATCCGGGTCGGTACGGATTCCTTCGGAAGTAACGACATGTCCTAGGTATTTTAGGGATTTTCGCACAAAATCACACTTTTCGGGATTGAGACGAAGATTGGCTTCTCTCAACCGCCGGGATACTTCTCTTAAGTTCTCCAGGTGCTCCTCGAAAGTTTCCCCCAGGACAGTTGTCCTGGACGACATAGTTATGTCGTCCAGGTAAGCGAACGCCTCCGGTTCCATTTCTGGGCCAATAACGGTGTCTAAGAATCTCTGGAATGTAGCTGGACTAGCGTGAAGACCAAACGGCATGACGGTGAACTGGAACAATCCCCTTCCTGGAACTGTGAAGGCAGTAATCGGACGGCTTTCCTTTGCTAACGGTATCTGCCAATATCCTTGTTTCAGATCCAGTGTGGAGATGTACTTGGCCTTACGCAGTTTGTCCAGAATCCCAGAAATGTACGGCAACGGGTATGCATCTTTTACAGATACTTGGTTGACGGCACGGAAGTCGATGCAAAAACGGTATTTTCCGTCTTTCTTCCTGACCAATACTACCGGTGAACTCCACGGTGACTTGGAGGGTTCAATCACTCCCTCAGCCAGCATACGGTTGTACTGATACGGGGGGGTTGACCAAGTAAAGGGAGGAATGAAGCACTTTACGTTCAATTACACAAGAGGATTACATTTTGAAAATAAAATATAAGTTTCTCAAATACACTCACCTATTATAAAAAGAAGGTGACCGATCTCACTGTCCGGAATACTCGTAAAACGATTATTTGAACAGAAAAAATATCTTTTGGTTCACCAGCCTTCTACTGAGCAACGAATTCTTCCTTCTAGATTATTCTCGTGTGTCCGATAAAGAATCGAATCACACGTTAAAAGAAAACTCAGTAAAAAACCGGTAAACAATATTCAAACCAGGCGGTGTTATAGGCAAACACACCTACGGTTACTGAGTACGGTGTGTTGCCTAAATCGACTTCAGCACAACTTGCCCCCTGAACTCTTGAGAGGTAAAAGTGAAGTGATAGGAAAATGAGGACAAATAATCTAAACAATTCAATAATTACAACATGTGAAAAGTCAACTATCAGCATTCACTTAACAAAGCGAATCAAAAGTTCACCTATTATAAGGCTTAAGATGGGATACATGAAAAATCCCTCTTTCGGAACCATTTTCGGGGTTACAGAGAAGGTAAGTGTGATCACGAATTTTAGCCCTTATCACATATGGTCCCTCAAACAATAACAAAAATTTCTTTATTTCAGTTTTAATTGAGGAAGAGGTGTTATTCGCCTTCAGCAAGACCAGATCTCCCTCCATGAATGATACAAATCTGCCCCCAGGACTTCTGAAAGCTCTCCTTTCAGCTCTTTTCGATAGTGTGGCCTCCGCAAGCCGGAGTTTCACTTCGAGAGGAGGTTCAGTTTTAGAATAACAACCGGAGACCTGCAACGATTTAGGCAACAATCTCACCCGTTCCGTGCCACACTGTAGTTCATTCGGAGAGTATCGAAATGCTCCTCGCATACTACATATAAATCAATTCTAGGTGACTGGCAAACTTTACTATTATTGATCCGCTGCAACCATACTCTCCGAACTTCTTCATTTGTGGGTATATGAAAGCTATTGAGAATATTAGGTACATTGAATAAAATTCATCTAGCATGAGTAACTCACCATTTTGTATTTTTATTATTGTTAAGGCACTTGGGCACACAACAATACCTAGCCATCTTGGAAATAATTTCGTATTTTACAATAAGCGAAATGATACAACGAATGAACGAACACGTGGAATTCCACAATTTCGATTTTCACTAATAATTTCACTAAAAACGAAGCCAAGGGAAGCGATACACAGAACAATAGAACATGAACATGTACAACAAATGAACGCAATATACGCAACACGGGGAATTCCACAATTTCGATGCACCCTATAGTCTCTCTTTCAACATAGCGCAAAGCGATCATTGCAGGAATTCTTACAATTTACCAGTCATGACATATCATGTTCGAAGACCTCGCTAGGTGACAGCACTTCTGCCCGGTTCAAGTCGTATCTTAGTCGTATCGTAGTCGTATCATCCCCCTGGTTGATGGGTAAGGCGATGGCAACAAGCCAAGTGGTTAATTCACTGCAGGTTTCAGTTGATTCTCACCTGAATTCCACCTTGGGGGCCTTTTGGGAGACAGAATAACTTCCAAATTCTGAATTTCGTTCTCCAGAGGAAAATCTGTGTGAGGAAATATTCAAAAGAGATGTTGCTCGTACGGAATCCGGTCGGTATGTTGTTTCGCTACCGTTCAAAATTACCACACCCATATCATTTGGAGATACTCGGTCCATGGCTTTACGTCGCTTTCTGTCATTGGAGCGCATTCCGAGTCATTAGCTTGACAAGAGAAGACGTGCTACAGTGCTCCTAGTGCTATAAAAGGGAAAGCGGACGAGAATGTCGAAGTGTCACAGTGCCGTAAAAGTGAAAGCGGAGCTGAAAATGCCCACTAACAAAGCTACGGAATATTTGATTCCGTCTGTGAAGTTTGTGTAGGTTCTATATTTGTTATCGGAATTTTAATTCGTTGAAATTTTCAAAGTTGGTGTTCATCCTAAGTATCCAGAGGATTTTTTTTTCTCGTTGGTACTGCAGAAAACATCAGGTGAGCTTATTTTTCGTATCTCTTTTCTGATTTTTCTCATAGCGTATAAAACATTCGGCTTTATACCATAGTTTTATATTAGACTATTCCAGTGAAGATTTCTGAATATTTTATTATTTTCAAATTGTTTGATATTTTGAGATTTTTGAGTATAAAATCATGTCGGAAACCTCAGATAATGAGGGTTCCTACATGGAAGCGACCGATGCTGAAGAATTCAGCGAAGGCGAACACAAGGAGCTTGTAAGGCTCAAAGAAGAGAATGGGCAGTTGAAGGCTCAAATAAATAAACTGACTGAATCCGTGTCTCAGTTGGTCGGGGAGATACGCCTTTTGAGAGAATAAGTTAACAAGAATAAAGCGCCTCAATCCCCTAGTTTTTCTGAAATTTCAAAACAGATTACGGCACAAAAATCCCCCACATTTGCAGAAATTGCAAAGCCGGTAGCGGTCCCCAAAAATTCCTCCAAACAGGAAGTAGCTCCAGAACCGGAAAAGAAGAAAAATTTTGCAACTCAAGTTGCTGAAACCCAGAACGCGCCCCCAACTAAACGCGCGCGAAAAGAAAGCTCCTCTTCTGATGAGGAGACTGTCAAGAAGGCAACGGAAGTGCCTAAAAGAGATAAAATTCCACCCATCACGATGATGGGCACCTCAGATTGGGTAGAGATATCTAAAGCTCTCTATACAAAAAGGATAAATTACAACCGTGCAACTACAGTTAAAGACGGTATAAAAATCATCGCGTCAACCGTAGATGATTCTAGAAAAATCACTACATTCTTCGAGCAGCATGGTAAAGAATTTTTTACCTACCAAATGGAGGAGGAGAAGAAGATATATGCCGTTATTAGGCATTTACCAATCGAGGCTGATCTTGCGTTGATTAAGGACGACCTGATATTCCAGGGAATATCAGACGCTGAGGTGTCCAGAATGACATCGAACAAGACAAAGAAGCCAATACCTCTCTACCTGGTTAAAACCCAGAAAAAGGAAATCTTCGAAGTGAAGCGACTCTACAACCTCTGTATTGTGGTTGAACATAAAAAGAGGCCTGAAAGTCCAAGCCAGTGCTTTAGGTGCCAAAGATACGGACATGCACAAAACAAATGCTCCTTCCCGTGGAGATGCGTGAAGTGCTCAGGAAGTCATAGCAGCAATGACTGCAAACTCACCAGAAAAGATGAAGAGAGAAATGCCACATGCGTCTTATGTGGAGAAGAGGGCCATCCAGCTAGCTACAAAGGATGTAGCGAGTTCAAGTTGGTGACCAGAAAGAAAAATTCCCGAAAATCAGTTGAACAGAAAAAGAAGGTAACAAAAACAACAACTTCTGAACAAAAAATTCAGGAAGTAGCGAAGACCCAACCTACAGAGCAGGAAAAGAAGAGGGAAACTCCAAAACCCGTCCAGAAAAAAGAAGGACAGAAAAAACTTACAATGAAACAGGCTGTGAACAGTCGACAGGAGAAGAAAAAGATATCTGAATCAGCCGATGATTTAGATATCTTCACGGAAAAAATTTTCCACAAGATAATGTTGAAAATTGAGAGGGAAATGGAGAAAAAACTCCAAGCATTATTCAGTTAACTGAATTAATGGACCTTACGGATATTAGGAAGAAATCCCTCAAGATAATCTCGTGGAACATAAACGGGATCAACACTCGGAAAGCCGAGATAGAACAAATATTATCAGAAAAACAACCTGATATTATAGCCCTACAGGAAACAAGAATAAACCGGAACAGAAGACTGAATTTCATGAATTATAAAACATATAGATGTGACAGAATTACAAACACCGGAGGAGGAGTAGCAATATTGGTGAGAACAGATCTGAAACACTACTTTAAAAGTAGATCCGACGGAACACAAGGAAAAACAGAAAAAGTGACGATTGTTGCCGAATTAAATCGGCAAAGAGTCGAAATAACCTCGGCGTATAAGCCACCACAAAACAATCTATTGGAAGAAGAGATAAACAACATGTTGGAAGGATCAAACCCGAAAATCTCCATAGGAGATTTCAACTGTAAATCCCCATTATGGAATAGCATAACAGAGAATAGAAATGGCAAAAAACTCAAGGATTTGGCCTAAAAACAAAATGCCATAGTTATTGGACCAGTGTAACGGGGTTTTCCTCGGTGTACTCGAGCGCCAGCTATTCTTTAAGGGAGAATAGCAAACCTACCCTGGCAGCTACTAGCCGGAGACAGGGTTCCCTGGTGTCTAGGATGTTAGCGACGCACAATGATAGGCAGAATCAACGTATACAACTTTTATTGGTCGATTCGTAAAAGGGGAACACAAAGGGCACTATTACAAAATTCTTAGAGTGACTCGAAATCAGTGAGATTTACAGGGCAAAACGGACGGAATGACACGGGATCCGATCTCAGACGTTATACGGGGGTTAACGGACTTGTTCGCCAGCCAGAACCTGAGACGTACACTTGACGGACAGATATTGGACTTCAGCCAGGTTAGGGGATGAAAGACAGCACAGAAATACGACGGCTCACCCCCAGGCTCGTTCGGCACTCCCTGGGTATCCACACCAGCAGAATGCCTCCCTAACCGTAGGGGTGAACACAGGAACGGGGTAAAAAGACGGGAACTGAGGAAAGGGTGCGCCACCCCAAAGTGTCCTCGGTACCCCCCGGGTATCCACACCAGCAGGGTACTTTAACGACAATAGGGGTGGAACTAGATAAGACGGGAAATTTCGGGAAAGGGTGAGCCACCCCAAAGTGCCTTCGCCTACCCCCCGGGTATCCACACCAGCAGGGTACGTTAATGACAGTAAGGGTCGAACTCAGACTCGGGTATAAGAGGGATGTCGACGGAAAACTGAAGTTCCAATAAAAAAAACTAACGGAGTGTCGTCTTACCTCTGGGCTATATTCGGCCACTTACACTCACAACTCTCGAAATCACCCGAATGGTACACGGTAATTACTGAGAGAAAACAAAACTAAAAATTTATATTCTGAACGGCAAAAAATGAACCCAAAACTCAATAGAAATCTTATACTAAAACTCAACGGCGGAAGGTAAGAGTGAAAATCGTAAGTCAATCAGTCAAGCGAAAATCGTAAGTAAAAACTATCTGACAGCAAGTTAAGAACAAGTGAACAACGTAAGTAAGTGGCCTGCGGGGGAACATCTGATTTTATACCCACAGGGGGGGTGCGGAAATCAGATGTGCCCGGCAGTCGAAATTCGGTAAATTTGCGTCGATGAAGACGTTTTAATTTCGACTTATCTGCGCTAGCGAACAAAAAACCTCGGTTATCTTCCAATTCAGGATGTTTTATACGGTGCGACATCGTTTTTAGGAAATAAAAACGGAATAAAAACGGTACGGTATGTTTACAATTCCGAACGATGTCGGAATCCTGAATTGGAAATTCGAAAAGATTTCTCGGAAAATTAATGCAAAACAAAATTATTTAAAAATGAAAACTAAAATAATGATTCTAAAATGAGGGGGTAGGTTTGAAAACTACCCTCTCGTTACATCTCCCCGGCTTCGGTTGAAAAATTGAATCCACGATGAAATAGGGGATTAAGTTTTTCACGGTGAAATCTACTAAGTCCGGTTAACGGTTTGACTATTCACGGCAAGACGATTGAGATCGGATTTACATTGAACAGGTTCACCTAATCTACTCCAGGTGGCGTATACTCGGCTAATGCTATCTCGGTTACTCCCACTCTATGGTCCGCGTTGACGGCGCGCTTGGATGTCGAAGTTCTGTGTTCTATCAGCTAACCTCCAAAGTCCAATTGTCAAATTTCGCCGGGTGGTTCCAAATTTCGATTTCCATTTCCATCGGTGAAAGAAATGCCGGAAAATAGTAGAAACAGTGCAGGACGGAATCTTCAAAGTGAGTACCATTTCGATTTGTCATTCGTTGTGTTATTTCTGAACCATTTTAGGGTGGACTTCGCAAAGCCGGCTCCGGGCAAATGTCATGGGGGTTAACAGTTACCAATATCATCGAACCAGGGTAGTTTGGAATACCAGACAGCGTCGTTGGCTCCCCTTGTGACGGTGGTGCACTTCTCCGAGGGTGTTGGAGTCAGCAGCAGTTGTAGGTTGCATAAAAATGAGAGAAAAGCATTTAGTATACTGATATCCTGGAGCAGAGGGATAACAGGGTGCACGGTGGAACTTCGGAAGAAACGGTAAGTACGGTCGGTAATTTTAATAAGGAGATACAAATATACTGTTCTTTTTCACTTACCGTTCATGCCAGTTTGTAATATCGGTGTAAGCGGTGTCAGCCTTCTGACACTGAGTGAGTGGGATACCACTCACTCACCGGACGACAGTCAGACGGTCCTGTCTGGTGGTAATAAAAGCTGCACAGAGCAAACAAAACTGTACGGAACAGAATTTTCCAACACTGGCAGACCTGTTTAGATCTATCGGTTATGGTGGAATCGCGGAAATATAGGTATGTACATTTTGTCAGTTAATAAGGAGATACAAGTATAAGGCTCTATTTCACTCACCTGGGCACTTACTCGGTGAAAGCAGCGGTAGTACCCCATTACTAACCTATTTACAGTGATGAATATTATTTTTAACGGTAATAGAGGAGTGAAATATAGTCAGACAGAACGGATGTATCCCATTTATTATCGGTGCATGCTATAATATAACGGTACGGTTGATTTTTATTTAGGTTGCTATACAGTGTACTTACTAACGGTCTGACGGATGGAACGGTTTTAAATCCTTCACATGAATATTGGTGATTTTCTTACCACTGTCATCTTTCAGGTCATAAACAACGGGTGAAATCACTTTCACAACGGTATACGGACCAGAGAACTTCGGAGCCAACTTGGCTGCAAAGCTATCAACGGCGGATGACAACGGATTAGCACGGCGCAGAACTCTATTACCGACATGGAAACGAACTTCTCTTCGACGGAGGTTGTAATGATGAGCCTGCTGCTCAAATGCACGGTACAACCTGGTATTGACAAACTCATAGGCCTCCTGAAGATGACGGATTTGTTCTGTACGGTGAGTAAGATTTACTCTACTTTCTTCTGGGCTTCTGTTTGTCTCCTCGGTGTCTTCGTCTTGGGTGTTTGACTAGTAGATTGCCTTTGGGACTGCTAATTCCCTTCCATAGTTCAGGAATGCCGGTGTGAATCCTGTAGATTCTTGTTTTGCGGTATTCAGGGCGAAGTTAGTTCACCTAATTTCTCATCCCAATTACGGTGATCGGCTTCACAGAACTGACCTATCATAGTTTTCAACGTACGATTGGCTCGTTCTACGGCGTTGCACTGTGGTGTATACGGAGGGGTGAAACGGTGAGCAATGTTTAGCTCTCGGAGACTGTTTTTGAACAGTCTACTGTCATACTGTACCCCGTTGTCAGATATCACCAGTTTCGGACAGCCATATCGGAGTATAACCTGTTCATATAGGGCTGAGTAAACGGTTTTAGCGGTGGCTTTGCGCAACGGACGGCACTCAATCCACTTCGTGAAACGGTCCTGCATCACCACTACGTAAGAATTTCCCTTCTTGGAACGGGGAAGTGGCCCAACCACATCTGTACAGACCCCTTGGAACGGTGCATCAGTCATTCTATGTGGTTGCATTTTTCCAAGCGTCTTCTGTTGTGGTGCTTTGTACCTTTGACAGGAAGGGCAGTTTCTTACGTATTTTGCGACATCTCTGAACATCCCTGGCCAGTAATAATTCCGGGCTAGCCGAGAGATGGTTTTGGAGATTCCCAGATGACCAGCTAATTCCGAATCGTGATTTTCTTTTAGGACCTCCAGTCGTTGTTCGGTGGGTACACAGAGCTTCCATGGTTGTCCGGATCCAACTTCAGTAAAGTCGGAAGAGTCCCAGAAGTGACGATACAGTTTCCCATCCTCAACGGCGTAGTCAGGGAAATCTTATGGGTCTCTTTGTACCTCTTGGAGCTTTTTGTTGTACCAACTGCAGCGAACTTCGACGCCGGCCAGGCATACCGAATCTACAGACGGTAACGGGTTTCGGGACAGACTGTCGGCGACTTTGTTCAGGGCACCTTTCCGGTATTGGACTTCAAAGTCGAATTGCTGAAGGAAAACGGCCCATCGAGCAATTCTTCCGGACGGTGACTTGATGGAATTCAGCCATTTCAGACTCATGTGGTCGGAAATTACGGTGAAATGAAATCCTTCCAGGTATGGTCGCAGTTTCTCTATCGAGAAAACAATGGCGAGACATTCCTTTTCGGACACGGAGTAATTTCTTTCGGCGGTGTTCAAGGTACGGCTGACATAGGCGATCACCCTTTCCTCTCCATCAAGAACTTGAGTCAGGGCTCCTCCAAGGCCTACGTCACTGGCGTCTGTTTGCAGGACGAACGGTTGATTGAAATCCGGACAGGCCAGTATCGGTGATTCGGTCAGTTTTTGTTTCAGGAGGTCGAACGCTTTTTGTTGTTCCTCACCCCACTTCCAACGTGGTTTCTTCTTTAACAGGTGAGTTAACGGTGAAACGACATCGGAAACGTTTTCTATAAAACGGCGGTACCAGCTAGCAACTCCCAGGAAACGGCGCAATTCACGGATAGTTTTCGGCGCTGGGAATGCTACGATAGAGGAAACTTTATCCGGGTCGGTACGGATTCCTTCGGAAGTAACGACATGTCCTAGGTATTTTAGGGATTTTCGCACAAAATCACACTTTTCGGGATTGAGACGAAGATTGGCTTCTCTCAACCGCCGGAATACTTCTCTTAAGTTCTCCAGGTGCTCCTCGAAAGTTTCCCCCAGGACAACTATGTCGTCCAGGTAAGCGAACGCCTCCGGTTCCATTTCTGGGCCAATAACGGTGTCTAAGAATCTCTGGAATGTGGCTGGACTAGCGTGAAGACCAAACGGCATGACGGTGAACTGGAACAATCCCCTTCCTGGAACTGTGAAGGCAGTAATCGGACGGCTTTCCTTTCTAACGGTATCTGCCAATATCCTTGTTTCAGATCCAGTGTGGAGATGTACTTGGCCTTACGCAGTTTGTCCAGAATCCCAGAAATGTACGGCAACGGGTATGCATCTTTTACAGACACTTGGTTGACGGCACGGAAGTCGATGCAAAAACGGTATTTTCCGTCTTTCTTCCTGACCAATACTACCGGTGAACTCCACGGTGACTTGGAGGGTTCAATCACTCCCTCAGCCAGCATACGGTCTACTTCCTGATTGAAGATCTCCTGCATTTTCGGGTTTAGGGGTCGGTATCGTTGTTTGATCGGTTCGGTGCCCGGTTTCAGTTTATCTTATGTTCAATCAGGTCGGTTGTACCATATAGGTCTTCAAACTTCTTTAATTCTTCTTTCAGAAATGCCTCCAGCTCCTGTTTCTGAGACTCCGTCAACTCCAACAGGTGTTCTTCGGCGGTGTGAACTTCTGCGGTGGTTTCGACAGGAGTCATCGGTTTCGAGATCAGACGGCCTTCCAGAAAGCACTCGGCGGTACTGAGATTTACGGAAAACTTGAAAGTCGACAGAACATCCATCCCAGAATAATGTCAACCGGTAAGTTTGGTACCAGTAAGAATTTCAAATCAGGCAGTGTGTAATCGGAAATTTGCACGGTGGTGGTGTACAGTTTCGGTGTGACGGTGGTTTGTCCGTTCGCTATTACTGCGAAACTGTTGTGCATTGTTTGTCCTGTGATTCCTTTACTTTCACACTGATCGGATACGGCCTGACTGCAGAAACTCCTGGTCGCTCCGGTATCTATCAGTGCTCGGAAGTGTATGCCGGCTATTCTGACCTCTACTAACGGACGGTTATCATTACAGGTAGTCGGTGCCAGTGGAGTCAAGATTCCGGGAGATGTGGTCGACTCCGCCTCCAATCTCCCCTTCAGTTTCCCGAACACGGACAGTCTCGTGAGAGAATGTTTTCCCTCTGGCATCGAGAACAGAAGATTTTCGGTGGCCTGCGACACTCTCGACGCATGTGGCCATATCCACCACATCGGAAACACTGTGTCTGGAAGGACACTCTCCTCCCTGAAGGTGGTTCAGTCCGGTCAGCGGGGCTATTTTCGGCTGGACGGCGGGGTGGCGGTGTTGCAGGTCTGGATCGACCTTCAGACCTGTCTCCAGAAGTCGGACGGTGAGATTCCTGTCGCTGGGCTATTAACTCACTGGACCTGGGTGGCTTCGGACGGCTTTCCCCCGGCGGAGAAAGTCGTGTCTGGTTGGCTTGTGTCGGCGGGACTGATTCCCTGTGATCAGTTGTTTGGCGAACCTGTTCTCCGGTATCCATAGAAAAACTGGCTTGATATCGGTTCAGTTGACGGGGACTGTATGTCAGGTGAGGTTCCTCCACAAAACCTGGTTTGGAGGGTGGCCGGGTGTACTGGCTCATCTGCCACTGGACCAGTTCAAAAACTTTTCCCTTACGAAGAAGTTCATCATAAGTCTTGGTCTCCTGGAAGGCCAAGGCTTGCTGTAAGGGCGGGATCAACCTCTGTCGGATAAGCCGGACCTGCTCCACCTCGGATGGTTTTGCATAGGTGAGTTTCTGGAATAAGTTCTGCATCCGGGTAACATATAGAAGTAACTTTTCTTCAAGGCCTTGTGTTCGCCTTTTTATTTCCTCCAACAGATTCTCCTCGTAGTTAACTGGCAGAAATGCTTCTTTCAGTTGGTTGCTAAAATCCCCCCAGTCCTCGAAAGTACCTCTCCTGGGAATGAACCAATCCCTCGCATCCCTTCTTAGTAACTCATACACTGATTCGAAAACTTGCTCCAGGGATACCCTACGGGATTCAGCCAGCCTCTCCACCTCTTCAAGAAATCCAGTTACGCTACCAGTGCCATCAAAGTAGATGTTCCATTTGTGTACCGGAACAGCTGGTACTGTTGATCGAGACTCCGGTTCCGATCTGGCAGGTGTTGTGATAATTGGCTGGTCAGAATTTATCCACGGTGCAGGTAAGTGTGGAAAAGACACCCTTCGTGTGGAATTAACCCATCTACTTTGTGTCGGGCCCTCATGTGTTGCTGTCCCACAGTCCTGCGACTGTGTGAGAGGTATCGCTGGTAATTGTTGCAGTAATGCTCTACATGTCTGCCTTTTCTCATTCATGACCTGTTCTAACGTTCGATTCCTTACAGGTGTACCGGTACGTGAGACATCAACCACTGCAGGAGGGTCGACACCATCTCCTAAGTCGATAAATGATGTCTCAACCTTTGATAACCTCTCCGGTTGGATCGGTGACATCCCAGGTGAACTGGGCACCTCCTCATCCAAAAGAGACCTCTGACCTCGGTTGGATGTCTGCGACTGTTCACGATCACTCCTCCTACGCAGCTCCTCCAGTCTCTCCAACGCCTTATCTGTAGTCGTCTTCATTTGTTCAATCAATTGTAACTGTGTTGTGTCTGCGGTGACAATAAAGTTCAGCCTGCCTTGAATGTGTATTAATCTGGTGTAAATTCGCGAAAATTCGTTAGCCGCATTATTATGATTGACGTTCTGAAGGGATTCTACCAAATCGGTGAGTTTATTTTGACAGATCTCAATCTCGGAGGCGGGATTCAATGCTGTTGGGGGTAGGTAGTAGAGGTTCATTAGACTGAAGCACCTGTCGTAGCAGACTCCGTTTAGTCATCACAGTACCGGGTATCGATTGTCCCCTCAGTTGTAATTCGAATGTAAGTTCATCACTGAGTAACCGGTTCACATCCATGTTCGACATATTATTTTCAACTAAGTCCGATTCAGAACGCACCAATATTTCACACTCGGTATGTCTTTCACAATCCGTTTAAGTTCTAAGTCCAACCCGGTAAGTTAATCGTTAGCCAACCTATTCACTTAAGTTTGAAGTGGGTATCGGTGTACCCCAAACAAAAATTAAGTCTAAGTCCCGGTGTATCAGAAAAGAGTCTAAGTCCCGGCGCACCAAAAACAATCTAAGTCCCGATGTGTCACAAAAAAAAATTTCGAAAACTTTTTAAAGTCCAACGTTACTCGAAAAAAATTTCAATCAGTCCCACTAAAGTCCGAAAATATTCGAGAAATACCGCACACAATCGCAAGTCACCTCGTATAGTCCGAAAAAAATTTCCTGAAATTCGAATAGCACCAAAACGCACAGGTTAAATTTTCAAAAAGTCTTCAAAGTTCAATAGCCATAAAATAAATCACAATAATTGACTTTCAGTTTTCAGAAAAATCAGAAATAAGTAAGTAAGTTTCAACAGTACAGGTCAAAAGAAAATAGAAAACAGGTAGATAGGTTATCAACAGGTAATAGGTGATTCCCTATTGAACCGATAGGTAAATCACACCTATTAAATTTTACCAATTGCGACAATAAATTTTCAATTTTTCAAAGTCCGGAAATTCACTCACCTTCAATGTGAAATTAAAACAGTTCAATTCAATAAATCAGAAAAATGCAATTAGAAATCGGAAATAATTTTCACTGATATAACGGCGGAATAACAGTTCAGTTTTCAACAAATCAATACAGTAATCGGCAAAAAGAATAATCACAAATTATTTTCAACGGGGTTCAACGGTAGGAAAATTTTCAAAATATAGTCCAATTCAATTCACAGTATAACAGTTCAATATGGAGTGGCAGGGAATAAAACACAGTTCAAGTTTATTTTTCACAGTTTTCCGTTCAAGGAATAGTTACTCACTGTTCTGAGGTTTTACTCACTGTTTCGGGAATTCACTCACTGTCCGGTTAATGTCTCTCACCTCAGTTGTTTCCTGGTAGATTCTGAACGGTCCCTGCTCGGGCGCCATTTTTGTAACGGGGTTTTCCTCGGTGTACTCGAGCGCCAGCTATTCTTTAAGGGAGAATAGCAAACCTACCCTGGCAGCTACTAGCCGGAGACAGGGTTCCCTGGTGTCTAGGATGTTAGCGACGCACAATGATAGGCAGAATCAACGTATACAACTTTTATTGGTCGATTCGTAAAAGGGGAACACAAATGGCACCATTACAAAATTCTTACATTGACTCGAAATCAGTGAGATTTACAGGGCAAAACGGACGGAATGACACGGGATCCGATCTCAGACGTTATACGTGGGTTAACGGACTTGTTCGCCAGCCAGAACCTGAGACGTACACTTGACGGACAGATATTGGACTTCAACCAGGTTAGGGGATGAAAGACAGCACAGAAATACGACGGCTCACCCCCAGGCTCGTTCGGCACTCCCTGGGTATCCACACCAGCAGAATGCCTCCCTAACCGTAGGGGTGAACACAGGAACGGGGTAAAAAGACGGGAACTGAGGAAAGGGTGCGCCACCCCAAAGTGTCCTCGGTACCCCCCGGGTATCCACACCAGCAGGGTACTTTAACGACAATAGGGGTGGAACTAAATAAGACGGGAAATTTCGGGAAAGGGTGAGCCACCCCAAAGTGCCTTCGCCTACCCCCCGGGTATCCACACCAGCAGGGTACGTTAATGACAGTAGGGGTGGAACTCAGACTCGGGTATAAGAGGGATGTCGACGGAAAACTGAAGTTCCAATAAAAAAAACTAACGGAGTGTCGTCTTACCTCTGGGCTATATTCGGCCACTTACACTCACAACTCTCGAAATCACCCGAATGGTACACGGTAATTACTGAGAGAAAACAAAACTAAAAATTTATATTCTGAACGGCAAAAATGAACCCAAAACTCAATAGAAATCTTATACTAAAACTCAACGGCGGAAGGTAAGAGTGAAAATCGTAAGTCAATCAGTCAAGCGAAAATCGTAAGTAAAAACTATCTGACAGCAAGTTAAGAACAAGTGAACAACGTAAGTAAGTGGCCTGCGGGGGAACATCTGATTTTATACCCACAGGGGGGGTGCGGAAATCAGATGTGCCCGGCAGTCGAAATTCGGTGAATTTGCGTCGATGAAGACGTTTTAATTTCGACTTATCTGCGCTAGCGAACAAAAAACCTCGGTATCTTCCAATTCAGGATGTTTTATACGGTGCGACATCGTTTTTAGGAAATAAAAACGGAATAAAAACGGTACGGTATGTTTACAATTCCGAACGATGTCGGAATCCTGAATTGGAAATTCGAAAAGATTTCTCGGAAAATTAATGCAAAACAAAATTATTTAAAAATGAAAACTAAAATAATGATTCTAAAATGAGGGGGTAGGTTTGAAAACTACCCTCTCGTTACACCAGAGCTACCGACATATCTTGCTTTTGGAAAAGGAATACCAGATGTAATAGATATCGCGATATTGAAAAATATAACTCAAGAATTCTCGATTGAAACTTTGGAAGATGGAACCTCGAACCACAATCCCGTGGAATTGACAATTGGAGAAGAACCAAGAGAAAAACTGCTGGAAATAAGAGAATATATCAATTGGACTAAATACAGCCATTTAATACAATCGGAGATAACAGAAATTCCAACAATAAGCACTCCAGACGATCTGGAATGTGCGGTTGATAAACTGGAAGAGATTATATTGAAAGCTTACGAAAAAAGCACGAGAAGAGTGAAGAGACCAGCACCAAGTCATCCGCATGGCGATACGCCTAAAGAAGTAAAAGATCTTATACAAGAAAACCGAAGACTTAGAAGAATATATAGGATGAACAAAAATGATCTAAATAGAAGGAACCTCAACCGACATAGCCAAGTTCTGAAAAATGCCCTGAAAGATCTAAGAACAAGCAGATGGAACAAAAGGGTTCAAGAACTGAATACAATCGATCATTCTGCATGGAGAATGCAAAAAAGCCTACGAGGAGAAAAGACTAAAATTCCACCCCTACACGGAGAAAGGGGAATGGCTTATACCAATACTGATAAGGCAGATGCATTGGCGGACTCGATCGAACGAGAATCGATAATAAATTACAGGATAGACGACGATAATGAAGTTTTGGAAGAACTGGTTGAAGAAAATGATGAAGAAATGGATGAATTACCAGCGACTGCTGAAATAGACAAGCCAACATCGCCAAATGAAATCAGGGAAATAATAATAAGTTTGAAGAAGAGGAAAGCTCCCGGAAGCGATAAAATAACGAATGTTATGTTAAAGAAGTTACCTAGAAAAGGTAAAGCCGCTCTAACAAATATCGCGAATGGAATTATGGGGACAGAACACTACCCAGAAAAATGGGAAACAGCAGAAGTCATAGTATTATCGCCACGAGGCTAAATGAGGAAACCGAAAACTAATTCCACCAGAACAGTTCGGATTCAGAAGAGAGCATTCAACAGAACAACAATTATTAAGGCTCACAGAGTACATAACAGAGGGATTCCAAAATAAACAAGCTACAGGTCTTATTTTACTAGACGTCGCCAGAGCATTCGACAGAGTATGGCATGAAGGATTAATATTATATATAAGATGAGATGTGCTGGATATTCGATCAAAATATGCAAGTTGATCAGGAATTATCTCAAAAATAGAAGATTTTACGTGAAAATGGGAGGAGAATGCTCCTCAACAAGAGATATAGAGGCTGGAGTACCCCAAGGATCAGTACTTGGGCCACTTCTGTACAACATATACATCCACGATATTCCGAAAAATCCAAGAACCATGCTAACGTTATATGCTGACGACACAGGCATAGCAACTCGACACCGAAACCCTGAAATAATAGAACGAGTTCTACAAGAGTCGATTGACGAAACAAATGACTGGTGCATAAAGTGGAAAATCAAACTCAATGGACAAAAGAGCCAAGCAATATTACTACAGAAGAGAAGACTGCGACCCACAACAAAACTGGATGTTGACGGCGAAGAAATCGACTGGAAAAATGAAGCCAAATATTTAGGAATAACGCTTGACAAAGGACTTACCTGGAAAAATCATATCAAACAAGCAATCGACAAAACGAAAGCAGCGATGAATAGACTCTATCCTCTGATAGGAAGAAGAAGCCACATGTCGAAAGAGACAAAATTGAAGATAATCAAAGCCGTTGCTAGGCCTCAACTGACTTATGGATCAGTTGCCTGGGGTTTCGCGGCAAAGAGCCATATCAAAAGAATTCAGGCCACTGAAAACAAGCTGCTACGATGTGCAATAGATGCACCTTGGTTTGTCAGGAATAGACAGATTTATAAGGACCTGAAATGGGAAACCATAACGGAATTCATGAACAGAAAAGCAGAGAAATTATTCGAAACAGCGAAAAACCATCCGAATCAAGAACTCAGGAGACTAGTGGACTACGACCCAGAGGAAGACAAAAGGAGAATGCGAATTTACCGAAGGAGACCAAGAGATCAATTAAAAAGAGATTAAAATAACAACAGAAACTTATTGAAATTTTCAATAAAGTGTTAATCCAATAGAGGATAAACACATAAATCCCAGCACGATAGTGTGCGAGAAGAAAACCGACCAAGAGATGAACGGTTTATAGGCAAATGCCCGGAACCAAAATTCAAGAAGCAGTAGGGTTTTTAGTGGGTCTCGAGCTCAGGAGAGTGAGAAACCCCACACTGTTCCCCCTCAGGAGATGAGGGTGGTTCGTCTGTCTTGCAGATTTTCCCCCTGCTACACCAAAAAAAAAAAAAAAAAACATTGGAGCGTAGACTTAGTATGAATCCCTCTCTCAGAGATGATTATTGCAAATTTATGCAAGATTATCTGGAGTCAGAACCCATGTTCAGACTGTTTTACCTTCTCTGTCACAGGCACAGATAAAAATTGCACAATACGAAGTATTCTCTCTCCACTGGCACGCATTTATGATTCTCTGGATTTTCTGACGCCCTTTACATTTCTCATGAAATATTCATCCAAGTTCTTTGGGATGAAATCCCTTAAACTGATTTTGTAAATTACTGGAATCAGTGCAGGTCAGAATTATCTGATTTGGAGAATAAACTTCACGGATTTGGTGATGCAAGCGAAAGAGGTTATGCAGCCGTAGCTTACTTTCGATTCTTTGACTCTGCAGGAAACGTCTCGACTTTTCTTATTTGTGCTAAGTCTAAGGTTGCTTCTGTTAAACGCATCTCAATGCCTCAGCTGGAATTATGTGCTTCTTTGCTCTTGGCTAAATTACTTTCCTTCATTATGTCTATTTATTCTACAATTCGAATAACTAACATATTCGCTTGGTCAGACTCTACAGTTGCTGTTGCCTGGATCAGATTTTCTCCCCATAAATGGAAATCTTTCATAAGCAACAGAACGACTAAAATTCAGGAACTTCTGCCGCCAGAGCAGTGGTTTCATGTGAAATCAGAGGAAAACCCTGCTGATTTTGGCTCTCGGGGATTTACACCATCAAAATTAGTTGAATGCACAATGTGGTGGTTAGGACCACCATTACACTTGAAAGTAAAGGTTTCAGATTCCGATGGTCACAAGGTACAGAGTTCATCCAACAAACTTTCTTTTATTTTCTCTTTGTCAATATTAATTTCTTATTATCCTGAGTAATCGTAACAGCCTTTATGATATATTGTTGATAATAATTGGTTGAGCTCAGGGATGAAGGAAATCAATTAGATGAAAATTCTGCCGACGTTTCGATTATATTTAAATCATCTTCGTGGCTCTGAAAGAGCAATACTAGGACATTACACAACAATACAGAATGGCCAACTCAAACAAAAAAAATCAGGGATCCCGAACTTGAAGGATCACTTACCTTGAATAACCATCCAAAAGTATAAACATATATAAGAAACTTTTCTGACAATCTGAATGAAATAAAATGAATCAAGAATAAATAGATAAATAGATATAGGCGGACAACGAACAAGTAATTGATAAAAATTAAAAATTGAAAATGGTGACTCACATCATCGGTTGACTCCTATTGTCCACTCAAAAAACACGTAAAATAGTGTCATTATAAGATACAGGTACGGACGTGACATGAAGGACCGAGACATGAGAGGAACTGAAATACAACCACCGTGAAAAACCTCAATATTTCATACGGCGCGCAGGTTGATGATGAAATTTGATTATGATTCAAAAAAGTTTCGGTATACAAAACACAGTCATAAGGAATTTTCTTCCTAACGACCATAAATTCAGCCGTTTTCTTTTAACCTGGCAATTATATTGAAATAAGTTGTATTCATACCCTCAATATATGATTTAAATATAATCGAAACGTGGGCAGCATTTTCATCTAATTGATTTCCTTCATCCCTGACCTCAACCAATTATCAACAATATATCAATTTCAAGGTCATTAAACTAATATTGTCAATAGCCTTTATGATGTTTTTTGTTTCCTGTTCAGTAATTTTCCTCTAGCTGAAAGATCTGTCCAATTCTTGGAAATTCTCAAAGGATTTTTCACTTCGAATGTTATTTGTCAATGTTGTTTCTGCCCTTATAAACAAATTGTTCATTCTATTTGCTGTTTGTGAAAGATCACCAGTAAATTCTGTTTTATTTTTATTTTTATTCTTTGTTAAGTTTATTACTACCCATACCGTTCTACTCTTATTATTAGAAATTTCATTTAAGGTTTCATATTTCTTTTTTTTTGGTTTACTGATAATTGGTCATATTTAATTTTTCTTTCACGATATTTTCTTCCGAATCTCTCATCATACGTACTGCATACTAGTAGTATATCCAGTTAATTTTTCATTTGCTTGAAGGGTATCATCGGTAACTATTTTCCTTTTTTTATTCTTTGCCTCCTTTCGCAATGCTCTTTTGCAAAGTTGCAAATATATGCTATGGAAGATATTGAATTGGCGTCCATACGGGAGGGTATGTGAATGACTATGTCATCTTGGGAGAAAGAAGGATTTTTTGATAGGAAAGATTTCGCGGAGGAAGAGGAACAGAATTCTTTAGATGATCTATTCTTGCCTTTCTTGGAAATACTGAACGATCTTTGGTTAATTATTTAATAATTTAACTTCACAAAGACCGAAGGCAAAATTAAAATGAAATTAAAAGTGGACTGTATGGCACGACTTACCAATCGTGGTCGGAAAGTAGGGTAAATAAGATGAAATTTCGTAACCTGGAAAATACTCTGATTATATCTGGGATGGAGATGTTAATCCCGTACTTCCTTTATACTATAACTTAACCAGTGGACCATGGACCCTTAAGGGGTCCATTTAACAAAAGTCGGGGGTCCATGACCATTCTGTCTCAACATTAAGTTTGAAACTGATGTACATTGCGTACTTATTATAAAGTTTTGATCTGTTTGAATTATTCGCGCGAGAGAGTTGCAGGCGTGGCTACCACCGAAACATCCGTGTCCCGTCCCGATTAGTCCCGACTCGAGTGGCTATTCCGTAATCCGTTCATTCAGTCACTAACAGTACTGTGCAGAAGTGTAAGGCCTGCCACAGACATGCCACAATATGCAACTGATCTGAAAAACAAGGCACGTTCCTGTGACTTCGGTGATTTGAAGGATAGCCTAATAAAAGATATTTTCACTTGTGGATTACAAAATCAAACTCTTCGTGAGAAGTTACTACAGGATGATCAGATAGATTTAGATGGGGCAATAAAATTTTGTGCGACGATTGAAAACTCTAAACAACAGGCCAGTGTCATCACTCAAGAGTCCAGCTCGTCGTTATCTTTGGAAGTACAATCTGTAAGAAAAGCAAATAAACATTATCAATTCAATAAGCGGCCAGGAAAATACACCAACCCTAATGAAGGACAAAGTCAAAAATCAAGAGAACAAAATAATTCTTCTGGTAGTGGACGCAGACTCAGCAAAAATAATGGAATTTGTTATCGATGTGGCGGAGTACATGGAAAAAACCAGTGCCCTGCGTTCGGAAAAAAGTGCAATTTGTGCGGAAAATTAAATCATTACTCAAAAATGTGCCAACTAAGAAATGTAAATACAGTGAATTTAAGTGAAAATAACCCAAACGAAAATGAGGATTGCTTATTTATAGGAAATATCGATGTCAATGAAAATGATAGTTCTTGGTATGTCTTGCTAAAAATAAATGATGAAATTGTAAAATTCAAACTGGATAGCGGAGCACAAGCGAACTTGATATCAATGAAAATATTGAAACTAATTAATTTTCCATCTGATTTAATATTGAAAAGTGATAAAATTCTAAAATCATATACAAATGATAACTTAAAAATCTTAGGAAAATGTTTCTTGAATTGTCAGTATGAAGAAAACAGTTATAAATTAGAATTTTTTGTGGTTGAGGAAGATTTTCCGTGTCTTCTCGGCTTGAATACATGACGTATTGATTTGAATTTGTTGAAACGAGTGGATACTTTAAATGATAATACTGAAATAAACAATCAAGAATATTACAGGAAAATTATTAATGAAAATTCAGATCTCTTTGCGGGATTAGGATGTCTTAAACAACAATATCACATCAAATTAAATGAGAATGTAACTCCTATAGTACATCCTCCCAGGAGAATACCTATTCCGATACTTAATAAATTCAGAGAAACTTTAATTGACTTGGAAAAAAAGAATATCATAAGAAAAGTGGAAGAACCCACAGATTGGGTAAATTCAATAGTAGTAGTGAGAAGAAAGGATGGTTCATTACGTATTTGCTTGGATCCAGCCGATTTAAATCGAGCAATAAAAAGGGAATATTTTCCGTTGCCGACAATTGATCAAATAATTCCAAAAATGAATGGTGCATGTATTTTCAGCACATTAGACGCAAATTCTGGATTTTGGCAAATACAATTGGACGAAGAAAGTTCTAAATTGTGTACGTTCTCAACCCCATTCGGGAGATACTGTTTCTTGAGACTTCCTTATGGAATTCGCTCAGCTCCTGAGGTTTTTCATAAGCGATTCAAAAATATTTTTGACATAGAGGGTGTAGATTTATACGTGGATGATATAATAGTGTGGGGGCGTACACCGGAAGAACATGACATACGTTTGAATAAAATTTTCGAATTAGCGAGGAAAAATAATATAACTTTCAATAAAGAAAAATGTAGATTTGGTTTGAGTGAAATCAAATTTCTAGGACATAAAATTACCAGTAGTGGATTTTTTCCAGACGAGAATAAAATTTTGGCAATTAAAAATTTTCCTGTTCCACAAAATAAGAATGATGTACATAGATTTTTAGGAATGATAACCTATGTTGGTCGTTTCATCCCTAACTTGTCAAATAAGAATTATCCCCTTCGTGAATTATTGAAAAAAGATGTGATTTTTGAGTGGAATGAGCAGCACATGAGATCATTCGATGAATTGAAAAATTTGTTCATTAATGCTCCAGTATTGCAATTTTATGATGTGAATAAACCTGTAGTTGTTTCTGTGGATGCCTCGAAAGATGGTGTTGGTGCTTGTATTTTGCAAAATAATCTTCCTTGTGCATATGCTTCCAGGGCACTCACAGAAACACAAAAAAGATGGGCTCAAATCGAAAAAGAGCTTTATGCTATTCTGTTCGGATGTGAAAGATTCAATGAATATCTTTTCGGTCGTAAATTTGTTGTGGAAAGTGATCATAAGCCTTTGCTAGGTGTTTTTAAGAAATCTCTCACATTATGTCCCTCGAGACTTCAGAAAATAATGATTCAATTGCAGAACTACGATTTCGAAATAGTTTTCAAACCCGGTAAAGATCTTTATATTGCTGATGCATTATCTAGGGCATTTTTGAATACTTGTGTGGAAAACAATAGTGACGATGATTTAGAAGTTTGTGCAATCAATATGAATTTTTCAATGACAGATGAAAAATTTAAAGAGTTGATCGAAGCAACATCGAAGGATTCTGAGTTATTAATATTAAAAAATATGATCAGAGACGGATGGCCTTCAAAAATTTCTAGTGTTCCTTCAGAAATAAAACCTTATTTTAAATTTAGAGCTGAAATTATAGAAACTAATGGCTTATTATTCAAAGGACAGCAGTTAATTATTCCTAATAAATTGAGGAGAGATATTATACAGAAAATTCATTTAGGACATTTCGGTATCCAGAAATGTAAGAGTCGAGCAAAAAATTGTTTTTATTGGCCAGGCATGTGTAAACAAACAGAAGATACTATTCTTAATTGTAGAATTTGTTTAACATACCGGGTATCTCAACAAAGACAGCCCTTAACAAACCATGAAATACCAAAAATACCTTGGTACAAAATAGGATGTGACATATTATATTTAGGACATACTATGTATTTACTTGTAACTGATTATTATACAAAATGGGTTGAATTGATATTTTTAGAAAAAAAACGCATATTCAACAATCGTTATTGAACATCTAAAGTCAATTTTTAGTAGATTAGGTATTCCGGCAATATTAATTTCAGATAATGGTCCTCAATTCAATTCTCTTGAATTTAAGAATTTTGCTAAGATGTATGATTTCACACATATAACTTCTAGCCCCAATTACCCTCAGTCAAATGGAATGGTGGAGAGACAAAAACAAACTGTAAAAAAATGTTGTACAAAGCTTTAGAGGAAAAACAAGATTTAAACTTAGTTTTGCTTATGTATAGAAATTGTACTTTAGAGTGTGGTTTTTCACCAGCACAATTATTGATGTCACGGAATTTAAGAGATGTATTACCTACTACTGAAAACTATCTCAAGCCTAAATGTATAAAATTCAAAAAATTCGATAATATAATAGAACTTAATCAAAAGAAACAAAATCTGAATTATGATAAAAAATGTAAAGTTCTGAAACCAATTGAAGTCAATGAAAATGTTAGATATCAGGATAAACTCAAAACAAATTGGCAGTTTGGTAAAGTTATAGATAAACCAAGAGAGAGGTCATATATTTTGCAGAAATCTGATGGTTCTTCTGTTACTAGAAATCGTAGGTTTATTGAAACATTACCAAGCTCCTCTGAAAATGAAAATATTTCTTCTCATGAAAATGGAGATGATGCTCAAATTTCTCCTAATGAAACATTTAAAGATTCGATTTCTGATAATTCGTTATACAAAGTACTCGATACAACAATGTATGGTAGAGTCATAAAGAAACCAGATAGATTTAAGTTTTAAAACTATTAGAAAAAGGGAGATTTTTTCTTTTGGTGTAACTGTACATGTGTATAACATGCTTGTTGTACAGAATGTACCGGCGCATTTTTGATAAATTGTGTGTCAATGAATACCTCATAACGATATAACACTTTCGAAGGGTATTTTTGTCCTGAAGAACTGAATCAGGAAACATGGGTGCGAAGTCCATTTTTGATTGACCTTGAAAAAATTGACGATAAAGACCTCGTGAAAGACGATCTCATTGATTTGAGATCAAAAGAAGTGTTGCGAGCGGAATTCGAAGCAAAGAACCTTGCCGACTTTTGGTGTCATTCAGCTGCAGCTTACCCTCGACTTGTCCAACGAGCTATGTCAGTACTTATTCCGTTTCCAACGACTTATCTCTGCGAGGCCGGGTTTTCAACTCTAGTATCAATAAAAACTAAGAACCGGAATCGATTGGTGATGAAAGTGAAAGATGACATGCGGCTCGCTCTATCAAAAACGGCTCCTCAATTTGACGTCATAATGAAGAATAAGCAACAGCAAACGTCACATTAGCTATTAGTATATTAACTACAATCGTAAATAATAAAATCTGGCAAAATCCAAATCTCGTTCTTTTTATTTTTTCAGAAAGGGTCCGTGAGCTCTGCGAAATATTGAAAGGGGTCCATAGCTAGAAAAAGGTTAAGAAACCCTGACTTTATAGCGTTTTCCATTGGTAAAACTAGTGCAGTGCGAGTGCATATTTTGATGTCACTACAATCATTTTAATGCATCTGAAGCTAGTTTTACCACCGCAATTCGCTATAATAGCAAATTTCATTTGTAAAATTGGTGTGTATTGAGAGCATATTATAAAAAGAGTGCAATAACTTCAAGATATCCTAATTCACATTTGATTTTCTGTGATCCAGTGCAGCACTAGTTTTACCAATAGAAAACGCTATTAATTTGAATGAAATTCAAATGTTACTATACCGATGCGGAAGATTCAAATGGAAACATATGATTTTCAGTGTGAAATTCGAATATGCTCGAGTCCAGTGGAACAGTGGAAGAATCGAACTCTCAGAGCGATGCGAATTCGAATAAACGGCTGGTCTAGTTTGAACGTCAGTTTGTATGATCATTTTCTTTGGATTCAACAATGATTATGAATGGACCTGTTGAAGAAGGGAGCTATTTAGGTAGAGTTTAGGATTTATACCTTCTAGAAGGGGTGGACTTTTGATGATTTTTTGTTTTAGATATGAGCTGATCTACTATTTGAGAGAGGTTTTCTACTTCTCTAATCATTTCATGATCGTCTTTAAATTGATATCTGATTGTTTCCATATCCTTTGACAAGAGAATAATATTTGCAGGGGAAAAAGTGAACTCGTTCCAATCCTTTAGACTATAAAGCGATTAAACAGTTTTTTGCGAGGTAGGAGTGAGATGTGAAAACACTTGTGTATCAGAAAAAGAGGAGTAGCTGAGCTCCTCGTCAATGTCCCAATCTATCTCTCTCCCATTCACAGGAGAAAGATTGCAAGCGGATTGTAATAAAAAAAGAGATAATACTCGAAATACTGGCAACCTCCGAATCGTTATAATACATGTATTTATGTTATTGTAATGGACGAGTTCAGGAACGTTTGCCAACCCTATGAATAATAGAAAAAGCTCTCTTAATGGAAACGTATTTTTTTAAATTATATTTGTGCCTTTCGATTGCTTTCATCACTTTACAATCCTTCTAATGTCCCCGGATTTCAAATCCAAGTGATATTAAAGATTATTTATATTGAATTTTCAAGGTGAGTTTTGATATTATTCAGGCGTTTTTTCGTGCTTTGTGCATTATACATATTTATGGTTTCATCTAGAGACTAATGATTTATTTATTATTAGACTATGGTTTCAACACAGAACGCCTCAACTACTAATGTGTGTTCTGTGATACTGTCAAAGTTTCATATCCCTTCTGTGCGCATTTTCATATTCAAAATACCTACATTCCTTTTGAATTCATTATTTTTTGAAATTCTTTCGCTATTTGTTGTGTTTGAACGTTGATTTTTTGTTTTGTTCTGTTGTTGTGTTTTGTGTTTACGTTCATAAGTTGAACTTGGAATTAGAATTTTTATGACAAAACAGTCATGACTACTTTGCAACCAAATTATGTACCTGGGGCAATCCTGAAAGATATTCCTATTGAGGATCACTCTGTTTTGGAATTTCAAAGGTGGTTGGAGTGTAGAGGGTACAAAAAAAATGGTAGTAAAAAACAACTTATAACTAGGTGAGTATGTAATATTGGAAGACGGGATTCTGCTGATAGTTTCATTTTTTCTTCTACGTGACATTTTGTACTTTTACTTTGTACTTTTCTCCACTTCATGTGTAGCATGCATCCTATAACCTTTTTTTTATTGTGAGCAAAGGAAAGGTGATTTTCTGGAACAGCGGGGACGAGCGCTTCACTCACGTTAGGTTCCGTCAGCGGGCATTCTGAAAAAATCTTTCATCAAAATACACAATAAAAAATTTAAGTGGTCATTCTGTGAGGATGTAAATTCGCACATATTGAAATAATTGATTATTCTGCAAAAATTGCAGAATCCATATATGGAGTCAGACAAAATAATAACACAACTCTATGAATGTAATGAACATTATGTTGGTATAGTTGTAACATACAGAATAACCACTCAAATATAGCTGATGATTGCGATTAGATCATAAATCAAAAGCGACCATATCAAGGGTGACAGAAAACACCTTCCTTAAGGCACCTTCTGCCGGAGTTGAATTTAAAAGTCTTCCCACAGTATATGATGGTGTGAGAAACACATCTAGCAGTGCATCCCTGAACATAAATGCAGAAAAGGCGGCATCCTCCAGGTCAAGGAAAAGGCACCTAAAGCTAGAGATTCTGACTATAAAGTTGCTCGGCAGGGTCGGAGCCTGTCTACTTTCTGATAAGCATTCTGGTTGAGAACCATGTTACATGGCTCAAAATTGGTGCTTTAAGAACTTTAAGTTGTTAAAGGCCGGAGAGAATTAAAGTGGACTGATTGGACCTCAATCCTCGAGATTTCCGTTGAAAATTCAATAATAGCGAATAGGACCCCTCACAAATCAATAAATTAAATAAATATTGAAACAAAACCAACGATTTACGACTTACCCTTAAAAGGATGGTTCTGCTGCTGCTTGAAGGGCCCTTCTTTCTGGAGATGAACACAACACTATGTCCTTTGGTGTGTATTCACGAACTATATCGGCTTGATTACAAGTTAAATAGTTGAAATGCGTCCAAACTTTTGGAAAATAGCGAAAATAGAAAAAATTGAATTTAACTGCGTGGCGGTTTCTTAAGAATTCTCAAAAATTGGTGCTTTAAGAACTTTAAATTGTTAAAGGCCGGAGAGAATTAAAGTGGACTGATTGGACCTCAATCCTCGAGATTTCCGTTGAAAATTCAATAATAGCGAATAGGACCCCTCACAAATCAATAAATTAAATAAATATTGAAACAAAACCAACGATTTACGACTTACCCTTAAAAGGATGGTTCTGCTGCTGCTTGAAGGGCCCTTCTTTCTGGAGATGAACACAACACTATGTCCTTTGGTGTGTATTCACGAACTATAGCGGCTTGATTACAAGTTAAATAGTTGAAATAGCGAAAATAGAAAAAATTAGAATTTAACTGCGTGGCGGTTTCTTAAGAATTGTCTCTTCCTGTCTCTCTGCTTAACCACTACGCACATGCGCCAACAAAAGAGGTAGCTGTACGCAACTCGTTGGCAGAATATTCAAAACTTGAATTTAAAAATAAAGAAAAAAAAAGTGAGAAGTCCCCCCATAATGAAAAACAAACAATATATTTTGGTATATATTTCGTGATAACGAAACATACTCCCGCCTCCAAAGGCGACTGTAATGAGCCTTTTGCTCTTAAAATTAATAATTAATTAAAAAATTAAATCTCTACAAGGTGGAGATATAATGAAAAATTTAATACCCACGAATAATAAAAAAAGAAAAAATGTAGCATATGCTTGTTCAGCAGATATCATTTGTGTTGAAAATTATTCAACAGGCAAAGGACATAATTTGTTCAGAGGTCGTTTTATAATACCCGACTTGGTTTTAACATCAGCAACTCGTGCAACACCATCTAAACCGGGTGTAAGCTTGAGTATTCGTCCCATATCCCATTTTAAAGGAGGCAGGTTATCATTCTTTATTGAAACTAAAGAACCTTCCTTTGGCATATGAGAAAATTTTAACCATTTATTTCTTTGCTGGAGAGTATGCAAGTATTCGTTTTTCCACCTGCGCCAAAAGTGTTGTTGCATTTGTTGAATAAGTTGCCACCGTTTCAAGTGGCTTATATTTATGTCCTGATAATTTTCATCCGGAACAGAACCTAATGGTTCCAAGGTTAAAAAATGTCCTGGAGTTAATACCGATAAATCATTCGGGTCTGAGCTCATCGGAGTAAGAGGGCGAGAATTGAGTACCGCCTCAATTTGTACTAAGAGCGTATAAAACTCTTCATAGCTTAATATTTGATCACCTATCACTCTTTTGAGATGAGTTTTTACTGACCGTACGCCCGCCTCCCATAATCCGCCCATGTGAGGGGCATTGCCTGGCAGAAAATGATGAGTGAGTAACTCACATTCAGCGCATTTTTTTGCTAAAGCTATTAGCTCCCTATTAGCACCGACGAAATTTGTCCCACGGTCGGAGTATAAATGTGAACATTTTCCACGTCGTGCCACAAATCTGCGTAGAGCAGCTATAAATACGTCACTACTCATGTCGGACGCCAATTCTAGGTGAATCGCCTTGGTGGACATACACACAAAAACGCACACATAAGCCTTAGAAGATCTAACTCCTCGGTGCCTACTCATTGTGACGAAAAAAGGACCGCAAAAATCTACTCCTGAGTGAGAAAACGGTTTGGCTGGAGAGATTCTGATATTCGGTAAATTTCCCATTCTTGGTTGCGACGTAACAGGATTCGTTTTCCAACATTTTAAGCATTTTGATAGGACTGAGCGTATAGCCCTTCGTGCAGATAAAATCCAATATTTTTGAGCAATTAAAAAATGGAGCGTTCCTGTTCCTGCATGCAGATATTTTTTGTGGTAGGAATCAATTAATATTTCAGCAAGTCTGCACCGCTGGGGCAATAATACCGGATGCCTTTTATCAAAAGATAATTTTGAATAAGTGAGTCTACCGCCAACTGTTATGATTCCTTGAGAATCTATAAATGCATTCAATTTCTTAAAAGGTTCAGGGAAATTTTTTGTTTCAAATATTTCATTGAAATATAACTGTTGGGTTCTCTTAATAAATGTCAAGGTAGCACGATTTAATTCCCATAGGGATAAAGCATGATCTTTATGTTTATGCTCGGTGGAGCGAAAAATAAATCGTAAAACATAACACAAGATACGTTGAAGAACAGAAAAATTTGAATATTTTATCAATAAATCGTCAATAAAATGTTTTTCTTCAAATGCCAATAAAACAGACTTTCGAAGTTCTTCTTGCGTTTCGAAATTATTAACGATATCGTACTTCTGGTTGATGGAAAGGAGATGTTTAGGTCCTTGAAACCATACTTCATTAGTGATGATTTCCGAGGGAAACATACCACGTGAAGCTAGGTCCGCAGGATTTTCTGTGGATCGGACATGTGACCAGGATGAAGCAGGTATCCTTTCTTGTATGAAAGAAACCCTGTTTCCAACGAAAACCTGCCATCTGTGAGGCGACGAATTCAACCAGGCAAGCACAATTTCAGAATCGGTGTAAGCGTGAATGGAATCGAAACAAATTTTATCGCGGTAAGTAATTGTAACCCATTCTAAAACTTCCGCCAAAAGTACTGCACCGCATAGTTCCAATCGAGGAATACTTAATTTTTTGGAACAAGGGGCCACTTTAGATTTACTACATAAAAAAATGTATTAATATTTTCAACACTGTCTGTCACTTTACAATAAATAACAGCACTATAACCTCGTTCACTTGCATCACAGAACCCATGTAATTCTGCAATACAATGTTGAGGAATTTTTATGAAACGTGGAATACGTAAGTTGGACAATAATGTCAATTCATTCTTATATTTTGACCAAACTCGTAATATTTCATCAGGCGGACATTCATCCCAATCTAATTTTGCTAACCACATCTTTTGGATCAGGTATTTGCACAAAAAAGTAATAGGTGCAAGAAACCCTAGAGGGTCAAATATTCTTGCCAGCTCGGACAGAATATTGCGTTTGGTACAACTGCGATCAATTGTTTCAACGTTGAATTGAAAGGAGTCATTTTTTGGTTCCCAAATGAGTCCCAATATTTTAATTGAACAACTATCTTGCAAATCAAGTGAATGCGTGCCTGAAGATATCTGATCGGCAGGTATGCTAGACAAAAATTCAGAACTGTTACTAGACCACTTGCGAAGGTGAAATCCACCCTTATTCAAAATATCATTTATATTGTTTTTGAGTTTTAAAGCGTTTTCTAGAGAATCACCACCGCTACAAACGTCGTCTATGTAAGTCTCCTCAATTAACGCAACCGAGGCTGAAGGCATATTTCTACCTTCATCTTCTACTAATTGGTGAATGGTTCGCATCGCCAGATATGGGGCACAATTAAGGCCAAAACATAATGTTTTTATACGTAATTCTAATAATCTTTCATTAGGGGAAAAGCGGAAAATTAAACGCTGATAATCTGTATATGAAGGATCCACCAAAATTTGACGATACATCTGCTTTATATCTGCAGTGAAACATACTGAATGTAACCGGAATTTCAATAATATTGTGCTTATGTCATTCTGTAACTTATTACCAATAAATAAACAATCGTTAAGTGATTTATTATTAGGCATTTTTGCGGAAGCGTTAAAAACAATACGCAACTTCGTAGTGGCATGATCTGGTCGTAGAACGGCGTGATGGGGTAAATAGAAAAAATTAGTATTTTCTTGTGGTGGATCAACAATTTCCATTTGTGACAATTGCAGATATTCTTTAATTACAGAACAATATTGCTCATGTAAAATAGGCTGGCGTAGAAGACGCCTTTCTAAAGCGAGAAAACGTTGAATTGCTATCGTGCGACTTTGTGGAAAAGCTGGATTCAGTTCTTTGAATGGAAGAGGAACAATATATCTTCCAGAAGGTGAGCGAGAAACGTTATTTTTGAAAATTTCCTCGCAAGTGTTATGAATATCTAAATTAATTCCAGGTACAGTTTCAATTTCGATAAACATTCTCATGGTATCGTCAAAATTATTTTCTGAAATTGTATTAATAAAAGAATTGCATTTTATCTCTACTGGGCTTTTCTCAATTTTTCCAAGTAAAACATACCCAAAAATGGTGCGAAGCGCGTTTGGACTTCCATTTTTTCCATAAATGAGGTCATTTGATAAAATATTTGCGAATATATCTGATCCTAATAAAACATCGATTTCATTAGGAATATAATAATGCGGATCAGCGAGAGGTAAACCGAGTAAATATTTCCAAGATTTGGAATCTAAGGGATAAGGAGGTATTTTATCACATATTTTGGGCAAAATAAGGGCGTCAACAGTTAAACAAATATCAGAATTCCCAATGGGATTCAAAAAAAGTTGAACAATGCCATTGTTCGCAACTTGGGTATTGCCGATGCCGTTAATGACCACGTCTGAATTAATTTTCGGAAGATTCAAAACGTTAAAACTTTTTTGCGATATAATCGAAATTTCTGAACCAGAATCCAGTAACGCACGAAATTTCTTGTGCTTACCATCACGAGCTCGCACTTCAATCAATGCAGTACCCAGCATAACAGTACGGGATCGTTGTTGCGCAGCGAACGAATTATTATTATCGAACGCAATCGAAGAAGATGCGGCAATGTCAGCACCGGGCGTCGCCGTTTCATTCCGGTATCGATTCGAATTTATAGGAACAGATTTTTCAAAATGTTCATTTTCAAAATGCAAAGTTGTATGATGTTTTCTGCTTCCACATTTTCGGCATGATGACTTTGATTTACATTTATTTAACATATGCATGTCACTCAAACAAGCAAAACAAAGAAATTTACTCTTGGCGTATGAAAACCGGTCGCGGGGCGTTTTATTCAAATATTGTTCACAATTGTAGAGATTATGATTTTCATTACATAATGAACACTGTGCGGCTTTAGAATCTCGGCGTGCAAGAAAATTATTTGAAGATTTATTTGCTAATGGTTTAGTGGATCTAGAAATGGGTTTTTGAATACTGCTTCCAGAAATATTGTTCAAACCATTGCAGTACCTTTCCAGAAATTCAAACAAAGTTTTATATTCCGGAATTTCTGTTGAACCGTATTCGTTCTCAAAAGCTCTAGCAGTATCAGGATCAAGTCGGGATAAGAACATATGAGTCAGGACAAAATCACATTTGATATCTACGTTCATATTTTTCAAACTTTGTAAATTTATAGAGAAAGTGTCCAATAGTTTGCGGAGTAAAAAAGGATTTTCAGTTTTTAAAGGAGCGAAGTTTTCAATAGGGAGCCAATAAGCTCGAGCTTGGGCTCGAGGATTTGTGAAACGTTTTATCAAGGTATCATAAGCTGACTGATAGTTTTCATTAGTTGCTTTGAGGTGTTTGACAAGATCTAATGGCGTACCATTTAGAGAAGAGATCAAATAATTAAATTTCTCAACTGGTTTGAGATTTGAATTCGAATGAACTAAGGCATCAAACATATCTTTGTATGCAGGAAATTCTCTGATATCGCCAGAAAACCGTTTCAAATCAATTTTAGGTAACCTCACGTGCGAAATTTCAGAAATAATTTTATCTGCGGCCACAGTCGCATGCAAAGGAGACATTGCATCGTTTTCAAATAATTCAGCATAAATCGATTTGACATCATAAAACATTTCAAGAAACTTACATTTAAGATCATCTTCTGCGTTCAAATCTGAGTCTTTATCAGTTGATAACAAAGATAGGATGCCACTATGATATTTTTGAAATTCTTCATTCAGAAAATCAAGAGAAGTATAACGAACTTTGAATTTCGTTTGTTGCTTATGATCCTTTTTAACTGATATAGCTAAATTGTTAATTATTTCCATCTCCTTTATACAACTCTGCCTCAGAGCGACCTGTTTACGAAATTTATCAGACATTTTTAAAAGTTTGTATCAATAATAAAAGGAGTGAATTCAATACGCAACTATAATATTGTGTTTGTAAACAATAGGAACCTCTGAATAAATATTAAATATGACGTTGAAGGATGACCACTGATAACGGCTGAACAGAGCATATGATTTCAGGCGATAAATTATCTTCAAGATGGTTGAATTTATAATGAATTAAATCGAATTTTCAGGAAATGAAAAATTTTCGAAATTTTGCGGTAAATCAAAACAAATGTATTGAATAATATATTAAAATTATTCAAAACGTAATTTCGAAGCGATTGGACTGAAATGACCAGTGAAAAGAGATTTAATTAATTTTTGAAAAAAAAATGAAAATTAGTATTTAGAGTATATTTTCAACAAAATCAAAGAGGACGAAGGGCCTTAACATCCGGCTCGAAGGACCATGTTACAAAGCTCAAAAATTGGTGCTTTAAGAACTTTAAATTGTTAAAGGCCGGAGAGAATTAAAGTGGACTGATTGGACCTCAATCCTCGAGATTTCCGTTGAAAATTCAATAATAGCGAATAGGACCCCTCACAAATCAATAAATTAAATAAATATTGAAACAAAACCAACGATTTACGACTTACCCTTAAAAGGATGGTTCTGCTGCTGCTTGAAGGGCCCTTCTTTCTGGAGATGAACACAACACTATGTCCTTTGGTGTGTATTCACGAACTATAGCGGCTTGATTACAAGTTAAATAGTTGAAATAGCGAAAATAGAAAAAATTAGAATTTAACTGCGTGGCGGTTTCTTAAGAATTGTCTCTTCCTGTTTTCTGCTTAACCACTACGCACATGCGCCAACAAAAGAGGTAGCTGTACGCAACTCGTTGGCAGAATATTCAAAACTTGAATTTAAAAATAAAGAAAAAACTTGTGAGAAGTCCCCCCATAATGAAAAACAAACAATATATTTTGGTATATATTTCGTGATTACGAAACAGGTATTCATGCTACTCTAGTAAATTTTCTAGGTTTTTCATCACAAACGATATAAGTAAAAATAGATGAATTATATGATTTTCACTAATATGACTTGTTTAATTGCGAGACGTGTTTCGCTTTCACATTAGCATCTTCAGGTGGGTGAAGGTTAACATTTAACTGATGTTAGTGAAAATCATATAATTCTGTTTTTAGTTCACTTATGGATTTTTGCCAAGTATCGACCACATCAATTCAATATACGAATGATTCAATGTTTCGGTATAACTTTGGGGATATACATGCAAAGTCGACACTCGAGAGGTCCAAATACGACGCATTAGAAATGCTTATCAAAGAAAGACATGAGTACGAATCATTGTTGATGTATGTTGATGTGTGAGCACGTATTCTTTATCGCTTTGATTGAATGTGAAATTGCAGTGGGTTATTGGTTGATTTTGACTTTGAGTTTTGAAGGAAGAATTCTTTGAGTACATAGGTATGTGTTTGAGGATTAATTTGTCCGGTCGATCTCGCTGAGAAGTCATTGTTTTTGTTCGTTTAATATCGCTTCTTTTCTCGTCGATATCGGCGAACGGCATACGCTGCCAGGTGGACTACGATTTAACACGTCATTTGCGATAATTTGACCTTCGCACCGAATTACCCGATTCTTCCGTTCCGTGGCCTGTCTTATCTGTCCTGAGTCTTCCTTAAGGGCCCAGGGAAGTGAAGTTTGTCATCCTGATATCCTTTCTTGTGTTAGGTAGTTTCATAACTACGGTTTAACTAATCACGAAGCAACTTTTAAGAAAAAATAATTAAGTACTATGGATGAGAAAGCGGTTCAACACATACTGGGAAAAATTGATACTGTTAAGAACGAATTAAAAAATGAAATGAAAGAATATTGGGAATCTTGGACTAATATTCTTTCATTTCATCTAACTCAATGGACGATAACCTAAGAACAATGAATTAAAAAATAGTATCCAAGCTTCCGAATCTAACATATTACTGGAGCTCGAGGATCTGAAGCACCGTTTTCGTCAGCTCGAGTCGGAAAATGCACTTCTGAAGGAAAAAATTGAGCAATTTGAGAGGAGGTCTAGGAGAAATAACATTATTGTTTTTGGGTGGACTGCGTCGAATGAGGATATTGATTTGGATTTTGTTTATGCTGAACTCAATAAACTGCTGGGGATTGAAATTCACGGTGAAGACATAAATGACTCCTTTTGCTTAGGCAGGAAATCAAACCGGCAGGTTAAGATTGAGTTCGTTTCGTACCTGAAAAAGATTGAGGTTCTTAGAAGCGCAAAAAACTCAGAAGAACTGGTGTTGCGATTGCAGGCGATTTAACGGAGCAGCAGCGAGGCGAGTATCAGGTGCTGCTATTGAGGAAAGAAAGAAGGGTAAGACTTGCTACATTAAAGGAGGTAAACTAGTTGTCAAAAATAGAGAGTTTTCAATTCACGAACTGCAAGAATTCCGGATAGAAAACGCCAAGTCTGACAGTACGCCGGCGACCCCGACCCAAGCCCTAATAGTGCGGCTAGAAAACATCCAGGAGCAGACTGAGGCGAGGGCAGAGATTTCGGAAGTCGCTCCACTGCGTAATACACCGGTAACTGATACATTAACTATTAAACAAGGAGATACACCAAAATCTGATAAAGGTCTCAAGAAAAATATTGGAAAAAGTACACGTTTGCGTTCTAACTCGCAGAAGGGTCACCTGAAGTAGTCGGCGGAGTTCACTCTACACATAACCTTTTGTCTGTCCATCCCATTGTCAAATTATTAAATAGAAGATTGAAAAAACAAAAAATGAAGGAAAAAAAAACAAATCATTAAATTTTCTACCCATGTGCATATGTTTTTGTATGTTGTATATTCTATAGTCTCTAACTTATCCCTTGTGGTTGTTCCTTTCAAATGGATCCATTTATAAGAGAATATCATAACAAATCAATTCTAGCAAAGATTATAACTGATTTAAAAAACTTTGCACCACAGAAACGAACACCACTTAACATCCTGCAGTTGAACATAAGAAGTATAGTGAAGAATATGGATGAATTGGTTTTTTTTTTTTGAATGGTGTTGCGCAGGAGTTTCAGATTATTGTTCTATCTGAAACATATCTCGTACATGACTGGCACGTACTGAAGATTGATGGTTTTACCACATTATATAATGAAGGCGTATTAAACAGGAATGATGGGGTCCTAGTATATATCAAAGATGACATCCATTTCACCCATGAAGTGAGAAACCTAGGAGATCTTAAGTTATTAGAAGTCTCTACGGAGATTGAATCATAACAAATAACCCTTTCAGCTTTATACAGATCTCCAAGTACATGTACAAAAAAGTTCAACGTAGACCTACAATAGTATATACAAACTGTAAAAGGGAGTGGCATGCATATAATAACAGGAGATATAAACATAGATTTATTGTCTGATTCGGATGTCAGCGAGGAATATAAGAACATCTTGAGCGCGTTTGATTATGAATCATACATCAATGAGGTCACTCGACCACAGAGTCAAACTTGCATTGATCACTTTCACGTAAGAACAAAGGTTCATAGGAAAATCCCGTCGTATATTTTCCATTGTTTCATTACGGACCACTATCCAATAGCTTTGACAGTGGATTTGAGTCGGAAGTCGGCAGATACGTCTAGAGTGGATGATGGTTGCAGACAATATATTGATTATCCAGCACTTAACAAGTACAAGATGGCGCCGAGTGAGGACGATGGTGATGATAGCTCCGTGAATACCGGAGAAAATAGCGAGTTAAATAACACTAAAGGAGCTAAAGTGTGTAATTCCTGCAGTAGGGGAGTAGTGGACTATGTCAAGTGCTCCAAATGTAAGGAATATTTCCATAGATCCTGCTTAGTACAGGCAGCAAAGAAAAAAACGGCTACGTGCATACACGAACCTGAAAAGGATGTAATTTCGTCCGAGACAAAGTACCTGCTTCGAATTAAGAAATTGGAAATAAAGAACGAGTATCTAGAAAAACTTATAGCTGAGGTGCAGAGCAAAAATATGATCCTTATGCAAAATAATGAACTTCTACTCGAAAAATGTAAGTGGCTACAAGAAAACAAAGATAAGGAAGAAAAAAATGTAAACAGACACATCAAGAAGGATACCGATCCTCCGTCAATGCAATCACACAAAGAAAACTCAAGGTTGAATACAACGAATCATAGAGGGCAAATGTCACTACAACCACAGAAGGGAAGCTCATTAAGAGACATAACCACAAATACATCGAGTCACCGAGGCCAAACGTCAGAAAATATCGTAAACAACAACTCCAGTAGGAATGATTACACTCCATATCTGGCACAAATGTTAGCAAACAACCATCAAAAACAGCCGACTGAATCTGGGGAAATTGTTCAACAAAGAATTGCAAAAGAGTGGACAGAGGGAATGAATGAAAACGAAACTGGTGCAAGAGGTGGAATGGAATGGAAACAAGTATCTTACAGGAATAAAGGAAAGAGATTTAATGTTACAACAAGAAAAAGAGAAATTGTTTGTACTGGAGCCAAAGCTAAGGATATACATAATACCTTCTCAGGTGCAGCTAGAAAGAGGTGGCTATATGTGGGAAAAATAGCAGGAAAGAACATTGATAAGAAGGTCATTGAGGATTACATAGGGAATACCGATGGTTAAGGAGAGATAACTGTGAAGAAGCTGGAAACTAAAGGTGCAAATTCTGCGTTCAGCGTAGGTCTAGCCACTGAAGAAGCATACAAAATAGTATACGATCAAGATTATTGGCCAGCGGGAGTAACATTAAGAGAGTTCTCGTTCAAGAATTTCTTTCGACCAGGAAAACACTATAACAAGGAATTTGACAGAATACAATAAAAAACCTTTCTGTATTGTTCATCAAAATGTACAATGTTTGAGCACTGCATTTAATGTTTTAGATCTCAAAGTGAAGGAATGGAAACCAGACCTATTTGCAATTACAGAACACTGGCAGGATGCTGATGAACTCAAAGCTTATCATTTTAGAGGATATAAACTTGCCTCAAGTTTCTGCAGACGTAAAAATAAGCATGGAGGGTGTGCCATGTATTTAAGTAAAAATTATGTCTACTCGGAAAGGCTAGATATAGCATCGATGAGTGCTATCAACTGTTGCCTCGTTCCAGAATCGCATCTTTTCCATCTTTTCTATCTGTTACGTCAATACCGTCCAATCAGAGCGTAGATCTACGTCTATCTACGAATCAGAGCAGAGTCTTCTCGCTCTCTTTCCTCCGAGATGTAATTTTGGAACTCTACTTGTGTTGAATGTACTGCCATCCAATTGACACTAGAAGATACTAAGGTGATAGCTATCTGTATATATAGGCCATCAGGAAGCAATGTTGATGTGTTCTTTGAGAAGTTAGTACAGATTCTCCATACATGTCTGCAGGAAAGAGCTGAGATTATGATAATGGGTGATTTCAACATAAATATCCTCTTAAATAGCAGGGAAACACGTGAATTCCTCTCAATAGCAGAATACTTTAATCTGAATCTAATGGTCAAGGATCCTACTCGTCCTGCTTCAGGTTCCTGTGTAGATAACTTCCTAACGAGTATTGAAGGAAAATCAGAGGTAACTGAAATCCACATTTCTGATCATTCTACTTGTATTTTCAGATTTATGTACGGAGGTGAGCACAGGAGGAAGAATAATATAGTGTACACAAGAATAATGAATGAGGATAACATTGATAAATTCATAAGTCATCTATCAACCAAACCATGATCATCCCTGGATATTTGCAAGCAGATCAATATTGTCGTGTCAATAGGTTGCATGGAGGATCAATGATCTACGTGAGAGAAGACTTACCCATCAAGAAACTATACGTCTCACAATATTCTCAGGAGATGGTTTTTGAAGTGTGTGGAACAATAGTGGAGATTGGGGATACTCGATGTGTTGTTCTTAGTGTATACCGGCCAGGCACTGGTAATTTCGAATCATTTATAAACTTCATGTCATATACATTGAATCATTGTTCTCGATCGGGTGACATAATATTTGTGTGTGGAGATTTTAATGTTAACTTACTCGAGGATAGTTGTCCTAATCGCAAGTTGTTTATTGATTTACTTGAATGCTACAATTTGCATATTTCATCGCGTGAACCCACTAGAGTATTCACGAATATTAATGGTCACACGAGTGTATCTAAAATTGACTATATATTGTGCAATTTACAATTTCCCAACACTATTGTCGAGGTTTATGAGGCTCACATTGGTGATCACCGGTTTTTTTCATTTCTGTTTCCATTGAGTTTTAGTCCAGTCAGTAGTCCTCAGATCAAACTGGTCAGGAATTTGAGCCCGCAGAACCTGGACAATTTCGCACATTACATGAAAAGTTGTGATTTTCGAGACGTTTACCTCTGTCAAGATGTTGATGAATGCTTTAAGTCATTTTTGTCCCTGATACAAGAAGGTTTTGAAAATTTTTGCCCATTGATGAACTGCACTAGTCTTCCTAGAAGCGACAAGCGGTGGATCACTCCCGAAATAATCATGGCAAAACGAGAACTGAATGATCTATACTGGTTGTATGCTAATCTGAAAAGTCACTCTACCCGCGAGAACTATAGAAAGGCCAAAAGCTCTTACAATTCACTAATAAAAAAGACGAAATTTTGTTATTACCGCGATGTCATCGAAACCTCTGATAACAAAAACAAAACAGTGTGGAGTTTAGTAAATCTCCAAACTGGCCGGAAGTCAAAGAATTGCAAACCCTTTGAGTTAATTATTGATGGTATGTCATATGTCAACCCTGATAATCTGACGTCCATTTTTGCTGAATATTTCTCCTCAGTTACCGAAAAAACTTTGCTCAATTATTATGGATCTAACTTGTCGATTTCGTGCACCGTCTCACCAATATTGAACAATAACTTTTTTTTTCAACCTGTGAGGTGTGCTGTATAAAATAAAATATTTAAAGGAATACCTAGATTTGAAACACCTTAAACTGCTCTACTTTGCGTTGGTCCAATCGCAGCTGACATATGGAATTGTGGGTTGGGGGGGTGTTAGTGATCCTCACCTGGAGGAATTGAGTGTTATTCAAAGATGGATTCTACGGGTAATCTATAGTAAACCACCAACCTTATCTAACGCTATGTTGCACGGGGATTCCGGAATACTCGATGTGAGACAACTATTCTCCTTGAATATGCTGGTGAATATTAAATTAAAAAGTCCAGAATCGATTTTAAGCCCATTATACACTGTCACAATACCCGAACTAAGATGGTTTCCTTAAGCGTACCTAGGTGTGCAAAAACTATAGCACAGCGTCACTGTGACTATCTTGCGCCGAAACTCTTTAATCAGCCTGCTAACATATTACGGATAAACAATGTCAATATGTTCAGAAAGAGGTGTGAAAAATGGATTATATCCTATGGAAGGGAGAGACTGCACTACTTTATTAACCACAGGTGGGGGCGTTGAAAAAAATGTTATATATACGAAAAAACATGAAAAAAAAAGTATACAAAACGATAACATAAATAAACGAAAAAAAAAACGGTATTCAGTTCAAGTATAATAGTAGTATAAGTGTTTTTTGGATAAATTGCGTGAACCATTGTTCGCTCATCATCAGGGGCGAATTTTCTACAACATCACGTACAAGCGAAGGCTTCCTGAGCCGGAGCTTCTGTGATATCATCTATTTGTTCATGCATTTTGCTCTATTTTCATTTATATTGTAAATAATTTATGGTAAATATGACTTTAGCCTTGCGGCTTTCACACTCCTCTCCAGAGGAAAATTCACTTATCCCAGATATCTCAGATATCAAAAGGATTAAGCTCTGTTGGAGCCCTTTCCAGGTTTTCGGGCTCGTGGTGGTGGTCGGGTCCGGGTCGCTCCTCGCCTCCCTGCTGTAGGTTGGATTCCTGCTCCACCCGCACTTCCTGTCGGAGCAGACGGTGTTCCTCTGCATTCCCCATGTACTTGCGTACAGTTCTCGCCGTTCCGAGCAGTACCGCTTTCTGCATGACTCTATAGATATTTTCGTCCAACTGAAGTTTCCTCAAGTTTTCTAGTAGTTTCTTCGGTATCAGGCCTGTAGATGAAATGACAATAGGGATGGTCTTGATATCTTTCAGCTTCCACTGTCTTCTGGTTTGTTCCTCGAGATCTCTGTATTTTGAAATTTTTTCAGTGTGCCTATCTAGAAGATTGGTATTATTTGGAATTGCCACGTCTATGAATAGTGCTCTGTCCTCATCCTTATTGAGCAATATGAGGTCTGGTCTATTGTGGGTTATTTTTCGGTCTGTGAGAACCGTGCGATCCCAGTAGAGCTTGTGATGTTCGTTTTCCAGCACAGCATCCGGATGGTAATTGTAATAAGGCACCTTTTTCGAAGCTAGAAGTTGGTGTTTTAGTGCCAATTCTTGGTGAAGAATCTTGGCAACAGCATCATGTCTATTTTTGTACTCCGTGCCCGCGAACTTCTGACATCCGCCGGTGATGTGCTGGATAGTTTCATGTGTTGCACAGCCATAACGACAGCTATCGTCCGCCACTGAGGCATCCTTGGCGATGTACTTCATGTAATTTCTTGTTGGAATCACCTGATCCTGGATGGCGAGCATGAAGCCCTCTGTCTCAGGAAACAACCTTCCGGAAGTCAACCAGTAGTTCGACGCAGATATGTCGACGTAATCATGGTTGACATCGTTCTGGTGCCTCCCATGCAAAGGTTTGCCAATCAGTTTCTGCATTTTACTTTCTGCAGAGTGTTCGACGGTTTCCAATATTATTATTATTATTACAAGCTTATTATTACATACAAGCTGAGTAGGGAACGATTTTTCACCAGAAGCAGAGAGAATTTCTTGAGCAACAGGGTATTTCGGGTATGGAATATGTTGCCCCACAGTGTCGTCAACGCCCCTAGTGTCAACAGCTTCAAAAACAGATGGGACGCATGGAGCTCCGGTAGATACTTGTGACCAGTTAGAAGTGCGTGTTTCGTTTTCAGTGGTGGACTTAGTTTTCTTTTATATGGACAGTATTTCGTTAATTTGATTCAATCTATTTTTTTTTCCGAATTCACAAGCATGAGCCTATTGTAATTTTTTTCATCGTGAGTTATATAGGTTATCCTCAACCCTAACTATAATGATAATAATAATAATAATAATAATGTCTGGCCTGCCTGGCAGCTATCTGGTAGATGGCCTGCCGGGCAGCCATCGTAACGACGTAGACGGTGCAGCGAGCCACGCCTGCTGTCCGCAGTCCCATTCCTTTTTCCTCTCTCTTTCACATCCTTTATAGGGGTGCTCTTTCTGCTCTCATTTCTCTACCCCTCACCCAAACCGAGAAAGGGGAGCACAAACCCATGAAAATGGTGATAACGAGAAGCCTCGGAAACAAGTCGCTGCCTGGTGATCGTCAGGGCATGTCTGGAGCCGGCGCTGGACATGACAGCATGCGGGACGTCGGTGGTAGGATGTTGAGGAAGCGGGCTCCTGCTGCAAAAGAAGCTACAGCTCCAAAGCAACAACAGCAACCAACGAGTCCAATTCAATTGCCGACTCGAACCGCTGAAGGTGCTGCGCAGGATATTCAGCCAGTGCTCACCCAAGCGGGGTTAGTTAGAAAGCGCATGAAGTGGACAACGTCCATGAATGAAACTATAGTGCGCATATATAACTCCATCACGGGACTAGGGCAGAACACGAACAACTATAGGAAAAGGCTCCATGAGGAATTCTGCAACGCCTACCCAAATCTCAATGTCACTGAACAACGAGTGGCAGACCAGTACCGCGTAATTCTGAGAAATGAACTAATACCAACGGCCCGAATCGACGCAATTAAACGAGAACTTCAGCGTCCGCCTGTAATAGAGAATAACACCAACACCTCTGATGAAATTCACATGCCTGGGCAACAACACCCAGAAGACATTGATATTGAAAGTCCATCTTGCAAAGCAAATGAGCCTGAACACCAGGACGATAGGGATGAGCTCCACCGACGAGTTGACTCTGAGATGAGGAGATACTTTGCCGAACTGGAAGGAACAGATCCTCTTCATCGAGTAGCACCTCCACGGCTCAATACATCCAAGAAACTGTCACTTATAATCGACATCTTGAATAAGGACGTTTTACCTGAATACCTACAGAACGGAAGTTCATTGGAATATCTGCATCTAGTTTTTCACTGTGCAGCGCTAACGACAGCGAAAACCATAGGGGCAAAAATCCGCGAAACGAACAATGGTGGTCCAAAATTACACAAATTACACGCGCCAGCATGGCAGAAACGTCTTCAACACAAAACAGAAAGGCTAAGAAGAGACATTGGACGACTGACGGAGTACTTGAACGGGAATCGAGGAAGAAAGGTTGTGAAAGCTGCCAAAGAGATCATGGATAGAAACAGGACACACACAGAACGAGAGACGGAGAATGCTACAGCTCACCATTGCCTCGACACTCTGAAGCAAAAATTAAGTCTGTATGCAGAACGCCTGAGGAGATATAAAAGCAATTATAGCCGGAAAAGAGACAATAATTCATTCGAAAAGTCCGAAGAATCTTTCTACCTGTCACTCACATCGTCAGATGGAGAAAATGGAAAGTTACCACCAAAGGAAGCCATTGAACAATTCTGGACCGAACAATTATCAACGAAACCTCACTTCAATGGAGATACCGGATGGATTGAAGATGAAAAATCTGAAGCTATAAAATATGAGCCGATGCAGCATGACATGATCACAATTGAAGAAGTAAAATCAGCTATCAGAGGACTGCACAACTGGAAAGCACCTGGGCATGATGGATTACAGAACTTCTGGATCAAGAAACTTTGGATCATGCATGACAAATTGACCGCCGCAATAAATGATGTCATTGAAAATCCTGAAAGAATTCCAGTAGACCGAAGGAATACAGAAGACCCATCCAAGTACCGACCAATCACATGTCTTCCAACGATGTACAAATTAATCACATCGTGCATTTCAAACCGAATTCACGACCATTGCGAAAGGAATAACATCATCGCCATGCAACAGAAAGGATGCACCAAAGACAGCCGAGGGTGCAAAGGATAACTAATAATAGATTCAGTTATCTGCAATCAAGCGTTCTCTAAGCGAAGGAATCTTTACGCTGCGTACATAGACTACAAAAAAGCATTCGATTCTATACCTCACGAATGGCTCTTGAAGATTTACAAGGTGGATCCCAATATTGTTAAGTTCCTGAAAAACGCCATGTCAACCTGGCGTACTAGTCTTCAAATGAAAGCAGCAGATTGCTCTATTACAACAGGACCTATTCCAATAAGACGAGGAATTTTCCAAAGAGACTCGCTGAGCCCTCTGTGGTTCTGCATGGCCCTGAATCCCTTGTCTCATAGATTGAATTCTGCGGACTACGGATTTTCCATCAAGAGCGGCAGCAGAACTATGCTGAAACTAAATCATCTCCTTTACATGGACGACTTGAAACTCTTCGCATCTACCAAAAAACAAATGCAACTGATGCTGAAAATGGTTGAAGGATTCTCGGAAGACATCAAAATGAAGTTTGGACTAGAAAAATGTCGACTGCTTAACATAACGAGAGGGAAAATAGAAGATGGTACGTTCAAACTCAAGGAAGGTGCAGAAATTGAAGCATTAAAGGAAGGAGACATATACAAGTATCTAGGCATAAAACAGGCAAGAAAAATCAATCAGACCCAGATGAAGAAAGAATTAACGGAGGAGTTCACCCGAAGATTGAGGAGGATAATGAGAACTGGTCTTAACAGCAAGAATCTGATAAAAGCGATTAACACCTACGCTTGCTCGGCGCTAAGCTATTCATTTGGTATTATCTCCTGGACGACCACCGATTTAGCAGCTTTACAGAGAAAAATGAGGACGATGCTGACTAAACACAATAAACATCACCCCAAAAGCTCAATAGAACGGACAGAGCTGCCACGACATCTTGGGGGTAGAGGAATTGTTGATTTGTCCAACCGTATGTCCCAGGAAATTGAAGGACTTCGAAAATATTTCTTGAGCAAGGCAGCTTCGTCAGAACTCCATCGAGTAGTTTGTGTTGCTGATAGTTCTACACCATTAAAGCTACAATAGGATCACTTGGAAACCGTCGAACACTCTGCAGAAAGTAAAATGCAGAAACTGATTGGCAAACCTTTGCATGGGAGGCACCAGAACGAGGTCAACCATGATTACGTCGACATATCTGCGTCGAACTACTGGTTGACTTCCGGAAGGTTGTTTCCTGAGACAGAGGGCTTCATGCTCGCCATACAGGATCAGGTGATTCCAACAAGAAATTACATGAAGTACATCGCCAAGGATGCCTCAGTGGCGGACGATAGCTGTCGTTATGGCTGTGCGACACATGAAACTATCCAGCACATCACCGGGGGATGTCAGAAGTTCGCGGGCACGGAGTACAAAAATAGACATGATGCTGTTGCCAAGATTCTTCACCAAGAATTGGCACTAAAACACCAAATTCTAAGTTCGAAAAAGGTTCCTTATTACAATTACCATCCGGATGCTGTACTGGAAAACGAACATCACAAGCTCTACTGGGATCGCACGGTTCTCACAGACCGAAAAATAACCCACAATAGACCAGACCTCATATTGCTCAATAAGGATGAGGACAGAGCACTATTCATCGACGTGGCAATTCCAAATAATACCAATCTTTTAGATAGGCACACTGAAAAAATTTCAAAATACAGAGATCTCGAGGAACAGACCAGAAGACAGTGGAAGCTGAAAGATATCAAGACCATCCCTATCGTCATTTCATCTACAGGCCTGATACCGAAGAAACTACTGGAGAACTTGAGGAAACTTCAGTTGGACGAAAATATCTATAGAGTCATGCAGAAGGCGGTACTGCTCGGAACGGCGAGAACTGTACGCAAGTACATGGGGAATGCAGAGGAACACCGTCTGCTCCGACAGGAAGTGCGGGTGGAGCAGGAATCCGACCTACAGCAGGGAGGCGATGAGCGACCCGGACTCGACCACCACCACAAGCCCGAAAACCTGGAAAGGGCTCCAACAGAGCTTAATCCTTTTGATATCTGAGATATCTGGGATAAGTGAATTTTCCTCTGGAGAGGAGTGTGAAAGCCGCAAGGCTAAAGCCATAAATCTGAATCTCCTCCATATAGATGGGTAATTCAAGTAGCACCAATAGTCAGACAGCACCTTCAGTATGGGGAAATTTTCCTTCTTGTGATATACCCCAGTATTAAAATAAAGGTCACATTTACACGTACATTTTTCTAGCAAATATTGATGAGGAAGATCCCGAGTTTGCGCCGTTGGATATACAGATAATTGAAAATTTCTTGGTTTTAAAATATATATTCGTAATTACAATCTCTTGGCTTAATCTAATGTGTTACATTCGATGTCGTACAGCGCAATTAATTCAATATGCGTTATCTTCCGCACAGAAGTCATATTACACATGTTTATAATATAAAGGCGTTCACATGCAATGTACAAACCGCGCACAGGGTGTCACAAACTAAACATCTTCCCCCCCCTCGAATCCCTTTGGACTTCGAGGAACTTCCGCTGTTGGTGGTACCGGCAGGGAGCAAAGATTGTGCACAGCTCTTCGGATGATACCCTTGGATGTGTAAAGCTCAGCCACTCTTGAAACTCCATCCGATCCGGGAAACAATTTCGAAACTCGGGCCATACGCCATTTCAAAGGAGGAACGTTGGCTTCCTTGATGACAACCAGATCGCCTTCCTTTAGCCCTTCTTGCTTGATGCGCCATTTGGACCTTTGTTGTAATTCGCTGAGATATTCATTCTTCCAACGATGCCAAAAATGTTGACGCATGCTCTCGAGGTTCTGAAATCTGCTGAGCCTGTTAGGATTTGCTTGTAAGAGATTTTCTACTGGCAATGAAGTGAGTGGCCTGCCTATGAGGAAATGTGCTGGAGTTAAAGGATTAAGGTCTGTAGGATCAGAAGAAAGTGGGGTCAATGGTCTGGAATTAAGGATTGCTTCAATTTGCGTAAATAATGTTGTTAGTTCTTCAAATGTCAAATGTTTGTCTCCTAAGATTCTAGTGATATGGTATTTGGCGGATTTAATGCCCGCTTCCCAAAGCCCACCGAAGTGAGGGGAGTATGCTGGTGAAAACTTGAAATTAATGCCCTCATTTGCTGCAAAACCTGAGATTTCTTCGTTATTTGTTTTTAAGAATCTCGCGATTTCGTTGCCTGCGCCGACAAAATTTGTGCCATCATCACATAACAATTGAAGAGGCTTTCCTCTTCGAGATATAAACCGTCGCAAGCATAAAATGAAAACATCAGACGTAAGGTCGCTTGCTACCTCTAAATGTAAAGCCTTAGTGGCAAAACATACAAATAGACATAAATAACATTTTGTTATTTTGCAACCGCGACCCTTTCGGTCTGTGATGTAAAATGGACCGCCAAAATCGACACCGCTAACCTGAAATGGAGAACTTGGGATGACTCTAGAAGCAGGTAAGTTGCCCATTAGTGGATTTAAACATTTAGCTTTCATTATTCTACATATCTTGCAATTATTTATGGTGCTTCTAGCTAAGATTCTACCTCTTAAAGGCCAAAATTCATTTCTTAAATCACTCAACAAAAGCTGAGGTCCACAATGCATAAGTTTGATGTGATGATAGGAAAATAGCAATTTTGTGAAGTTATGATTTATATCTAACAAAGCAGGATGTTTTCTATCATAGCTAACCTTCGACTTCTGTATGCGGCCACCAACACGAAGTATGCCATTCTCATCAAGGAACGGACTGAGCGACAACATACGAGAATAAGAGGGTAAGTTCTGCTTATTACTTAAAATTCTGATTTCATTTAAGAAGCAATCTCTCTGGTGCAGTTTTATCAACAATTGGAGTGAAGAATGTAACTCAACAGTGGACAATGAACTTGAAAATTTATCGACTTTATTGCGCGAATTTGAGATGAAACGTAAAACGTAGGCTACAGACCTCTGTAAAGTTGAAAATCTTGAATATTTATCGAAGTTTATCAAAGAGTTAACATGAATAGTAGAATTGAGTGTAGTCGTAGCGTGTAAACATTTAGCAGTAGTTTTCTTCTCGGGTAAATCGAGAATATTTTTTGTGTTCATTGTTTGAGGCCAGCTACAAGGATCCTCAAATAAAAATGGTGGACCTTCCCACCAAAGTGTAGCTGACTGCATACACTTAGGATTTACACCTCTAGAGGCCATATCCGCTGGATTTTTATCGCCTGGCACATGCCTCCAAGTACCAGATGCAGTCAATTCTTGTACTTCACTGACACGGTTGGCGACAAAGGGTTGCAAGTTACAAGCTTCAGAGGACAACCAACCTAAAACAATCGTTGAATCAGTCCAATGATAGGAAGAAGTTATATCACAACGGAGTGATTTCGCAACCTTTGAGCTCAGTCGTGCTGACAGTAATGCCCCGCACAGCTCAAGGCGTGGTATTGTCGTAGGTTTTACTGGAGCGACTCTGGTTTTGGCGCAGACTAATTTGACGAAAATGTTGCCTGAGCTATCTATCGACCTGAGGTAAATAGCTGCAGCATATGCTGCCTGTGAAGCATCTGAGAATGAATGTAATTCTATAATAACGGGCTGATTGATGAGTATATGTCTACCAATTCCGACCTTTGATACTGTGTTCAAATTAATTGTAAAATTCCGCCACTCTGATTCTAATTTATCATCTACTGGGTCGTCCCATCCCAGTTTGGATTGCCATAATTTTTGTAGTATTATCTTCGGCACGATAGTACAAGGGCTTAGCAAACCCAATGGATCAAAGAGTTTAGCAGAATTGGACAAAATAGTACGTTTAGTTACATTTTTGTTTAAGTTGATGTTTTCAACTGAAAACTGCAGAATGTCATTTAATGGATCCCATTTCAATCCCAAGACACTGGATGGTGAAGAAACATCTAAGTCCTTAGGTGTAGAGATATTTGACTGGAATTGAAAGATAGATGGGCAGTTTGTACGCCACCTTCGTAACGGAAGACCAGCCGATCTTAAAATTTCAGTGATTGATTGAACTATATGGATCAACTCAGCTGGGTCATCAGTACCAGAAAGTAAATCATCGATGTAAAAATCGTCCTTTATACATTTTGAGACTACTTCATCACTACAATCCAATCCAAGTTGGTGAAGACATCTCGTACTCAAAAATGGTGCTGATGCAGTACCATAGGTTACTGTATTCAAACGAAATACCCTAATGGTCTGGGTCGGATCATCGTGCCACAAAATTAATTGTAGTATTCGTTGCTCGGGCTCAACGAGGATCTGACGGTACATTTTTTCCACATCAGCTGACACCACAAACTTGTGCTGTCTATACCTCAGTAAAATTGAGAACAAGTCGTTTTGTACTACTGGTCCGATATATTGTATATCGTTCAACGATATACCCGTAGAGGTTTTTGCAGAAGCATCAAAAACAACTCGTAGTTTTGTTGTTTCACTAGTTTCCTTCAATACTGCATGATGTGGAAGGTAGCAACCAAATATAGGTTTAGGAATTTCAGTCATGTGTCCCAATTGTTCATATTCTCTAATAAATTTACGATACTCCTCTTTGAAAACAGGTTTGCGCTTAAATTTTTCTTCCAATTGCATTAACCTTTTTTCGGCAATTTTATATGAATCACCTAGAACTGATGAGCTCTCTTTTAGTGGTATTCGAACACAAAATCTACCATCATGTTCACGATGAGTAGTTCGACTGAATAAGTTCTCGCAGTAGTTGTTTTTGAGATTTTTATTATCTCTAGGAATTTCCTCCAGTTCCCAAAATTTTGCTAATTGTTTACTTATTTCCTTTGAGAAGTGGCAATATATTTTAGTATTTTTGTCTTTATCGTGAATATTCCCCCTCATGGGGCCAGCTACTATCCAACCCAGGTAGGTTTCCTGTAATATAGGACCTTGATGTCCCAGGATAAGCCTATTTGGCTTAAGCAGATCCCAAAAGATATCAGCACCTAACAGTAAATCTATTACTGAAGGTTGATGAAACCCTGGATCGGCTAGGTGCAAAGAGCTAGGGACCAGGGCCGTAGCGAAGAGCTTTTCCGAGGGGGGGGGGGGAATTCGAATTTTGGCGCCCCTCTTTAAAAAAAATTCACAGGATATCGAAAAAAACAAGGATATGGAAAAGGTGTATTATGATATGTAATACAAATATGTACCTACAGTTTTTTAAAGAGTTAATTATAAATGAACATGAGTATAAATGAAAATACCTCACAAATATTTCAAGTAACAAGTGTGATAATAAATCTGTGATTAATTAAACTAATCAACGAAACAAGAAAATATTCTCATAAATATTGCTATTCAGATCACACTTTAATTCTTCGTTCTTTTAATAGGCTCCAAGAAGTCACTATTGACTCAAGAGAAAGAGTTGCTGCGATTTTTTTTTCGCATTTCAGTAGAAGCAAATCGTTCAGACGCTGATCAGACATTGTTGTTCTGAGAACATTTTTTACTAACTTAAGTTGACTAAACGTTCTCTCGTTAGTACTGGTACCATAACCAGCGGTTACGACAAATCTTAAAATGTAATCGGCGAGTTTTAACATTTTATATTTCGTTGCCAATACACCAGCTACTTCAGTTAATGATTTACATGATTCGCAATCAGAAAATAAAATCATGAGTTCGGTAAGTAATGCTTGTGGGTCTGGCCTATCTAGCTTTGGCGGAATCATATTGATCAATGCTTCTAAGTACTCCAGGTTCAAATTTTGTGATTTCAGCGGAAAATGGAAAACTTTAAATATTGGATCTAACGTTTCTATTACTGATATCACGTTCAATGATAAATTATTAATGAGCGTGTCTAATACTTGTTTGAACTCTTTTCTATAACATGTATATAAACCTAAAATTGTCTCATTTTCATTTCTGCTATAGAATTTTTGGGGTCCTAATCGACGCCGATGAAATTTTTTAAAGTCTTCTTCAACATTGATGTCGAATTTTTCAGCAAACTGCTTTGCGCTGGCGATCAAATCATCGATAGATGAGCTATTTTCATTCATTGTTTTCAAAATTTGAATGTGTAATTCTAATATATTATTGCAATCGATCACATTTATTTCGGGAGTCTCGATAGATTCAATTAAATTTTTTAGTTTGAACATCACATTTTTCATGAAATAAAGGGTTACAATGAAGTCAAAATTCAAAATTTTCTTCCTCAATCCTGAACTTTTTGTTCTAGAGGTGCTGTCAAAGTCAGTATTTTCGGCAATTTCTTGGAGGAGTTGAACTATCCCTTCGTAGGAAATATTGACGGCCTTTATGCTTTGGGCTCTAGCAACCCAGCGTGTTCTAGACAAATTTCTGAGTTTCAAAGAGTTTTCAATTTTATGTTATGTTTATTTTATTCATGTATCCGTCACATTTGCGGCTTTTTCCGTCTCAATTTTCCTTTTCTGCGCCCTTTTTCTGAATTCCGCTCCAGACGGTTTGAGCTTTTTTTGGCAGGGATCCATAATACCATTAAATGCTTCTAAATGGTTAAACTCATGTGTTCACACCGCTGACCGCTCTGACAACGAGACTTTACAATGCCGCCACTGTAGTTCCCATGAATCGACTAGATGGCGGGGCACGCAGTTTGTTATGATTTCGCGCCTGCGCGGTCTATTTGGCGCCCTTTCGAATGTGCTCCGGGGGGGGACGCTCCCCCCCCTCCCCCCCCTATAGCGACGGCCCTGCTAGGGACTCCTAGATTCTCGATACGCAAAGTACAATGGGGCACATTATCAGTAATTTTAGGTAGAATAAAGCAATTTATGTTCATATTAAAGTTGTTGTGAAGCGATTGTATATTTATGTTGCAATGTTCATTGACATTTAGTAGCATATTTCCCAAACCAGAAATATATTGATGATATTTTTTTATTTTGTAGATACCTAAATTTTGTTGAGCCTTATAGCTAATAAAAGATGATTGACTGCCGCAGTCCAGCAAAGCCCTGAGAATAAATGTTTTGTCCTTGTTTGTCACCCTGACCAACGCCGTGGAAAGAAGAGCTTGATTGGTGGAGACAGCAGACATAGCAATAGAAGTGCCAGATGAGCTTGCTACCGTGGACTCGACTGCAGGATTTGAAAAATTCGAATTTTCACTTGTATTTAAACTATTGTTATTAGTATTAACTGCAGATTGTTCATTTTTTATTTGTTGTATTGATTGTTGTAAAGGTAATTGCTTATGTAACAATGTATTATGTCTTCGATGGCATATTCTACAACCGCCCAACTTACATTGATAGGATTGGTGGCCGCCTCGAAGACAGTTAGTGCACAGTTTTAATGAAGAGATTTTAGCGATTCGCTCTTCTATAGGCAATGATTTAAATTTAGAGCACTCATGAATTTTATGTTCTAGTTTACATATAAGACACCCTTTAGAAGGTGAAAGATCATGTGAGGACGCAATGAAGGATTTGTTATTTATTTTTGGTAAGCTATGACGTTTCTCATTGTTCTTAACAGATTTACAAGCATTCATAGTTTCTAAGACGACAGATCTCTGACGAAGAAATGAATAAAATTCTTCTAAAGTAACTGAGTCTATATCACTCCTAAACTCCTCCCATTTTCTCGAGGTTACGGTGTCTAACCTTGAAGATGCAAAATAAATGATTATAGTATCCCACTGATCAGTAGGTTCTCCCAAAGACTTTAAAGCACTCAAATTTTTATTTAATGAATCCATAATATACCGCAATCCACTGTCAGTTTCTCGCTGTAGTGGTTCAATAGCAAAGAGACACCTTAAGTGTTCATTAATAAGAAGACGTTTATTGTTATAACGTTGGCTCAGTAAATCCCAAGCAACAGCATAATTATCATGTGATACTGTAATAGAACTGAGTATAGACGATGCTGAACCTTCTAAGAAGGATAAGAGATAATGGAATTTACTGACATTGTCAATACTGTTATTATCGTGAATTAATGACGTAAATGTATCTCTAAATGATATCCATTTGTTTTGATCACCATTAAAGGGTGGAATTTTCAAAGGTGGTAATTTAAGACTATTGTAATTATTCGACTTATTACTTATGTTAGATGAAGATTCATCGATAGCATTATTTTGAAAAGAATCTAATAGTGATTGAGCTTGAGCCATTAACTTAAAACAAATATTCTCAGTGATTTCACGCTCTTCCATTTGTTTAGATATATCTTCATCCAACAGTTCTATTTTTGATTGAATATCTTCAAAACTACACGACAATTCACGCATTTTATTCAATCTGATATTGACCTCATTTAAAATCAAATTTGATAAATCCTTGCGATTCATTAAAGGCGTTAAATATTTTTCAAAAAGTGTTATACGTGCTCTTAAACTGCCTCTTTGTTTTATTAAGTCCTTTAAATCACTCATCTTGTCGACGCAGAAAACGTTTCACTCAAATAATGATGGAACAAAAAAACAACGGAATCAAATAATCAAAACAATGAATACGTTACGGTTATTCCTGATAACGCAGCTGGGCTGATAACGAAAACGGTTCCGCAGCAACGAAGCGACTTCAAATGGTTATTAATCGAGATTAACCGTTACTGGATTTTCAAATAACTGTTATGCAGTTTTCAGAGGTCAACTTCACCTGAAATGATATAGTATTTGAATTAAATCGGTCAATAATTTGAGTCAGTTGTTAGTTGAAAAATAGAATGTAATGAATTACGCAAACTGGATCATGTGAAGGAAAAATTACAAAGGAATAAACAATGCACTTCCCTCTGCTTCGGAAACGATGAATTGCAGCAATGTGGCTCGCGATTTCCCAAGGTGGATCCTCCAGAAATCTGTCGTTATTCTTGAATTTCGATGTTTTTCCACTGATTTCAAATCACGTCGGGGTCACCAAAACTGTTTGCGCCGTTGGATATACAGATAATTGAAAATTTCTTGGTTTTAAAATATATATTCGTAATTACAATCTCTTGGCTTAATCTAATGTGTTACATTCGATGTCGTACAGCGCAATTAATTCAATATGCGTTATCTTCCGCACAGAAGTCATATTACACATGTTTATAATATAAAGGCGTTCACATGCAATGTACAAACCGCGCACAGGGTGTCACAAACTAAACAACTGAAATTAGTCCCATTAATAGTTATGTTACAACGGTTAAGCCATTCAAGAAAGGAAGCCAGTTTGTATCGAGTGATCATATTAGTGATATCAAAGATGCTCGACAAGGACATAGGTACTTGTGTGAATGCAAGTGCTTATCATCGTTTCAGAAGACTGTGAAATATAATATTTCAGTCACTATAAATACAATATCCGGTGCGATTAGAATAGAATAGAATAGAATAGAATATCTTTATTCACCAATAATAATTGTTAACAAAACAATGAAGATGGGAAACGTCATACAGGAAAAAAATAAACAAAAACAGAGAAGATCAACATTCAATGTTACTCTCCAGGAATTCACTAACAGTGTATGGCTCTAGTCGTAACAATAGGCTGTAGACCTCTTTTCGAAAACATTTGAAGTCATCAATTTGACGTATTTTGGATGGTAGTTTGTTATATAGTTTTAGGCACATATATGTACAATTTCTTTCCGTCAGGGACAACGTATGTAGAGGGTACAGAAAAAATTGGTTTCGGGTCCTGTATGAATCACTTTTCCTAAATTTGTCGAAAAGGTTCCTATTTTGGAACAGGAACTGCAGACATCTATAGATGTAGATGCCAGAAAGTGTGAGAATGTTATTCTTCCTGAATACGCCACGGCAGGATTCCCGGTACCTCAGGCCAAAAAGAACCCTAACGACCATCTTCTGGATGTAAAAAACCATTTTCACATGTCGACTATTCCCCCAAAAAATGACACCATAGCTCATCACGGACTGAAAGTTGGAGAAATAAATTGCCTTCAAAAATTCCAAGCTGAGCTCCGATCTCAACACACGCAAAACAAACACTGTCTGGCTTAATCTTCTGCACAATTTATCAACATGCTCTGTCCACTCAAGGTGTTCATCAATGTGGATACCCAGAAACTTGGTTGTTGTTCGAGGAGAGATTATTTCTCCTGATAATGTGAGCTGATGTTCTGCTTCAACACTTCTTAGTTTATGGGAAAAGAAAACAAATTCCGTCTTATCCACATTGAGATGTAGGTTATTTAGTGTGCACCATGATTGTACAGATTGGTGAGTACATTCAAGGAGGCCCTGAAGATCTTCACGGTTTTTCCCGCGTATTAGTATGTTAGAGTCGTCAGCAAAGTTGATGAATGCTATTGATGGTAGAGATGTCATTCTAGATATATCATTTCCTTCCCTGAAGGCGGAGAGTATATTTCTAACGATATTAGGAATGTCATTTATGTATACAACAAATAGCAGCGGACCCAGCACACTGCCCTGTATCACACCTTGCTCAATAAATGAGTCTACGGATGTATAATCAACTCCATCTATCCTAAGAGATACATGCTGAGAGCGTCCGCTGAGATAGCTCTTAAAGAACTTGAGTTGAGCATCTCGTATGCCATATGCCTCAAGTTTCTGTAGTAAAATTGCATGATTTACTGAATCGAATGCCTTCGAGAAATCTAAGAAGAATCCGAGTATCTGCTCATTCATCTCCAAGCCCTCAGTTATCATCTCCACTAGTTCGTAAATCGCTGTCTCAGTGCTTTTTCCTTTCATGAAACCATGTTGTTGTGGATTTAAAACCTTGAATTTCCTGAAGAAGCTGAGAAGTCTATTTACTATAATTTTCTCGAAAATTTTGGAGAAGTTACTTAAGAGACTTATAGGTCTGTAGTTATTTATATCATTTGGATCATTCTTCTTGTAAACAGGTTTTATTACAGCTATTTTGAGCATATCCGGAAATACTCCGTATCAGTTACGTCAAACATTAGGTAGGACAGTTTCGAATGTAAGCAGTCGGCCATGGGAAAGTGTAGCCACGTTACAGCACTTCTTTTATTTATATGGGAATATGTTGAAAAATATGGACATCGTTTTGTCGCATCTACTGGTCTCCCCAGACATTGGGATTTAGGTTCGAAAAAGCGAAATCCCAAGTCTGTTATATCAACTGAATACCAAATTAAGAGAAATAAACCAACAGAAAGAGCACTATTCAATCCGATTCCTGAGGAATATGTTAGAAATATCAATCTGAACAATTTCATCGTAGATTTGCAAAAGGCTGGAGAAGGTTCCATGTTTCAATCAGTTTTGCATTTGGAGTATAAAGACTTCGAATACTCAGCTGAAGAAAAAGGCATTCCTAGGGTACAAACGGCAAAATTTTTGGTGAATATGGAAAATTTTGCAAATCGGCAAAAATTAACTGTTTTCGAAATACCTGGAACTTTCCCTCAGAGAACTACTGATTGGCTGAAATGAAGAACTTATTTTATTACATCATCAAATATGAAATTTGTTGTAACAAATCACATTCTGAAAATGCAACAAAACGCTTTTTCTTGAAAAATCTCTGGTTAGAGAATAAAGATTTCGAAACTGCAGCTATGCGTTATGGTAAAGAAAACGAACCCAAGGCAAGAGTATGAAGCTGCTTCTCTACAGAAGAATGAGAGGATGATTGAGGTTGGTCTTCTTGTGTAAAAAAAGCCTACATTTGGCAACGAGTTTAGATGGCGTCGTAATGGATGGAGCTGATATTCGAAATCAAATGTCCTAAAGTCCTGAAAAATTGCCAAAACTTATCTGTCTTCACAGATTTTTTATCGAAGTCCTAGTTGAGTGATTTTTTCTTGGTGAAGAAAAATGGGAAAATCTACATAAGAGATCAACATCCTTACATATATCAGATTATTGGTTCTTTGATGATACTTGAATGTGAGACCTGTCATCTTGTTGTTTGGTCGCCGAAAGGTTTACTCGTGATACCAATATATAAACATAATCATGTAGATATAGTAGAAGAAATAAGAAATAATACCATTTCATTTTATCGCGATATTTATATAACTGAAATGTTTGCTATGAGAACAGTAAGAGATCTACAACCAGTTAATCTGTCGTTGATTATATAGCTGTGCTAATCAATGCCATTTTCATTTCTTCATTAAGCAAAAATACCTATTGCAACATATACGGCCGGCCAAACACCAAGACCTAGGCATCATCTTCGATCCCATCAAGAGTTCGCAACAATTCACTAGTTGGTGGTTATCAACTACGCAACTTAAATATACAAGAGAGCGGGACTTCATAATAATCCTAATACAAGAAGTGAACATCCGAACTGGAATAACCCATGAACCCCAGCTGATGGACATTTTATGTTCTTATTGTTCTTCGTTTTAGTTAATTATTTCTTATGATAGGAAAAATTGTTCGAAACGAAATATATTCATTATAATGAAATGATGGAAGAATTTATTAGTAAAATTCATTATAATATTTCCACAGTTCCCAGTCTTTTATTTGTAGTTTCTGATGGGGAAATAAAATAATCAGTATTGTTACGAATGATTCGGATTCGAGGTTGGCATATGTTTAGAACTTTTCCACTCTATTGTGATTTGGGAAGGCGAGAATTATTTCAATAGATCGAGGAAAAATGATAACCTGATATAATAAAAATAAAGCAAGTGTTAAAAATCTAGGGTGTTATGATTTTGTAATTCAAGAGTAGTGGACTGTATGAAAAGATAATTGAATTGGATATGGTATAAAAACATTTATTGAGTATCATTCACAATCATAAAATGAATATGTCACCTGCATGAAGCTAATACAGTAAAGCAACTAATATTAACCACATCTATAAACTCAGAGAGACATTATTCAACTAAAAAACAAGAGATGGTCCAGAGCAGTTCAAATGAGAAGTCACTTGATGTCAGACTTAGACGTTGAGGAGTTCAATAAATCCAATATCAACACAACGGCTACACAGTGATAGGGCAATCAATTGAAAATTGATTGCGAGAGCCTCCTTATTCTATCAGAAAACGCGAAGGTTAGAATACTGAATTTTAAAGAGAAGACGCGAGAGTACAGAGAAATAGGCCCGAGGTGAAACTACAATGTCTAAGTCTGATCATCAACGAGAAATCGATACATTAAATTTGGGTTGATCAATAATGTTAATGTAAGTATGAGCAGAACAAGAGTCGCACAAGTTAAATGAGAAGCACAGAATTAATGAATTTGAGAAGCACTAGAATATTAAAAATAATAAGAAAAGAGCAATAAATTCTAATTAAATGAGAAGTTCAATAATAATTAATTAAATGAAAAAGACAATCATAATTAATATGAGAAGAACATAGTATAATTCATATACATTGAGATGATCTTGAAGAGTGCAAAAATTTATCAATGAATTCAACATTTACAGAGACGAACTGCTTACAAGTAAGCACGATTAGAACGTTCATCAGAAAAATAGAAGAAACAATTGATAAATTAAGAGAAGTCATGAGAGTACTGAGTTAAATAAATCTCTAATCGTAGATTTTGAGATGTGCTGAAGGCTGAGAAAACTAACATGTATGTTGAGTCCGATGAATGAATATAGAAGAGAAACAATGAGAGTACATATTATAAAGAGTAGACCAAACTAAATGAGTAGACATGAGTGTTCGAGCAGACTTTCCAGGGTGGAGCCTAGGTCGAGGTGTATCGAGCAATATCATTAATCGCTAAACTAACTAAAGTTGAGGTGTTCACATCCTGTTCTGAAGAAAACAGCTACATCCAGGGTCCACCCTGGAGAATATGAGGATTCATTCATCTGAAACTCAACAACAGTAATTAGTCATATGTACAACGAGGTGATCATAAGATTTTTCTTAAAAATGATTAAACTGATTCTAATAATGAGGAATATTATGAGCAGACCATGAATCAGTAATCATTTTTATTGAGATGGACTTGAGAAGTTTCAATCCTGGTGCTACATACCCATTTTCATGTGAGAAGATCTAGAGAAGTCTGAAAATCTAAATAAATTACTAGCTGACCCGGCAAACGTTGTTTTGCCATATAAATAATTTCCTAGTAATTTCTAGTTGTATCATAAAAAAATTGAAATTAAAAATTTTGTTTAAAAAATAAAAAATAAATTTAGGGGTGGACTACCCCTAACATTTAGGGGGATGAAAAATAGATGTTGGCCGATTCTCATAGATACCGGATAAGCACAAAAAATTTCATCAAAATCGGTCAAGCCGTTTCGGAGGAGTATGGCAGCGAAAACAGTGACACGAGAATTTTATATATTAGATGGAATATTATAAAATATATATTTCTGAGCAGGCAATTGTTTGATTTGTCTTGAGTGGACATTTCAATTGAGCGGTGCTAGCAAGGATTATGAATCTATTTCAAGATTCTGAAATCTCTTGCACGTGGACGAATTTCATGAGAATGAAATTATCATGAAAATGGAGTAATTAATAATTTTGAGTTGTCTGAGAGTACTTTACCTTATGAGAAGAACAATTTAGCACCAGGATTGTGCGAGAAGACTGAAAAATTGAGAACAACTAAAAGAGGTGAACTTAAAATGGGGTGTTACAAATCACAATGATAGCAGCGCGAAGTCAATTCAACGAAGCTAACAAAGAGAATCTTAAGAAAAATGTGTAAATGTGTAGGTTTTTCACTTCTGAAAAACACGGAAAGTGGGGCCGCTGCGTCGTTCAACCAGCGCACCGCCGAATCGGGGTACCATACGTGGCCACCGGAGCTGGTCAGGAGCGTCGACTATAGAGAGGTCGGAGGGGGGCTTCGCTCAATTTTTAACAGCAAGAGTTATTGACGATTTACTAAACAGTCGTCAAAATTCACCAAAAACCATACAACATTGAACATACTGGATATTATAGGAAGTAAAAGTATTGGGCATCTTTTCGATGAAATTTTGTAAGATTTGATTTTGCGAATTGCTCTTTCAACATGTACTCTCGACTTTGCAATTTTCTTTGTCATTATCTCCTCTTCAGATGTCAATCGTTTTCTTTTCATAAGACCTCTTCTTATACGGTGTATGAAATTTGACATTAATTTCATCTGATAAGTCTCTTATAATGAATCCACGATCAGCCATAACGGCATCATTTTCTTGCAAAAAGTTTTTCAACTCGCATTGCTCAAACAGTTCTATGTCAGAAATTGCCGCTTCATATCCCTCACTCGCATATATGATGGCAGCAGTTGAGCTTATTCCGATAAAAAACTTTACAGTGTTGGAATGCTTGTAATTAGAAAATGTGTTTCCCTGCTGCTGGAAATTTGAAGGCATTTCTAAAAATATTTCAGTTGCATCAATCACTATGGTAATGTTATCTTCACAATGTTGAAAACAATATGGCACTGTTTTCAATTGTCTGCTACCATGAAACATATCTCCTCTTATACCAATGATCTGGTGATACATGAACTGAATCCTTGTATAAATGTTTTATTTATATTACAAAAATAGGACATTTCATCAAGAGTGAAACCACGCCTCAACCTAACTAGGGTCAAACACAATTTATCTCGGTCTGAATCAACTGATGTCAAAAACATCCTTCTATATTTCTTACCATTAATTTCCATTCCGTTTTCGTCAACGAACTCAAACTCGTACATTTTACACACTAAATCACACTACTTGGTTCGAGTCCAACTTTCGCTCCTTTCCGATACCGCTACCTAGCACAAATCAAATCCGCTCCCAAAAGTGGCGTCCGCTCCAGAACGCGTTGAGAATGTAGCGCATATGTCACCGAACGTTTCCGCTAGCGTTTGGTAACAGTTGCGCAACTGTTTCCGTCCGCTGAATGCGACCAATGTATTTTTATGAATTTTTATTTTTTCAGTATCTCCCAGAGAAGCTTTGGGGGAAACTTCTGGAAATCAACGCTTGAATTCAGGTATGTAGTCTTCTCAGAAAAAAACTTTCCTTTGCAAATTATGGATGTTATTCATTTTTTGCAGCTCAGCCTTTTTCGTGGGATAAGCAAACCACGCAATTACTGGTGAAACGGTACATGCATCTTAAGGATGCATTTGGAGATCCGAAAATTAAAAAAAAAAGCTGTGGGACGAAATTAAACAAACATTTACCTCCAAAGGGCATAATGTCACTGAAGAGATCTTGGATCGAAATTGGAGAAACATGAAAAAAACGTATACAGGCATTAAGGATAACATCCGCAAAACTGGAAGGGGTAGAATCCACTGGAAATATTATCATCAATTTGATGAAATATACCGAGACGATAAAACAGTGAATTTACCCCGAACACTCTCATCAGCACCAGTATCCGTTATCCAAAAGGGGCCTGGAATAAATCCAGATCCCATAAAGGAACCTGTTCCAATAATAGAGGAACCTCAACCCAGTACTGCAGCCACTCCTCAAATGGAAAAGCAGAAAGACGACATAACACTCACTCCGTATGTTAAGTTTAAGCTGTATTCTTTTCTATATTAATTTCACAGACATAAAATTAAACTAGCAATATATTTTAATTGCAGAAAATCCACAAAAATGGATTCCAAGAGTGGAATGTTTTATTTAAGGAAGAAGTTTGCTGAAATTGAGACTGCCCGTGTCAATGAAATTAAACTTCTTCGGGAAGCACTGGAAAAATACAATGAAATTCAAGAAAAAAGAAATGAAATTTTAGAAAGTTTTTTTAATTCTTCAAAAAAACAATGATGTATTTTCTAAATAAAATATTTATAATAACATATTTGCGATGTTATCCCTTTTGTCATTTCCACCCTCATCTGCAACGTCCCCTTCTGGGTTAGGTAGTGGTAGATCCTCTTCTAGTACTTCTTGAGGATCTTCTTCCACTTCATTCAGTATTAAAAAATTGTGAAGAACACATGCAGCACTGATTATGTGTGTTCCAAAATCAGGATCTCCTATATCTAAATACTTCAAACGTCTAAATTTTCCTTTCAATCGCCCAAATGTTCTTTCGATTACTGAACGAATGGAGTTCATTCTATAGGTAATTGTAGTTATTTTGAATATCATTCAAATGGCCATTGTCCCTATATGGTGTCAGTAAATTTGTCATCAGAGGGTAAGCAGAATCGCCAAGCAAATGCATATCTCTAGACAATAAGGGGTTATTATAAATATATATATATATATATATATATATATATATATATATATATATATATATATATATATATATGTATATCTATGTATATAGTTATAAAGTGTTAATATCACCTCCAAAATAGTGACTCGTTTAACGCTCTCACCTCATATATATCGCTGTCACCTCCGAAATCGGAGGTGACAACGTTTTGCCTTGTTTTTTAGCTTGTTAGATTCAGGAGGCTTCAGGGACCAACATATCAAAAAATCGTTTTGAGGTCACAACGCACCCCGTTTATGTACTGAACAATCTTTTAGTTCGAGTGTATATCACTGGCGCTAGTGTGCTGAGCTGTATATCGAAGAATTGCTGTGGGGGACTCTTTGCTCGTTAGCACCTCCGAAAATGGCAACGTTGTATTTTCAAAGCAGATGTAGACAGGCGGAATATAAGTATACCAGAGATATAGAAGGGGGGAGATTGAGCTTCAAGCTGCGCGAACTGGCTAAAATTGAAGGCCGCCATTTGTCAGGAAATATATACAGCACCGCCTAAAAGTGATAGCATGTGGCAAGAGTTATATACAGGGGCACGTAAAATTCAGAATTTGAATGTTATGATTTCGTTGATAACAGTACTTGAAATTATGAGATTTCGGTCAATTCGTTTCTTATTTCTTCAGTACAATACAAATTGAATACCAAAAATGTCAACGAAGGAAAAAATTTTTTGTTTTATGTATTCTGGTGAATATAATGAGATGTCCAAATATTGAACATATCATCTAAACCAAATAATCCTTTTGAATTATATTCAAGCGTTTGTAACCAACGATGAATTTTAATTTAATTGTCTTTTCTTCTTTTCGTCTTTTCTAAATAGGTAACGTTTTCAAAATAAAATCCATGATTTCGAAGATTATAGCAATTTGGTCTTTTGGGGTAGTTTGATATATATAGACTTCGAAGCGTCACCAATATTTGGTTTGTTCGAGAATCGCTTCTTTTCACTACTGTTCCCTAATTACGATCAGAGGAAAGTAACCTGAAAAATTGCTCGCCCACTTTCCTTCGAGATGCAATTCTGGAACTCTGCTTTTAAGTTTTAATTTTTATTTTCTGTTTCTAAGGAAACACGATTTTGTCAATCTGAAGGACACTAAATTTTTTGCACAAAGTGGATAAATTGATCTGATATTTTTTATTGGAAGTAAGACATGATATGATGAAAGCTAACAAGTCGATAAATTTTTCAGTAGCTACTGGCATTAAATATATAAAAGAAAAAAACATTTTTCTATTCATTTTATTTATACAATATTGTATATCCAGTATCGATTGCTGCATAAAATCAACTGATGAAGTCTTCTAATTGCAGAACCTTGAATTTTTCAGTATAAACTTTTTACAGATTGAATATTCTAATTTTAAAATGAGATCTGGCAATATTTTTCACTAAAAGAAAGCCATAATGTCTTCCAATCACTGAAGAATATAAAAAATGTTCTTTCAAGGAAGGGAACAAAGCATCAACTCGATCATAAAATTTTTGCGATTGAATTGTTGCAAATGCTTCGAGAAAATTTTCATCTCTTGAAACTCTATTTTCAGTTGAAATCATCAAATTCCTGATTGATATATCGTTATAATTCCATATGATGGTATATGAAGTCCCTCTGAAACAAACAAAAAATAAAATCATCTCAGTTTCATATTAAATTATCTCATCTTACCTTGATTTTTGAAGAATATTACAATTCCCTCAAGACTGGAACTTTTAGGGTCACAGTATCATTCTCTACATTTTTTAAATGTCTCTCCATCAATGTGGCACTGAATCAAAAGATTTCTCCCAATGATGGGCAGCATTTTCAGAAATACGTTGATCTTGTCTCAAAAAGTCCATCACTTCTTTCATGTGTTGTATTTTATTTTTAAGAGACTTAATTGTATAATTTCCTTCTATATGGAGTTTTTTCAATTCGATGAGTCTTTTCATCAATTTTGAAGGAGAAATACTGGAACAAGTTTAAAAAATTTGTAAATCTATCAAAGATATTCAAAAATTGATATAATTGGGAACTTACCTATAATTGTGAAGTAAGCCATCGTAAATATCCTGCTATTCAGCGAAAAAAGCTAATAAAACCACACGAATCCGCTGAATATCACCAAAAATACGTTCATATTTGTTATTATTGTTTACATTCTTTTGACTTGACAGCAGGCAATGGCAGGTAAATGACAAGAATATTCACTAAATTGTTAGACCGTGATCATAATACCGTGCTATGACCTGACAAATGGCGGACCCACTTTTGTCCCATGAAAATAGGATGCGCAGTGGTCGAAGCTCAATCTCCCCCCTTCTATATCTCTGAAGTATACGGATGAATTAACTGTAGAGAGGCGCAGCGCGCTATCTCCTCCATAATTGCAATCCAGGCGGCATATCTCAACGATTTTTTATCGCATTTATCTGTAGGGGAAAGAAACACGTGAAAGAAAACCAATCTTGGCTCTCTCGAATGGAATTATGACTGTTTATATTTCATCGTGTGTATCTATGCAACCGTTGAAGTTCTTTCATCTCAAGCTAAATATTCAGATGTAAATGGTGATGAATATTCAAGGACAATGAGCCATTCCGAAAATTTTCATTTCAGAATCAAGAGAAAAAATGCTACAAATTTTAAAATATCACAGAAATGAACAACGTCGGCTAAACCGAATGTTGGACATTGTTGTGTTATTTCAAATGGAACGCTCTATATATTTTTCTTAAATCGGATTGCTCAATGATTTTGAGGAATCCTTTGCTCAGAAACATCTGTTTTATTATCGATTATGTTTAATTAGATTTTAACATGGACGCCACGAGGCAGAAGGAAAAGAGGTCGACCAAGGAAGAGCTGGAGAGAGGGGATCGAAAAGGAAATGGAGGAAAGAGAGCTCCCCGAAAACCTATGGTTGAATAGAGAGGAATGGCGGTTAGGAGTCGGAAAGCGTCGGAGAACGCTCTAAAACCGATATATATATATATATGTTTAATTATTGGATTTTCCCGAAAATTTGAATAGCTTGTACCATCTCTCTGGTTTAAAATACTGGAACTAACAATCTGCACTCAACTAGTAGAATACCTTGTAAAAGAAAAGATCCTTTTACCCACACAACATGGTTATGTAAGAGGTAGATCAACTCAGACAGCAGTGTTTGAGTTCATTTCAGGAATCCTTAATGCCTTGGAGGATTCTAATATAACAGTGGGTCTAATGCTGGATCTATCAAAGGCATTCGATACTCTGTCCCACGACCTTATTCTCCATAAACTTTCTGCATATGGCATAAACAAGCTAGACTGGTTTCAATCATATTTAGCAAACCGCAGGCAGAGAGTGGTGATCTCTCAGAACGGAAAAACAACAGTTTCGGAAGAAGAACTCACAGAGTTCCGCAGGGTAGCATATTGAGCCCTATCATTTTCATCATTTTTCTAAATGACCTAAGTACCATATTCGATGAAACCATGGTTAGGACAGTGAATTATGCAGATGACACAAACTTCACTGTATTGGCCAAGCACGATTTAGAGTTGAGTTTACCATTTCACACTCAACTCTAACTCTAAATCGTGCTAGCCAGTGGTTTGAAGCAAACGGTTTGTGCATGAATTCTGAAAAAACAAGTGCCATCCTATTCAGGACAGCTCATTCCGGTCCCCAAGTGCCTACCAGCATTTCACTGTCTAACTCCACATTAGAACTGACTAAATCTTGTCGCTTCCTAGGCCTCACTATTGAGGTAACCCTTGATTGGGGAGAGCACATTTTCAACCTTTGCAATCAACTGGGTACCATCTGCTACACTTTGGGAGTCCTCAATAAATATCTGGACATAACCTCACTAAGAACAATATACCAGGCAGTGTTTAGGTATGGCATCATGTTCTATGGTAGTTCATACAACCTACATAGAGTGCTGAAAATGAAGAAGAGAGCCTTCAGAATGATCTGGAGGATGAGGAGGACGGAATCATGCAGGGGAGTCTTCAGAAGGAATGGTCTTTTGACTGCTCCTGCTGTACACATCCAAGAAAGCCTGATATTTACATTCAAGAACTAGCACTACTTCGAAGAGAAAACAGTAAGTAATTACAATACGAGGACAACTGCACTAAAATATCCAAGACACAGATTAAGCCTCACTGAAAAAGGACCTGAATATAGAAATATTCGTTATTACAATAAGATAGCTCACAAACTAAGAGGAGAATGGACTCTACAACAGTTCAAGAAATTCATCTTCAAACTCCTACTTGAAATCGAACCCTACAGTGTGGAAGACTTTATGGAACACAGACTATAAAGCAGAAAATGACCCTTTTTCACTTCAAGTGTTCAATGTCATGTGTACACTTTACCTGAAATAAAGCACATTATTTATTTATTTATTTATTTATTTATTTATTTAAATTTTTTAGTGATGTATCATAAAGAAAATTACAAATTATATCGAAACAAGTAAGATTTCATGAAGAATTATCCAAAACAGATTTGCATTTTTCGATAGATCATACAGGATGTAAGGGAAAAAATAAACAAAATTGAAGTCTTTTTGAAGGCCTCGAGTCACAATATTTTGAAATTGCAACCATATTTTTGTCAAGACATGATGATCTACAAAATGAAGGTAATAATATAGATACATACTCGGATACATATGATTGATTGGTAATTCCCAAAAGCTATGATGAACAGCGGACACTATGATGGATGCATGATGAAAGGAGAAAGACAAAAGTTAATTTGAGTATTTTCGCATGAAGTCTTATTATTCAAAATAAATGATGATTCTTATAATTAACAAATCAGGTGCAATTAAAATTCTTGTTTTGGTCTTCGAAAATAACACATATTGATTAAACTTCTACTATCCAAAATGAATAGGTACATAGATAAAATGTATCTATACCGGGTGTCCCAGACCTTTTAGGCCAACAGATATCTCAGTTACCTGCGGAAAAAAAAAATTGAAAAAAATACTTGTCGTAGGAGACCATACGCTCTTTCATGCAGCATAGCAAAATCCACCCCCTGACAAACAACCCCTGAGAAACAACCCCTAACTTTTGTTTTTCAAATGGCACCCCCATGTTTGTTTGGCTTCAACTGACAGCTCTTTTTAATTCTCAATCAATGATATATCATAATATGTAGTTGTAAAGATAGTCACTCGATAAAATTGAATTCGTTAGTGGGTACTGTTAATTGGACTGATCGAATTAGTCCACATTGTAGACACAAGAAAAAGTGGATGTTGAAAAAGAAGAGTCAATAAAATGTTAGAACTTTTTGTGCTTTGTTTTATTCCTACGGTATCGGTATCTTTAGTATAATGTTGCAGTAACAGTACATCTGAGCGTATAAATTCGTATTTCATTTGTATTTTTATTTTCCATAATTCTGCATGCCATTCTAGCTACCATGATACATCATTGAATGAGAAATGAAAAAAACTGTAAGTTGAAGCACAACAAACATGGGGGTGCCATTTGAAAAACAAAAGTTAGGGGTGGTTTCTCGGGGGTTGTTTGTCAGGGGGTGGATTTTGCTATGCTGCATGAAAGAGCGTATGGTCTCCTACGACAAGTATTTTTTTCAATTTTTTTTTTCCGCAGGTAACTGAGATATTTGCTGGCCTAAAAGCTCTGGGACACCCGGTATACAGGATATCTGTAAACAAATGCGAAGGACTAAGGGAGATGATTCCTTAATGAGAATAAGCGGGGCTAGTTCCTATAAATTTTTTCCCAAATAGACTGCTCTTCCAAGATGCAGCCTTGGAAGGCGATGACGAGTCTACAGTTTTTAATTTTTTTTTACAGGTTCTGAAAAACACTGAGTCATAAAACTATACATATTATGAAGCACTGAGTAGATTGGTACCAGTTTCAACTTCGGCAAGCTCGCAGTTTAGGCGGTAACTTGCTATAGATTTTTTTTAATGTGTCTCTCCCTTAAATTCAAAAATTTCTGTTGTTCAAAAATGTTGAAATTTGAGTTATTATGCTATTGTCATAGAAGTATACGAAACTATCAGGTCGGGGGATCCAAGATTTCGGGCCGATTCACATGAAAAAAAAAACATAATAAAATGAATTTCGTGAATACCGAGGCTGAAAATCACTATTCTCCGCTATAAAAATTTAATATTATTCCAATAAAATACCGAGTTAATTAATGCTACGTTGCTATTACTATAAGGCCCGGTTGTTCAGTTCAGGATAAGGCCGAGATTTAAGATGATCCTAGACTAACCTGACAGAACTGAACTGAAATGTCAAAATCAATTTAGGATAAACTTTAATCCCGAACTGAACAACTGGGCCTACTCATGTAGAGTTTCGGATTTTGCGAGAATCTACTGCTTTTTCTTCAAAACAACAACTGCGCTGAAGGAAATGTGATTGAGTGTTATTTATATCATTTACATCATTATTTGCCGAACTTCAAAGTTCTGAATGAATTAAAATCTAAACTTGAAAATACACGAGATAATTTTCGCAAGAATTTCAATGAAATCTGAAAATTTTCATCATTCTGGAGCATTCTGAACATCAATAATTCTCGAATCATCCATGGAATAAATTCAATTTTATCCAATATAACACGCAAAACGAAATGTTATTCGAACTCGGCATCTTGAGCAATTCGTTCCTAAAAAGCCCGAATCAGGTAGAAAATTTTGAACCCTTCATATCAGCGTTAACACGTGTTTTGCAGTAAACAGATGCCGATTTCGTTTTCAACGGGCCATGTAACTAGGGTCGGTGTTGGGTGAAAGGATGAACGGTTCTTACAACAAGAAGAATTTGAATTTTCATATGACGGTGAGGGCATTTGTTTTAAAATTTTCAGAGTTCAAGAAGTATACAGGGTGTTTCACGAGTAAACAGACAAATGAAAACCGTGAATAGAGGGCATTGAGCTGAGTTCAGAATCATACCATATACAGGGTGTTCCAAAACTAGTGAATCAAACGTCACACCACGATAGAGTAAACCAAATATTATCGAATGACACCAACATTAGTTCGACGAAAATGTACCGTTTCCAAAATAATCAGAATTTTATTAAAATACATAAAGTTGCCGATTTTCGAACTATTTTTCCTTATAACAGGGCCAGTTTGTGGAAAAAGGATATCGATTTTAAATTATATTGAAGTAATATTATTGTTTCATCTCCCCTAATTGAAAATTATTTCAAGTAGTCAATCGATAACCATAACCTAAGTAAATGTAAATTAAAACAATTGTTTTTTCTACATGATTTTTAATACTCAGAATAAACAGGGGTGATAATATGGGAGAAAAACGCTATCCTTAATAACAAATTGGCCTTGTCCTTGTGACTGAAAAAATAGTTCGAAAATCGGCAACTTTAGGTTAGGTTTTTTTAGAAACGGTACATTTTCGCTCAACTAATGTTGGTGTCATTCGATAGTATTTGATCTACTCTCTATCGTGGTGTGACTTTTGATTCAATAGTTTTGGGGCACCCTATATATAGGTTTCTTCGGGGTTTTTTGAAATTTCTCGAATTTCCGTTTGGCTATAACTCCTGAAATTCTGATCAAGTCGACTGAAAATTTATATTTAGCCTTGAGTTGTTAATTTCATCGAAACAGAGCATTAAAATTCGACAAAAATCTGGACCGGGCTCAGTGAGGCTTTACTTAACTTCAAACTCATAAAAACACCATGTATGTAGTTTTTTAATCATAATTTCAACTTTTTTGTTATCTGCATTATTATTGTCTCAAAATGAATTGATTTTTGGGTTGCCCCACCTGTTGATCATGTTCTAGAAATAATTGTTTTGGTCAGACGCCTCTAAGGAATAGAGCACTTCATGAAAATGTATTTAGAAATCCTTAATTGATTTTTTTCAAAGAATATTCTTTTGAATGTGTTCAACAATTATACCATATTCGGTCTTCAAAATACTCTTTCACGAGGATAAAATGTTTCAAAATTGATAATATCCAAATATGGATGGAAAAACTACGCTATCTTGAAACTAAAATTTAAAACTTGATATTCAGAATGAATCTATTTTTCTATGGACAACTAGTTGTGTGAATAAAAACAAAGAAAGAAATCGCGGGGTGTCAGATCTGGAGATCTAGCAGTCCAATATTGGGGTCCTACCCTTCTAATAAAATGACCTGAAATACTGATAAATACTTTTGCTGGTGCATAAATATCATCAATGTTCCAATAACAAATTGTAATAAGACCAGAACAATCCATAGATTTCCATAGATCCAATAATGACTATAACGGAATCAGTGAGTGCCAATCATTACCTTCACTAAAAGACCAAATGAGGTGAAAATCAGTTCGGAAAATTACTTCAGTTCCACGTTGTCCATAAAAAGCGATTCATTCGGAAGATATCGAATTATAATTATTATTTTCATGATCATGATAGCATAGTTTTTTATTTCTATTTTTGTTCATTATCAATAATAAAGCTTATTATCACTGTTAATGACTTATCTGAATAACCAGATATGCTATAAATATCAAAAACAAATGCAAGACATATATTGAGAACGAAAAAATTCAGTTGAACATTTCCAATTCCATTTTTAGATTTCCTCAGTTGATTGGCGATCATATTCATCCCATTAATTAATGTGAAGTGAAAGTTAATATGCAGCGCTGTTTTTTCCAGACATTTCACGATCAAACAATTATTCATTAGAAATAATCTGAAAAGGCATGCCAAAGTTTCATTGATTTTGAGAAAATCAATGAAGATATCGAAAAATTCAAAATTATGACGAGAAAAACTACAAACAGAGTGTTTTGCATGAGTTTAAATTTGAATATATCCTCAATGAGTCCGGTCCTGTGTTCGTCAACTTTTAATGTTCTGTTTTATTGAAACTTAGAAGTTTAAGCGGATAATGAATTCTTAGCCGAATCCAACTAAAATATTTGGAGTTATAGCCGAACAAAAATTGGGGAAATTTGAATAAACTCCTCTCTATATCGGAAACGGAATGCCTAAGACACACATATGAGGTGTTTTTGAACTAAGCTCAATGCCCTCTATTCACGGTTTTCGTTTGTCCATTTACTTGTGAAACACCCTGTGTACTGAAAAATTTCAAAAGACTCCTCGAGCAATTAAGAAATGCCATTAAACCAAGGAGTTTCTTTTGAACCGCTATGATGAAAAATGTCAATATCCAGTTATTATTATTATTTGGGGTGATTCATCGAAAATCCCCAATATCTCGAAAACCAAGGCACTTTTGCCAAACGTAAAATATATTTATTTGAACCGCCATAGAGTACTCTACCCGCAGGCTCCATATTATCCATTCATTACGCCACACCCTGTATAATTATTATTATTATATCAATAAATTGAAAATAAACAGACATGAATACTTGGCAGTTGTTTTGTTTGAAGGTGAAGCTCCTGTTGCTTCAAACTTCTTTTAATTATTTTGACTACCATTCACGCAAGATGATTTTTGTTGAGGAATTCAACATTCTCGTAATTATCCGTTCATTTCTTCGAGAGATACCCATTCCCTACCACCTATGAGTATTCAAATCAATGCTAACACTGCATCAAATGCATTTCATCTTCGTGTTGATTTTTTTGAATTCTACAACTGATGTAACATCTTCAGCCTTCAGCCAAAGAAAATAAACAACAGTAACTCTCCTCAAGCTACTGATTACTTCTATTTTCCATGTAAATAAATAGATTTGGTATGTCTTCAATCAGTTTGTATAAATGTCAATTATGTTCGTTACATATTTTCGACGCAATATTTTCCGAAGTGATTTGATATTGTGATGAAATACGTGATTACTGAGAGTCTCACGTAGAACGGACTACGTAGCACTGATTTAAAACTCAAAAATGTTTTGACAAGCGTCTTAACCCAACATTTTCGTACCATACAGAGTGAAAGGTATTCAATTTCCATGGCCAATCCTGTGCTAAAATGAAAGTGAATGAAGTATAGAAGCTGAAAGTAAAACGTATATCTTTGTTGATTCATTCGGGAAAAACATTTCAATGGAGTTCCTCATGTCGTGAATATAATGCCCAAAATTTAGATAACTATTTCATACCAGAACAAATTCGGTAAAATTTTCTTTGGAATTAATCTTATATGTAACGAAAAATTTCATTGTCATGTATCATTCATTTTAGGACCTATACGGTATTAAACTCCCCTATCGGACGAAGTATCGTAGACATAGCATAATTATTCAAAACTGTTGATATTCATGAAGAAAAGATAATAATTTCTGTCCAAATTCATTTACTCCGAATCCTTATCAATCAATTATTAGCGTATGAAGTTTATCAATATTAGTATCGTTCTCGAACTATTTACAGGTTTCAATATGTGTGAATGAATCGGAAAAGCAGCTGTATTCTATATATGAGTAGAATTCAATCTGCCTTACTATCTGTCCTCCTAAAATCTGGCAACGTTGCGGGAGGTGAGAGCGCACTACTAATATGAAATATATGCGGAGGTAGTAAGGTCTGGTTGGTTTGAAGAATAATTTTTCGATAAAAATCTTTTCCCCTCTTTAGGTACCCCTGTTATTTACCTTCCCCTCTTCATATATAAGCAAAAATTATTCCAATTAAAAAACTCCTTCACCCGGAGGTCAGGTCGCCCAATGAACTTAACGGAGGTAACAACGAACTACAGGTTCATATATGTATATTTTTTTTTTTTTTTTTTTTTTTTTTTTTTTTTTTTTTTTTTTTTTTTTTTTTTTTTCACCTTTCAGGGTTAGGCTGTTTGATGGTGCCGGATCAACTCTGATCAAGACACTTCTCTCAGCAACTTGTTAAGAACCTTCTCACTATTCTGGTGGTCCACAAGATGACCTCCTTTTGTGCCTCTCCGATTAGCTTTTCATCTAGTTCCAGCTTAATGGTGTTTTCGAAAAGATGTGCCTCCACTAATCCGTTTGTGGTTATGACGAGGGGTAGGATTGATGTAGAGGTAAGTCTGTATATTTCTTTTAGTTCGAAAGCCAGATCGTGGTATTTTATCTTTTTTTCATTATAGGCTCGCTCAGCATTGTCATCTGCTGGAATCGTGATGTCTATTATAATTAATTCTTTCTTTTTCTTTTTCAGTATCACAATATCCGGCCGGTTGTGCGCAATGGGTCTGTCAGTGACGAGTGGATGGTCCCAATACAGTTTCATCTCCTCATTTTCCAGTATTTCTTTAGGTAAGTATTCAAAGATTTTCTTTTGATGTTTTATTAACCCATTTTTTAGGGCGATGGCTTGGTGGTATGCCTTTGCCATGGCATTGTGGCGGTCCGTGTATTCCGTTGGAGCGAGGATGGGGCAGGATGACGTGACGTGTTGGATTGTTTCAGTCGCCTGGGAGCATTTGCGGCATTTGTCATTAGGTAAGTTCTTATTCATTATCTGTTTTTGATATGCTTTTGTAGGTATCACCTGATCCTGAATTGCCGCCAGTCTGCCCTCCGCTTCTGGAAACAGGTATCCTGCCTTGAGGTAATTGACAGATCTTACTTTGTCTATTTTGTTCCATTTCAGGGCGGTGGGGTATCTTCCATGGAGAGCTTTGCCGTGCCATATTTCGGATAGTTCTTCGATGCTTTTAGGTTCAATGGGATGGTTGCTTGATGCCAGATTTAATGCTGTGATGTTGTTGTCTTCATCAGATATGGCTTTGAAAAAAGGTGAGTTTTTTGATCTGAAGTATTCTCTCATCTCGCGTACTACTCGGTGGTGTGTGGATTCAATGTTTTGCAGTCCCCTTCCTCCATCTTGTCTGGGCACGTATAATCTGTTTACAGAAGCGTGGGGGTGGTGCATGCCATATTTTGTCAGTGATACTCTTATTTGTGTGTCGATGGCCCTGAGGTCTGTGACGGACCATTTTATTATTCCGAACGAGTAAGATAAGCAAGGAATAGCCCATGTGCTGATAGCTGTAAATGTTGATTTAGCATTTAATTTGCTTTTCAGTATCATTTTCAGCCTTTCCATGAACTTGTTTCTGAAAGTTGTTTTGGCTTCAGTATTCCTTATTTCTAGCCCTTGTTGGATGCCTAGGTATTTATAGGATTCATCTGGCCCTAGTCTTTGAATTCTTAGTTCGTCTTCTACAAGCATCGCTTCTCCAGTTATGAGTTTTCCCCTTTTAATATGCAGCACTGCGCATTTATCAAGTCCCATTTGCATCTTGATTGTTTCTGTGAAAGATTTTACTATCCTTAGTTGCCTTAATAGCTGATCTTCGTTCGCTGCGTAGAGTTTGAGATCGTCAATATACAATTGGTGGTTTATTTTGATGTTGTTTCTTTTTTCTATTAAGTACCCGTATCTCGTTTTGTTGAGTAATTTACTAAGGAAATTTATTGCTAAACAGAACCATAATGTGCTTAACTTATCACCCTGAAACAGTCCCCTCTTGATCTTAATTTCGGCTGTTGTGTAAGTTCCATTGTTGGTGTTGACCCGTAGATTTGTTCTTCATGTTGCCATGAGATGATTTAGTAGATTGATTAAGCACTCCGACACTCCATATAGCCTTAAGGTTTTTAGCAGCCATGTGTGTGGTATCGAGTCGAAGGCCTTTTTGTAGTCAATCCACCCCATGGAGAGATTTCTCAATTTCTTTTTAGCCTGCTTCGTGACGAGTGCATCAACAATAAGCAGTTCCTTGCACCCTCTTGCGTCTCTTCGGCATCCGTTCTGTTCACGGGCTAGTATTTTATTTTTTGCCACATGTTTCCAGATATGGTGTGTTAGTGTTCCGGTAAGTATTTTGTAGATTGCCGGTAGACATGTTATTGGCCTATAGTTCGTAGGGTCTCCGTTTTTTGTTCCCTTAGGGATCATGTGAGTTATTCCAAGTGTGCAGAATTCAGGTATTTGTGACGGGTCCGTTAGCGCCTTCTGGAATAATTTCGATAGTTGTTCATGTGTGGAGTCAAAGTTTTTCCACCAATAATTATGGATTCCATCTGGTCCCGGTGCAGTCCAGTTGTTTGACTTTTTCAATACGGCTTTTATGTCGTCTTCCGTTATGGTGATTTCTTCCATGGCATATTTCTCCGCTTCCGTCTCCGCTTCCCTGATCCAAGAAGCTTCATCATCATGTTCCACTGCGAGACCCCATATTTCCTTCCATGTCGCATGCATGTCTTGCGGTGTCGGAAATTCGTGTCGGAAAGGTGATTAAGAAAAAAAAAAAAAAAACAAAAAAGAAAATATATATATATATATATATATATATATATATATATATATATATATATATATATATATATATATATATATATATATATATATATATATATATATATATATATATATATATATATATATATATATATATATATATATATATATATATATATATATATATATATTTTCTTTTTTGTTTTTTTTTTTTTTTTTTCTTAATCACCTTTGCAGGGTGAGGCTTAGAGCTTGCCGGTTCCTCACAGAACAAGGCAACACTCAATTGCTAGTGAGGAAACTTCTCACAATTCTCGTGGTCCACAAGATCACTTCCTTTTGCGCCTTCTCTATTAGATCTTCGTGCAGTCCAAGTTTGGCTGTGTTCCCAGCCAGGTGCATCTCAACCAGCCCATTCGTGGTAATGACCAGAGGAAGTATGGTTATGTGGGTAAGTCTGTAGAGTTCTTTTAATTCAAATGCCAGATCGTGATATTTAAATATCTTTTCAGCGTACGCTTTTTCAACGTTGTCGTCGGCCGGTACGGTGATGTCAATTATAGTGACTCGGTTTTCCATCTTTTCAAGGACGACAATATCCGGCCGGTTGTGCGCTATTGGCCTGTCCGTTATCAGTGGATGGTCCCAATACACCCTCACAGCATCATTCTCCTGGACTTGTTTAGGTAAGTATTCGTGTATTTTTCTTTCTGTTTTTAATAATCCATATTTCAGGGCGATGGCTTGATGGAATACTTTTGCCATGGCATTGTGTCGATCAGTGTATTCCCTGGGAGCGAGCACTGGGCAAGATGATGTGACATGCTGAATTGTTTCTGGTGCCTGAGAGCATTTACGGCATCTATCGCTGGGAATATTTCTTCCCGTTATGTTTTTCTGGTACGCTCTCGTAGGGACCATCTGATCCTGGATCGCTGCCAGTCTACCCTCCGTTTCTGGAAAGAGGTATCCAGCTTTGAGGTATGAGAGGGATCTTTCTGCATCTATATTTCTGTTTTTTAGGACCGTTGGATATCTTCCGTGGAGTGCCTTGCCATGCCATTCTTCGCATAGTTCCTCGATGGTTGAAGGTTCAGCCAGATGATGCTCAGAAGCCAGGTTCAGCGCCGTAATACCTTGATCTTCCCTGGAGAGAGCTTTATAGAAAGGTAAGTGTTTTGATTTAAAATATTCTCTCATATCCTTGACTGTATTGTGGTGTATGGTTTCGATGTTTTGCATACCTCTGCCCCCTTTATTCCTCGGTATGTATAGTCTATTTACTGAGGCATGAGGATGGTGCATTCCATGCCTGGTGAGGAGCCCTCGTACTTGAATGTCCAGTGCTTTGAGGTCTGTTTTTGTCCACTTCACAATTCCGAAAGAATATGACAGGGATGGTATTGCCCAGGTGCTAATTGCCGTGTTCATAGCTTTGGCATTCAATTTGGCTTGTAGTACTTTTTTCAACCTGTTGAAAAATTTATGTTTGAATGCTTCCCTGGCTTCCGTTGTATTAATTTCCATTCCCTGTTGGATACCTAGATATTTATATGTATCCTCTGGTTGTAGGATTTTAATGGACAAGTCATTTTGTATTCTCATCATGTCTCCCCCTGTAATTTTTCCTCTTTTCACATGTATAACAGCACATTTTTCTAGTCCTAATTCCATTTTTATGGTTTTTGTGAATGATGTTACAATTTTTAGTTGCCTTAGGAGCTGATCTTCATTCGCAGCAAAAAGGTTCAGGTCGTCGATGTAAAGGAGATGGTTTATTTTCGTGTTGTTCCGTTTCTCAATAACATAACCATAGGTGGATTTATTTAGGAGCTTACTCAAGAAGTTTATCGCTAGGCAAAACCACAGGGTACTCAATTTATCCCCTTGAAAAATCCCCCTTCGAATGTTGATTTCACCCGTTGCATAGTTGCCACTGTGGGTTTTTACATGTAGTCTTGTTCTCCATGTATCCATCAGATGTCTGAGTAGGTTGCCTATGGCCTTCGATACACCGTAGAGCTTCAATGTTTTCAGTAGCCACGAGTGTGGTATCGAATCAAAGGCTTTTTTATAGTCAACCCATGCCATGGACAAATTCCGTTGTTTCTTCTTGGCCTGTTTCGTTATTAGGGTGTCTATAATTAATAATTCCTTACATCCCCTTGCATCTTTTCTGCATCCATTTTGTTCCTGTGCCATTATCTTGTATTTTTCTACATGTTTCCATATTTTCTTCGTGATGATTCCTGTCAATATCTTATATACCGTGGGAAGACATGTGATGGGCCGGTAGTCTTTGGGGTCTTCGCTGTTTGTCCCCTTGGGTATCATGTGCGTTACACCAAGTGTACAGAAGTCAGGTATGAGTGAAGGCTTACTTAGGGCTTTTTGGAATACTTTTGCTAGAGATGTATGTGTTGAGGTGAAGTATTTCCACCAATAATTATGTATACTGTCCGGGCCCGGCGCAGACCAGTTGTTTGTTTTCTTTAAAACCGTTTTTATGTCTTGTTCAGTGATGTTTTCCTCTTCCATGATGTATCCACTTGATTCTTCCTCTGCTTCCCTTATCCAAAACGCGCCATCATCATGCTCCTCACTTTTGCTCCATATTTCTTCCCATGTCGACTTTATGCTTTCCTTTGTTGGGTGTTTTTTCTCAGATGTTGTTGTCGTTGTTGTTTCTAGTGTGCGGTAAAATTGTTTCGGGTTTTTATAGAAAAGATGGTTGTTTCTGTATCGTTTGACCCTTTCATTATATCTCCTCAGTCGGTTTCCTAATGCTTTTGCTTTTTGTTTCAGAATATCGCATTCTACTGTGAGGCGATCCTTAAGTTGTTCTCCGCTGATGTTCGATACAGATGTAATTCGGAGTGCTCTCTTAACTACCTTTCTAGATGGTGAAGCGGTGTTCAGGTAAGTATGAAGTGTGCCAATTCTTTTCCTAATATTGTTTATTTTCTTTTCCAGGCGGGCTTTCCATGGAGGGTCTTTTTGTCTTTCCATCTCTGGTTTCTTTGTTTTTTGTCCCATGTTGTTTTCTTCACACACTGTGACGGCTCCGGCGTAGACGAAATCCACAATATCTTCAAGAGTTGAGTTGTTATTTATATGCATTTTTATGACTTCGTTTGTTCTTTCCACGCTTTCAAAGATTTTTCGAGATCCTCTTAGTCTCGGGATACTAGGTCTATCTTGGGGGGAGATTTTGCTGTATAATTGCAAATTTCTGTTGAAGATTTTGTTGGTGTTGTTTATCTGAGGGTTTTGTCGATGTTGGTTTTCTCGATTGACTTCCTCAGTTTCTGTGAGGTCTTGGGTTGGTGTTGGTGTGTGGGGTCTGTAGCTTCTTTTGATGTTTTCCAGCTCAACACTTGAGATTTTCGCATTCTGAAGGATCCATCGGACTCTGTTTGAGAGGAGATTTGGGTATGATATCCTGTTCGGGTTGATCTCATTCCACGTTGTAGTGAGTATCTCTCGGTAGGTTCTGTTGGTAGTTTGTTGAAGATCCTCTGCTATATAATGAACTCTCATTAGGAGAATATTTTCCTCCTCTGTCCAGCGAGTTCTCCCATCTCTTCTTGTAAGTTCAGCGGAACGGTCTCTTATCCCGTCCAAGCTGATACTTCTTCTTGGTCTTGTTGTTGGAATCGAAATCGGGCTTACGGTGCCATCTTGGGGGGCTGCGCCGCTTGCCCCGCAGCTTTCCCCATCGGGCTCTACCTCCGGACGGCTCCGAAGAGGGCCAGCCCGCTGCCCTCTACCGCCCTGATTCATACTTCTAGTTATAGGAGCAATATGATCTACGGATCTCAGGCTGCTAACCTGGAGATCCGGGGTGACTCGGGTACGCGGGGCCGTCATTCCCCGAAAGCTTACGCCTCCCTGCGTATATATATATATATATATATATATATATATATATATATATATATATATATATATATATATATATATATATATATATATATATATATATATATATATATATATATATATATATATATATATATATATATATATATATATATATATATATATATATATATATATATATATATATATATATATATATATATATGTGAATCGGTCTTTTCGGGGACATTTCAGAGCATGAATTGGTCCATTCGGGGACATTTGGCCCATTTGAGGACGGTCCTCAAATTGCCGATGCAAGGATTGGCTCTTTTGGGGACGGTCCTCAAATGGGACGTCTTTTCGAGGACTTTCGAAAAAATGGAAAGATATAATTTGTTTTTCTATAATATGGACCTATGTTTTTCTGAATGATTCTTGACGAGTGTGAACTTAGCATACCTTTTCGAGGTTTCCAGTGGCTCACTGAAATTTGTTCATTATTAATGAGAACCAGCCTAGGTTCTCATTAATAATGAACAAAGAGTTCTCAGATTCGCTTGGATTTCTATTAAACAATGAAAACGAGGGTTAATTATAGGAATGATTTGGAAAAGTAATCACAATAACAAACTTTCTATGCAGAACATTTATATCAAATTGATTGATTGAAGAGAATTTCATTAATTTTCCCTAGAATGCGGGATAAGTTTCCAACCTTTAATTTTCAAAATTCAATATCTCTAGAACACTACAATGAGATTGGGCTAGTAAAAAAATTATATTGATGTGAACGTTCGCTGAATGTAATGAGATCCAGGGGATGAATTTCCATCGCCCAATTTCAAATTGATATCTTCGAATTAATCAACTTCGCATAATGAGACTGGGCATGTAGAATTGTTATATGGTTGTGAACATTCGCTGAAAATTTCTTTAACTTGAGGATCCAAGCGGTGCAGTTCCAACCCCTAATTTTCAAAATTCAATATGTCGGGAACGTTAGAAAAAAACTTCAGATTCGTTTGCCGGAAATGATTTCAACTTCCGTTCATTGAATGCAGTGCCCAGTTTTTTCATTCATAATCAGATTACTCCTTGAATTCTACGCAAAGTTTCAAGGGCGCAAATCAGCGCAAACTAACCTATCAAAATTCAACACAATTTTTTTTCGAAAATCAAATTTTCAATTCCTCGAATCATTCATATCAGTTAGTTTGTAGAAAAGTACGTTAGAACGTTTTTCATTTTGGGCTTACTGCTGTTTTTAATTATAGTCCTATATATTTTAGACACATTGCAGTTTGAAAAAAATAAAGCAGAAAAATCAAAGACATTAGTAGTTCTATATGAATTAAGAAGCAACACTCTCATAATCATTTCATAAAATTATGTTACACAAATCTATTCAAACTTGGGTATGCATTCACAGTAAGCCTAAAAATGCGGTAATATTTTGTTCTGGCAACACTGAACAAAGCGCACCAGCAAAGGGATGAGTAATTGATGCAAGAAGGAACCGAGATCTGAATTCCAGTAGCAGGTAGAAAAAGCGAACGCTCGCTTCTTTGAAGTTGACCCGATACTTATTGGAACAATATTATTATGTTTCCTATTCGACGTCATGAACAAGACATTGGATTTATTCTTATCAGGTTGAAAGTGAATTCTGAATTTATATAGGCATGAATGAAATGGAACTTGTCTAGATTTCAATCTTCTATCATGAAGTTATAAGAAATGGGTGTTTTTTGGGTGAATCATACCTATAACAGTCGATAAGACTAAGAAATTATTTTTGCACTAATGAACATTTTTTTATCAATCATATAAATTATCGTCATCCAAACTGCTAGTATCAAAATTCATTAAAAAACGACTCGAAGTCATGAAATGAACCTACTTTAAGTTAATTGAAATTTCAACAATTTTGTATGTTTCAAGAGGAAAACCTTAGATAAACAATTGGAATTTTATAGTTAACCTTTGCTATAGATAGTCATGTTCAGATACATAAATCTTGTGCTTCAAGCAAAACGAAAAATGTTGAATTCATTGAAGATATTTTTTAGCATTTCAAAATACCCGTTTGAAGTTTCAAATGAACAGGAAATTGTCCATAGGAAACATTAATTCACAAACTGGATCTTATTCAAGAAATAAAACTAATGCCAGAATATTAGTTCCAGCCCAAATCTAGTCGTAATGGATATAATTGAAAATAAACAATTCCAATGTTGAATTGAAAAAATTTAGTTTCATTTTATGTAAATTGAATTTTTACTACCTCCTTAAAGTATCAGGCATATACCTTAGGTTTAATTGGCAGTTTCTATGAAGAATATAATTTTTCTATATTATTTTGTATTTTCTAGAATAAATGAATTGAAAAAAAATTGTCCAATTTGGTTATCAAAAGCGGTAGTTTTGGATATCAGAAAAATTTCAAATGGAACGAATTTAACTCTTGTTCTGATATTTTGGCATATTTTTCAATTGAACACCTAAAAAATGTTTTGAAAATTTCAACCTCTTATACATGGTGTCCCAAGTTCGAGTGTCTATTAAACGTTTCTGGAGAACTGAACATATATTTTGAAATCTGAAAATTGGCATTATGATATTGTTCGAAATTCTTTACTAAGCTTAAATATTTTAAGAGACCTTTTCAGGTTATACAGGGAGCGAAAATAAATTTGTTGAAATTTTTTTTTCGATATCTTCGTTTCTCATATGATTGAGTATTCAATTTTGAATAAAATTCCCTTAAAATCATTGTATCTTTTCGAATACTTTTCAAAATATCGAGAAAAAACTGAAAATAAAAGCCACATATTCGTAGTCAGTATTAGGTTCATTTTTCTTATTCTCAACAACCATAGCGTGAACCTTCCTCTTAACATCAAAGTTGTTTTTCTTCTCTGGGTGGTTTTTTGTTAATTAGTCCAGTAAAGGAAGGGATGAAATCACTTTTTTGCGGAAAGAGCTGCATTTTTGATATGTTGTTTGTTATGAAGAGAGAAACATATGGTCAAAAACGCAGGTGTCAAAATTTTCAGGATTATTGAAAAATTCGTGAAAATATAGAAAAAAATACGGTTTACCTGAAATTTTCGCGAATGAGAAGGTTTATGAAAAAAAGTTTCAAACAAAAGTTGTACAGCGGAAAATTTTAGCCGAAATTACTTACTTTCCTGTTTTCGCGATTTTGTATACTGATTATTAAGGTATTTCTCTAACACGGTGATAACAGTGAATTCGCAATTTGGCGCCTACTGCAAACTGCAAAGCGAGCGGCCGTAAACGTCTGAACCTCTTGAACAGGGTAGGATTCAAGATGAATTATCTGGAGAGTGTTATTTGAAATTCCCGGTCTATTTTAAAGAATGAATAACAGCTCGTTTGGGCTATCAATAACACTAAGTTTGAAATCGGTATTTCAGTGACGAATTGAAATGAATAATTGCCCCAACAAAATTTCATTTTCATATTCTCAAGTAAATCGTTGACGAGATTCTGAATACTTACAATAATAGATTATTGTATAAATATTTTTGTGTCCCATCTGAAATTAGCATTAGTATCTTTTCATAATAACAATATAATGAAGGTCCTTATGATCCTATTCATCTTTGTGAACACCTCAGGAGATGATATTCAAATTCTTACACTTTCACTGTATTTAGTTCAACAGGTATTAATTTAATGGATAGAAATATCTACCGAAGTGTGGTAGCTACATTGCGATTTTTTCTTTATTATGCACTCAATCAAAATGGAAGCTATTTATTTGAAGAATTATTAGTAAAAATAAAAAACTGTTTTTCCTGATATTATTCGATGCAAAAACTTTAATTTTTATTCAATATTGTCATTGCTCTTCAAATAATAACTACATACATCTATTCAATTCAACTTTTGTCCCATTACTCGGAATAAATTCCTTTCCTTCGTAGAATTACCTTTTATTTCACTATCAGAAACATACCTACGTCTAAATTATTATTCTCGTATGCATCTTAAGAAAATTCAGCCAGGAATTCGAATTCGTTCAAAATTGCGGCTGAAAAGAATATTAGTTTCTGAATTAATTGAATTTGCATTTCAAGTTGGTCAAATTAAGAAATTTTTTTTTTTAAATTACTTTTTTTACTTATTGTTACCGTTTTGTAGGACTCTGCAGAAGGCATAGTTATTTGCCGAAAGCTAGGTCATATGACCATAAAAAAGTTTCAACATCAGTCGTATAAATTTGACCAAATAACCCGATAATCTCTACGTTAATTATCATCAGTTGGTCGATATTTTTTCCTGAAATTCCTCTTCAAAATTTATCCAAATCAAGAATTTCTGACATTTTTCATTTTACTTTTAGCCTCCCTTGAAGAATCTATATCGCCTTCTACATAGGCGGATTTAGGGAGGGGGGATGAGATGGCACGTGCCCCCCAGATTATATATTTGTGTACTCTGGAGATTTCATCACAGTATATCTTCTTGGACATCTTTAGCAAAAAGCTTAAAAGAAAACTGTCTTTATCAAACATTCAATATTTCTATTGTATTGACACTTTGATGAACCTTTATTATACGTACTTGTTATTCTTGACTTTTTGCCCATCCGCCCCTTGTGAACACCTAGGGTTCCATGTAATAAATGCAATACAAAACGAGACGAGAGTCCAACTCTGGCGAATATCTGCCAGATGTTTGGTTCAGCGTTTAGATTCAGGTAGTCATTTCATTGAGCGTCGAATTTCAAATTTGTTGCCATTGCGCTACTCTACTAGGGATGCAAAAAACAACAAAATCATGTTTCACGAAGTTCAACCATCTTCTCTTAAAAAATAGCGTATTTACAGGTGTAGGTACCTGCGTATTAAATTCGGTAGAAATTCCAATGTAGAAAGGGCGCACATTGATAACAGATGGTTTTTTTATGGTACGGACGTGCTCCGTAGTGTAGTAGCACTTAGAATTGCAACATTCATTATTAGGTGGGATTGAAATATTTTTGGATATCATAGGTTAAAATAAGGTTAGTTGTTGGATTGTTGACTTATTTGAGATAACTTGCAAATTTAAAAGGAAAATAAAAATTAGGATGACATGCTTACTTAATTCAGTATCGATACTTTGAATTTCAGTATTCAATTGATATCGAAACCGCAGCGTCAAATATCGAATAAGTATATGGTATCGATATGGAATACGCTGTTAAGGTAAGCGTATTTTTCCGTCCCGATGCGACCCGGCCTGATCGGCCTAATGGACGCTTACCTTTAATCATCAGGCCCGGATCTACGATTTCTTCTGACCGGGCAAAAATGATGACGCCCCTCCACTCAGATTGGATATAAGAATTGAAAGCTTTAAAAATGTACAGTCTGATAAAATTTGACCATAATCATAATCTTGACAGCTTATTTTTAGGCAACCCAATCGCTGTATATTCTTCTACATCCCAAATTTGATATGTAGGTATGTATTTTTTTTTTCATCCATTGAACAGATGGGTACATAATCTTTTCCTATTCGTATCCCTGATTATTAGGAATAATTGGCGCTTCATCTATAGAGTATCCCATCATTCCCATCACGATTTAGAGAGAAATATCCATTTGGAATTTTGTGGTCCCAGAACTACACAGGTGTCCCATTTTCGAGTGCCTATTAGACGTGGCTGTAGAACTGAATATAATTGAAATCTTAAAATTGGGATTATGATATTGTTCGAAATTCTCTAATGAGCTGAAATATTTTTGGAGCCCTAGCTAGTGAAAATAAATTTGTTCAAAAATATGTTTCAATTTTTTCCATTCTGATATGATTGAATATTATATTCAATTTTGAATACATTTATGTTAAAACCATTGTATTCATTCAAATAGTTTTCAAAATAACGAGAATAAACTGATAAAAAAGTCAAATATTCCTAGTCAGTATTAGGCTCAACATCCTGAGCGTAAACCGTTCTCATAACATTCAAGTAGAAGAATGTGGAAAGGTCATGCGTTTTTAGAATTTCAGAAATATCATCACAGGGTGTTTCAAATTTTGTGTCGAAAACTAAGATTTAAAATATGTCATAACTTCCCGTTTTTCAAATTAGAACCCTATTTTTTATGATTGCGTTGGATTCTGCAAAGAAGAATAATGATAATAATTTCTGATTTTTTTTCCATTTTTTTTATATTTTGTTCTTAATTCTTTTTTTAGAGTACGATCTTTATTTTTCTTTGCAGAATTCAACGTAATCATAAAAAATAGGATTCTAATTTGAAAAACAGAAATTATAACCAATATTCGATAACAGTTTTCGACACAAAATTTGAATCGCCGTGATGATATTCCTGGAATTCAAAAGATGCATGACCTTTCCACATTCTTCTACTCCGATGTTATGAGAATGGTTAACGCTCAGGATGTTGAAAATAGTAAGAATGAACATAATAGCGACTACGAATATTTGACTTATTCTCCAGTTTTTTCTCGATATTTTGAAAAGTCTTTGGAATGGATACAATAGTTCTAATAGAACTGTCGCTATTTAGAATTGAATACCCAATCATATCAGAAAGGAAAAAATAAAAAAATTTTTTTGAACGAATTTATTTTCGTTTAGGCTTCAAAAAAATTCTAGCTCAGTAGAGAACTTTGAACAATATTTTCAAAGTTCGAATATGTCCAGTTCTCCAGAAATGTCTAATAGGCACTCGAACTTGGGACGCCCTGTATAGTTCTGGGATCAAAAAATTCCAAATGGATATTGCTCTCTGAATCGTGATGGGAAAACCTATAGATGAATCGCTACCAATAACTCATATAACTTAGGAATACGAATAGGAAAAAAATTGTATCCATCTATTCACCGGTGTGAACCTGGCATACACGTTTCTTGGAGTTAGCGGCCGATTGGCCAGTTGCGTCGGATGTGAAATTAATAATATCGTAACTCCCGGTTCGCGAACAGCAGCTATTAGAAATTTATAGAGATTCTTCGGGAAGTCATTTCGGATGGTTTACCCTGATATCAATTGTTTTTTTCACCTGAAAGGGTCAAAACAAGGTGAAATCGAATATGAACAGCTCGCAGTGTTCCATATTTAACATCGAAATTCATCGAACACGACGGCCTCTATACATAAAATTTTCAGGGAACGTTTATTAGGTATCAATGAAGTACAGTTATTAATTTTATGACCTATTCGCTATCAAAATGCATCGATGACGTTATCTTCTTCACATGAAACTCGCAAGGAACGTTGATTATGTGCTAATGAATTACTATTATTAATTTCGTGATCTTCGGAGGGGGCTGAGGGCATTATAACTCGGATATATTATAATTCGTAATTTCGATTGATTCGACTACATGGCTTGATGAATAATTTATCATAGAATAAATGTTCTGACTATTCATCGAACAGATAGTAACTGCATCTTAGCAATGCAATTCACAGTGGGTACATTTCTGACCGAATTCAATTTCACTATTATTTCTATACACAGTATTCTATAATTCAAACTTTCGATATTTGATTCCATATACCTAATCACATAAATTATACAAGTGGACAATTTTGAGTAACACAATTTTCAAAAACTCAGCCCAAGAATTTGTATTCAACTTATGTATAAATAAACACTTATGAACAAAGAAATGGACTGGTAAAGACCATCATATGAATGACCATTGGAAACGAGCCATCATCAAGGTTGAGTAGTGACAGACCGGTTTCGCTCTTACCAGTCCATTTCTTTGTACATATGTACTTGCCTAAATAGGCATGATATTTTCTTATTAATAAACACTTATATATAAAAATCTTTATTAAGAACAAAAATGATGTTATATGATAAAAAAAAACACCAATGTCTCATTGTCAGTTAATAATTACCAAAATTTGAAAGATAATGAAAAGAAATAGCATACACAAATATTCTTTAACTTCCTGGCCAAAACACTCACAATCAATTTATATTTCAAATATTTTTGTTGAATGGAATGCGTGCAAAATAATTAGCTCTTGGGGATTAGAATGTCAAAGTAAATGATCTCAATGCAGGACTGTATATCTGTGTTGATAGGTCTTTCAACTTCCTCTCAAACATTTATTCCTTTACCAGAAAGAGGAGCCTACAAAGAGAACATAATTGATTCTTATACAGAATAATGTTTATTCATGAGGAAAATTAAAATATTTTTATGTTGGATTTTGTGAATACTACACCTTAGAAGCACTTATAGATGACTGTGATGAAAGGATTTACTCTGAAATATAGCAGATTATTCAAGTTCCATAGCTTCGACTACAGAATGAACATTACTCCGAAGCGAAAAATAGTTCTCCTCATGAATATGAAGTTTGGGCTTGTTTTATCCGAACTGAATTCTTCTTCAGGCATGTCCCAAACATAGGTTTTTCTAAAATAACAAAAACATATTTCAATAATGAATCTTTAAATGCCACACCTAGCTTACCTACTTCGTTTGATTGCAGAAACTTTAGGTTCAATGTTTTCTCTGTAAATATTTTCTCTGATTGAACAATTTCTTCTGATGCTTCTTTTCAAAAGGTTGGGGAGGGTCTGGAGGTTTTACTCATGTATATTGTATGTAGGCATCATAACAACAAAATAATTGGTAACTAATTTTGCCCTAGGTTTCCTCTTCGGAAAAGTGTCCTCTGATAAAGTACTCATACTTTTAATCAGAGAAGTGCTAAAATATGAATACAGTCTCAAGAAGTATTTTGAACAACAATGAAAATTCTCACCTTGAAGTCTTAGTCTCTTTGCTCTCAAATGTATGGAGTTGGAAGGGCAATGGGCTAACGTTTACTAATCTTATCACAAATTATATCCAGTTGAAATGATTCGGGCATATATAAATGAATCTAGGATTTTTCCGATCAATTTCCAAACCTCAAAGAGAAAACCCATCATTTCGAATCTCGATTGGGAAGGCTATAACAAAAAAAATATTTATCCATTGAAACCATATAATTGAAACCAGTGGTATGAGTCGACACTGAAAACCTAAACAAACATAAAGTTAACCTATACTTACGAATGTCTTCCATTTACAGAATCCTTCGGATTTAATTCATGAAATTATCCGTATCTTACCATTATGAAAACTTTCTTCGAATAAATTTCAGAAGTTTTAGACTGTGAAACACTGCCTGTAACGCTAATTTCGAAAATAATTACAAATTCATACAGATTCCAAAGGTAAACATTCCGATAGTACGGAGTTGCCAAATTGGGCTGAATCTCTGATGTTTATCTTTTCTAGTGCAATTTCAGGAAAAATATATTTACTCATTTTTGAATGAAAAGTATTCCTTTTACCAAATCAGAAATGAAAAGGTTTGCTTTATGAGTTTCGATCTCTGTCTCAGCAATTTTCTAGCCCAATTTCTTCAGTTTTTACATTTTTTAGTTAAAAAACATGCTCGTTACGGCCGACCCTCGCATAGAGTTGGCAACAGCGCAAGTGAACAAATTTAAGGTGTGTTCCCAGTAAAATGTAAACATACCATAGACTAATAAAGGAAGATAGACCAAGCAAGTCATTCATTCACGGGTTTGTTTTGGGAAACAACATATAGAAAGAGATGGAAACATCCGCTAGAGGGAGAAGCAAAGAGAAATGGCCGCTTCCTGGGTCGCGCCATAGGCGTCCCATAAGGGACTTCTCTTTGAAAGCGAATTTACTCTGTAATATGTGATAATGAACGAATTCCTGGAAGCCGAGAAAGGTTGTGACTTAAGAATATTTTCACTTTGATTATTTAGATACCACTTCAGCAAGTACATAAGAAATTAAATTTTTTATTTCAATCGTGAAATAATTGGATAATTAAAATTGAATTTTTCTTTGAAAGGTATGGTTTTATTGAAGAATTGTTAAAAATAAAAAAATTACAGTGGCATTGACGAACTGCAAAGTTGAATATTTGGAACTATAAATAATCTATTGTTTCCAAATTAACATTTAACTACAACTGCACAATTGATTTTCTGAAAATGAAAGAACTGCTTTGAAATTGCAGCTTTCTGCATTTTTCAACGCATTAACGACTTTTCATAAGAGGGAGAAAAAACTTATAGACTAGTCATTAACATCTGTTTATTCAACACATAACAAAAACATGAACATGAACATCATTTCCATTTATGAACCCGATATTGATATACGTCAAAAAGATTGTTGTCCCCCAAAGATGTTTATTATAGTATTTATTGACAACTACGATTTTGAACAATGTTTTAAAGGAAAAAATCTATTTATCTAATATTCATAGCCTGAGGAAGAGACAAAAAGTCTCGAAACGTAACTAATTGAATAAATTGTATAAAAACAGGTTCCTGGTGACTGATATACCCTTTCAGAACATATAATATAGAAACGATATAAAAACTTAGTCTAAAAACATGAACATTCATTTCACTCATTTCGAAATAGTATGGTTTTGGTGAGCACACTCCTCACCCTACCTTTTTTGGATCTGTCCAATTTCTTAGCAGTTTCATGATGAATCCGCAGTTTGAAATAATTTCCTAATATTAATTTTATCAAATGAAAAACATGGCCATCTATAGGATCATCTTCATACAGATGATCTTGAAATGAGGATAAAATATCTGCTGACAATGTATTCATCGTTTTTTGAATTAATACATATTCAAGATTTTTTACGTTCTTATTGAAAATCCCAACTGTTTTTTCAAAAAGCCTGAAGCATTTCTCTGCAACCTCACACAAATTGATGACAGTTGGAGAAGCTTTAACTAAATTTCCATATTGCTTTCGCTCTTGCAATTTGGAAATTATCACATCAGCTTCAAGTGCACTCTTGCATTTTGTGCAAGTGACACACTTTTTCAATTTCCTTATTACAAAACCTGCAATATACCCTACCACATCTTCGCAATAAGGAGTTAAATCCCACACAGCAGATGAAGAAAAATTATAATTCTCCATTTGCTGTGTGATACTCTCCTCCAATCTTGAGTATTCAGGACTATTTGAAGTGCACTCATTATCCTCATTGAACGTAATGGTTTGACCACTTCCACTTGATAAAATTGGAAGTTTTTCAAGGTTTGAAACATTGCCAGTATCTGGACCTTTAATTTGTGCATGAACTAGCAACCGCTTGAAAGCACTCTCAAAATGTCTAGCAGTCGGGTTATTATTATAACCACCTTTTGCCCTGATTGCACCAAAGAACAACTCCAGGTGGTCTTGCAAAAGTTTGTTCGTTAAAATGTATTTGAGTACTTTTTTATGAATTACATATGTATGAAAGAGTTGCTTCAAGCTCTTAATGCAGATCAAAAATCCCAGGAATCCCGTTTTTCTACTGGAAAGTACTACAGGAAGATTTTCTAATTTAATTCCGATAATGTATTCGGACACATAATCCAGAAAATTGAAAAAACAACCAGAAGTGGCAGGTGATAAAGGTTTTTTGAAGAAATATTTTGCCAACCTATTTCTTGAATTAAAAATATCAAATAGGTCGTTGAAATTCTGAATGAATTTGGCAGTTGCATGAACATCTCTAAAATCAGAAAGTTTCAAATCCTCACACAAGTACATCAAAGCATCAGCTACACTTTTGCTCAATGTTTGTGTGGCGATTTTAACTTTCATTTTCTCACGAGTCCATTCCAAGTGTCGAAATTTCAATTTATTGCCCAAATGCAAACCTTTTTCATTCTGAATTTCAACGAGCTGTATCAAAAAATTCCAATCAATTTTGTTATTCCTGGAATCTACCAAGGATTTTTGACTGCCAAATGTATTTCTTACCAATTTTATCATGTGGGAGGGATCCAAAAAAATGAATACATCATCACCAGTTACAGGGTGGGAGAAGTGAGTCTTCAAACTGCGAACATCATTAAAATTTGCACCCAATTCAGTAGCCATATTGAAATTAACAGGGGCGCCATCGAACGTGAGAGAAGCTACTATAACATCAGATTCAGATAAAAAAACTAAACATTTTTTCACTAATTCTGCCTTTTCAAAAGCTGTAAGTCCAGCTAAGAAAAAGTAGCCTACAGGAATTTTCCATGACCCATTCAAAGCAACTAGCATGAAAACCAACACCTCTCTAGCTTCAGGTAAAACATCTGAATCTATATTTGCAGCGATGTCCACATAGCCACACATCTTTTTACCTGTCCATTCTACTTGACGACGGATTGACATTTCGTCAAACACCAAGTTGCATAATACAAATTTGCTTTGTTTTTCTGCTTCGGAATGAATAATTTTCAGTGCATTCAGAGCTTCCTGAGAAAACCCTGGACTACCGTCAACTGACTTGTACCACTTTGTAATTGTACTCAGATGTGGCAAGGAACGGTTGAATGTACTACGCACAAAATTGTAGGCTCTTGGTGAGTAGAACGCCAAAGTCAACGCAAATGATCTCAATGCTGGACTATATTTCTGTGTTGATGGCCCTTTCAACATCCTCTCGAACATTTCTTTGTTTGAACCAGAAAGAGAAGCCTACAAAAAAAAATATAAATTATACAATATTCGTATTCATTATGAAAAATTAAATAGTTTTATGTTAGGTTTTGAAAACACAATACCTTTAGGACACTTTCAGATGATTCTGTGATGAAAGATTTTTCTTTAAAATATTTCAGAAGATCATTCAAGTTACTTATTTTTTGTTTTGATTTCCACAGCTTCGACTGAAGGGTTTGAACTTTTTTCCGAAGAGAAAAAATTGTTCTTTTTAGAATAACAAATTTTTTTCTTGTTCTGGGAGATCTGAATTCTTCTTCATCCATGTCCCCAACATAGGTTCTTCTAAAAACAAAAACCATACTTCAATACCAAAACTTTCAATGCCACACCTAGCTTTACCTTTTTCGTTTGATTAGAAGTTTCTTAGGTTTAATGGCTCCCTGTTTTGTTGATACTTTTTCTGCCTTTGCTGTCATACTCAAAACTTCCTGTGTCTCTGGAGCAGTCAACGTGGAACTAGATATATTGGCCTCTTCAGATGCAGTATATGTTGAGGACGATGCACCACTTTGAAAGGAAGTGGTGCATCCACTTTGGAAGGAAGTGGAAGGTCTGTAAATTTTATTCATGTATTATTTTTAGCACTTTTTAAATACTTAGTGAAAGTTTCAACATACCTATTGCCTCCTTCAGATGCCGTGCTTTTTAAAGGTGATGCAACATTTTTAAAGGGACTTGAAGGACTGTAAATAAGAATTAAATATTATAGAATATTATGGAACACTGACAAATTGAAACTTACACATCGAATTCGGTAAATAATTCTACCCTAGGTATCTTCTTCGGAGGGCTGCTCTCTGATAAGTCTGATACAGATAAAACGCTTACCATACTTTTGCTGGGAGAAGTGCTAAAATATCAATTTGGTTATTATTATCTAAAAAATTATTTCGAACACTGACAATTCTCACCTCAAAGTCTCAGTCTCAACGGGCTCAAATGCATTATGAATTGGTATTGGAAGAGCATTTGGCCTCAATATACGTTTACCAATTTTATTGGAAATAATATCATCAGGCATGAAATGCTTCGAGCATATATAGATCACTTTAGGATACGTCCCATCGTTTTCTAAGCCAAGCAGGGAGAACCAAACATTTCTGATTTCTATATTATTGGGAAGTCTATAACAATAAAAACGTATACGGTAAAATTTCACGTGGTACGAGTCGACACTGAATTCATAAACAAACATTGAGTTAACCTATACTTACGAATGTAACGATATTCCTTCATTTCCAGGATCCTTGGGATTAATTTTGCAAATATAACAATGTCTCACCATTTTTAAAACTTTTCTTGAAAAAAATATCACAATACTTAGTCTGCGAAACACTGCCAATAGAAGTTAATTCGAAAAGAATTTCAACTTTTGACAAATCCGAGAGGTAAACATTTCGAGAGCACAGAGTTGCCAAAATGTGACGAATTTCAGATGTTTTTCTTTTTTACTGAAATTTCAAGACAAAATATTAACCGTGTCTATTACAGCAAATTTTCAATTTATTCAATTTAGAATAGTAAGGCTTTTTTAATACGTTTCAATCTCTGCATTAGTAATTTTCCAACTCAATTTCTCGACACTTTTAGTTTTTTCTGTTACCGAAACATACGAGATATGGCTGAACGTCGCATAGATTTGGCAACAATGTAAATAAACAAACTTGATGTTCTTTCCCAGTAAATTGTAAACATGCTTGGTCTATCTTCCTTTATTAGTCTATGAAACATACTAACTTTCTTATTAGTCTAAGCTTTGAACAATAGGCGCCAAATTTCGAATTCACTGCTATTGCCGCGTTAGAGAAATACCTTGCTAAACAGTATACAAAATCACTTTCCACGGGAAAGCAAACAATTTCGACTAGATTTTTCCGCTTCACAACTCTTACTAGAATTTTTTTTTTCATAAATCTTCTCATTCTCGAAAATTTCAGAAAAACCGTATATTTTCACGAATTTTTGAAAATTTTGACACCTGCATTTTTGTCCATATGTTTCTCTTTTCATAACAATTAACATATCAAAAATGCAGCTCTTTCCGAGAAAAAGTGATTTCAGCCCTTCCTTTACTGGACCATTCTACCTGCTTTGGGAATTCGCATCTCGGTTCCGTCTTCCGTCTTTAAACTCATCCCCTAGCTAGAGGGGCTGGTCTGAGCAGCGTTGCCAGATAAATTTCATTACAGAATATTATGGCGATTTTCCTTGGGGGCATTGTGACTGCTCACCTTAATTCAAATGAATTTTTGTTACATTATTACATGAAATGATTATGGAACATAGTGTTGCATTCCTCGAAACGATGATACATATTATAAAATTATTAATGAATACATGCCAATTATTTGTTATCAAATAACTGCTACTCAGTATATCAATGGATGATTTGAATAATACAGTTCTTTGCTCATTAAATACATGCTCTACATAGGGTGATAAACTGCGATGGCCTATTAAGAAGTTCAATTTAATTATCATTATATCCTGAAAGCGAATCCAATCATTTTATGAAATATTGGTTATGATGATGTACAGGACTGAATTTTTACATGAATTCATTTCTTGACTTTTATTCCTTTAAATTCACAGCATATTGAGCATAAAATCGTTCAAAGAAGTGATTCACCATTGTAAAATCCAGCTTCAATATATGAAATTAAATAATGATTTAAATTTTTTTTTCGGTTGCTAAATATCATTTTTGTTCGTCAAGTGGTCAATACTATTAGTGAATCAACTCATTTTATTGCAAAAATATAAAAAGTAAGTCTACTACAACAAGGTACGAACCATGATATTCCAGGCGAAACCCAGAACTAGCTGTTCGGCTACGTGCGCCCCTTTCAAATTTTGGGTATATCAATTCTAATTGAAAAGCTAAAGTTTAACTTTTGAAGATCATTTTCTCTGAATCTATTGAGCGTTGCGCTTTACCATTTCTAAGGAAGATCACCCCAAAAAAGTCTCATTCCAAAATGAATCCCCAAGATAATGCCCTCCTTGTGAGCTTCCCCCCCCCAATAGCTCAGGACACCCCTAATTTTGCTGGTTTCCCTGAATTTGAAACATACTAAGACTAAAATAATTACAAGATCAGCAAAAATGTCTAAAAATTCTCCCGTAAAAAGTCGGGACTGGTTCCAGTGTATCTGCGCCTGAATCCTGGTGTGCTAATGTAAAATTTCTTCGAAAAGTATGAAAAGTGGTGTGTATTGCAATTCAGTACAAAGCTGAAGAAGAATACACCACCTTTATCCAAAAAAACACAAAAAAAAAATTTTTTTCGAGCGTCCCCAAATGGTCACATACATGCATTTTTCCCTATAGATAGCAAAAAAAATTCACATATGGGCAAACGGATCGAATTATATGACCCAGAATTACAATGCGAACATAACTATGTCATTATATTTGATATATGAGAAATATATGAAATGTCCTCAAAAAGACCGATTCGCATATATATATATATATATATATGAACCCGTAGTGCGCTGCTACCTCCGTTAAGTTCATTGGGCGACCTGACCTCCGGGTGAAGCAGTTATATAATTGGAATAATTTTTGTTTATATATGTAGAGGGGAAGGTAAATAACAGGGGTACCTAAAGAGGGGAAAAGATTTTTATCGACAAATTTTTCTTCAAACGAATCAGACCTTACTACCTCCGCATATATTTCTTATTAGTAGTGCGCTCTCACCTCCCGCTACGTTGCCAGATTTTAGGAGGACAGAAAGTAAGACAGCTCGAATTCTACTCATATATAGAATACAGCTGCTCTTCCGATTCATTCACACATATTGAAACCTGTAAATAGTTCGAGAACGATACTAATATTGATAAACTTCATACGCTGATAATTGATTGATAAGGTTCGTGATCTCGGTGTGAATGAATTTGGACAGTTTTGAATAAATATGCTTATGTCTACGATACTTCGTCCGATAGGGGAGTTTATTACCATATAGGTCCCAAAATGAATGATGCATGAAAATGAAATTTTTCGTGACATATAAGATTAATTCAAAAGACAATTTTACCGAATTTGTTCTGGTATGAAATAGTAGTCTAATTTTTGGGCATTATATTCACGACATCAGGAACTCCATATAAATGTTTTTCCCGAATGAATCGATAAAGATATACGTTTTACTTTCAGCTTCTATACTTCATTCCCTTTCATTTTAGCACTGGATTGGTCATGAAAATTGGATACCTTTCACTCTGTATGATACGAAAATGTTGGGTTAAGACGCTTGTCGAAACATTTTTGAGTTTTAAATCAGTGCTACGTAGTCCGTTCTACGTGAGTCTCTCAGTAATTACGTATTTCATCACAATGTCAAATCACTTCGGAAAATATGGAGTCGAAAATATGTAACGAACATAATTGACGTTCATACAAACTGATTGAAGACATACCAAATCTATTTATTTATATGGAAAATACAAGTGATCAGTAGCTTGAGGAGAGTTACTGTTGTTTATCTTCTTTGGCTGGAGGTTGAAGACGTTACATCAGTTGTAGAATTCAAAAAAATCAACCCGAAGATGAAATGCATTTGATGCAGTGTTAGCATTGAGTTGAATAATCAAAGGTGGTAGGGAATGGGTATCTCTTGAAGAAATGAACGGATAATTACAAGAATGTTGAATTCTTCAACAAAAATCATCTTGCGTGAATGGTAGTCAAAATAATTAGAAGAAGTTTGAAGCAAGAGGAGCTTCACCTCACAAAACAACTGGCTCGTATTCATGTCTGTTTATTTTCAATACATTGATATAATGATAATAATTATACAGGGTGTACAATTTCAAGTAATAAAGACTATTTCTTTTATAAGCAGAACGTTTATTCTTCGAAGCTCTACAATTTTACTGCTCTAGACAAAATCTTGTCAACTCTCCTTTTTTTTATTGTATCTATAGCAACTGAACCCTTGATACTACGATCTTGCATTAGAAAACGGAACATTCTCCCACCTTGCTATTTTATAAACTTTCATGAAATAGCAACATTCGTTTGAACAATTAAAAACTACAAATGACAAAGTTAACCCGAACATTTTTTGACTGTTTGACAACCTTTTCGAGTTCTGAATATTCGACTCAAAATGTTATCTGCTCTTTCTGATACCTGAGTTTCATGCTCTTTATCTTTGATATTGGATATTTCTGTTTCTTCCTCATACGAGTCTAATTCTAATGGAAAAATTCTTTGAACTGACCGAAGAATTTCTCCTGCACTTGTACGTAAACGTACCAATCTTACCGAACCATCCTTACCAGGAAATAATTCCGTAACACAAGCTAATGGCCAATCTCCTCTTTTGGAATTATCATTTCCAACCAATACAACCTCCCCAACTTTCAACTGTCTCACGGATTGTGTTTTGAAACGATGTTTCAATTGACCAAGATACTCAATTCGAAACCTTTTCCTCAGTTGTTCACCTAACTTTTGCCTGTATTTTGCACGTCTGGTCAATTTACTACACTCGACAACATCGCAATCGTTAACACCAATTTCCTTTATATCTTGAATGAACATAGCTGGAGTCAAAGGACATAAATCGTCAACAGAATCAGACAAAAAAGTTATAGGTCTACTATTAATTACTGCTTCACAATCACACAATACTGTAAACATTTCTTCGAAGTTCAAAGAAGCCTTTCCTAGAGTTCTACGTAATAAATTTTTCAATATACGAATCAACCTTTCCCAAAATCCACCCCACCAAGGAGCAGCTGGAGGATTAAACTTCCATATGATCCTCTCCAAAGAACAAAATTTTGTCACAATGGACCAATCCAAACTCTTGAACATATTATAAGCTCCTACAAAATTAGTCCCATTGTCAGAATAAATAATTTTTGGACGACCCCTTCTAGCAATAAAACGACGAAGAGATTGTATGAATATTTCGGTCGAAAGAGATGTTAACAATTCCAGGTGAATTGCTCGATATACGGCACAGGTGAAAACAGCAATCCAAGCTTTCCGGCCGTCTCTCAAATGGACAGGTCCAGTTAGATCAATTCCGATCACCTCAAAAACCGAAACATCCCTAACACGATCTTCAGGTAGTGCACTAGGTAGTGTTTCCAATCTTTTACTCATAAACTTTTTACATATCACACATTTGGAAATAACCGATCTCACCGTTTTACGTCCACCAATAATCCAATATTTTTCTCTCAGCCGACACAACAATCCTTGAACACCTACGTGGCAAGCTCTTTCATGTTCTTCGCGTATCAATCTCACTACTAAGGGATGCTTGGGAAGAACAATTGGATACCGAAAGTCAAAACTATCTTCAAGATTTACCAACTTAGTTCTTATTCTCAAAACACCCGATTCATCCTTAAAAGGAAACAAACTCTTTATAGCATCATTCAAAGTACTAAATGAATCATGCTGAATCAATCTAAAAATAACCAATTCTGCATCATTTATCTCTTCAACTGATAAAAATCCACAATGTTTATCGTTAGGGTACCTACAATTATGAAGGAATCTTCTAATCCACCCCAACATGTAGACTGTTTTGTGGAATACTGAAAAATATTTATAATACCAGTCATCAGTATTGCTATTAACAACGCAAGAAATGGTAAACTTTTTCTTCTCTCGTGCTACTAACTCCTCGTCATAGCAGAAACTATCTGTTGGCCAATAACTTGCTGAATACCTCAACCATTCAGGTCCCTCCCACCATGCAGAATCTAACAATTTTTTAGCTGTGCATCCTCTGGAAGGTAAATCAGCAGGATTCATAGACCCTGGAACAAATCTCCATTGTTCCTTTGAAGAAACTTTCAAAATTTCATCGACTCTCCTTTTTTTTATTGTATCTATAGCAACTGAACCCTTGATACTACGATCTTGCATTAGAAAACGGAACACAGGGTGTGGCGTAATGAATGGATAATATGGATCCTGGGGGTAGAGGACTCTATGGCGCTTCAGATAAATATATTTTACGTTTGGTAAAAGTGCCTTGGTTTTCGAGATATAATTATATAAATAATAATAATAACTGGATATTGACATTTTTCATCATAGCGCATCAAAAGAAACTCCTTGATTTAATGGCATTTCTTAATTGCTCGAGGAGTCTTTTGCGATTTTTCAGTACACAGGGTGTTTCACAAGTAAACGGACAAACGAAAACCGTGAATAGAGGGCATTGAGCTGAGTTCAAAAACACCTCATATGTGTGTCTTGGGCATTCCGTTTCCGATATACAGAGGAGTTTATTCAAATTTCCCGAATTTTCGTTCAGCTATAACTCCAAATAATTTAGTTGTATTCGGCTAAAAACTCATTATCCGCTTAAGCTTGTAAGTTTCAATAAAACAGAACATTAAAAGTTGACGAACACAGCACCGGACTCATTGAGGCTATATTCAAACTTAAATTCACGCAAAACACTCTGTTTGTAGTTTTTTTCGTCATAATTTTCAATTTTTCAGGTATCTGCATTTATTTTCTCAAAATCAATGAAAGTTTGGTATGCTTTATCAGTGGATAATTTTTAATGAATAATTGTTTGGTGGTGAAATGCCTCTAGAAAAAACCAGCGCAGCATATTGACTTTTACTTCACAATAATTAATGGTATGAATATGATCGCCAATCAGATGTGGAAATCTAAAAATGGAATTGGAAATGTTCAACTGAATTTTTTCGTTTTTGATATTTCAGCATATCTGGTTATTCAGATAAATCATTCACAGTGATAATAAGCTTTATTATTGATAATGAACAAAAATAGCAATAAAAAACTACGCTATCATGAAAATAATAATTATAACTTGATATCTTCCGAATGAATCGCTTTTTATGGACAACGTGGACCTGAAGTAATTTTCCGAATTGATTTTCACCTCATTTGGTCTTTTAGTGAAGGTAATGATTGGCACTTCGAATAAGTATGATAAATGCACTTTCGAGTTCTTCACTTATTCCGTTATATTCATTATTGGATCTATGGAAATCTATGGATTGGTCTGGTCTTATTACAATTTGTTATTGAAACATTGATGATATTCATGCACTAGCAAAAGTATTTATCAGTATTTCAGGTCATTTCATTAGAAGGGTAGGACCCCAACATTGGACTGCTAGATCTCCAGATCTGACACCCCGCGATTTCTTTCTTTGTTTTCATTCACACAACTAGTTGTCCAAAGAAAAATAGATTAATTCTGAAGATCAAGTTTTAATATTTAGTTTGAAGATAGCGTAGTTTTTCCATCCATATTTGTGCATTATCAATTTTGAAACATTTTATCATTGTGAATGACTATTTTGAAGACCGAATATGGTATAATTGTTGAACACATTCATTTCATTTCTTTGAAAAAAAAATCAATTAAGAATTTCTATTTTTCATGAAGTGCTCTATTCCTTGAAGGCGTCTGACCAAAACAATTACTTCTAAAACATGATCAACAGGTGGCGCAACCCAAAAATCAATTCATTTTGAGACAATAATAATGCAGATAACAAAAAAGTTTAAATTATGATTAAAAAACTACATACACGTTGTTTTTATGAGTTTGAAGTAAAGCCTCACTGAGCCCGGTCCTGATTTTTGTCGAATTTAAATGCTCTGTTTCAATGAAATTAACAACTCAAGGCTAAATATAAATTTTCAGTCGACTTGATAGAGAATTTCAGGACTTATAGCCGAACGGAAATTCGAGAAATTTCAAAAAACACTGAAGAAACCTATATATAGGGTGCCCCAAAACTATTGAAACAAACGTCACACCACGATAGAGTAGATCAAATACTATCGAATGACACCAACATTAGTTGAGCGAAAATGTACGGTTTCTGAGAAAACCTAACCTAACGTTGCCGATTTTCGAACTATTTTTTCAATCACAAGGCAAATTTGTGATTAAGGATAGCGTTTTTACCCCATATTATCACCCCTGTTTAATCTGAGTATTGAAAATCATGTAGAAAAAACAATTGTTTCAATTAACATCAACTTAGGTCGAGACTTAGGTTATGGTTATGAAATAAAACACCCCTTACCTGGAATCAATGGAAGAGCGGCTTTCCACTGAACAAGGGGTGATTATTTTTAAGATGTTAACTACACAAAATTGAAGGCCCCCTTAAGGGCAAAAATGGTGGATTCGGCCCGTCGCGCGAAGGACAGGTCTTTGATGTTTTTCTATATTTTCTGGGGAGAAAATTTAAATGAAAATCTGTTAAATTTAACGAATAAATCTATTGCAGAAATTTGAATACAAGCACGTATTTGGTCGATAACGACCACAATAAAAATCTCAATTTCTTTCACACATGCAAAGTGCGCAAAGCAATAATCATTAAAATTTCATCGATAAAAATCTTGGATTAAAAAATTCTCTTTTCTCAATTTCACAACAACAATAAAAATATGATCAAAAATCAGATGAATTTTAGAGGAGCTTTCAGGACTCTGGACAAACAAAAATTGGAACCTTCTACCTTTTTCTGCGACCAGCGACCGTCGTTCGCCTGGGGTTGCTGGTGAACTTTTCGATCACCAGACTTTCCTCGCACAGTACGGCGAATTCTTTACACTCAACCGCACTTCCCGCACTTTTCCGTCGTCAACGATTAACGCTATTCGTTTCGACTCTATCCAAAATTCCTAAAATCCTATATCCGATCTATATCACAAATAAAAGCAATTATTACGCCCTGACTGACTTTAACCACGGTACTAAATCTCTTACACTATTCCCCGAATAGCTTGTACCCGTCTCCCTTTTTGAGACCTAACTCCGAAAAAAAAATACTTCTAAATTTCTCGGACTGCCGAACTTACTTTCGGACTTCCAAATCTACTCTATTAGAATCCCGGATTCTACTTCCGTCTTCCCGACGTATATTTTCTTCGACCAACTTCCCACTGACTCCCTTCCCTATTTTGGTTCCTTTTTATCATTCCCCTTCTTAGACCAAAAACCCAAATTTCCTCTCCACCTCTCGTGGGTGTATCCAGAATTATTCTACGACGCGCTAACCTTGCATTTTTCTGAACTAATTGAATTAGCCGGTTAAAACTCAAGAGCCTGCTAATTCTTACAACGCCGAATCAATTATCTTCGAATATTGAATTGATATATAAGCTCTTATGGGCGAGTTATTATCTAAACTAAACCGTTTTCCTTTTAACTTAAAATCAGCCTCAAGTCCGACATGAAACTCTACTTCTTCGATACTTATCTTCTTACTGGAAAAATATCATTCATACGCTTGTCATCGAAACCTTTATTTTCAATTATCTTGAACGTTGAGAGCCCGAGAAAGAATTTCCTAGCCCAATATTCTACCAGCATATATATCTCTTCAATATTCCTATTTATTACAGTTATCGATTAACTACTTAAAATAATTTCAATTAGGGGAGATAAAACAATAATCTTAATTCAATATAATTTAGAATCGATATCCTTCTTCACAAACTGGCCCTGTTATTAAGAAAAATAGTTCGAAAATCGGGAACTTTAGGTGTTTTAATAAAATTCTGATTATTTTGGAAACGGTACGTTTTCGTTGAACTAATGTTGGTGTCAGTCGATAATATTTGGTTTACTCTATCGTGGTGTGACGTTTGATTCACTAGTTTTGGGACACCCTGTATATGGGGTGATTTTGAACTCCGCGCAATGCCCTCAATTCACGGTTTTCATTTGTCTGTTTACTCGTGAAACACCCTGTATACTCCTTGTACTCTGAAAATTTTGAAACAAATGCCTCACCCTCATATGAAAATTCAAATTCTTCTTGTTGTGAGAAACGTTCATCCAGAGACTCTGGTTCATCCCCCCGACCCTGGTTACATTGCCCGTTGAAAATGAAATCGGCATCTGTTTACTGCAAAACACGTGTTAATGCTGATACGAAGGGTTCAAACTTCTCTACCTGATTCGAGCTTTTTAGGAACGAATTGCTCAAGATGAGTTCGAGTAACATTTCGTTTTGCGTGTTATATTGGATAAAATTGAATTTATGCCATGGACGATTCGAGAATTATTGATGTCCAGAATGCTCTAGAATGATGAAAATTTTCAGATTTCATTGAAACTCTTGCGAAAACTGTCTCGTATATTGTCAAGTTTAGATTTTAATTCATTCAGAACTTTGAAGTTCGACAAATAACGATGTAAATAATTCAATATTATATTTGCCTCAAGACTCGAAATTTTTGGAGAAACGATTTATTTAATTATTTGATGACGAATAAATCAATTATGTGTGTTGATATTATATTTTCATTCATTGAAGAATATTTAGAATAATGAAGTTCAACAAATGATACGAACAAGATACTTATTCAATTAACCTCATGATCCGAAACATTTCAGAATTTATTTCGTGTTTAGATAATCCGCTGCATATCGTTGTTCACAATACGACTGTCAATTTAAGACCAATTATAGAACGATTTAATTAATAGATCAATAGCTTTCGAAAATGTTGGTCAGTCTATGACTGACAACTCATTTTGTCAAATGACGGATTTCAGTATCAGACTGCTATATTAGTATGATGAGAGTTCAAAAAAATTTGTATGGACTACAGAATTCAGATGGTTGATATTCCGTGTCGCTAACAGTCAATCACATTTCCTTCAGCGTAGTTGTTGTTTTGAAGAAAAAGTAGTAGATTCTCGCAAAATCCGAAACTCTACATGTATAGCAGTTGTTCAGTTCGGGATTAAAGTTTGTCCTAGATTGATTTTGACATTTCAATTCAGTTCTGTCAGATCAATCTAGGATCATCTTAAATCTCGGCCTAATCCTGAAGTGATCAACCGGGCCTTATAGTAATAGCAACGTAGCATTCATTAAGTCGGTATATTATTGGAATAATACTAATTTTTTATAGTGGAGAATAGTGGATTCTCCTCGGTAGTTATTCACGAAATTCATTTTATTATGTTTTTTTAAGGTGAATCGGCCCGAAATCTTGGATCCCCCCGACCTGCTAGTTTCGTATACTTCTATTACAATAGCATAAAAACTCAAATTTCAACATTTTCACAGAAATTTTTGAATTTAAGGGAGAGACACATTGAAAAAATCGATAGCAATTTACCGCCTAAACTACGAGCTTGCCGAAGTTGAAACTGGTAACAATCTACTCAGTGCTTCTGTAAAAAAAATTAAAACCTGTGAACTCGTCATCGCCTTCCAAAGGCTGTATTTTAGAAGGGCTGTCGATTTGGAAAAAAATTTATAGGAACTACCCCCGCTTATTTTCATTAAGGAATCATCTACCTTAGTTCTTCGCATTTGTTCACAGATATCCTGTATATAGATATATTTTATCTATGTACCTACTTATTTTGGATAGTAGAAGTTTAGTTTCGAAGACCAAAACAAAAATGTCAATTGCACCTGATTTGTTGATTATAAGAATCATTTATTTTGAATAATAAAACAGCATGCGAAAATACTTAAATTAACTTTTGTCTTTCTCCTTTCATCATGCCTCCATCATAGTGTCCGCTGTTCATCATAGCTTTTGGGAATTTACCAACCAATCATCTGTATATCAATCATATGTATCCGAGTATGTATTTATATTATTAACTTCATTTTGTAGATTCATCATGTCTTGACAAAAACATGGTTGCAATTTCAAAATATGTTGACTCGAGGCCTTCTAAAGACTTCAATTTTGTTTAATTTTTCCCTTACATCCTTTATGATCTATAGAAAAATGAAATCTGTTTTGAATAATTCTTCATAAAATCTCACTTGTTTCGATATAATTGGTAATTTTCTTTATGATACATCACTAAAAAATTCAAACCAGAGAGATGGTACAAGTTCTTTAAATTTTCGGGAAAATCCAATATTTAAACATAATCTATAATAAAATAGATGCTTCTGAGCAAAGGATTCCTCAAAATCATTTAGCAATCCGATTCAAGAAAAATATATAGAGCGTTCCATTTGAAATAATACACAATGGTCCAACATTGGGTTCAGCCGACGTTCATTTCTTTTATATTGTAAAATTTATCGCATTTTTTCTCTCGATTCTGAAATAATTTGAATTAATCTGAAAATGTTCGGAATCGCTTATTCTCATTGAATATTCATCACTATCTATTACGGTAGTGCCGATCCTAGCAGGTATGCAGCGCTTGTCCGGCACGCGGTCGCCCAAATAAAAGGGATGGCCTCAGACAGCCACCTTCATTTGTCAGTCAGTGTCAATTATTGAGTATTACTTTCTAACTCCAATTATCCAAATTTTGAATGAGACGACGAAAAATATTAAATGAAACTGAATTTTTCAATCTTGTCAAATCGAATATTCCTTGTTCCCTTTCACCGAAAAAAAGAAAAACAAAAGAATGCTTGCTTCAGAAGAACGTGATGTAAAGATCGAACAAACCACCATCTGAGAGCAATTATCGTTATCGATAGGGACTCGAGATAGGAATGTCTAGGGTTTGTAAAAATTACCAGATTTTGAAATAGAATCGCGTGGTCGTAAAAACAAAAACGGCTAGGGTTCAATTATGATGCTTCCTACAGTTACTGCATGCGTGTACTTAAAAATGTAAATTGCATTTTTATTGTGTAGATTAGATAACATAAAAATCTATAGAGAAGATGTCGGAGGGCAGGGACATCATCATCCAAATGGGAGATTATAGATTCTCATTTACAGGGTGTTTTTAAAGTTTGAGTGGAGTGGAAATTAAAACAACTCTATCTCCTGAACGGAATCGCCTATTCATCCGAAATTTGGAATGGAGATAGTTTCCATGAGGTTCCAGAAAACTGCAATCAATATCATTCTATTTGCAGGACAGTAAATTTGGACAGTCGTTGTCGTTAAAATTTCGCGAAATCACCCAATGAATTTCATGATTTCTCGATATCTGCGTAAACTATAAAATTTATTTATTCAATTTCTTGATAGTGACAATAAGTTTTTTCTCGTGTTGATATTTAACATTCTATTCTTCTCATACCGAAATGAATTTTGAATCTTTACGAATTTAATCAATTAAATATACATTATTGATTGTTTATTCCAATTTTCATTTGATGAATACAAAAAAAAATCAAAGGTGCGGTGCGTTCTATAAAATAACATCAAATAAAATCATCTCTGCAACCAAAGATGTAGGAACAATTAATTCTTTAATGCAATTCATTAAGATATAAAATTCACTTCATCATGGGATGAAAACGATCACTTTATATTTTATTTTTACCAATTAAATTACTTAAAAATAAATAATTGTTGAAGAACCATCCTCGAGTTACTCTTCAGAAAACTGATCTAAGTAGTCGATCAAATGAAAACTAAAATTAACATTCAATAGTGATTCAATTGATTAAATCCATAAAAATTCAAAATTCACTTCGTTATGAGATCAATAGGATGTTGAATATCGACACGATAGAAAAAATTATTGTCGCTATCAAGACGAAAAATCTGTTTCTGAAACCTCATAGAAGCTATCTTCATATCAAATTTCGGATGAATATCTCCGTTCAGGAGATAGAGTGGTTTCAATTTCCATTTAAATTTGAAAAACACCCTGTAAATCAGAATCTAGAACTCTTAGATACTACATGTGGGGGTTCTTCGTAATCCTCGAGGTGTTCTCTATCTCACATTAAAATGTTTTTCATCTTATCTGGGACACCGTATATATGTAAAAAAAAGTATATTTTTTGTCTTTGGAGCGGGCGGAGCGGCACATAAGGAATTCGGCACGCCTTAGGATCGGCCTGTACTTCTGAATATTCTTTTCCAAAAAGTATTCTCCTTTCTCTGAACAGCTCATTTTTTTATATGCAATGTAACATTTCTGATTATTCGTTATTCTAATAGGAAGTATTATCTATATAAATAATTTTCATAGAAAGAATCAATATTATTATGGTTTTATTTCAGGTAGGTAATGAATTATTTCGCCAAATTCAGAATTATAGAGATATATTGAATTGATGTGACTGATACTGGATGAAGATCCACAATTGAACTCAAAATAGATAATACGATTTGACAAAATTAGTTTTGAACCACGACACAATAACATCTTCAGGTGGGTGAAGGTAAGCTCAGTTTACCCAGTAGTGGAATTAATAGTATTCCAAATCTTGCTTATGACCATGAAGGTCTTTCGACTAGGTTCGGCCTTCCAAGTGAAGATTCTTCTGTTCTTCAGTTGTTTGAGGAACCCTCATGTTGGGGAATCATCTCCCATAGATATATCAGTGGTTATTCATTAGAAAATAGGAAAAAGAAATTCAAAAATTTCTCACACTTCATTGAAAATTCGTCAATATTTCCTATCAGTGGTTATCAAACCGGCCGAAACAAGGCAACATTTGGCCCGATAAAATCATGCAGAAACCAGAGACGGAATAGCTTGAAATATCTCCAATTGTACAAATTCGTGATTCGTGTTGGCGTAGATTCAGGGTTTTTAGCCCAATATGTATTTTAACAAGTGTTTGAAACAATGAATAATTTTTCTCCTGTTGTGTTATCTTGCAGGTAGTTGTACATTCTTAACAAAAACCTATCTGGTATCATCCATTTAAGCCGTTTCCCTACATAGAGCATTACGCTCTTGTGAGTGATACACTTTTTGTAGTGCTATCGATGTTGATATAAATGAATATCGAAAGTTCGAGCTGAAAGAAAGTTCTTCATAGTATATATAGATATATTTTACCTCTAGGTGTACCTAGAAAAGCTCCTTCCTGTTATTCTATGTTCTAAGAACATTACTGATTTATTCGTTATTCTAATGAGTGGTATTATCTATATAGATCATTTTCATAGAAAGAATCACTATTATGTACGAGATTCAAATCGATTTGTTTTCAAGTAAGTAATTAAATCGCCAAATTCAGAATTATGGTGTTAGCTTGAGATGAAAGAAGTTCAACGGATGCATAGATACACACGATGAAATGTATACAGTCATAATCCCATTCGAGAGAGCTAAGATTGGTTTTCTTTCACGTGATTCTTTCCCCTACAAAAGAATGCGATAACAATTGTTGAGATATGCCGCCTGGATTGCAATTATGGAGGAGATAGCGCGCTGCGCCTCTATTTACTTAATTCCTCCGTATACTGATATTCCGCCTGTCTACATCTGCTTGTACGGTACAACGTTGCCATTTTCGGAGGTGCTAACCAGCAAAGAGTCCCGCAGAGCAATTCTTCTATATACAGCTCGGCACACTAGCGCCAGTGATATACACTCGAACTAAAAGATTGTTCAGTACATAAACGGGGTGCGTTGTGACCTCAAAACGATTTTTTGATATGTTGATCCCTGAAGCCTCCTGAATCTAACAAGCTAAAAAACAAGGCAAAACGATGTCACCTCCGAAATCGGAGGTGACATCGATATATATGAGGTGAGAGCGTTAAACGAGTTACTATTTTGGAGGTGGTATTAACACTTTATAACTATATATATATATATATATATATATATATATATATATATATATATATATATATATATATATATATATATATATATATATATATATATATATATATATATATATATATATGGTAAATTTTCCAAATCGACAGCCATATATGGAATATATATATTCCATACAATTGTATGGAATATCGAGGCCCATCATCAACCTCTTGGAGCATCTGATGAAGACATGGCGCACGCAGCTGGTAGTGAACACCAAACAAGAGAATTATAAGACCGCCGTAATCAGAATCAGGAGAGGTATTTTCCAGGGGGATACTTTGAGTCCCCTTTGGTTCTGTTTAGCACTGAACCCCCTGAGTAGACTACTAAAAAACCAGATATACGGGTACATTTTACAGAAGGCGAGGAATATAAAAATTAACCACCAGTTCTATGTAGATGACCTGAAGCTCTATGCTGCAAACGAAGAGCAGCTCAAGAAACAACTGAGAATAGTGGCAGCGTTCTCAAAGGACATTGGAATGGAGCTCGGAATAGACAAATGCGCCGTGGTTCATGTTAAGAGAGGCCGGGTACAAGAGGGCACAGGCTTATCTGTGATGGAAGACCTCACGATCCCGCAACTGGGAAGACAAGAATCCTATAAGTATCTCGGAGTGCAACAGGCTCTGGACATTAAAACCACAGAAATGAAGAATACTTACAAAGAAAGGTTCCTCAACAGACTCAAGAAGGTACTCCAGAGTAGGTTGAACTCGAAGGCGATGTTTGAGGCGGTGAACATATGGGCGATACCTTGTATTGCTTATTCTTTTGGTGTGATCAAGTGGTCCAACTCAGAGCTGAAAGAAATTGACAAAAGAGCAAGGGCATTACTTACCAAGCAGGGAATCCACCATCCCCACGCGTCCATGAACAGGTTGTATGTCCCAAGGCATGAAGGGGGGAGAGGGCTGCAGAACCTAGAAATAGTGCACGACAGAACAGTCCGCAGTATGAGAGAGTACTTCCAAAAAAAGAACTCACCGTTCCATCGAGCTGTATGTCAAGAAGATAACAACCTGAGTCCTCTGAATTTGGCAGGCCACTTAGAACCAGCGGGACTAACCGCCGAAATGCTTATACAGGAGTGGCATAGTAAAGCACTGCACGGAAGATACCCTGGATGCCTGAAAAATAATCAAGTTAAGAAAAAAGAGTCGCTTACTTACCTTACAGCCGGATACCTGTTTCCTGAAACAGAGGGAAGATTAATAGCTATACAGGATCAAGTTGTCCCAACCAGATCATATATTAAGAACATCACCGGACGGAACATACCAACAGACAAGTGCAGAAAATGTTCCCAAGTTACCGAGTCGATTCAACACGTTACATCATCGTGCTCTGTACTGGCCCCAGTGGACTACATGCAGCGCCACAACGCGATGGCAAAAGTATATCATCAGGCCATTGCCAAAAAATACGGACTCATAACTAAGACAGTGAAGCCCTTCGAATACTGCCCTAACAACATCCTGGAAAATGAAGGATATAAATTGTATTGGGATAACTTCATTACAACCGACAGACCCATACAACACAACAGGCCCGATATTCTGCTGTTCAAAAAGAAAGAGCGAACAATAGAGATCCTGGACGTCGCTATACCGGCTGATGACAATATCCAAAAAGCGTTCGTCGAAAAGCTGACGAAATACCATGACCTGGCGTTTGAGATGAAAACCATGTACGGCCTAAAATCAACATCCATAGTGCCCTTAGTCATGTCCACGAATGGACTGGTGGAGACACACCTGGTGGACAATACCCTGAATCTAGGATTGGACGAAGAGCTGGTGAGTACAGCTCAAAAGGAGGTCATTCTAGCGAATACTAAAATAGTGAGGAAGTTCTTAACGTCCGTTTGAGTAGCCTTGGTAGAAGGTTCTGCCCGGCTCCTCAATGGCCTACCCAGCTTGGTGATAGATAAAAAAAAACAAAAAAAAAAAAAATAATTATTAAAGAGGTTTCCGATACAAATTCGAATCAAAATTCGCCATCTATTTAGGAACAACCTGTAACTTTTTTCTCTTACATATTAGGGTGGTAAAATCTAAAACATGGTTTAAGTAACAGTTCCTGAAAATTTCATCTTTTTGGCTTGAAGGGAAAAGAAATAGCTGAAAATTCAAGACGATAAACAGTTTTTTGTGAATAACTCAGAAAATATCCACTTAAGGGCAAGGGTGGGATGCATACACTAACATTATTTTTTAACGTAGATTCAATATCTGCCATAAAAAAATGGGGTTCTAATTTGAAAAAATTGAATTTTCACGATTTTGTCATCCCTAACTTTGAAAGCGATTTTTTCACCCCCCATATCATGAATCGCGATTTCGATTTTTAAAGTGGATACATCAATCTTACATCTTGAAAAATCCCAAAAATCAAAATTTTCCACCCAAAAACCACGAAGTTATTCTTGTTTCAGCGGAGCTCTATTTTCGATTTTTTTTCGAATTTTCCCGATCAGAGAGAATTTTAAAACCAAAACTGAAAAATGTTACATCAAAATAACTTGAAATTTTCTAAGGAACTTATTTCTGCAATAAAAAAATGGTGTTCTAATTTGAAAAACGGAAGTTGACGTCATTTCCGGAAAAACCGGAGGTGCTCATGCCTTGAAAATATTTTAGATTTCATCAGCATCGTGAAATACTTATAAGCGCTGAATTTCATGAAAATACGTTCAGTAGTTTCCCGTATAAATATGGGTGAGGTTCCTCGTGAAAGACCCTGTATACATCAAGAACCGCTTTAATCTTCAAGTTCTGTTCGAGACTCGGGAGTCATCTTCGATCCCAAACTAATTTTTGATCTCCATGTCGAATCTGTTGTTAATTTGTCCTCCAGAATGTTAGGGTATATAACTAGGAAATGTAGTGCATTCGTAACTGTCACACCGATTAAGGTCTTTTTCAGTGCATTTGTGCTGAGCAGACTAAACTTTGCAAGTGTCGTGTGGAATCCTAGGCAAAAAAATAACATCAATCGCCTTGACAGATTCAAAACAGATTAATAAGATTTCTTGCTTTCAAAAAGAAATTCGTCATACCTGATGGAGACTATGTTTTGGCGCGCGAGCATTTCGGAATGCTATCATTGTCGATCATACGTATGGTCTCCGAGGCACTGTTTGAATTTAAGATCTTGAACAATAAACTTCAGAGTCCAGATATTCTTGGTGGCTTGTGCTTCAATGTTCCCCAGAGGTCTCTCAGAGTCTGTGAGCTTTTTATGGTACCCTTTAGGTACACATACACGGCTCAGCACTCGCCTCTATGTCGGATATCTCGGACCAGCAACATGTTTAGTCATTAAGTTGATTATTTATTTATGTCTCTGGAACCGGTCCGAAAGATTTTAAGAAAGAATTGTACGTAGTTGCCATGTTTGGGGCATTCTGGGTTTCTCGCTTTTTTTTCTTTTTTTGGTTTTTTTTTTGTTGATTTTTGTCAGTTGTACTCATGATCATTAGTTAAGTTAGTAATCTTGTATCGAATTGATCTATGTACTTATAATCTCTGTAATTTTATTCGTTCTATCTGAGGATACATTAGTGGGTTTTTGTACCTGTTTGTATCCCCTTGTGAATAAATAAATAAATAAATAAATAAATGTACCAGCTTTACAACAACTTTGAGAGAGAAAAGTGTACAGTACATGGCCATCGGTTTGAACATTGTTTTACCACCCGAATTGAGAAAAGTTGCCAGCTTGGTGAATTTAAAGAGGAGGTTGCATGATCTGGTATTGAAATGTGAGCCCTATAATTTAGAGGAATTTAGAGTGTATTGCAGGAATCAATAATTTATGAATTTTGTTTGGATTTTATTTGTTCCAGTTCCTACTATTACTACTACTACTTATCTAGTTTTGCCTTTCCATGAACAACTTACCAATAGAATCAAAGCATTGCTACCTAGAAAAAATTCAAAATTGCGATTAAAAATGTCAAACCTCTGAGAAAAATATATACAAAATTGAAAGATAAACTTGAGAACAATAATAGATCTAACGTTTTATACAAAATTGATTGTTCAAATTGTGATCAATGTTATATCGGCCAAACTACAACAAAATTAAAACAAAGGTTGCTCTACATAAAAGTAATATCAGGATTTGGACTTGTAGTTCTTCATATTGTAACTGCGGGTGTCAGAGAAATTTGTTTCTTGAAGGCATATGACTGCTGGCTTATGTTCTTTCTGTGATAGTGTGGAAGAATATTCATTGAAATTCAATGTTATAAAAGAAATAGTAACTTGGTTATCATCCATTGTATTAGAATTAGGAAAGAAAGAATATATTGGGAGTGTTGGACACTGTTTATTATCTATTGTTCACTGTGTAACAATGCCGACGTTTCGAAACAAATCGTTTCTTTTTCAAGGCTGTAAATAAATACAAAAATTATACTATAAGACACACAATATGACATAACATGAAAATAAATTACCTAGTTACGAGAACAATATTGTACGCTTTTTAAAAACATTAGGATTCAACAAAGAAATCAAAATCTCCTGGAGAGCAGACATACAATCCCATCACTTTATCCGTTTCTATATTTATGATAATGACATCAACATAAGGTTACAAAATATTGATCAGGAATGGTCTTAACACTATTGACGAGGCCAGCCATTACTTATTACTTTCTAAGTATATTATTATAGATCATGCTTAGGTGTTGCACATCTTCTCTATGATTGACGGTATAATTTCTTTTTATGTGTATCATCTCGCTTATATTACGTCTATAACCAACCTCTTCTCTATCAAGAATTTTTACATCTTCAAAATTAAATTTATGGCCCGTAGTCATTTGATGTAAAGTTAAAGCAGTTTTGTTAAAATTTGCCATATTTTCACTATCATATTTATGTTGTTTCATCCTATCGCGTAAATACTGTTTTGTTTGGCCAATGTAACACTTGTTACAATTAGCACAGGGTATCTTATATACTACTCCTGATTCTAAATTATAAGGTGTTTTAAATTTCAAATTTGTGAAAAATCTCTTTGTGGTGAATAAGTTGTAAAAGGCACACTTGACATTCAACTCCTTAAATATTTTATTTATTCTGTGAGAAAGACCAGGTAAGTACGGAAACCTAAAGTAGGAAGAAATAGACGAGTTAGAAGGAACATTAACTATATGATTTCGGTTGGACGTGTGTTTATTTATTATTCTTTTGACTAAGTATGTAGGATAGTTATTCTGCTTCAAAATATTTTCAACTTTATCTAAGTTCTTCCTATGAAACTTTTTGTTGCTCAGTTTTAAAGCTCTTTTAATTAAATTCTCCATTATATTAGTTTTTTGTTGCATGCTATGACTGCTGCAAAAATTTATGTATCTGTTAGTGCTTATTGCTTTAGTGTACCAGTCAGTAATAATACTAGAGTTTTCTCTAATTATCAACAAATCCAAAAAAGGCAAACTGTTATCTTTCTCCACTTCAATCGTGAATTGTATCTTTTGATGGTAAGAGTTGAAAACATCTAAAATGTACTGTATTTTGTCATATGGTACCAACAATAATGTATCATCTACAAAGAACTTAATGAGCGGGATATGAAATTTAAGTGTTTCAACAACATAACAAAAGATTTCTTCCATAATCAAGTTAGCAAATGATGGGCTTGCCGGTGCACCCATAGCAGTGCCATCCAATTGTATATAAAATTTTCCTTCATAAACAAAATAACCACCATCAAAACAAAGATCAACCAATTCCAAAAATTTTTCCCTACTAAGATCCGTATAGCAGCTGATAAATCTCCATCTTTTCTTAATGATACTAACAACAAGTTCTCTTGGGATGCTTGTAAACAAGGATATAACATCTAACGATATAAGCACGTATCCTAGTGGTACTTTTATATCTGACAAAATTGTGGTCAATGAAAATGAATCATTTTCATTCAAATGAATTCATTTTCATTGACCACAATTTTGTCAGATATAAAAGTACCACTATAGGATACGTGCTTATATCGTTAGATGTTATATCCTTGTTTACAAGCATCCCAAGAGAACTTGTTGTTAGTATCATTAAGAAAAGATGGAGATTTATCAGCTGCTATACGGATCTTAGTAGGGAAAAATTTTTGGAATTGGTTGATCTTTGTTTTGATGTTGGTTATTTTGTTTATGAAGGAAAATTTTATATACAATTGGATGGCACTGCTATGGGTGCACCGGCAAGCCCATCATTTGCTAACTTGATTATGGAAGAAATCTTTTGTTATGTTGTTGAAACACTTAAATTTTATATCCCGCTCATTAAGTTCTTTGTAGATGATACATTATTGTTGGTACCATATGACGAAATACAGTACATTTTAGATGTTTTCAACTCTTACCATCAAAAGATACAATTCACGATTGAAGTGGAGAAAGATAACAGTTTGCCTTTTTTGGATTTGTTGATAATTAGAGAAAACTCTAGTATTATTACTGACTGGTACACTAAAGCAATAAGCACTAACAGATACATAAATTTTTACAGCAGTCATAGCATGCAACAAAAAACTAATATAATGGAGAATTTAATTAAAAGAGCTTTAAAACTGAGCAACAAAAAGTTTCATAGGAAGAACTTAGATAAAGTTGAAAATATTTTGAAGCAGAATAACTATCCTGCATACTTAGTCAAAAGAATAATAAATAAACACACGTCCAACCGAAATCATATAGTTAATGTTCCTTCTAACTCGTCTATTTCTTCCTACTTTAGGTTTCCGTACTTACCTGGTCTTTCTCACAGAATAAATAAAATATTTAAGGAGTTGAATGTCAAGTGTGCCTTTTACAACTTATTCACCACAAAGAGATTTTTCACAAATTTGAAATTTAAAACACCTTATAATTTAGAATCAGGAGTAGTATATAAGATACCCTGTGCTAATTGTAACAAGTGTTACATTGGCCAAACAAAACAGTATTTACGCGATAGGATGAAACAACATAAATATGATAGTGAAAATATTGCAAATTTTAACAAAACTGCTTTAACTTTACATCAAATGACTACGGGCCATAAATTTAATTTTGAAGATGTAAAAATTCTTGATAAAGAAGAGGTTGGTTATAGACGTAATATAAGCGAGATGATACACATAAAAAGAAATTATACCGTCAATCATAGAGAAGATGTGCAACACCTAAGCATGATCTATAATAATATACTTAGAAAGTAATAAGTAATGGCTGGCCTCGTCAATAGTGTTAAGACCATTCCTGATCAATATTTTGTAACCTTATGTTGATGTCATTATCATAAATATAGAAACGGATAAAGTGATGGGATTGTATGTCTGCTCTCCAGGAGATTTTGATTTCTTTGTTGAATCCTAATGTTTTATAAAGCGTACAATATTGTTCTCGTAACTAGGTAATTTATTTTCATGTTATGTCATATTGTGTGTCTTATAGTATACTTTTTGTATTTATTTACAGCCTTGAAAAAGAAACGATTTGTTTCGAAACGTCGGCATTGTTACACAGTGAACAATAGATAATAAACAGTGTCCAACACTCCCAATATATTCTTTCTTTCCTAGTTATAAAAGAAAGATTTTCATCTTCCACAGAAAAGGTTCGCGATGTATCATCCTCAGGTGAAGTTTGTACGCTCCAAAGAAAATTTAAGCTTCCACAGATAGAGTTGAAAAAGTTTGGTGGTGATATTCGAGATTGGCTGCATTTTTGGGGATTATTTAAGAAACTGGATGAAGATCCCACCATGGACAATGAGGAGAAATTTCAGTACCTAATTTTATCTACAATACCTAGGTCAAGAGCAAGAACTGTCGTGGAGAGTTTTCCACCCACCTTCGAGAATCATCCTAAGGCAATTGAGGCTCTGAAGTCCCGGTTCGGACGAGATGAACTCCTTATTGAATTATATATGAGAGATTTGATAGTATTACTAACATCAAACACAAAGTCCCTGTCAATGTTATATGACAAGTTGGAATGTCAGTTGAGAGCTCTTGAATCACTGGGAATCACATCAGATAAATGTTCAGCCATGTTATTTCCATTGGTAGAATCCTGTCTTCCTGAGGAGCTCTTGCGGATATGGCAGCGTTCGTATTCGGCAGATACAGCGGCAGCGAAATCTCAAGACAATGTGAAGAAACTTATGGATTTTATAAGGAATGAAGTTGAGAATGAAGTGAAAAGTTCAATGGCGAAGTCAGGAGTAGGATCTGCCAGGGTGAAGGAACAGAAGAAGATGATGACGACGGAAAACAACAAAGCAACTCCATATACAGCTTCTGAACTCGTGACCACAAATAACGAAGTTGTTTCTTGTATTTTTTGCGGACGTTCAGAGCATAAGAGTTTTGAATGTTCAAATTCACAAGGTATTACTCTTTCTGATAAAAAACAGCTCATTTTAAAAAAGGGATACTGTTTCATATGTCTCAGACGTGGTCATACCGCCAAGAAATGTAAAGTTCACATGAGATGTGAAAAATGTCGAAAAAGACATTACTTGGTGATGTGTCCGATGACAGACGTTAATTCAAAACTTCCAACGAACGAGTCTAGTGCTTGTAAAGAAAATTCATTGACTAGTCTCACTCGAACAACGAGAGTTTTTTTACAAAGACTCGTAGTTATTCTCAGAGAAATTAATGGGTTTGAACGCCGAGGCAGAGTTTTAATTGATACAAGTTCTCAAAGATCTTATGTTTTGAAACGTACAGCGAAAGAATTAGGATTACCAGTTCAGTGTGAGGAAACAATTATTCACTGTTTATTTGGGGGTTTGAATACAGGTGAAAGCAGTCACAATTCATATCAAATATTTTTGTGCGATTTGGATAGAAAATATTTTTGCAATTTCCTTACTTTAGACCAGGAGAGAATTTGTGGTAGGATCGGTTCCGTGTGTCAAAATTCTCTAGTAGAAAATTTATTGAATAATGATGTGATCATAAGGGACGATGAGACACTCGAAGTAGAAATTTTAATAGGGGCAGATGTTGCTGGTAAATTATTGACAGGTAAAATTATTCAGTTACCTTCAGGAATATATATATATATATATATATATATATATATATATATATATATATATATATATATATATATATATATATATATATATATATATATATATATATATATATATATATATATATATATATATATATATATATATATATATATATATATATATATATATATATATATATATATATATATATATATATATATATATATATATATATATATATATATATATATATATATATAGTTATAAAGTGTTAATATCACCTCCAAAATAGTGACTCGTTTAACGCTCTCACCTCATATATATCGCTGTCACCTCCGAAATCGGAGGTGACAACGTTTTGCCTTGTTTTTTAGCTTGTTAGATTCAGGAGGCTTCAGGGACCAACATATCAAAAAATCGTTTTGAGGTCACAACGCACCCCGTTTATGTACTGAACAATCTTTTAGTTCGAGTGTATATCACTGGCGCTAGTGTGCTTAGCTGTATATCGAAGAATTGCTGTGGGCGACTCTTTGCTCGTTAGCACCTCCGAAAATGGCAACGTTGTATTTTCAAAGCAGATGTAGACAGGCAGAATATAAGTATACGGATGAATTAACTGTAGAGAGGCGCAGCGCGTTATCTCCTCCATAATTGCAATCCAGGCGGCATATCTCAACGATTTTTTATCGCATTTATCTGTAGGGGAAAGAAACACGTGAAAGAAAACCAATCTTGGCTCTCTCGAATGGAATTATGACTGTTTATATTTCATCGTGTGTATCTATGCAACCGTTGAAGTTCTTTCATCTCAAGCTAAATATTCAGATGTAAATGGTGATGAATATTCAAGGACAATGAGCCATTCCGAAAATTTTCATTTCAGAATCAAGAGAAAAAATGCTACAAATTTTACAATATCACAGAAATGAAGAACGTCGGCTAAACCGAATGTTGGACATTGTTGTGTTATTTCAAATGGAACGCTCTATATATTATATTTTTCTTAAATCGGATTGCTCAATGATTTTGAGGAATCCTTTGCTCAGAAACATCTGTTTTATTATCGATTATGTTTAATTATTGGATCTTCCCGAAAATTTGAATAGCTTGTACCATCTCTCTGGTTTGAAATACTGGAACTAACAATCTGCACTCAACTAGTAGAATACCTTGTAAAAGAAAAGATCCTTTTACCCAAACAACATGGTTATGTAAGAGGTAGATCAACTGAGACAGCAGTGTTTGAGTTCATTTCAGGAATCCTTAATGCCTTGGAGGATTCTAATATAACAGTGGGTCTAATGCTGGATCTATCAAAGGCATTCGATACTCTGTCCCACGACCTTATTCTCCATAAACTTTCTGCATATGGCATAAACATGCTAGACTGGTTTCAATCATATTTAGCAAACCGCAGGCAGAGAGTGGTGATCTCTCAGAACGGAAAAACAACAGTTTCGGAAGAAGAACTCACAGAGTTCCGCAGGGTAGCATATTGGGCCCTATCATTTTCATCATTTTTCTAAATGACCTAAGTACCATATTCGATGAAACCATGGTTAGGACAGTGAATTATGCAGATGACACAAACTTCACTGTATTGGCCAAGCACGATTTAGAGTTGAGTTTACCATTTCACACTCAACTCTAACTCTAAATCGTGCTAGCCAGTGGTTTGAAGCAAACGGTTTGTGCATGAATTCTGAAAAAACAAGTGCCATCCTATTCAGGACAGCTCATTCCGGTCCCCAAGTGCCTACCAGCATTTCACTGTCTAACTCCACATTAGAACTGACTAAATCTTGTCGCTTCCTAGGCCTCACTATTGAGGTAACCCTTGATTGGGGAGAGCACATTTCCAACCTTTGCAATCAACTGGGTACCATCTGCTACACTTTGGGAGTCCTCAATAAATATCTGGACATAACCTCACTAAAAACAATATACCAGGCAGTGTTTAGGTATGGCATCATGTTCTATGGTAGTTCATACAACCTACATAGAGTGCTGAAAATGAAGAAGAGAGCCTTCAGAATGATCTGGAGGATGAGGAGGACGGAATCATGCAGGGGAGTCTTCAGAAGGAATGGTCTTTTGACTGCTCCTGCTGTACACATCCAAGAAAGCCTGATATTTACATTCAAGAACTAGCACTACTTCGAAGAGAAAACAGTAAGTAATTACAATACGAGGAAAACTGCACTAAAATATCCAAGGCACAGATTAAGCCTCACTGAAAAGGGACCTGAATATAGATATATTCGTTATTACAATAAGATAGCTAACAAACTAAGAGGAGAATGGACTCTACAACAGTTCAAGAAATTCATCTTCAAACTCCTACTTGAAATCGAACCCTACAGTGTGGAAGACTTTATGGAACACAGACTATAAAGCAAAAAATGACCCTGTTTCACTTCAAGTGTTCAATGTCATGTGTACACTTTACCTGAAATAAAGCACATTATTTATTTATTTATTTATTTATTTAAATTTTTTAGTGATGTATCATAAAGAAAATTACAAATTATTTCGAAACAACTAAGATTTCATGAAGAATTATCCAAAACAGATTTGCATTTTTCGATAGATCATACAGGATGTAAGGGAAAAAATAAACAATATTGAAGTCTTTGGAAGGCCTCGAGTCAACATATTTTGAAATTGCAACTATATTTTTGTCAAGATATGATGAATCTTCAAACTGAAGTTAATAATATAGATACATACTCGGATACATATGATTGATTGGTAATTCCCAAAAGCTATGATGAACAGCGGACACTATGATGGACGCATGATGAAAGGAGAAAGACAAAAGTTAATTTAAGTATTATATTTTCGCATGAAGTTTTATTATTCAAAATAAATGATGATTCTTATAATTAACAAATCAGGTGCAATTAAAATTTTTGTTTTGGTTTTCGAAAATAACACATATTGATTAAACTTCTACTATCCAAAATGAATAGGTACATAGATAAAATGTATCTATATACAGGATATCTGTAAACAAATGCGAAGGACTAAGGGAGATGATTCCTTAATGAAAATAAGCGGGGCTAGTTCCTATAAATTTTTTTCCAAATAGACAGCTCTTCCAAGATGCAGCCTTGGAAGGCGATGACGAGTCTACAGTTTTTAATTTTTTTTTACTGAGTCATAAAACTATACATATTACTGAGTAGATTGGTACCAGTTTCAACTTCGGCAAGCTCGCAGTTTAGGCGGTAACTTGCTATCGATTTTTTTAATGTGTCTCTCCCTTAAATTCAAAAATTTCTGTTGTTCAAAAATGTTGAAATTTGAGTTATTATGCTATTGTCATAGAAGTATACGAAACTATCAGGTCGGGGGATCCAAGATTTCGGGCCGATTCACATGAAAAAAAAAACATAAAATGAATTTCGTGAATACCGAGGCTGAAAACCACTATTCTCCGCTATAAAAATTTAATATTATTCCAATGAAATACCGAGTTAATTAATGCTACGTTGCTATTACTATAAGGCCCGGTTGTTCAGTTCAGGATAAGGCCGAGATTTAAGATGATCCTAGACTAACCTGACAGAACTGAACTGAATTGTCAAAATCAATTTAGGATAAACTTTTATCCCGAACTGAACAACTGGGCCTACTCATGTAGAGTTTCGGATTTTGCGAGAATCTACTGCTTTTTCTTCAAAACAACAACTGCGCTGAAGGAAATGTGATTGACTGTTATCTATATCATTTACATCATTATTTGCCGAACTTCAAAGTTCTAAATGAATTAAAATCTAAACTTGAAAATATACGTGATAATTTTCGCAAGAATTTCAATGAAATCTGAAAATTTTCATCATTCTGGAGCATAATTCTCGAATCATCCATGGAATAAATTCAATTTTATCCAATATAACACGCAAAACGAAATGTTATTCGAACTCGGCATCTTGAGCAATTCGTTCCTAAAAAGCCCGAATCAGGTAGAAAATTTTGAACCCTTCATATCAGCGTTAACACGTGTTTTGCAGTAAACAGATGCCGATTTCGTTTTCAACGGGCCATGTAACTAGGGTCGGCGTTGGGTGAAAGGATGAACGATTCTTACAACAAGAAGAATTTGAATTTTCATTTGACGGTGAGGGCATTTGTTTTAAAATTTTCAGAGTACAAGAAGTATACAGGGTGTTTCACGAGTAAACAGACAAATGAAAACCGTGAATAGAAGGGCATTGAGCTGAGTTCAGAATCATACCATATACAGGGTGTTCCAAAACTAGTGAATCAAACGTCACACCACGATAGAGTAAACCAAATATTATCGAATGACACCAACATTAGTTCGACGAAAATGTACCGTTTCCAAAATAATCAGAATTTTATTAAAATACATAAAGTTGCCGATTTTCGAACTATTTTTCCTTATAACAGGGCCAGTTTGTGAAAAAGGATATCGATTTTAAATTAGATTGAAGTAATATTATTGTTTCATCTCCCCTAATTGAAATTATTTTGAGTAGTTAATCGATAACCATATGGCTATAACTCCTGAAATTCTGATCAAGTCGACTGAAAATTTATATTTAGCCTTGAGTTGTTAATTTCATCGAAACAGAGCATTAAAATTCGACAAAAATCTGGACCGGGCTCAGTGAGGCTTTACTTAACTTCAAACTCATAAAAACACCATGTATGTAGTTTTTTAATCATAATTTCAACTTTTTTGTTATCTGCATTATTATTGTCTCAAAATGAATTGATTTTTGGGTTGCCCCACCTGTTGATCATGTTCTAGAAATAATTGTTTTGGTCAGACGCCTCTAAGGAATAGAGCACTTCATGAAAATGTATTTAGAAATCCTTAATTGATTTTTTTTCAAAGAATATTCTGTTGAATGTGTTCAACAATTATACCATATTCGGTCTTCAAAATACTCTTTCACAAGGATAAAATGTTTCAAAATTGATAATATCCAAATATGGATGGAAAAAATACGCTATCTTGAAACTAAAATTTAAAACTTGATATTCAGAATGAATCTATTTTTCTATGGACAACTAGTTGTGTGAATAAAAACAAAGAAAGAAATCGCGGGGTGTCAGATCTGGAGATCTAGCAGTCCAATATTGGGGTCCTACCCTTCTAATAAAATGACCTGAAATACTGATAAATACTTATATATATAAATACTCGATATATGCAAGACATATATCGAGAACGAAAAAATTCAGTTGAACATTTCCAATTCCATTTTTAGATTTCCTCAGTTGATTGGCGATCATATTTATCCCATTAATTAATGTGAAGTAAAAGTCAATATGCAGCGCTGTTTTTTCCAGACATTTCACGATCAAACAATTATTCATTAGAAATAATCTGAAAAGGCATACCAAAGTTTCATTGATTTTGAGAAAATCAATGAAGATACCTGAAAAATTCAAAATTATGACGAGAAAAACTACAAACAGAGTGTTTTGCATGAGTTTAAATTTGAATATATCCTCAATGAGTCCGGTCCTGTGTTCGTCAACTTTTAATGTTCTGTTTTATTGAAACTTAGAAGTTTAAGCGGATAATGAATTTTTAGCCGAATCCAACTAAAATATTTGAAGTTATGGCCGAACAAAAATTAGGGAAATTTGAATAAACTCCTCTCTATATCGGAAACGGAATGCCTAAGACACACATATATGAGGTGTTTTTGAACTAAGCTCAATGCCCTCTATTCACGGTTTTCGTTTGTCCGTTTACTTGTGAAACACCCTGTGTACTGAAAAATTTCAAAAGACTCCTCGAGCAATTAAGAAATGCCATTAAATCAAGGAGTTTCTTTTGAACCGCTATGATGAAAAATGTCAATATCCAGTTATTATTATTATTTGGGGTGATTCATCGAAAATCCCCAATATCTCGAAAACCAAGGCACTTTTGCCAAACGTAAAATATATTTATTTGAACCGCCATAGAGTACTCTACCCGCAGGCTCCATATTATCCATTCATTACGCCACACCCTGTATAATTATTATTATTATATCAATGTATTGAAAATAAACAGACATGAATACTAGGCAGTTGTTTTGTTTGAAGGTGAAGCTCCTGTTGCTTCAAACTTCTTTTAATTATTTTGACTACCATTCACGCAAGATGATTTTTGTTGAGGAATTCAACATTCTCGTAATTATCCGTCCATTTCTTCAAGAGATACCCATTCCCTACCACCTATGAGTATTCAATTCAATGCTAACACTGCATCAAATGCATTTCATCTTCGGGTTGATTTTTTTGAATTCTACAACTGATGTAACGTCTTCAGCCTTCAGCCAAAGAAAATAAACAACAGTAACTCTCCTCAAGCTACTGATTACTTCTATTTTCCATGTAAATAAATAGATTTGGTATGTCTTCAATCAGTTTGTATAAATGTCAATTATGTTCGTTACATATTTTCGACGCAATATTTTCCGAAGTGATTTGACATTGTGATGAAATACGTAATTACTGAGAGTCTCACGTAGAACGGACTACGTAGCATTTATTTAAAACTCAAAAATGTTTTGACAAGCGTCTTAACCCAACATTTTCGTACCATACAGTGTGAAAGGTATTCAATTTCCATGGCCAATCCTGTGCTAAAATGAAAGTGAATGAAGTATAGAAGCTGAAAGTAAAACGTATATCTTTGTTGATTCATTCGGGAAAAACATTTCAATGGAGTTCCTCATGTCGTGAATATAATGTCCAAAATTTAGATAACTATTTCATACCAGAACAAATTCGGTAAAATTGTCTTTGGAATTAATCTCATATGTAACGAAAAATTTTATTGTCATGTATCATTCATTTTAGGACCTATACGGTATTAAACTCCCCTATCGGACGAAGTATCGTAGACATAGCATACTTATTCAAAACTGTTGATATTCATGAAGAAAAGATAATAATTTCTGTCCAAATTCATTTACTCCGAATCCTTATCAATCAATTATTAGCGTATGAAGTTTATTAATATCAGTATCGTTCTCGAACTATTTAGAGGTTTCAGTATGTGTGAATGAATCGGAAGAGCAGCTGTATATGAGTAGAATTCAAGCTGCCCTACTTTCTGTCCTCCTGAAATCTGACAACGTTGCGGGAGGTGAGAGCGCACTACTAATAAGAAATATATGCGGAGGTAGTAAGGTCTGATTCGTTTAAAGAAAAATTTTTCAATGAAAATCTTTTCCCCTCTTTAGGTACCCCTGTTATTTACCTTCCCCTCTACATATATAAGCAAAAATTATTCCAATTAAAAAACTCCTTCACCCGGAGGTCAGGTCGCCCAATGAACTTAACGGAGGTAACAACGAACTACGGGTTCATATATATATATATATATATATATATATATATATATATATATATATATATATATATATATATATATATATATATATATATATATATATATATATATATATTTGTCCAATAGACGTTTTCAGTTCCAATACGTTTCTAAGGCGACCTGAGACCCACATGATCCGAATGTTTTCTTCGAGTATATATGATGAAATAACGTTAATGAGAATTATAACTCCTTAGGCACACTTAGAGGGGAAAAGAATTCCTTCATTTGAAAAAGTAGCATAATCGATAATATTTTCCAAACCCGAGACATTGCACCAACTTTACAATCCCACATATACTCCAGCGGTAAATATGGCCAACGTTCACGATCCCGGCGCTGTTGCCAGTTTGACGGGACTGGAGCCGACAATTTCGATGTATAAAATGACGCGAAAAAGTAGGTGTTACGGTAGAAATTCATATATGTGTGAGTGTGTTGGGAAAGAAGATTCTTCTCAAATTTTGATCCATTAATAACATAACCTTGAGAGGCATGTATACATAAAATGATTGTAATAAAATATAAAAAATTAATTTTTAGCTTCCTTCTGAAATCTACAAGAGGGTTCCTGAAATTCGTGCAAGTACTCCAACTATCATAAAAATGAGACAAAAATCAACAAAATTTATTAGAACACTGTTGAAAAAAATTGAGATCTAGAGAGCGAAATATGAATTGTTTTAATATTCCAGAGCTAGACTCATCACATCTAATTCAATGTGTTCAGTTTTATCATATCATCCTGTATGTCGAGTTGAAAATAATTGTTTCACTTTCCAAGAAGTCCATGCCAAGCCCAGAATTCCTCCTCTAATGTATTTTCCAAATTGAAATAAAAAATAGAAGCAAAATCTAATTAATTCCTATAAATATCGCGTCAATGAATAGGTATGAGATGTGAAATATTCCATAACAAGCTTTAAAACGACCAGAATAATCGTAAAAGCTTTCCTCGATAGGTACAATCATTCATTGATGCGAAACACTGAAATGAAATAACACAAACAAAAATGAAAAAATTGATTACTGACGTTCAAATTCCGTCAATATTATTTTGAAAGTTTTGCGAAATGAGAACCGTTTGTTTGTACACATCTGTCACGTTGAATTCTCCTATGAGATAAAGCCTTTCGATCTATTTCGCCATTGTTTCTTAATAGATCACAAAAATTCATCATTCAATTGAATGCATTCAATTGGTTTCTCATCGTCTGGATATCCTCCTCATAAACCTCCTTCAATTTCACCCACAAAGAATTGTATAGAAGGTTCAGATCTGGTAATCTATAAGGTCATGGTTCCCAGTTGGGCCTCCTGGACCAATTCATTTAATTGGATAGGTATTGTCCAGGCCATTCCTTACTTTGAAAATGTGTTTCTCCGATTTTTATGCCCTGTGGCATACCAGGAGAAATATTTTGTGGAAAGTTAATATTATACAAATGCAAAGGACTAAGGGAGATGATTCCTCGATGAAAATAAGCAGGGGTAGTTCCTATGAATTTTTTTCGAAATGGACCTCCCATCCAAGGTACAGCCTTTGAAAGGCGATGACGAGTTTATAGTAGTTGATTTTTTACGGGTTCTAAAAAACACTGAGTCATAAAACTATACATAATATAAAGCACTAAGTATATATTATTACTCACACAATTTTTTAGATCTCATAATTTCATTATTAAGGGTTGAACATAACAACCCTCTATGATTTTCCTTCAAAAATTTTTTTCGTGGGATAGATATTAAAAAAAAATTCTCTTATGGATTCCTATTCGATTCGGGAGAAAAAATCGCCTGCAAAGTTTCGATACATTCGATACTTTCTCGGAAGAAATATAAACTTGCAATCAGTTCTGATTACTGTTCATTCCATTTCGTCGTAAAAGTGTTCCATAGAATGAATATTCTGAGATATTGTATGTCTATGACGGGAGATAAAGATGTTCTATGAATCTTTCTGAAGGTTAAATTACTAATTTCCGGAAGAAAATTATATCCCTAATATTTTAATTTAACAAATTGAAATTTCTTTCGATTAATGAGCATAATTGACAACAGTACTTTTCATTTTATTTCAGATACAATAACGCAAAACTATAATAAATGTTCAAAATGACTACCTCTCGCTAAAATATATGTATCAACTCTCTGTCTCGTAGAGCTTCGTATTCTTTCGAATATCCCGGTAGTATTTCTTATGGTTTCACACGATGATACTATTCGATCTCTGGAGTATTAAACGCACGATCTTCAGTGAACTGAGCATCATCATCATCACTGCAGATTCTCATATACAAAGAAGGTCATACAATTTGAAAAATTCAAGGTTGAATATTATCTCCAAGTTCTAAACATTCTACATACTGCATGTGGAGAGAAAACTCTTGTATACTTCGCTTTGCAATTGAATACTGTTGAAAATTTAATTTTCGACTGTCAAGGTTGAAATCTAATTGATTTTTGGTTTATACAGCGTGTCCACTTTTAAAACGGCCAAACTTCATGATGAGATAATACAAGTGATTTGGAACGAAAAATGTCATATAACACATAATCGAAATGTTATCGGTCATTCTTTAATATAACATTTTTTGATTTCACGAAATATTCCCAGTTTTTCTAATAGTATCAATCACACTACAGTTATCTCGTAGCCTAATCAAATTTGACCACATATCTGGAAACAGCAATAAATCTGCTACATGATGAGAATTCGTGTGTACGAAAAAATTTCTTATTGCGGGCCTGGTAAGGGGATGGGATGAATATCACGATTCTGAAATGAACAAAATTAAGCCTATTTTTCCAATGGTTTTATCAATGAAAAATTATTAATTATGGATATGTTTTCTTTTCAACAAAAAATACCCTATTTAGATTGCTTCCGAATGACATATAAGCTTTTATTCTTGCTGCTAGTCTTCTTCCATTATATTTACTTATTACATAATTGTTTCCAGTAGAGGACAAGCCTATAAACTCGAAGGTTATAGATTACATACATGCATACATAAACTGTGTGGATAAACGAAAATGAAAGCGAAAAATACAAAACTGAAATATCATATACAAAAAAGAATAAAAAAGAAAAAAAAATTAGATATAACACCACAGTTCCTCACAGAGAGGACTTCTACCTGTCATAACTGTTTTTGAAACCGTTTACCGAGGTCGATCGCACTACGCATTCAGGGAGACGGTTCCAGTTGTGAAATATACGGTTAAGGAGAAAGTGTTAACATATGAATATAATGGCTAACAAGATAACAACGAAAAACTCGACACATTCCAAACCTTAATTTGATTGAATGATTGAATATTAAAATTATTCACATGGAAATCATGAATTTATCTGCAAAATCAAATAACCCAAATGCATAAACTAAATTTTAATGATATAGATTTTATGAAAACATGTAAAGAAAACAAATTACTACTAGTACTTATACTCGTAATAATTGCTCGAAATGTCCACCGCCTTGTTCAATACATTTTATACATCGTTTTTGTAGTGAATCTGCAACCCTGCGAAGTTTCTGACGCATTTCAGCATATAACACAATGTTATTCTTTCGATCAGGACCTCTCGAGTCTGAACGCTAATTTAATAAACTTTTTCTTTCAAGGTGTTCCAGACATAAAAGTCCAAAGGCGTAAGGTCGGAGCCTCTTTGTGGCCATCTTACATTGACCCTCAACTCATGTTGAAAATGAGAAACCATGGTCGCATGGGAGTTTTCTCTTTTCCATACATGGGTTGAGGGTCAACGTGTGGTTGGCAGTCATGAGAGGTGGACTTTTCGGACGAGTAACATTTCCCGATCCGATTGATCCACAGCATCTTGACAGACATATTGGAGAAAATGTCTGGTTTCAAATGAATGGCTGCCCAGCTCATAATAGCCGGAATGTACGGGACTAAATAAATCAATATTTTGGGGTGCAATGGATTGGAAGGTACAGTCCGGTAAGATGGCCAACAAGAAGCCCCGACCTTACGCTTTTGGATTCTTATGTCTGGAAAACCTTGAAAGAAAAAGTTATCACAATATTTTGAATAGAATCTGAGTGGTGTTATCGAATTCTTTTCGCAAGCAAACTAGATTATCACACGTCCGCAAAACTATAAACGTCCGATGAAGTCAGGATCTTCGCCAAAAAAAAAATAATTTTAACTTTACCCTACCCTACCCTCTGCCGTCAATACTCAAACGTTCCTCGCAGATTCCTTTTAAATCGTCTCAGTCGTCACTGAACTTATTTAATTTTAGTTTATCGCAACAGTTGCGAAATAATTTACTAGTTACGAAAAGTAAAAATCTCAAGGCATAGATGAGTTCCAGAAAATGTCAATTTAAATGTCAAAATTTGAAAAATCACTATGGTCTTTTCCAGAATTATTGACATCCCAGTAGGTTTTTAAAGTCCAGAGGCTCATAACAGCGTTTCTGGTGTTGGAACCTGAAGATGGGATGCGATTAGTCATCCCGAAACCGGTAGTTCTTGTAGAATAAATTGGTGAGAGACAGTTTTTAGGTGTTTTTATTTATTTTGGTATATTATATCATCTGTTCATTTCAGCTCAAGCTAATTCAAATATCTATATTAAACTTATATTAGGTATCACATCACTCTGTAAATTAACTTGTACCTATAGGCGAAAACCAATCGTGTAACTGAAAGTCCTCTGAATTGATAATGATTTTTATGTGTATTTTTATAAATTATACATTATACAATTTTTGTGCATAGGATCCTAAACGTGCCAGTGCTCCTGAAATTAGGTCGCCTCACTTCGCTTAATCGGGCTTGTATAAGTTTCCATACGTGTGCTATTATAGTTCGTATACGAAAAGAATCCAATAACACCACTTCAATTCAATTCAAAATATCGTTATTGAATATTTCTCATGACGACTGTTCATCATACCGGGATCGTATAAGTTTTCTTATAGTACATTTGAGGTGTATAAATCGAAAAGATGACAAAATAAATTCTCGAGCTCTTCAACTGCAGCGTTGCCAAATTTTCGGACTAGATGCGTCGGTCAACTATGCGGATTATATACATCAAGTTCATGTCGCTCGAAGCGCCCTCGCACTGGCCAAACCCTGAAGTTTTCTGTATATAATAACGAGTATAACCGACTTTTCAGACCCACCTGAAAATTCACCCCTAGCATCCCCTAACCCCCCTTATAACGATTCTATGGTCGAACGTTACCAGACCCGGAGCCGGGTCTGACAACGTCACTTTTGGACTGAAAAGTCGGTCGAGTATACCGTTTTGGGTCTGTATATGCGGTCGAACAAATCTATATATATATATATATATATATATATATATATATATATATATATATATATATATATATAGTTATAAAGTGTTAATACCACCTCCAAAATAGTGACTCGTTTAACGCTCTCACCTCATATATATCGCTGTCACCTCCGAAATCGGAGGTGACAACGTTTTGCCTTGTTTTTTAGCTTGTTAGATTCAGGAGGCTTCAGGGACCAACATATCAAAAAATCGTTTTGAGGTCACAACGCACCCCGTTTATGTACTGAACAATCTTTTAGTTCGAGTGTATATCACTGGCGCTAGTGTGCTGAGCTGTATATCGAAGAATTGCTGTGGGGGACTCTTTGCTCGTTAGCACCTCCGAAAATGGCAACGTTGTATTTTCAAAGCAGATGTAGACAGGCGGAATATAAGTATACGGAGGAATTAACTGTAGAGAGGCGCAGAGCGCTATCTCCTCCATAATTGCAATCCAGGCGGCATATCTCAACGATTTTTCATCGCATTCTTCTGTAGGGGAAAGAATCACGTGAAAGAAATCCAATCTTGGCTCTCTCGAATGGGATTATGACTGTTTATATTTCATCGTGTGTATCTATGCATCCGTTGAACTTCTTTCATCTCGAGCTAAATATTCAGATGTAAATGGTGTTGAATATTCAAGGACAATGAGCCATTCCGAAAATTTTCATTTCAGAATCAAGAGAAAAAATGCTACAAATTTTACAATATCAAAGAAATGAACAACGTCGGCTAAACCGAATGTTGGACATTGTTGTGTTATTTCAAATGGAACGCTCTATATATTTTTCTTAAATCGGATTGCTTTTTGAGGAATCCTTTGCTCAGAAATATCTGTTTCATTATCGATTATGTTTAATTATTGGATTTTCCCGAAAATTTGAATAGCTTGTACCATCTCTCTAGTTTAAAATACTGGAACTAACAATCTGCACTCAACTAGTAGAATACCTTGTAAAAGAAAAGATCCTTTCACCCACACAACATGGTTATGTAAGAGGTAGATCAACTCAGACAGCAGTGTTTGAGTTCATTTCAGGAATCCTTAATGCCTTGGAGGATTCTAATATAACAGTGGGTCTAATGCTGGATCTATCAAAGGCATTCGATACTCTGTCCCACGACCTTATTCTCCATAAACTTTCTGCATATGGCATAAACGAGCTAGACTGGTTTCAATCATATTTAGCAAACCGCAGGCAGAGAGTGGTGATCTCTCAGAACGGAAAAACAACAGTTTCGGAAGAAGAACTCACAGAGCTTGGAGTCCTGCAGGGTAGCATATTGGGCCCTATCATTTTCATCATTTTTCTAAATGACCTAAGTACCATATTCGATGAAACCATGGTTAGGACAGTGAATTATGCAGATGACACAAACTTCACTGTATTGGCCAAGACCTTCCCAGAAGTGTGTGAAATGATAAGCTCATCTCTAAATCGTGCTAGCCAGTGGTTTAAAGCAAACGGTTTGTGCATGAATTCTAAAAACAAGTGCCATCTTATTCAGGACAGCTCATTCCGGTTCCCAAGCGCCTACCAGCATTTCACTGTCTAACTCCACATTAGAACTGACTAAATCTTGTCGCTTCCTAGGCCTCACTATTGAGGCCTATTTCCAATCTTTGCAATCAACTGGGTACCATCTGCTACACCTTGGGAGTCCTCAATAAATATCTGGACATAACCTCACTAAGAACAATATACCAGGCAGTGTTCGAATCGAAGTTTAGGTATGGCATCATGTTCTATTGTAGTTCATACAACCTACATAGAGTGCTGAAAATGCAGAAGAGAGCCTTCAGAATGATCTGGAGGATGAGGAGGACGGAATCATGCAGGGGAGTCTTCAGAAGAAATGGTCTTTTGACTGCTCCTGCTGTACACATCCAAGAATGCCTGATATTTACATTCAAGAACAAGCACTACTTCGAAGAGAAAACAGTAAGTAATTACAATACGAGGACAACTGCACTAAAATATCCAAGACACAGATTAAGCCTCACTGAAAAGGGACCTGAACATAGATGTATTCGTTATTACAATAAGATAGAGAGAAGAAGAAGGAGAATGGACTCTACAACAGTTCAAGAAATTCATCTTCAAACTCCTACTTGAAATCGAACCCTACAGTTTGGAAGACTTTATGGAACACAGACTATAAAGCAGAAAATGACCCTGTTTCAATGTCATGTGTACACTTTATCTGAAATAAAGCACATTATTTATTTATTTATTTATTTAAATTTTTTAGTGATGTATCATAAAGAAAATTACCAATTATATCGAAACAAATAAGATTTCATGAAGAACTATCCAAAACAGATTTGCATTTTTCGATAGATCATACAGGATGTGAGGGAAAAAATAAACAAAATTGTCTTTCGAAGGCCTCGAGTCAACATATTTTGGAATTGCAACCATATTTTTGTCGAGACATGATGAATCTACAAAATGAAGTTAATAATATAGATACATACTGGGATACATATGATTGATATACAGATGATTGATTGGTAAATTCCCAAAAGCTATGATGAACAGCTGACACTATGATGGACGCATGATGAAAGGAGAAAGACAAAAGTTGATTTAAGTATTTTCGCATGCAGTTTTATTATTCAAAATAAATGATTCTTATAATCAACAAATCAGGTGCAATTGAAGTTTTTGTTTTGGTCTTCGAAAATAACACATTTCGATTAAACTTCTACTATCCAAAATAAATAGGTACATAAATAAAATGTATCTATATACAGGATATCTGTAAACAAATGCGAAGGACTAAGGAAGATGATTCCTCAATGAAAATAAGCGGGGGTAGTTCCTATAAATTTTTTTCCAAATCGACTGCCCTTCCAAGATACAGCCTTTGGAAGGCGATGACGAGAGTTTACAGTTCTTAATTTTTTGTTACAGGTTCTAAAAAACACTGAGTCATAAAACTATACATATTATATTATGGAGCACTGAGTAGATTGGTACCAGTTTCAACTTCGGCAAGCTCGTAGTTTAGGCGGTAACTTGCTTTCGATTTTTTTAATGTGTCTCTCCCTTAAATTCAAAAATTTCTGTTAAAATGAGTTATTATGCTATTGTCATAGAAGTTTACGAAACTAGCAGGTCGGGGGATCCAAGATTTCGGGCTGATTCACCTTAAAAAAACATAATAAAATGAATTTCGTCATTTCGTGAATACCGAGGCTAAAAACCACTATTCTCCGCTATAAAAAATTAGTATTATTCCAATAATATACCGACTTAATTAATGCTACGTTGCTATTACTATAAGGCTCGGTTGTTCAGTTTAGGATTAGGCCAAGATTTAAGATGATCCTAGATTAACCTGAAAGAAATGAACTGAAATGTCAAAATCAATCTAGGATAAACTTTAATCCCGAACTGAACAACTCGGCCTATTTATGTAGAGTTTCGGATTTTGCGAGAATCTACTACTTTTTCTTCAAAACAACAACTGCGCTGAAGGAAATGTGATTGACTGTTAGCGACACATAATATCAACTATCTAAATTCTGTAGTCTATACAAATTTTTTTGAACTCTCATTATACTATGTAGCAGTCTGATACTGAAATCCGTCATTTGACATGAGTTGTCAGTTTATAGACTAACCAACATTTTCAAAAGCTATTGATCTATTTAAATCGTTCTATAATTGGTCCTAAATTGACAGTCGTATTGTGAACAACGATATGCAGCGGATTATCTAAATACGAAATAAATTCTGAAAAGTTTCGGATCATGAGGCTAATTGAATAAATATCTTGTTCGTATCATTTGTTGAACTTTATTATTCTAAATATTCTTCAATGAATGAAAATATAATATCAACACACATAATTTTTTGATTTATTCGTCATCAAATCATTAAATAAATCGTTTCTCGAAAAGTTTTGAGTCTTGAGGCAAATAGAATATTGAATTATTTAGATCATTATTTGCCGAACTTCAATGTTCTGAATGAATTAAAATCCAAACTTGACAATATACGAGATAATTTTCGCAAGAGTTTCAATGAAATCTGAAAATTTTCATCATTCTGGAGCATTCTGGACATCAGCCATTCTCGAATCATCCGTGGAATAAATTCAATTTTATCCAATATAACACGCAAAACGAAATGTTACTCAAACTAGGCATCTTGAGCAATTCGTTCCTAAAAAGCTCGAATAAGGTAGAAAAGTTTGAACCCTTCGTATCAGCATTAACACGTGTTTTGCAGTAAACATATGCTGATTTCATTTCTCTAATGTTCAATGTAACCAGGGTCGGCGTTGGGTAATTTCTCACAACAAAAAGAATTGAATGAATATTGAATTATATACATGATTATTTGCCGAACATCAAAGTTCTGAATGAATTAAAATCTAAACTCGACAATATACGAGAGAATTATCGAAAGTGTTTCAATGAAATCTGAAAATTTTCATCATTCTGGACATCAATAATTCTCGAATCATCCATAGAATAAATTCAATTTTATCCAATATAACACGCAAAACGAAATGTTATTCGAACTCGGCATCTTGAGCAATTCGTTCCTAAAAAGCCCGAATCAGGTAGAAAATTTTGAACCCTTCATATCAGCATTAACACGTGTTTTGCAGTAAACAGATGCCGATTTCATTTTCAACGGGCAATGTAACCAGGGTCGGCGTTGGGTAATAATGGGATTAACGATTCTTACAACAAGAAGAATTTGAATTTTCATATGACGGTGAGGGCATTTGTTTCAAAATTTTCAGAGTACAAGAAGTATACAGGGTGTTTCACGAGTAAACAGACAAATGAAAACCGCGAATAGAGGGCATTGCGCTGAGTTCAAAATCACCCCATATACATGCTGTCCCAAAATTAGTGAATCAAACATCACACCACGATAGAGTAAACCAATTATTATCGAATGACACCGACCTCAGTTCGAAGAAAATGTACCGTTTCCACAATAATCAGAATTTTATTAAAATACCTAAAGTTGCCGATTTTCGAACTACTTTTTTTAATAACAGGGCCAGTTTGTGAAAATGGATATCGATTTTAAATTATATTGAACTAAGATTATTGTTTAATCTCCCCTTATTGAAATTATTTTAAGTAGTTAATCGATAACCATAACCTAAGTAAATGTAAATTAGAACAATTGTTTTTTCTACATAATTTTTAATACTCAGAATAAACAGGGGTGATAATATGGGAGAAAAACGCTATCCTTAAACACAAATTGGCCATGTTATTGAAAAAATAGTTCGAAAATCGGCAACTTTAGGTTAGGTTTCCTCAGAAACGGTACATTTCCGCTCAACTAATGTTGGTGTCATTCGATAGTATTTGATCTACTCTATCGTGGTGTGACGTTTGATTCAATAGTTTTGGGGCACCCTATATATATATATATATATATAGGTTTCTTCTGATTTTTTTGAAATTTCACGAATTTCCGTTTCGTTATAACTACTGAAATTCTCGATCAAGTCGACTGAAAATTTATATTTAGCCTTGAGTTGTTAACTTCATTGAAACAGAGCATTAAAATTCGAAAAAAATCAGGACCGGGCTCAGTGAGGCTTTACTTAACTTCAAACTCATAAAAACACCGTGTATGTAGTTTTTTAATCATAATTTTAACTCTTTTGTTATCTGCATTATTATTGTCTCAAAATGAATTGATTTTTGGGTTACACCTGTTGATCATGTTCTAGAAATAATTGTTTTGGTCAGATGAACTACGCTATCTTGAAACTAAAAATTAAAACTTGATCTTCGGAATGAATCTATTTTGGTATGGACAACTAGTTTTGTGAATGAAAACAAAGAAAGAAATCGCGGGGTGTCAGATCTGGAGATCTAACAGTCCAATGTTGGGGTCCTATCCTTCTAATGAAATGAACTGAAATACTGATAAATACTTTTGCTGGTGCATGAATATCATCAATGTTTAAATAACAAATTGTAATAAGGCCAGACCAATACATAGATTTCCATAGATCCAATAATGACTATAACGGAATCAGTGAAGAATTCGAAATTGTATTCATCATACTTATTCGAAGTGCCAATCATTACCTTCACTACAAGACCAAATGAGGTGAAAATCATTTCGGAAAATTACTTCAGCTCCACGATGTCCATGAAAAGCGATTCATTCGGAAGGTATCAAGTTATAATTATTATTTTCATGATAGCGTAGTTTTTTATTTCTATTTTTGTTCATTATCAATAATAAAGCTTATTATCACTGTAAATGACTTATCTGAATAACCAGATATGCTATAAATATCAAAAACAAATGCAAGACATATATTGAGAACGAAAAAATTCAGTTGAACATTTCCAATTCCATTTTTAGATTTCCACATTTGATTGGCGATCATATTCATCCCAATAATTAATGTGAAGTAAAAGTCAATATGCAGCGCTGTTTTTTCCAGAGGCATTTCACTACCAAACAATTATTCATTGAAAATAATCCACTGATAAGGCATACCAAAGTTTCATTGACTTTGAGAAAATCAATGCAGATACCTGAAAAATTCAAAATTATGACGAATAAAACTACAAACAAAGTGTTTTGCATGAGTTTAAATTTGAATATAGCCTCAATGAGTCCGGTCCTGTGTTCGTCAACTTTTAATGTTCTGTCTTATTGAAACTTACAAGTTTAACGGATAATGAATTTTTAGCCGAATCCAACTAAAATATTTGGAGTTATAGCCGAACGAAAATTCGGAAAATTTGAATAAACTCCTCTGTATATTGGAAACGGAATGTCTAAGACACACATATGAGGTGTTTTTGAATTCAGCTCAATGCCCTCTATTCACGGTTTTCGTTTCTCCGTTTACTTGTGAAACACCCTGTGTACTGAAAAATCGCAAAAGACTGATGAATCTTAATTGCTCGATGGAGCAATTAAGAAATGCCATTAAATCAAGGAGTTTCTTTTGATCCCCCATGATGAAATGAAATGCCATTAAATCAAGGAGTTTCTTTTGATCCCCCATGATGAAAAATGTCAATATCCAGTTATTATTATTATTTGGGGTGATTAATCGAAAATCCCCAATATCTCGAAAATCAAGGCACTTTTACCAAACGTAAAATATATTTATCTGAACCGTCATAGAGTCCTCTACCCGCAGGATCCATATTATCCATTCATTACCCCACACCCTGTATAATTATTATTATTATATCAATGTATTGAAAATAAACAGACATGAATACAAGCCAATTGTTTTGTTTGTATGTGAAGCTCCTATTGCTTCAAACTTCTTTTAATTATTTTGACTACCATTCACGCAAGATGATTTTTGTTGAAGAATTCAACATTCTTGTAATTATCCGTTAATTTCTTCAAGAGATACCCATTCCCTACCACCTTTGAGTATTCAACTCAATGCTAACACTGCATCAAATGCATTTCATCTTCGAGTTGATTTTTTTGAATTCTACAACTGATGTAACGTCTTCAACCTTCAGCAAAAGAACAGTAACAACAGTAACTCTCCTCAAGCTACTGATCACTTGTATTTTCCATGTAAATAAATAGATTTGGTATGTCTTCAATCAGTTTGTATAAACGTCAATTATGTTCGTTACATATTTTTGACTTAATATTTTCCGAAGTGATTTGACATTGTGATGAAATACGTAATTACTGAGAGTCTCACGTAGAACGGCCTACGTAGCACTGATTTAAAACTCAAAAATGTTTTGACAAGCGTCTTAACCCAACATTTTCGTACCATACAGAGTATCCAATTTCCATGGCCAATCCAGTGCTAAAATAGAAGTGAATGAAGTATAGAAGCTGAAAGTAAAACGTATATCTTTGTTGATGAAAACATTTCAATGGAGTTCCTAATGTAGTGAATATAATGCCCAAAAATTAGATTACTATTTCATACCCTAACAAATGCGGTAAAATTGTCTTTGGAATTAATCTTATATGTCACGAAAAATTTCATTGTCATGTATCATTCATTTTGAGACCTATATGGTATTAAACTCCCCTATCGGACGAAGTATCGTAGACATAAGCATATTTCTTCAAAACTGTTGATATTCATGAAGAAAAGATAATAATTTCTGTCCAAATTCATTTACACCGAGATCACGAAACTAATCAATCAATTATATTAGCGTATGAAGTTTATCAATATTAGTATCGTTCTCGAACTATTTACAGGTTTCAATATGTGTGAATGAATCGGAAAAGCAGCTGTATTCTATATATGAGTACAATTCAACCTGCCTTACTATCTGTCCTCCTAAAATCTGGCAACGTTGCGGGAGGTGAGAGCGCACTACTAATATGAAATATATGCGGAGGTAGTAAGGTCTGATTCGTTTGAAGAAAAATTTTTCGATAAAAATCTTTTCCCCTCTTTAGGTACCCCTGTTATTTACCTTCCCCTCTACATATATATACAAAAATTATTCCAATTATATAACTCCTTCACCCGGAGGTCAGGTCGCCCAATGAACTTAACGGAGGTCACACCGAACTATGGGTTCATATATATATATATATATATATATATATACCTTGCGTGCACTTTGGGGAACTGAAAAGTTTATACGGTATATACCGGTATATACTTCTATGGATATAATGGTTATTTCGAGGAACAGGCGAAAATCACTGAAACTTTTAATATTCATGTATTTGAACTACCTAATATCAATGAATGTCTAACTAAATGAAATATTGCAACTGAGAGTTTAAAAAGTGTGTTTAACCGATTGCAGTATACTAATTTTTAGGCGAGTATTAAAGTAAAATGGATTATTATCTATCGAAATCATCTTTTGAAATTCAGTAAAAAGCCTGATGTTCAATTCTAATCACGGAGGCTGTTGGGTTTATTATCCCCTAGTAGATTTGTCCTGAAATTCCTCTGCATGGGGTTGTTTCAATATCCAGAGAGTTATTTCAAGTGCACCGAATTATTGTTTAAGTAGTTTTTTGTTTTAAATTTTTTTCTGAAGGTTCTTGCTTTCGATAGTGTTGCCGACCAAAAAGTTAAATAGTAGGTATATTACATAACAAGAGTTGTAAGGAGCATATTAGTTGCCATACAACTCGAGTTGTGTACTATACTCTTTCTACGAACGTATTCATTCTCATGAAACTTAGAATTCCATTAATTGAATATATATTTAATCAATCAATTGAATAACTACAAAACATCATACAACTATAATAAGTACCTTTAGTTCAGTTCACATTTGAATTGTAATAATTATTATTAATTGATACTGTGCAATTATTAATAACAAGGGAGGGCGAGTTGGTTGTCTGATTTTTTGTATTTACAAAAATAATATCATTGTTTTCACTTGTATCAGGCACATGTAATTTTTGATGAGGTGGCAGTCATGTTTTTCATAGAATTGTCTACATAACTCTAGGACATTGCTGATGACCGCCAACCGCTGTCTCTTCAATGCTATCATATCGCTACCAGCATCTACTAAAATTGTGGCAGAAGAACGCCTAACTGAAGCAATGGCCTTTGTATTGCTTGGGATTCTCTAAGCACAGATATTCTGCCACTTGTTTTGGCATGTTACATGGCAGAGTCTGAACATGCTGTCCTGCAGGACGTAGATCAATCTAGTTTTTACAAACCGGATGAAAGGACTCGGAAACGGCAAATGAACTTTGCGTTTTGGTTTTTGAATCTTCAAATATGAATTATCAGACATTTTTCCGTAACCTGCACGTCTTAAGGCTTCAAGTTGCGTAACACCTGCTTTCTACAAGCAACACTTATACCGATAATTAAAACTACCTGGAATCAAAAAGTATCAATATTTGCCTGTTTATTTACTATATATATATATACTATATAATTCGTGTATATCTACCTTCGTAAGCAAATATCTGCTATCTGGAGCGTTTTAGAGAAAGACATCTGATTTTCTTTTTAGTAAAGCCAACAATTTAGGATAAGTCGCAATATTAATGTTAACATGGTTTATGTTGATTGTTGACCTTAGCATTGAATAAATTGAAGAAAACTGACGATAGCTTTATTGTTTTGAACAGATCAAAATATGCTACCATACCATTTTCCGAAAATGAATTGATTTCGTGTTTCTGCTTCCAATCCATGAGTTTTTGATAAACTGTTTCCTATCTTTCACGGGATTTTGCGGGTAATAAATTAATTGAAACATTTTTCGCCTTCTCCACTACATCGGGTGTTGTGCACAATTCAACTTCGCTGCTACTGGACATTTTTGACAACAATTTCGTCATCTTCAAAGGATCTTGTCAAATCCAAAAACTGGTAACAATTTGAGATACAATTACGAAACGTCAAAATATTATGGATGCTATTCGCTTCCGTGGTAACTGCTATGAACCAATCTTATTGGCTATTCGCCGTGCGATTCAATTCACAGATTTCACCGTATTGGCTGTAAAATCGCACAGCTTTACGTTGCACAGTGCTTAAAATAAGCAGTTACATAATTGGTGATATAATAGAATTTCCCCAAAGGTGTAGATTAAAGTTTATTCTGTATATACCGGTATATACTATCATGGATGTAATGGTACCTAAAAATGGACGTTTTTTTCAATTTTGTTCCTATCGGTGTTTCGTGATGTCACTCTCGTATGTGAAATGAATCTCAGTTTTTTTGAGCTATCAAATTTTTTACATTAGACAGGTGTCAACGCGCGGCCCCCCCAAAGTTGATACTGTAAAGAGTTCTTTCTGCTTGGATTTCTTGAATCACTGTCGAATTTGAAATAAATGTTATGTTCATCTTCCGAGATATCGAATTTTTTGAATTGACAGATGTCAACAATCATGAATGCGACGAACAGGTTCAGGGGTTTCTAGATACAACTTCTGAATTCGAAATAAAACACATGGATCCCATTGTACAGAAAATTATGATTGAAGTCATTCAGAAAGGCAAACTATATAACCCAGATATCATATTTTTCATTTGTTTTGTGAAAATAAATGGAATTGAAATGTTCAGATATTGGATACTGGTTTACCCGTGCCATAAAAAGGAGGTCGGTTCGTCCATTATTGAAAAAGGTATATAATAATGTCGTTATTCGTAAATCTGAAAGCCATATATTCAGTCGTCTCATCATTATTTCTTAGAAACCTCGGAAATTCCGTGAAAAATGCCAAAAACTTAAACATACTTAGTTTTTCGTTAAGTTTCTATTATTTCAAAAGAAGCAATCATTATTTGTGCATCCAGCATCCAGCTGGCAAAAGCATTCGCTTCGCTCTTTGCTCAAGTTTTTATTTATTTATTTATTTATAAATAGGAACCCTTACAGGAAAATAACCCACTTACAAGGGTTCACAGAATAAGAACAAGAATTTTACAAGGAGAAAATGAGAAAACAATATATAGGTATACAAGCAGCTCCAATTTTAAAGATCCCCAACATCTGATCCGAACAAAAAAAAAAAAACGAAATTCAACAGTCAAAAAAGCACAGGAAATCCCATCTTACGGGATGCGGAATAAACAAGAGTTAATACTCCTCCTAAAACCAGTCATCGATACATCAAATATGTCAATTTTACCCAAATATGTATTATAAAAGCGCATCATCCTCAAAAAAACAGAGTTGTAAAACAATGAGGTGCGAGCCCTAGGAACGGAGAAAAGCGCCCTCTGTCGGGTGTTGACGCTCGGAATATTGAATGTTATAAAATTAATAAGTGGAAAATTGAAATTGTTACTCAAAATTCGATAAAGAAAAATTCCATCAGAGACCATTCTCCTCCGCTCCAGGGTCGACATCTTATGCAGCACTAAGCTGGCTTCATAATCTAGTTGACACGGATGACGGCACCTATAGTTAAGATTCTTTATGAATTTTCTTTGTACACTCTCCACTCTATCAACATATTTATAATAGAAAGGTGACCAGATCGGCGTTGCATATTCTAGAGTGCTCCGCACTAAACTGAAATAAAGGGTCCTCAAAGCAGTCACATTTTGGAACTGCTTTGTCACCCTTAAGATGAATCCAAGCATTCTGAAAGCCCTTGCGACAATATGCTCCACATGCGCATCAAACGATAATTTAGAATCCAATACTACGCCGAGATCCCTGACCCTGGTCACTTTGCCAATCGCTCTTCCTTCAATAGAAAGTGGATGATCTATAGGATTCGTATTTTTCGTGAAGCTGATATGGTTACATTTTTCTATATTCAAAGTAAAGTATCTACCAGAGCAAAACCTGGAAAACCGATCAAGGTCTTCCTGAAAACCAACAGAATCCCCCCGTGAGCAAATGCGCCTGAAAATCTTGAGATCGTCCGCATACAGCTCGTAATAGGTGTTCAAAAAACATAAAGACAGTTTTAAAAAGATGTCACTTTATATGTCAAAATTAGAAAAAATATAACAGTATTTTGTATCATGATGAAATCCTTTTAACTTTTACTGTTCGATCGACATACTTCTTGCTCAAAACAAACATTAATCAACGAGTATGTATCAACAAACTCTGCGTAAACACTGTAAACGGGAAATCTGGAACTGGAGATATCCCAAGTAACCCCGGATCACAGAGTTTATGGTCACACAGATGAGAACCCTACCGCATCGGAAGACTTAGATGCTGATTTCTTATGAACTCTACAGATCTAGTGATATCAAATTTTACAATAAATTATCATTGAATTAATTCAGAAATGCAGAATATACAGGGCGATTCATTGAGGAATGCGCATTGGAACAGAGTAAATAGCACCGTGGACCCTGGTTTTTCTAAATAACCTAATTTTATAGGTCCATCGTCCTTTCTTATTTATTGATTTTCCCCATTCATTTAATTAATCATTACTTATGGACCACCCTAAATATTTTCCTAATATTTGGTCCGTAAATTCTTTGTCCACAGTTGAGTCTACAAAATAATAACGTGTCTTATTCCAGGTTCGACTGTAAAGAAATTAATGAGTAGGTTTCGAGTCGAAACAAAACCATATATATCAACATTTCGAAATTTTATTAACGGAATTGGAAAGATCAGGAAAAAATGAGTAGACTAGAAAAAACAAATCAGAATCAGATCTAAATGTTCATTGATGAGATAGCAGGAAATTGAAAAACAATCAGATTGTCTTCTCCAAATTGTCCTTTCAGAATTTTTTAATAAAAACATCAACTATTCTTTATTCTCCGAAATACTGGATCCCAATTTTATTGAAAAACTAATGGAAGTAAGTCTATGATAATAATAAATTGGTCCCAAATACTGACTCCCTGACTCGTTTTTAACAAGGTTGGGATCCAGGAACTAGGAGAATATAAATATGTTGATATTCTAGCGGAAATAGAACCATAATAAAATAATTTTTTTGAAGTTTTGTGCTACCTAATTTTTTAAACACATTTCGAGATAAAGTTGTATGTGGAAACAACACATACGCTCAGTTTTACTTGGGTACTTATTTTTTTGCTATCTATGAATTTATAAATGAAATTACAACGAATTGTTATTTCAGCTGTGCATTGTAACCTTAGTTTCCTAACAGCCTTCTAAGGTGATTTTTTCATGAAACTTCGAATAATGACTGATAGAATTTGACAGCAGTTTTCGGATCTATATATGTTGCATCTTTCCAACCACTTTTTTTCCAGAACTTCCAAACGTACCTTACAGTTCAAGCACATTCTCGATTGAAAAAAGCGTTGCGTGTTGCTTCAAAGAATATGATGAAATGAGCCGTCATGGATGTATGTAAACTTGGACTAGCATTTTTTTTGATTTTCTAAAACTTGTTTTTTGTGAAATGTGCTATCGATTTTTATTCCCAAGACATTGAAAAAAATATTCTCATGTCTTATACAGACAACGCATCAATAATCTTATCAAAATAAAACGGTTCAATCTCGCGAGTAGATTTGTTTTTAAATGACTAAATCACCATTGTTTCTTCTTTCAGATTTTGAACTACAAAGTTCGATTGAGATTATATTTACTGCAGTAATAAGTTAATGCCAAGGTTGCTGTCCGATAAAACATGATTTCTGGATAGCAGCGGCAACGTTGAGAATTTTACAGCTGGGTAGTGTGTATCGATCGCATGGTCGATTGAAGCACGTGTTCAAATATTTTCCAGATGGCGTGGAATGTTTTCATGCAGCCGACAAAAGTACAGGCTGTCCCAAATTCGTTGACCAATGATGGGCTCTCGAAAACTAGCCTAGTGTTCACCTTTACTAGAAGAGCCACAAATGGCACGTTTCCGAGTTCTTTTCAATAGAAATGAGTAATATCAGAACAAATTGACACTTTGACGCTTTCGAAAAGTTCACACTGTCTAGATTCTACTGTAGTTTCCGAATTTTAAAGGATGATTCTATTCGATGTGCATAGAATTTGATGCAAAAAAATCAAAGTATCGAATTCGAAGCATAGATAACTCCAATAATTGTCAAAGTGTAGAATTGGTTTAGTTCATTTCATTATCATTAATATCATTCAAAAATGATAATGAATATAGCGCTGTTCTACCGGAAGAACCGAAATTTCGTAAATTATTTTTCAACCCAGTGAACAATTTTCTGCTGGTGTGATTCCTTTCGGGATGCTTTTCGAAATATAAATTCTGTGCAATTTTTATCATTCAGAAATGAAGTATCATTCATAGTTTTCGAAAAAATTCGTTCATTTTTCAAGTTCTTTCCGCACCTTATTGATATCTATGAAATTAGAGTCATGTGTTTTAGTTACGTTCAGACGAAAACGGTAAACAAATATACAGGGTGTCCCACGACGGTGAAGGTAGGGAATATTGCAAAAATCGAGAGTAGAAGAGAATTGTAGTTTTGGGGTTTCAAATTAACTATGACTCTGTTTGTCCCTCTATAGTGACATCGGTTTTCAAGCAATTATATATGTATATTGTATATTCATTTGTTCCTCTGGAGGGACAGTTCATAAAAAAAACAAGAGATGTCAGATTTATAAATCGAATAAACTCTTCTCCTGAACTCTGGCTTCATATAAATAGCGGAATAATTTTGAATACATTTTTTCAATAAGGTGCAAGTGGTGCATCTCTTTCTGATATCATGTTTACTATGAGTCTTTTGTTGTCAGTCACGTGACATCATATTCAAAATCAATAAGGGGACAAAATGTTCATTTTAGCATTTCTATGTTGCTTCTGAGTACACGATTTTAACAATCCAGTACGTGCGGTCTAAAACGAACGAATTTAAAAACTACAGGTAGATATTTTCTGAAAATTTAAAGGTTCTCACTCCCAATCTCTAGAACAAAATCAATTAAAAAATTGAAATAACCGTAAATTCTTGAACTCATTTGTCAGGAGCTAATTATGCAAAAAACATTGTTGCCTGACAATGATCTGAAAAAAGGGACTTTAAAATTATAATTATGTATAAGAGCAAATCCGATATTTCGATTTTTTTTTCATTTTGTTTAGGAGATTTTGAGTGAAAACCCTAAAAAGTTTCAGAAAATGGAGAATCGTTCCAGATTCAAATTTCAATCGATATCTACAGGTAGATACTTGAATATACTTTGTTCAAGAAGATTATGACAAACGTTTGGAACGAGCTAACGAGCATTTACCAAATTATTAAAATTTAGAGCCATCCTGCATTATTAGAACAGTCCTAAATTTTCGCGGTTATGAGTAAAACAAGACAATATTTCAACAATTATTCATATGGAAAACGTAGTCAAAAAACCTTCAAACTTATACCGGGTGGCCCAACCCAGACGCGGCGCTCATTTTGAGGGAGTAAATAAAGATATTTTGAAAATCTTTTCTTGTGGTGTGTATAGGGTGTTCAAAAGCACAATTTAAAATTATTGTCATATACAGGGATATATACAGGGTCTTCGAAAACAAAGATATAGACCAAAGTTGCACTTTTTTTAATGTGACACTCTGTATTTGAACTTAAAAATGAAATGGCAAGCTCAAATTATGATAATTCTCTTCAGATCACTTTGTACCATTTACAAGATAATGCGATAATAGTTTATTTGTTTTGAATTAAAAATCGAAAATTGTTCAGAAACTATCACGTTCAGACGTAGTAACATTTTATGAAAATAGTTTCGAAATTAATTTTTACGTTCAACGAGATATACAGGGTGTTTCATGAGTCGTTGGTCATAGCTCAATGGTGAATGCAGGTCATCCAGGCCTTTCAGAAAACTTGCATGTTTTGTATCCTAAGGCTAATAGTTTCGAAGATACGGGGTGATTCATGAACATTGGCCTAATTTGCGATAGCCATAACTCTGGAATGCAAGGTCCAATTTCGATCAAACATTATGGGTTTGTTCACTTCAGAAAGCTCTCCCAAACGGTTTATGGAATATTAATATTTTCAGGGCAGTACTCAGAATATCATGATTTTTCATTCAAGCTCCAAAATCTATATTTTTCACATCCCTTACAGAAATTTAGTTATTACCATGAAAAACTACATAACCCATTCTAAGGAATTCAGTTTTCACTTTGCATGGCACATTTGTCACAAGTGAATAGGAATAGGTCGAATTCATATTTTATATAATTTTTTCGAAATGCGGTCCTGTTTTTATTCCTTCGGTGATAATTTTCATTGTCCTTTGCCGAGATTCTGAATTATTTTAAATTCTGTTCAAATCTTCTTCATTTTACACCCTACTGAGTGTTCGTAAAAAAGTGTTCAAAAGTATGCCAAGTCGAGATGTGAATTCTTTTGAAATGACATATTGAATTTAGATACCAATAATGTAAACCTTCTTGAAAAATGTAATCTGTAAGTGTATTTACTTCATAACACACTTAACTTTTAAAATTTATTCTTCCGAAAAACTTTTTTATTTTTTTAAAACAACAATGAAGGAACCGAACGAATTCAAGTTTCATGTCATTTATTCGAAATGCGGTCCTGTTATTATTCCTTTGGTGATATAATACATTGTCTTCGGTCGAGAATTAAAAATTTTTAAAACTCTGTTCAACTTTTTTTTATTTTAAACCCTCAGCTCCTACTGAGTGTGCGTGAAAAAGTGACAGACACTTCTAACTTCACGGGAGCATTTGGTGCAGAGGATAGAAGAAGCCTGTGCAGAAGTTAAACAAAATCCCGATATGATAATGAGAGCAATAAATAATCTGATTTCAAAAGCTAGGAAATGTGTCGAGATGGAAGAACTCCATTTTGAACATCTCTTATGATAGTACATTTTTCATTGTTGAAGAATAAACTTTATGTGTTTTATGAAGCAAATATACTCACGGATTATATTTTCCAAGATGGTTTACATCATTTGTATGTAAATTCAATATGTAATTTCAAAAAAATTTACAGCTCGACCTTGCATACTTTTAAACACTTTTTTACGAACACTCAGTATGTGCTGGGGGTTTAAAATGAAAAAGAATTGAACAGAATTTGAAATAATTCAGAATCACGGCAAAAGACAATAAATTCTATTAGACGGAATCAAAACAGGACCGCATTTCGAAAAAATGACATAAAATATGAATTCGTCCGGCTCCTATTCCCTAGTAACAAGTGTGCCATGCAAAGTGAAAATTGGATTTCTTAGAATAAATTATGTAGTTTTTCAGGGCAATAACGAAATTTCTGTGAGGTATGTAAAAAATATAGATTTTGGGGCTTGAATGAAAATTCACGATATTCTGCCCTGAAAATATTGATATTTCATGCGCTGTTCGAAAGAGCATTCTGAAGTGAACAAACCCATAAAATTTGATCAAAATCGGACCTTACCGTCCAGAGTTATGGATATCGCAAATTTAGGCCAATATTCATGAATCACCCCGTATCTCCGAAACTAATAGCCTTAGAATACAAAAAAAGCAAATTTTCTGAAAGACCTAGATGACCTGCATTCACCATTAGGCTATGGCCAACGACTCATGAAACACCCTGTAGAAATACCGGATGTGTGTGTGCCATTTGAAATAAAAAAGTTTTCGACGATTATTTGTAGTTGATTTTTGAGAATTAATTATGATCACTCTGTATATTCCAGAGTTGCAATTTTGTTTTATATGTAGGAGTAGCTAACTTGTCTACTCGAAAATATTCTGTCTGTATCGCTGGCTTAACTAGTTTCTTCATTAATTGTTATTAAAAAAAACTCCATATTTTCGATTTTTCGCCATTATCTCGTAAAGGGTGCTTCTAAGGTAAAATATATGAAGAAACTCATAATAACTTGAGCTTACCATTCCATTTTTGAGGTCAAATATAGGGTGTTACATTCAAAAAAGGGTTACTTTGGTCTATATCTTTGTTTTCGAACACCCTGTAATTATGACAATAATTTTAAATTGTGCTTTGGGACATCCTACACACACCACATGAAAGGATTTTCAAAATATCTTCATTTACTTCCTCAAAATGAGCGCCACGGCCGCCACGTCTGTGTTGGGCTACCCGGTATAGAAGTGCCTGTAGTTCTCAAATTAATCGTTTTAGATCACGAAATGTTATAGTTTTATGGAATCGTTTTCGGGGAAGCAACATAGAAATTCCAAAGCTCATTGGGTAACATGAAATCAAGAACTGCTTTAATTCACAACAACAATATTACAATATGTAATTCTCTACTACTATCGAGTTCCTAGATATTCCCTGTCTTATTCGTCGTGGGACACCTTGTGTAGATAAACCTATTTTCGATATCCGCAATTTTTTCCAATTCAAAGATGTCAATCCCAGTATGTAATTGCATTCAAAAAATTGAAACATCGAATTTGGGACAGCCTATACGGAATAGAATAGGTTTTTATTGCCGTTTTTTATATATTCGGACGGAATACGATGTTTCTCTCGATTTTCACTATCATCGATAAGGAATGAAAAGATGGTTTCTACAATCTCATACCGAGCTGGAGTCACACGAACACTCACACCTGGATGAAAGCGTTGAATAATTGGATATCCAATTCGAAATTTTAAAATAGCTTTTTTCCACCTTTTTCCATCTTAAAACACTCTTCACCTAATAATATATTCCAATTTCCGATATTTGCAAAACAAACGTCCAAAAAATTCCTACCCAAATGGTCAAATTTAGATATGTCTTCGTAAATTCCAAAAAATTCATCGAGAATATCCAGAAACCCAACTTAAAAATGTCAGCATGCATTTTGATTACTTTTCTGAAAAAATTTAATTAACCATTGCGGAACAGCCTGTATAAACCAAGAATATGAATATGACCCAACCTGTATATTAATGAATTTATTCATGTATTTTTACGTTGAATGTAATCATAATTCAATTCTGCTTTTGATATGATTGCTTACAGCATGAAACAAATATGCATTTTGTGAAAACCCAATTCAATTCTTTCAGTATCCAAATCTAGAGAATCCCTAGGAAAAATAAGGCATTTGAATATCATCAGATGACCACCTGCGAACTTTCTCTTGAATAATAACAGCCGCAATCTTGACGCATATGTTTTTGTTTTACGACATAACTGCGCTTGCTTTGAAAAGCCGCTTCCAACGTTGCGCGATGTAGACCGTTGGGTGTAGGGAGCTGTTTAAAATCTATGCCAAGGAACTCGATGGTTTTCATAAATGAAGAGATGTATCAAATAAAGAAAATCGTGAATATTTCAAAAATTACTAATGATATGGAACTTACTGCAAAAGGACGAATTGGGTCCTAATTGATGGCCTATTGAAGTTGAAAATTTCAAACATTTTCGCTAACTTCATGCTGCATCAAAAATATGGCTAGGATATTCTTCGAAAACGTAGAAGCGCCATATGCAAGAATTTACGCAGGAGCAAATCGTTGATTTCATTTTTAATTGATTTTGTTTCAGAGATTGGGAGTGAAAACCCTAAAAAGTTTATGAAGAAATGCACAAATTAAGTCGGTCCTATTGCCAACTCCGGTTATTTTGATGCTACGAATTCGGTTAAATGGGCAAGCTAGTAGCATTTAATGGCCTCTCGATGCCAAAAAAAAATTGTCAGTCACGTTATCGAAATATTACATAAAATGATATTTTCTTGAATGGAACATGGAACACCCTTCATTTCGATTCGTAATAACATTCTCAACAACAAAGCTCCTATCACCTTTTTACCTAAAGTTGAACATGAGCAACTTACCTATGTGGAAATATTAATTTCATTCACTAGTACAAGAACTTTCTTTGTTCGGGCGAAAAAATGAATAAAGCCTCCTGATTTTCCAATACACCGGAAAAATATTGTTATTGGTATAAGTACCGAAATTGGGTTTTTATCTTTGAACAATTATGAGATTTATTAGTCGAAACAAAGACATTTTTGAACTAGTGAATGAAATAAATAATTTCACATAAGTCGCTAATTTTCAACTTCAACAGGAGGAAATGTGATAAGAGCTTTGTTGTTGAGAATGTTATTACGAATCGAATTGCATGACAAAATATAGGGTGTTCCATTGAAAAAAAATTTGTCGAGAAGGCCATTAAAAATGCTACTCAATTGCCAATTTATCCGAATTCGTAGCATCAATATTAACGGAGTAACGACTCAGTTTGGAACACCCTGTATAATATCTCAAAAATACATAATCGTCAATTTATACTAAATATGCCAACACCAGTTTTATATGAATATGGATTCGTTGAAAAAGCAGTCTATATTGCAGGATATTGTTCATACCGTCATAGAACACCCTGTAAAAGTTCGGAACTGAATAAAATTCCTACTTAAAGTCGGAATTATTTTTGAAATATTATGTGGCTCTCTTCTACGCCTCCGTAGAATACATATTTGCATTCATGAAACAATTATTTTCCAACTTATGAAATCGTCAAACTGCTGTAGAGTAGAACGAAAAACTTTCGAAGAAATAGAAGGGTTTTTTTCGATCGGATACAGATTTTTTAATGACGAATCTTATATCCCACAGTTTTCTCAGAAAAGAGCTTACTGCTTTGTGCTCGCAACATCGAATTATTCTCACAGAGTGCTCAGTAATTATTGCGAAAAATCGGTGCTCTGTGCTTGAGACTCGGAAGCACTTTTTTTCAATGTTCCACATAGCTCTGAATCCTAATATTTTCTTTTGTTTTAGATTTATAATGGAAAACTGGAAAAACATATATGATATTCCATTCTGAAGTTACTTATACGTATTATCTTTCCGTTACGGACGATTGCCATGAAATTTTGAAATCCTTCAATACTAGCGTAATCTGATGAGATTATGCCTTTTTTATTGAAATCGTCCTCTCCTAGATTTTAAGAAAAAACTTTCAATTTTTTCAATTGTAAAATCAATAGTAATAATTTTTTTATTCAACATTCGACTTATTAATATCATTATTATATATTACTATGGGATTCAAAAGTTATATCAAAAACGGTTTTAGAAAAAACTTCCACTTATCCGCATTCAATTGGGGGCCGAAGGTTGACATCTGTCAATTCTAAATTCCAAAATGTCTAAATTCCGAATTCAAAAGTTTTATCAATGAACCTCAACAGAAAAACTTTCCGTTCACTGCATTCACTTGGGGGCCGATTGTTGACACCTGTCAATACGAAACATTCGATAACTCAAAAAATAAATCATTTAAAATTCCGAGGATATATACTTCATTCAACTTTATTTTAGCAGTCGGTTGGCCATGGAAATTTGACACATTTCACTCTGTAAAGTACGAAAATGTGGGGTTATGAAGCTTGTCAAAACATTTTTGGGTTTTAAATGAACGCTATGTTGCCCGTTCTACGTAAAAGTTTCTGTTATCACGTATTTTATCACAATGTCGAATCTCTTCGGAAAATATCTGACGAACATAATTGAAGTTTAGGTATACAAACTGATTGAAGGCATACCAAATCCAGTTATTTGCATGGAAAATACAAGAGATCAGTATAATATCATAATATGCACTAGCTTGGGGAGAGTTAATGTTCGTTATCTTCTTTGGCTTACATCATATGTAGATTTCAAAAATATTAACCCGAAGATGAAATGCATATGATGCAGTGGTTGGCAATGGGTATCTCCCGACGGAATCAACAGATAATTACAAGAATGTTGAATTTTTCAATAAAAATCATCTTGCATCAATATAAGTAAAAGGAGTTGAAGGAAGTTTCAAGTTAAGATGCAACTTCACCGTTGAACAAAAATTTCACATGAATAAACAGTAACAGGGCAACTTGCGCGTTTTTGTGGCTATTCATCTTAATACATTGATGTAATTATAATAACTAGGTATTTATTAGTACCTTAAGACATTTACATTGTATAGGACAAGTCAAATGAAAAACAGAAAAATCCATTTTAGGGAACTCATTCTCCAATGACATTTATCGAAAATCCTGTAGTTAACTTTTCGCATTAATTCACTCAAACATAAAATTCTCAAATGCCACCACTTTTTTGGGTCTCCCAATAGAAGGAAATTCTTTGTCATACTCTTCATTCACAATCTTTCTGATTGTGGAAATATGCAGCTGAAATATAAGTCGTTTAGATTCAGATGAAACATTATATAAATTCCCTTACCTTGAATATGTTCGCTACCGTCTGACGTATTGTGGATTTTAGAATATCAGGGTATAACTAACCCTGTCTCTTTTTTCAATCACTTTCGGAATTTTCGTAATAAAAATTGATATTAGTTGTGGCAACGGCGTTATGACATTAACGACATTTCATGAGTGCCAACCTAACTTCGTTCTAGTTACAAAAACTTGAGAAAATTATTTCATGGCCAACCGACTGCTAAAATAAATTTGAATGAAGTATAGGTATATCAAGAAACCGCAACAGGAAAAACTGCATTCATTTGGTACTCCATGTCTTAAAAAATTACTTTCAAATTCAGAAGTTATATCAAGAGACTCTAGCAAAGAAACTTTCGTTGACCCATTCACTAGCAGACCAAAAATTCTGAATTGACATCTGTAAATGCTTAAAATTTGATATAACATATTTTCTGCTGTGTCGAATTTTCAACTTTGAGAAATATCTGCTCCGAAACCTGTCAAGTCCTAAGTAAATGCCGTGAACAGAGGAGTGAAAAAAAAACAGGTTTTTTCATATAACTTTAGAATTTGAAGTGGGTCCTCCTTACAGCTTTCGCACTATCAAATGTTCAACTATGACAGGTGTTGCTTATTATAACTCGAATTTGCGGTTGATTTTATGAACACTTTTTCAGATATCGAAATTTGACAAATCTCAATAGTTTACTCCCTAGAGGTGTAAGTTAATGTGGTAAAAAATTTCCTTGTTTTGTTTTTTTATGTACGAAAATTTGTATCGAATACCCATCTCCATTTTCACCACTGTCCTTGAATATAAGCTTTTTCAAAAGTTCAATTCGAAACATTATTACAACAATGCCGATAATTTATATAATTTTAATATTGAATATCCATTGTTCCTCGAAATGACCTCTAGGTGCAATTTCTTTAGTTCCTCAAACTACCCGTTTTGTACTTGAAAGTTCCCCAAACTGCACGCTAGAAGAAGTTCCTCAAACTGACCTGAGCATACACGATAGTTCCCCGAAGTACACGCTACGTGATCTGTATATATGTGGCACTTCGAGGAATTCCCCAAAGTGACCACTTGTTCCTCGAAGTGACCGTTCTGTATATGATTTGTTCCCCGAACTGACCGCGACGCATACATATATATATATATATATATATATATATATATATATATATAGTTATAAAGTGTTAATACCACCTCCAAAATAGTAACTCGTTTAACGCTCTCACCTCATATATATCGATGTCACCTCCGAAATCGGAGGTGACATCGTTTTGCCTTGTTTTTTAGCTTGTTAGATTCAGGAGGCTTCAGGGACCAACATATCAAAAAATCGTTTTGAGGTCACAACGCACCCCGTTTATGTACTGAACAATCTTTTAGTTCGAGTGTATATCACTGGCGCTAGTGTGCCGAGCTGTATATAGAAGAATTGCTCTGCGGGACTCTTTGCTGGTTATCACCTCCGAAAATGGCAACGTTGTACCGTACAAGCAGATGTAGACAGGCGGAATATCAGTATACGGAGGAATTAAGTAAAGAGAGGAGCAGTGCGCTATCTCCTCCATAATTGCAATCCAGGCGGCATATCTCAACAATTTTTATCGCATTCTTTTGTAGGGGAAAGAATCACGAGAAAGAAAACCAATCTTAGCTCTCTCGAATGGGATTATGACTGTATACATTTCATCGTGTGTATCTATGCATCCGTTGAACTTCTTTCATCTCAAGCTAACACCATAATTCTGAATTTGGCGATTTAATTACTTACTTGAAAACAAATCGATTTGAATCTTGTACATAATGATCTATATAGATAATACCACTCATTAGAATAACGAATAAATCAGTAATGTTCTTAGAACATAGAATAACAGGAAGGAGCTTTTCTAGGTACACCTAGAGGTAAAATATATCTATATATACTATGAAGAACTTTCTTTCAGCTCGAACTTTCGATATTCATTTATATCAACATCGATAGCACTACAAAAAGTGTATCACTCACAAGAGCGTAATGCTCTATGTAGGGAAACGGCTTAAATGGATGATACCAGATAGTTTTTTGTTAAGAATGTACAACTACCTGCAAGATAACACAACAGGAGAAAAATTATTCATTGTTTCAAACACTTGTTAAAATACATATCGGGCTAAAAACCCTGAATCTACGCCAACACGAATCACGAATTTGTACAATTGGAGATATTTCAAGTTATTCCGTCTCTGGTTTCTGCATGATTTTATCGGGCCAAATGTTGCCTTGTTTCGGCCGGTTTGATAACCACTGATAGAAAATATTGACGAATTTTCAATGAAGTGTGAGAAATTTTTGAATTTCTTTTTCCTATTTTTTAATGAATAACCACTGATATATCTATGGGAGATGATTCCCCAACATGAGGGTTCCTCAAGCAACTGAAGAACAGAAGAATCTTCACTTGGAAGGCCGAACCTAGTCGAAAGACCTTCATGGTCATAAGCAAGATTTGGAATACTATTAATTCCACTACTGGGTAAACTGAGCTTACCTTCACCCACCTGAAGATGTTATTGTGTCGTGGTTCAAAACTAATTTTGTAAAATCGTATTATCTATTTTGAGTTCAATTATGGATCTTCATCCAGTATCAGTCACATCAATTCAATATATCTCTATAATTCTGAATTTGGCGAAATAATTCATTACCTACCTGAAATAAAACCATAATAATATTGATTCTTTCTATGAAAATTATTTATATAGATAATACTTCCTATTAGAATAACGAATAATCAGAAATGTTACATTGCATATAAAAAAATGAGCTGTTCAGAGAAAGGAGAATACTTTTTGGAAAAGAATATTCAGAAGTACAGGCCGATCCTGAGGCGTGCCGAATTCCTTATGTGCCGCTCCGCCCGCTCCAAAGACAAAAAATATACTTTTTTTTTACATATATACGGTGTCCCAGATAAGATGAAAAACATTTTAATGTGAGATAGAGAACACCTCGAGGATTACGAAGAACCCCCACATGTAGTATCTAAGAGTTCTAGATTCTGATTTACAGGGTGTTTTTCAAATTTAAATGGAAATTGAAACCACTCTATCTCCTGAACGGAGATATTCATCCGAAATTTGATATGAAGATAGCTTCTATGAGGTTCCAGAAACTGATTTTTCGTCTTGAAAGCGACAATAATTTTTTCTATCGTGTCGATATTCAACATCCTATTGATCTCATAACGAAGTGAATTTTGAATTTTTATGGATTTAATCAATTGAATCACTATTGAATGAAGAGTAACTCGAGGATGGTTCTTCAACAATTATTTATTTTTAAGTAATTTAATTGGTAAAAATAAAATATAAAGTGATCGTTTTCATCCTATGATGAAGTGAATTTTATATCTTAATGAATTGCATTAAAGAATTAATTGTTCCTACATCTTTGGTTGCAGAGATGATTTTATTTGATGTTATTTTATAGAACGCACCGCACCTTTGATTTTTTTTTGTATTGGATCAAATGAAAATTGGAATAAACATTCAATAATGTATATTTAATTGATTAAATTCGTAAAGATTCAAAATTCACTTCGGTATGAGAAGAATAGAATGTTAAATATCAACACGAGAAAAAACTTATTGTCACTATCAAGAAATTGAATAAATAAAATTTACAGTTTACGCAGATATCGAGAAATCATGAAATTCATTGGGTGATTTCGCGAAATTTTAACGACAACGACTGTCCAAATTTACTGTCCTGCAAATAGAATGATATTGATTGCAGTTTTCTGGAACCTCATGGAAACTATCTCCATTCCAAATTTCGGATGAATAGGCGATTCCGTTCAGGAGATAGAGTTGTTTTAATTTCCACTCCACTCAAACTTTAAAAACACCCTGTAAATGAGAATCTATAATCTCCCATTTGGATGATGATGTCCCTGCCCTCCGACATCTTCTCTACAGATTTTTATGTTATCTAATCTACACAATAAAAATGCAATTTACATTTTTAAGTACACCCATGCAGTAACTGTAGGAAGCATCATAATTGAACCCTAGCCGTTTTTGTTTTTACGACCACGCGATTCTATTTCAAAATCTGGTAATTTTTACAAACCCTAGACATTCCTATCTCGAGTCCCTATCGATAACGATAATTGCTCTCAGATGGTGGTTTGTTCGATCTTTACATCACGTTCTTCTGAAGCAAGCATTCTTTTGTTTTTCTTTTTTTCGGTGAAAGGGAACAAGGAATATTCGATTTGACAAGATTGAAAAATTCAGTTTCATTTAATATTTTTCGTCGTCTCATTCAAAATTTGGATAATTGGAGTTAGAAAGTAATACTCAATAATTGACACTGACTGACAAATGAAGGTGGCTGTCTGAGGCCATCCCTTTTATTTGGGCAAAAACTTAGGGGTGGTTTCTCGGGGGTTGTTTGTCAGGGGGTGGATTTTGCTATGCTGCATGAAAGAGCGTATGGTCTCCTACGACAAGTATTTTTTTCAATTTTTTTTTTCCGCAGGTAACTGAGATATTTGCTGGCCTAAAAGCTCTGGGACACCCGGTATACAGGATATCTGTAAACAAATGCGAAGGACTAAGGGAGATGATTCCTTAATGAGAATAAGCGGGGCTAGTTCCTATAAATTTTTTCCCAAATAGACAGCTCTTCCAAGATGCAGCCTTGGAAGGCGATGACGAGTCTACAGTTTTTAATTTTTTTTTACAGGTTCTGAAAAACACTGAGTCATAAAACTATACATATTATGAAACACTGAGTAGATTGGTACCAGTTTCAACTTCGGCAAGCTCGCAGTTTAGGCGGTAACTTCCTATCGATTTTTTTTAATGTGTCTCTCCCTTGAATTCAAAAATTTCTGTTGTTCAAAAATGTTGAAATTTGAGTTATTATGCTATTGTCATAGAAGTATACGAAACTATCAGGTCGGGGGATCCAAGATTTCGGGCCGATTCACATCAAAAAAAACATAATAAAATGAATTTCGTGAATACCGAGGCTGAAAACCACTATTCTCCGCTATAAAAATTTAATATTATTCCAATAAAATACCGAGTTAATTAATGCTACGTTGCTATTACTATAAGGCCCGGTTGTTCAGTTCAGGATAAGGCCGAGATTTAAGATGATCCTAGATTAACCTGACAGAACTGAACTGAAATGTCAAAATCAATTTAGGATAAACTTTAATCCCGAACTGAACAACTGGGCCTACTCATGTAGAGTTTCGGATTTTGCGAGAATCTACTGCTTTTTCTTCAAAACAACAACTGCGCTGAAGGAAATGTGATTGACTGTTATCTATATCATTTACATCATTATTTGCCGAACTTCAAAGTTCTGAATGAATTAAAATCTAAACTTGAAAATACACGAGATAATTTTCGCAAGAATTTCAATGAAATCTGAAAATTTTCATCATTCTGGAGCATTCTGAACATCAATAATTCTCGAATCATCCATGGAATAAATTCAATTTTATCCAATATAACACGCAAAACGAAATGTTATTCGAACTCGGCATCTTGAGCAATTCGTTCCTAAAAAGCCCGAATCAGGTAGAAAATTTTGAACCCTTCATATCAGCGTTAACACGTGTTTTGCAGTAAACAGATGCCGATTTCGTTTTCAACGGGCCATGTAACTAGGGTCGGCGTTGGGTGAAAGGATGAACGGTTCTTACAACAAGAAGAATTTGAATTTTCATATGACGGTGAGTGCATTTGTTTTAAAATTTTCAGAGTACAAGAAGTATACAGGGTGTTTCACGAGTAAACAGACAAATGAAAACCGTGAATAGAGGGCATTGAGCTGAGTTCAGAATCATACCATATACAGGGTGTTCCAAAACTAGTGAATCAAACGTCACACCACGATAGAGTAAACCAAATATTATCGAATGACACCAACATTAGTTCGACGAAAATGTACCATTTCCAAAATAATCAGAATTTTATTAAAATACATAAAGTTGCCGATTTTCGAACTATTTTTCCTTATAACAGGGCCAGTTTGTGGAAAAGGATATCGATTTTAAATTATATTGAAGTAATATTATTGTTTCATCTCCCCTAATTGAAATTATTTTAAGTAGTTAATCGATAACCATAACCTAAGTAAATGTAAATCAAAACAATTGTTTTTTCTACATGATTTTTAATACTCAGAATAAACAGGGGTGATAATATGGGAGAAAAACGCTATCCCTAATAACAAATTGGCCTTGTCCTTGTGACTGAAAAAATAGTTCGAAAATCGGCAACTTTAGGTTAGGTTTTTTTAGAAACGGTACATTTTCGCTCAACTAATGTTGGTGTCATTCGATAGTATTTGATCTACTCTCTATCGTGGTGTGACGTTTGATTCAATAGTTTTGGGGCACCCTATATATAGGTTTCTTCGGGGTTTTTTGAAATTTCTCGAATTTCCGTTTGGCTATAACTCCTGAAATTCTGATCAAGTCGACTGAAAATTTATATTTAGCCTTGAGTCGTTAATTTCATCGAAACAGAGCATTAAAATTCGACAAAAATCTGGACCGGGCTCAGTGAGGCTTTACTTAACTTCAAACTCATAAAAACACCATGTATGTAGTTTTTTAATCATAATTTCAACTTTTTTGTTATCTGCATTATTATTGTCTCAAAATGAATTGATTTTTGGGTTGCCCCACCTGTTGATCATGTTCTAGAAATAATTGTTTTGGTCAGACGCCTCTAAGGAATAGAGCACTTCATGAAAATGTATTTAGAAATCCTTAATTGATTTTTTTCAAAGAATATTCTGTTGAATGTGTTCAACAATTATACCATATTCGGTCTTCAAAATACTCTTTCACGAGGATAAAATGTTTCAAAATTGATAATATCCAAATATGGATGGAAAAACTACGCTATCTTGAAACTAAAATTTAAAACTTGATATTCAGAATGAATCTATTTTTCTATGGACAACTAGTTGTGTGAATAAAAACAAAGAAAGAAATCGCGGGGTGTCAGATCTGGAGATCTAGCAGTCCAATATTGGGGTCCTACCCTTCTAATAAAATGACCTGAAATACTGATAAATACTTTTGCTGGTGCATGAATATCATCAATGTTCCAATAACAAATTGTAATAAGACCAGAACAATCCATAGATTTCCATAGATCCAATAATGACTATAACGGAATCAGTGAGTGCCAATCATTACCTTCACTAAAAGACCAAATGAGGTGAAAATCAGTTCGGAAAATTACTTCAGTTCCACGTTGTCCATAAAAAGCGATTCATTCGGAAGATATCGAATTATAATTATTATTTTCATGATCATGATAGCGTAGTTTTTTATTTCTATTTTTGTTCATTATCAATAATATAGCTTATTATCACTGTTAATGACTTATCTGAATAACCAGATATGCTATAAATATCAAAAACATGTTATTGGAGAGACCACGTCGACAGGATGACGGAAGATCGATGGGCAAAATGGGCAAAGGATGAAAGACCAAATTCACGGAGACCCCCCGGCCGACCTCCGAAGAGATGGCACGAAAGCTGGACATCTGTTTCCCAGGAGGCTGAATAGTGGAAGAAACAAGACTAAGTCTTAAGAAAAGAGAAAGAAGAAGAAGAAGAAGATCAAAAACAAATGCAAGACATATATTGAGAACGAAAAAATTCAGTTGAACATTTCCAATTCCATTTTTAGATTTCCTCAGTTGATTGGCGATCATATTCATCCCATTAATTAATGTGAAGTGAAAGTCAATATGCAGCGCTGTTTTTTCCAGACATTTCACGATCAAACAATTATTCATTAGAAATAATCTGAAAAGGCATACCAAAGTTTCATTGATTTTGAGAAAATCAATGAAGATACCTGAAAAATTCAAAATTATGACGAGAAAAACTACAAACAGAGTGTTTTGCATGAGTTTAAATTTGAATATATCCTCAATGAGTCCGGTCCTGTGTTCGTCAACTTTTAATGTTCTGTTTTATTGAAACTTAGAAGTTTAAGCGGATAATGAATTTTTAGCCGAATCCAACTAAAATATTTGGAGTTATAGCCGAACAAAAATTGGGGAAATTTGAATAAACTCCTCTCTATATCGGAAACGGAATGCCTAAGACACACATATGAGGTGTTTTTGAACTAAGCTCAATGCCCTCTATTCACGGTTTTCGTTTGTCCATTTACTTGTGAAACACCCTGTGTACTGAAAAATTTCAAAAGACTCATCGAGCAATTAAGAAATGCCATTAAACCAAGGAGTTTCTTTTGAACCGCTATGATGAAAAATGTCAATATCCAGTTATTATTATTATTTGGGGTGATTCATCGAAAATCCCCAATATCTCGAAAACCAAGGCACTTTTGCCAAACGTAAAATATATTTATTTGAACCGCCATAGAGTACTCTACCCGCAGGCTCCATATTATCCATTCATTACGCCACACCCTGTATAATTATTATTATTATATCAATAAATTGAAAATAAACAGACATGAATACTAGGCAGTTGTTTTGTTTGAAGGTGAAGCTCCTGTTGCTTCAAACTTCTTTTAATTATTTTGACTACCATTCACGCAAGATGATTTTTGTTGAGGAATTCAACATTCTCGTAATTATCCGTTCATTTCTTCAAGAGATACCCATTCCCTACCACCTATGAGTATTCAAATCAATGCTAACACTGCATCAAATGCATTTCATCTTCGTGTTGATTTTTTTGAATTCTACAACTGATGTAACATCTTAAGCCTTCAGCCAAAGAAAATAAACAACAGTAACTCTCCTCAAGCTACTGATTACTTCTATTTTCCATGTAAATAAATAGATTTGGTATGTCTTCAATCAGTTTGTATAAATGTCAATTATGTTCGTTACATATTTTCGACGCAATATTTTCCGAAGTGATTTGATATTGTGATGAAATACGTGATTACTGAGAGTCTCACGTAGAACGGACTACGTAGCACTGATTTAAAACTCAAAAATGTTTTGACAAGCGTCTTAACCCAACATTTTTGTACCATACAGAGTGAAAGGTATTCAATTTCCATGGCCAATCCTGCGCTAAAATAAAAGTGAATGAAGTATAGAAGCTGAAAGTAAAACGTATATCTTTGTTGATTCATTCGGGAAAAACATTTCAATGGAGTTCCTCATGTCGTGAATATAATGCCCAAAATTTAGATAACTATTTCATACCAGAACAAATTCGGTAAAATTTTCTTTGGAATTAATCTTATATGTAAAGAAAAATTTCATTGTCATGTATCATTCATTTTAGGACCTATACGGTATCAAACTCCCCTATCGGACGAAGTATCGTAGACATAGCATAATTATTCAAAACTGTTGATATTCATGAAGAAAAGATAATAATTTCTGTCCAAATTCATTTACTCCGAATCCTTATCAATCAATTATTAGCGTATGAAGTTTATCAATATTAGTATCGTTCTCGAACTATTTACAGGTTTCAATATGTGTGAATGAATCGGAAAAGCAGCTGTATTCTATATATGAGTAGAATTCAACCTGCCTTACTATCTGTCCTCCTAAAATCTGGCAACGTTGCGGGAGGTGAGAGCGCACTACTAATATAAAATATATGCGGAGGTAGTAAGGTCTGATTGGTTTGAAGAATAATTTTTCGATAAAAATCTTTTCCCCTCTTTAGGTACCCCTGTTATTTACCTTCCCCTCTTCATATATAAGCAAAAATTATTCCAATTAAAAAACTCCTTCACCCGGAGGTCAGGTCGCCCAATGAACTTAACGGAGGTAACAACGAACTACAGGTTCATATATATATATATATATATATATATATATATATATATATATATATATATATATATATATATATATATATATATATATATATATATATATATATATATATATACAAGGGAGAGACAGCAATTTATTGGCCACAAATAAGGGTCTGCATGATTGACGGCTGGACAAACCAAAAATGAGACGTATTACCCTCTTCTGTGCCACAAAAACTCTACTGAAGGAAGTACAGTTTCCCCAGAGAAGAATATTGTAGGACAGGTGACAATAAACAAGGCTATAGTATACATCGATTAGACCCAAGCGGTAAGGATGTTTTCAGTTTACTCAAGGCGAAAAATGCTTTATTTATTTTCTTGCATAAGGCGTCGACATGGGTCATCCAGTTGAGATTTCGATCCATATGGACACCTAGGAATTTAGTTTCGTGTGATGGAAAAATGGAGGATCCCAGACAGTCAATCCTCAGAGAACCTCCAACATTGTGACTCAAACCAAAATACAGTAGAGATGTCTTTTCAATATTCACTATCAAGTTGTTGGAACGGCACCATGATATGAACTCAACCATAATTCTCTGAAAAGCCGTCTGGAGCTCTTCACAACTTTTTGCAGCGACAACGACAGATGTGTCGTCAGCAAATAATACCAGCAATAAGCAGGATAAATAAGGAGGTAGATCATTTATAAAAAGTAAAAACAACAAGGGTCCCAATACAGATCCCTGGGGTACGCCCATATTAACATTGTATTCACTGGAGTATTGATTATCATTTTTTACTATCATAGTTCTGAGTTGAAGAAAACTACGTAACCAATCAGAAAAAATACCTCTAAACCCCAAGTTATAGCACTTGTCAATAATAAATTGAAAATATAGCGTATCAAAGGCACAGGACAGGTCAAAAAATATTCCTGCAACATGCAAATTTGTATCCAAACATTGATAAACTGTTTCCACGAACTTAAGTGCAGCCGTTTGAGTAGAGCAACCGTTTCTGAAACCATGCTGAACTTTACTGAGAATATCGAATTTATTCAAAAAAGACATCATTCTAATGAAAACGATCTTTTCAAAAACCTTTGAAATGACACTCAGAATTGATATCGGTCGATAGTTTGAAATGTCAAGCGCATTACCTTTCTTATGAATAGGCATGACAATAGATTTCTTTAAAGCACTTGGGAACTTCCCTGTAGTGACTGACAGGTTCACCATATGAGCAAGATGTTCACTGATTATTGGGCCAATTCTCTTCAGAATCCTAGTAGAAATGTTATCTGTGCCAACACATTTTTTATTTTTCAATCCTTTGATGATATCCTCAACCTCGAAACTTAGAACCGGTTGAAAGAAAAAATTATTTCCTTATAATGGAGTAACAGAACAACACGGTGATAATGAATCACCATAATGTGCTCTCAACCTCTCACCTGCAACCGTGGAAAAATAAGTAGCCCATTTCTTTTAGGTGCTGTAATTCAATACCATTTACAGAAAGAATTGGAAAATTCTTTGAGAGACAAGTGTTCCTTTTCATGTTATGTTATAGAAAAACTCATGAATAGTTTCTACGTTGATAACTGTGTAACCAGTGTAGATAGTGAGGAGGAACTTTTGAATTTCATTACGAAAGCTAAAGATATAATGAGTAAAGCTAAATTTGATTTGCAAGGGTGGGAGCATAATAGTTCTTTTTACCCATCTGATAGAATCGACAGTACAACTAATGTACTTGGTTTACTATGGGATAGAGAGGAAGATACATTAGCCATAAATTCCAGTAACTGGGGCAATCTGAAGTTTGAGAAAATAACTGAAAGAACTATTTTATCGATAGCACATAGAGTATTTGACCCCATTGGTTTTACTTGTCCCGTAACTGTTTACCCCAAATTGTTGTTACAGCTCACATGGAAAGAGAAAATTGGTTGGGATGATGAGTTGGATGGATCAATCAAGAGTGAATTTCTGAAGTGGTTCGAAGGAATATCATATTTGTCTTCAATAAGAATCCCTCGATACTTTTCAGCTTACAAGAATAGCAGATGGTTGAAACTAGAAATTCATACATTTTGTGATGCATCTCAATCTTCTTATGCTGCTGTTTCCTTCTTGCGAATTCAGACGGAATCGGGCGTTGTTGTTCAGTTGCTTCAAGCTAAGTCCAAAGTTGCTCCTTTGAAAAAGATGTCTATACCGCGTTTAGAACTCATTGCGGCTACGATTGGATCGCGTCTAGTTAGAAATTTATATGAATCTAATGTTTTCCATGATGCTGAATATTATTTTTGGACATATTCTTCTACAGTATTGGGTTGGATTAGACAAGACCAACAGTGGGCTATATTCGTTCGAAACAGAGTCGATGAAATTTTGAAAGTTTCTTCAAAGGAACAATGGAGATTTGTTCCAGGGACTATGAATCCTGCTGAATTACCTTCCAGAGGATGCACAGCTAAAAAATTGTTAGATTCTGCATGGTGGGAGGGACCTGAATGGTTGAGATATTCAGCAAGTTATTGGATAACAGATAGTTTCTGGTATGACGAGGAGTTAGTAGCACGAGAGAAGAAAAAGTTTACCATTTCTTGCGTTGTTGATAGCAATACTGATGACTGGTATTATAAATATTTTTCAGTATTCCACAAAACAGTCTACATCCTTCATAATTGTAAGTACCCTAACGATAAACATTGTGGATTTTATCAGTTGAAGAGATAAATGATGCAAAATTGGTTATTTTTAGATGGATTCAGCATGATTCATTTAGTAGGTTGAATGATTTTATTAAGAGTTTGTTTCCCTTTAAGGATGAATCGGGTGTTTTGAGAATAAGAACTAAGTTGGTAAATCTTGAAGATAGTTTTGACTTTCGGTATCCAATTGTTCTTCCCAAGCATCCCTTAGTAGTGAAATTGATTCGTGAAGAACATGAAAGAGCTTGCCACGTAGGTGTTCAAGGATTGTTGTGTCGGCTGGAGAGAAAAATATTGGATTATTGGTGGACGTAAAACGGTGAGATCGGTTATTTCCAAATGTGTGATATGTAAAAGGTTTATGAGTAAAAGATTGGGAACACTACCTAGTGCACTACCTGAAGATCGTGTTAGGGATGTTTCGGTTTTTGAGGTGATTGGAATTGATCTAACTGGACCTGTCCATTTGAGAGACGGCCGGAAAGCTTGGATTGCTGTTTTCACCTGTGCCGTATATCGAGCAATTCACCTGAAATTGTTAACATCTCTTTCGACCGAAATATTCATACAATCTCTTCGTCGTTTTATTGCTAGAAGGGGTCGTCCAAAAATTATTTATTCTGACAATGGGACTAATTTTGTAGGAGCTTATAATATGTTCAAGAGTTTAGATTGGTCCATTGTGACAAAATTTTGTTCTTTGGAGAGGATCATATGGAAGTTTAATCCTCCAGCTGCTCCTTGGTGGGGTGGATTTTGGGAAAGGTTGATTCGTATATTGAAAAATTTATTACGTAGAACTCTAGGAAAGGCTTCTTTGAACTTCGAAGAAATGTTTACAGTATTGTGTGATTGTGAAGCAGTAATTAATAGTAGACCTATAACTTTTCTGTCTGATTCTGTTGACGATTTATGTCCTTTGACTCCAGCTATGTTCATTCAAAATATAAAGGAAATTGGTGTTAACGATTGCGATGTTGTCGAGTGTAGTAAATTGACCAGACGTGCAAAATACAGGCAAAAGTTAGGTGAACATCTGAGGAAAAGGTTTCGAATTGAGTATCTTGGTCAATTGAAATATCGTTTCAAAAAACAAACCGTGGGACAGTTGAAAGTTGGAGAGGTTGTATTGGTTGGAAATGATAATTCCAAAAGAGGAGATTGGCCATTAGCTTGTGTTACGGAATTATTTCCTGGTAGAGATGGTTCGGTAAGATTGGTACGTTTACGTACAAGTGCAGGATAAATTCTTCGGTCAGTTCAAAAAATTTTTCCATTAGAATTAGACTCGTATGAGGAAGAAACAGAAATATCCAATATCGAAGATAAAGAGCATGAAACTCAGGTATCAGAAAGAGCAGATAACATTTTGAGTCGAATATTCAGAACTCGAAAAGGTTGTCAAACAGTCAAAAAATGTTCGGGTTAACTTTGTCATTTGCAGTTTTTAATTGTTCAAACGAATGTTGCTATTTCATGAAATTTTATAAAATAGCAAGGTGGGAGAATGTTCCGTTTTCTAATGCGAGATCAAAGTATCAAGAGTTCAGTTACTATAGATATAATAAAAAAAAATATAGATGACAAGATATTTTGTCTAGAGGAGTAAAAAATTGTAGAGCTACGAATAATAAACTTTCTGCTTATAAAATTGAAATAGTCTTTATTACTTGAAACTGTATATTGCCATTAATGCCGCTCACTCCTTACCTACTTGGATGTTGGGGATGTACGGGGAAGCTTTCGCCTCAATCCTCGGTCCTACGGTCTTCTGCCCTCACTCATTCATTCATTCATTGCTGTATCCCGTTACCGGGAATAAATCTACAAAAAGAAAAAAAAAAATTGCGAACAGACTTGTAATTTCTTAGGGCTAGTTGCGACTGTGTGCCCTCCTGTGACTAAATAGACCCAACCGTGACCTGCAGATCCTTCCACACTCAGGGCATGGATAGTCACCAACCAGATCTGGCCGCCGCTGTATCCTTCTCGATTCTCCATTATAACTGTGTACCAAAGACCTCCACTGTGGCCTGTCTAACGCTTGTTGTTCTCAGTTATTATTGGCATTAACTAATTTAAGGGATTGATGTAGTGTATCCTCAAACCGCTTATACTGGCCTCCTGGTTTCCGGACTCCCTCAGTGAATTCGCCATATAGGGCTATTTTGGGGAGTCTTGTGTCTTGCATTTTCAGAATGTGGCCGCTCCATCTGAGTCGGGCCCTCGTGACTTGAGTCTCAATTGTTGTACAACTCGCGCGTTGCAAGACCTCTGCATTCGAAACTTTGTGGAACCATCTGATTTGCATTATCTGTCTTAGATGACGTTGTTGCGTTTGTTCAAGTTGTTTAATATGTCGCCTGTAGGGCGTCCAGCTTTCGCTTCCGTAAAGAAGCGTTGGGAGGACCACTGCTTTGTAAACAGCTGTCTTGGTTTTCAGACTGAGGTCGTGATCCTGAAACACGCTGTTCTTTAGCTTCCAGAATGCCCGTGATGCCGAATTGATACGGTTTTGTATTTCCGTGTCTAGATTAGCCCTAGTTTTTATGAAGCTTCCCAAGTATTTGAACTGCTCGACCTGTTCTAGAGTTTCATTCTCCAGGCTGATATCTGTTTGAAGGCTTTATGGCGGACTTACCAGGATTTTGGTCTTGTCTATATCGAGTCTAAGGCCTAAAGCTTCGTATATATATGTTTAAAGGTGTCCATCATTATCTGTAGATCCTCTGAGCTGCTAGCGATAAGTGAACAGTCATCTGCATATTGAAGTTCCGTGATAAACTTGGTACGGGTTTTTGCTCTGAGGCGCTTCATGTTAAACACCTCACAGAGGGCTTGTGACTAGTTTGACCTCCGTTCCGTATTTCCTCCCAGCTATGATTATGGAACTCAGCCCGGGTCCAGTCACACCTTAAGCCAGAGAGTTTCCAAGAGTTTTCCTTCTCTGAAAGGATAGTAAGTAAGTAAGTAAGTAAGTATTTATTAATCCCTTAAGACATATATAAATGTATGGGACAAGTCAGAAAAAAATAGCTACAAATTCATAATTATATCATATCATGATACAACTTAAAATTACTACAAGAAAAGGACATAAAAATATAAATACAAATATTACATTGAATCAACTTGAATCAAGTTGCTGATCACATATGCATTCATTAATACTGTAATAAGCCTTACGACTTAACAGAGATCTAATGGCTTTCTTGAAACGGATTAAACTTAAGGATTTGAAGCAAGCTGGTAATTTATTATAGATTTTTGTGCCCTGATAAGTGGGTGAACGTTCATATCTTGCTGTTTTGTGTTTAGGAAGAGTTAAAACTTCAACGTTCCGTGTATTGTGAGAGTGGTGTTTAGATAATTTATCCATACTCTGAAATTTTTGTCTAATTAAGATCAGCGACTTATAGATGTAGATACAGGGTACAGTTAATATGCAATTATTAGTAAAGATAGGTTTGCAAGAGGATCTTGAGTTTACACCATATATTATCCGCAACACTCTCTTTTGAGAAACAAAGACTCTATTTACATCCGATGAAACACCCCATAACAAAATATTATATGATATCGTCGTTGAAACCCGAAAAATGTGTAACTCCCAATTTAATCAAAAAAGAGATTTTGATGCCATCCCTTAGCGGTTTTCAACATCTACATGCTCAGAAATTTGTGTTGTTCCATCGAACAGTTAAATATTTTTCCCGCGCAAAATAGAATAATGTGTATCTCCGTGCTTGAAATTGTTTAAAAGAAATACGTGTACCTCCCTTACACTAGCACGGCGTCAGTAAATATATACACATCACATCAGTGGATAACATAAGAAGTAGTGGAAAAATAGTGCTGCTTTGCTGTGAAAACAAAGGTAAATATTAAGGGAGTACGGGTAATAATAAAAAGTTTTTTGCCTCTCCTGTCAAATCAGCTAAAATGGAGTTACACATTTTTCGGGTTTTAACGACGATATGTGGCTATATACAAGGCAGTAGTATAGGTTCATAAGATATTCACTTGAAAAGCAATGTTTCACCCGATAAATGGCGTAAAATGATGAATTTATTTTTTTACATAGGATGTCAATATGATAGCTCCATCTGAGATGTTCATCAATGTAGATACCCAAAAACTTAGTGGACTCGTCCGACCTAATTGTAGAGCCTAAGCAGCTGATCGTTGATTGCTCTCGTTCAGCTGCTTTGTTTCCGAAAGAAATAATTTTTGTTTTCCCTACGTTCAGGAGTAACGCGTTTTCACGACACCAAGCACGTAAATTATTAATGAGACCTTGACAGATGCTAACAAGCTGGGATGCTTCCGAAGCAGAAATAGCTACGGAAAAGTCATCCGCAAAAATGAACAACAGTACAGACCTCAAGTAATCAGGCAGGTCGTTGATGAAGAGGACGAAAAGAACTGGGCCCAATACCGATCCTTGGGGAACTCCGTATTTTAAATTATAATTTTGGCTATGAACATCATCGACTTTTACTTTCATAGACCTACCAGATATGAAACTTATCAACCAATCAAGGAATGTACCTCGAAATCCCACGTTATAGAATTTTTCTCTCATAAAACTGATGGAAAGAACGTCAAAGGCACAGGAAAGATCAAAAAACAGTCCTACAACAAAGCGACCTTCGTCTAGATTCTTATGGACGAACTGTCTCATTAGAACGGCCGGTCCTGAATCCATGTTGAGAATTAGAGACAAGAACGAACTTGTCCAAAAAAGTGGCAACTCTTTTCCGCACGATATTTTCAATAACCTTGGAGATTAAACTCAACAAAGATATCGGTCGATAGTTAGTAATATTATGAACGTCAGCTTTCTTTTTCAATACCGGGATAACTATTGCAGTTTTTAGAAGGGATGGAAAGGTACCGTTTGAAACTGACAGGTTGATAAGATGGGAAATATGCTCGGAAAAGAATTCTATAGAAGACTTTAATAAACGGCTGGATATGTAATCATTTCCAGTACTATTCTTATTTTTCATTCCCCGTATTACGTCCGAGACTTCTAATGCGAGAACTGGGTAGAAATAAAAGGTGTTCGGTGACATGGGGCATGTTGTACACTCTGTTGAAACAGAGCTACCATAATGATCATACAGCAGAGAGCTAGGAAGGTTAGAGAAGTAATCTCCGAAAGCTTCAGCTATCAACTTTGGTTCAGAACAGAGAGAACCCTCCAAGTTAAGGATGATACCAGATCCACCCCTGAACTTACGACCAGTCTCATAATTGACAATGTTCCAAATTGCTTTATGTTTATTATTGAACTCACTTATATATCCGCTATAGTACTGACTTTTGCTTCTACGAGTTCTACGAAGCAACAAATTGTAATCTACTTTGGCTTTCCTGTAAATTTCGAGTGAATCAGACGATTTGATATTAGCATGTAACCAGTATATATCTTTCAATCTTACGCTGGCCATTTTGATCTAATCAGTGATCCATCGTTTTTCAACATTTCCTCGACATGCTATCTTTCTGAAAGGAAAACACTCTCTCATTAGAGATTGGACTTTATCTAAAAATATTCGAAAGCACTCATTCACATCAACGCAATCATATAGTTCATCGAAATCCATATCGAGAAAATTTGATCTGAAAACACTCAAGCTATGATCAGAAAATATCCGAACAGTCTTGTATTTTGGCCTGTCATCATTAGAATCTAAATCTAAGCAGCGAGAGTAAACTAGTGACATCACTCTATGATCACCAAGAAAGGCCTCAAAAACAGATGTCTTGCATTTTCGTAAATCAACATTGGTCAGAATATAATCAACTTTTGAGCTAGAAGTTTGGCCATTAATATTAGTGAAAACTCTAGTTGGAAGCAGAGAAGTCACATTCAAATCGAAACAAATGAGTAAATCTCTAAATAAGTTCTTATTTTTATTATCGTTGAGAAAGTTCACATTGAAGTCTCCACAAACGAAAAGATTGTCAACTAACGTGAGACAATATTGGAGTACTTGAGACATTACTTCTAGTAAAACTTCAAAATCACCTTTAGGTGATCTATACGCACAGATTATACCCAACTTACAGTCACCCAGCACCATAACCCCACAAGTCTCACAATGTATCTCCTGAGAGAATCCGGAAACATTCTTCGAGTTTATAGGCTTGTCCTCTACTCGAAACAATTATGTAATAAATAAATAATAAATAAATAAATGTATTTGACGGAAAGGGATGACCTGGCGAAAACCACTGTTCCTCCATGTTCTCTTGTTGGACGGCACTAGGAAGCTACTTGTACAAACCCTGGAACATTCATCATCTCTAAAGCGGAGGCACTACACCAATGTTCAGATATGCAGACAATATCAGGCAGCACGTCGGCGAGGAGGAGCTCCAAGTTGTTCATCTTATTCGGCATACTCTGGATGTTTATGTGAAGGATTTTGAAATCATTCACCTTTGTTGAGCTTATCGACACTTCCTCTTCTATTTTTTTCAGTACAGCTTGGCCTTTCCGGTGGAAAAAATGACGTACACTGGCCTTATTTGGCCATGATGTCCCATTCAATGCAATATTATATTGTCTTTCAGGAATGAGTACCTTGAAAGAAGAATAACTTTCAGGAAACCTTGATTCCATTTGTTCGCATTTCACATCGGTGAATGTTTGCAACAAAAATTTCTGTAAATCTTCAGATGTAGTGTCAGGTTTTAAATTTGACACGTGCAGTGCCTTATATTTTTCAACACCCTGGACCGCCGAAACACCTTCATTTGATCCCAAAACTAGAGGCTGTTTTCTTTTTCGTTTGTTTGTTACCATCACCCATTCAGTTTTATTTTCCTCTGCAATTTCAAGGACATCTGTTTTTAAACTTTGACCTATTATTGTAGGTTGAACAGTAGTAGAAGATGCAAATTTGTTCATTTGTTTATTTTTCCTTCGTTCTCTTGCGCGAGAAGCATCAAGCTCTGAGACGTCTGTTGACGCCGCCACTGGAGTTGATATACGTTCGCGAACCACCACCGCATCTGGATTGACCCGATTGACCGTCGGTCGCGGCGGAATTATTTCAGGAATCTTACGGGCGTACCTCGAGATTATAACACATTTAATGACTCTTGGAGAAATTTAATTTTCGAGCCTTTGTTTACACATTCCTTTTTTAACACTGATATTTTAAATTTCAGGAGATCCGTGTTTTCTACCAGAATCATGTTTTTTGTTTCCAATTCGTGGATTATCTTCACCAATAACTCAACTTGACTTGTGTTCACCGATATGTTATCAGTTGCCGAATTTCCCGTTGAGAATTTTTCGGAAAATTTACTATGGGCGACCGGAATCAGTTCAACTTCACAACACTTTTTAGTGTTTCTTGCACAGCTCGAATGAAAAACTTTTCGACATAAAATACATTTAAGACCGTTGGACGTATTAGGAATAATACGATCACAAAGTCCACAGAGTGAATCGCTTGTAGGAGCATCGATCGCTACAACCTTCTCGCATGACATCTTGTATGCGTATGATGATAAGGTGAAGGTAATTAAGGGACACCTCCTAGCTCTCGCCTTATGACGTCGGTGTCATCGCAGTTACTTAAGCCTTCACACCACGTCAAGGTGTTGTCCTCGTGAGGGAAACTAACCTAACCTATTTTTGTGCCCATGAGTTAGGGAGAAACCGATACTGGCTTCTCCGCAGCGGGCGGTGCAATACTGCGGATTCGTGTGGGGCTCTCACCCACCAAAACCCCCTCCTCAACAACATAGTCAGAATCTCAAGGACCCTGATTCGTGCAACTATTGTTGTTTTCTTGTTGGTGTAAACCGTGTCTCCCAATCCGATTGGTATTTACGGTGGCTGCAAGCAAGAATGCACTTCCCTCCTTGCCTCTCTTGGCAGTTGAGATAGGGGGGAAGAGTTAATACCTTTCCTTAAGCTCTCACAGTTTGCAGCCGCACAAGAATTTTGTGACTGGCTTCAGTGGTTCCGTGTATGTCCCCCTTACTCTGGTTACGGAACTCGAGCTGACCGGGGTATATCCTCGGAAGGTCTTGACCTGGCTCTCCGACCAGAAAGACATGCGACATAGACATAGACATAGTTTTCCGATCCCTATTGGTCCTGGTCCCTCGGAGATTGCACTTTGAGGTTGCGGTATCTATCAGACATTAACGGTACTCCTCGGTCTCTGAATCCAGGGATTCAGAGGGCCGAGTGAGTCATAGTCACTGTGGTGTCACTAAGATCTGTGCCCCTTGGATTTATGCCAAGCCCTTGGTTCCGAGAGGGGGGAAAGTGAGGCGTACTCCTGGCGTTCGCACTCGGATTCCCGTTGGGGGTAGGCAGGTTGTATTATAGTTTCTCCCATTCTGAAGCTGTAACATTACTCCTTGGGTCTACCCCAGCTCCTTGGACCTGGAGGAATAAGTAAGTCATATTTGCTTCTCGCAGGTGGTACTGAAGTTACTTCTTGGGTCTACCTCTTGCCCAAGGGCTAGGGGGGCCAGGCAGCCATAGTTAACCACACCGCTTCCTCATACGAACCATCCGAAGCCTTTACTCGCTAGCTCTGTCTTCGGCGCATTGCACGCCTAGACTTTAGCCCTTGGATTTACATGGGATGGGTATTTAGGATATCGTAATGTGATTCGCTAACATTACTCCTTGGGTCTACTCTGGCAGCTCTCAAGGAAGTTCCATTTGACAGCATCGACGGCGCAGCCCCCTCTACAAGATGTCAGATGATCGAGTTTCCGCTGAAGCCATTTTTAATTCATTCTCTTTGTTAGCTCTGTAGTAGTAACCTCTCTCTGCTTTCATTGTGATTTTGTAACACCTCATTTTTAAGTTCACCTCTTCTAGTTTTCAATTTTCAAGTCTTCTCGCACAATCCTGGTGCTAAATTGTTCTTCTCATAAGGTAAAGTACTCTCAGACTGCTCAAAATTTTGAATTACACCCTTTTCATGATAATTTCATTGTAATGAAATTAGTCCACGTGCAAGAGATTTCAGAATCTAGAAATAGATTCCTAATCCTTGCTAGCACTGCTCAACTGAAACGTTCACTCAAGACAAATCGAACCATTGTCTTTTCAGAACTATATATTTTATTATATTTCATAATTTATATAGATTTTCAGACTTCTCTAGATCTTCTCACATGAAAATGGGTATGTAGCACCAGGATTGAAACTTCTCAAGTCCATCTCAATAAAATTGATAACTGATTCATTGTCTACTCATAATAGTCTTTATTATTAGAATCAGTTTAATTATTTTTTAAGACAACTCTTATGATCACCTCGTTGTACATATGACTAATTAATGGTGTTGAGTTTCAGATGAATGAATCCTCATATTCTCCAGGGTGGACTCTGGACGTAGCTGTTTTCTTCAGAACACGATGTGAACACCTCAACGTTAGTTAAGCGATCAATGATATTGCTCGATACACCTCGACCTAGGCTCCACCCTGGAAAGTCTGTTCGAACACTCGTGTGTACTCATTTGGTATGGTCTACTCTTTATAATATGTACTCTCATTGGTTCTTTTCTATATTCACTCATCGGACTCAACATACATGTTAGTTTTCTCAGCCTTCAGTACACCTCAAAATCTACGATTAGGGATTTTAACTCAGTACTCTCTTGACTTCTCACAATTTATCAATTGTTTCTTCTGTTTTTCTGACGAACGTTCTAATCGTGCCTACTCGTAAGCAGTTCGTCTCTGTGAATGTTGAATTCATTGATAAATTTTTGCACTCTTCAAGATCATCTCAATGTATATGAATTATACTATGTTCTTCTCAGATTAATTATGATTGTCTTTTTCATTTAATTAATTTTTATTGAACTTCTCATTTAATTAGAATTTATTGCCCTTTTCTTATTATTTTTAATATTCTAGTGCTTCTCAAATTCATTAATTCTGTGCTTCTCATTTAACTTGTGCGACTCTTGTTCTGCTCATACTTACATTAACATTATTGATCAACTCAAATTTAATGTATCGATTTCTCGTTGATGATCAGACTTAGACATTGCAGTTTCACCTCGGGCCTATTTCTCTGTACTCTCGCGTCTTCTCTTTAAAATTCAGTATTCTAACCTTCGCGTTTTCTGATAGAATAAAGAGGCTCTCGCAATCAATTTTCAATTAATTGCTCTATCACTGTGTAACCGTTGTGTTGATATTGGATTTATTGAACTCCTCAACGTCTAAGTCTGACATCAAGTGACTTCTCATTTGAACTGCTCTGGACCATCTCTTGTTTTTAGTTGAATAATGTCTCTCTGAGTTTATAGATGTGGTTAATATTAGTTATTTTTTACTGTATTAGCTTCATGCAGGTGACATATTCATTTTATGATTGTGAACGATACTCAATAAATGTTTTTATACCATCTCCAACTCAATTATCTTGTCATACAGTCCACTACTCTTCAATTACAACATGGAACTTATGTTACACTGACTTACATCTTAAAGCTTCGAGTACTGATTGACTTATAGATTGCCCTCCTTTCTATCTATTACCATATATATAACAATGGGAAAATGCTGCATTCGCAATATTAACAAATACCTATTTTCATTTCAACATTGCGTACACTACACAAGAGAGTCATAGCTACTCCTTGTCTGTCCTTCTTGGTCTTCTCCGTTGTTTTCTTTCATCCTTGTTGTCTTCTTTCTTATGGTATCCGTGTCCTAATACACACTCCACCTATGTGTTGTTGTGCTTAGTTATACCTTCCATTTGTTTCTTTTTTTTTCTTCCTCCACTTTCGCTTTCATCACGTTCCTTATCCATTCCTTGATCAAATTCCACTTCTCTTCACTTTTTAGCATCTTCTCCACAATTTTGTGTCTGCTATATTGAAAGTCTGGGTTTCCTTCTTTTGCCTCTGCTAATTCTCTTCTTGTTTCCTCCCATTTCGTGCAGAACAAAATATGATCTGGCTTGTCCAATCCTTGGCAATTTCAGCATTGGGCGCTGTTGCTCTTCCCTTTTTTTTCCTGTGAGTTTCGAAAAATCCATCTCCGCTCAGGAATTGTATTGTTTCGCCGTGGTTTCGGTCCATCCATTTCAGGGGGACCTTGATAAGCTTCTTCGTCCATTCACATATGGTAGATAGATAGATAGATTTATTTATTCTCATAAACATATCCATTATGTGAAGAGATAACGTCAAGGAAAACAAAGTACAAAAATCTTAACCTACAAGTAAATAAAGAGCGCTCAGATCAAGATGAGAGGAACTCCTGAATGCTGTAGGGTTCTCTTTCTATTAGAAATTGTTTCAAGTTAGATTTGAAGGACTTGAGAATTATTTTGGTTTGGATAACCTTAGGAATTTTATTGAAAAGGGTAATGCAGATATACTCTGCATTTTTCTCAGTTACCGTTAAATTATGTTTTGGATAATGCAAAGGGAACATGCGCCTGGTTTTATTTATGTTTTCATATGAACTAAAATAAATTTCTCTATTTTTATGAAAAAATAAGAGACACCTGTAGATGAAAAGGCCAGTAAGTGTCAAAATTTTGTTCTTTTTGAAATGACCACGACAAGACTGTCTGTAAGATAGACCATAAATCACTCGGATAGCCGATTTTTGAATGATAAATATTTGATCGACTCCAGTACACCCTCCCCAAGCAATGATTCCAAAAGTTAGAAGTGCTTGGAAATTAGCATAGTAAAGTATCTCTAATACATTTTGATCTACTTGCCTCGCCATCACTCTCAAAGAATACACGACCGAGAGTAGTTTCTGTTTGAGACACGCTAAGTGTTCACTCCAAGTCAAATTTGAATCTATAATCACGCCTAAAAATCTAGTGTTAGAAGAAACTGAAACAGTGTGATCCAGAAGGTCGATCGAATTCGGATGATTAGTAGGCTTTCTATTTGCGGAAAAGAACATGCATTGTGTTTTGGTGACATTTAATATAAGGCTATTTCTTTGACACCACTCATATACAGACGCTGCTGTTAGTTTAGCTGATAAAGCAACCGAACTTACATCGTTTTCTCGAACAATAAAGCTTGTATCATCCGCAAATGTTACAGATGAGATGAGGTCATTCATATAAATTAAAAAGAGTAATGGGCCAAGTATACTTCCCTGGATCACACCGTTCTCTAATAACTCGTCGTACGACAAGAACGTTTTCCCATCAACTTCTATCTCTACTCTCTGTACCCTTCCCTTCAAGAAACTTCGAAAGAGGTCCAATTGCTTATCTCTTATACCATAAGCCTTCAACTTATCCGATAGTATCTGATGGTCAACCATGTCAAATGCCTTGGAGAAATCGAGAAAAATTCCTAACGAGATTTGTCCACCTTCCAAAGCGCTCATGATTGATCGCGTGAACTCAAAAATTGCCGTTTCAATACCTTTACCCTTCAGATAACCATGTTGATTTACTCTTATTATATTGAACCTATGAAAAAATTCATCACACGAGTAGCTAGAACCTTTTCAAAAATTTTTGAAAATGATGTGAGCAAACTTATGGGGCGATAATTATCAAGTTTTGAGTTGTCGCCTTTTTTATAAAAAGGTTTCACTATTGCGATCTTGAGACTGTTAGGAAAGATCCCTTCTTTGTAACAGGCATAGATTATGTGAGCCAATGGCTGCGCAATTAAGTGTATGGACGCTATCACTACCGTCATTGGTATTTCATCGTATCCAGATGACCGAGTGTTCTTGAGGGATCTGACCAATTGACAAATTTCATTTTCATCGATGTCGAACAAGTAAAAGGAATTTGGGTTCTTTTTGATGCTGGAATCAATCCAATCACGCGATGAAGGATTTTGTCTATTTGTAGTTACATTTGCGAAATGCTTATTGAAAGAGTCAGCAAGAACTTGCGGATCAGATGTGCTATCATATTTGGCATTAACAGTTTTCCTACCTGCAAGATCATTAACAATCTGCCAGACCGTTTTAGATTTATTATCTGACTTAATGATCTTGTCGCGAAAATATTCTTGTTTCAGGTTCTTAAGTTTTTCCTCATATCGAAACTTTTCTTTCTTGTACTCATTTTGATATTTGAGATTTATCCTTGAAATTGTGAACAATATATCTAATCGTTTTTTTAACTCGATGATTTCAGGATAATGATTATGTATGTTCGAAATTTTAACTTCGTTGTTTACAGTTAGATTGATCAGTGGAAATGACTCATCGAAAATCTTCTTATATATATCAAAGAAATTCTCCCAAAGGGACTCGGGATCAGTTGTGCTATCATTTAAAATGTTAGTCCAACTAACCTCCGATAGTTTCTTCAAAAATAGACCCATAGTAAAATCGTTTATTTGACGGATTTGTTTCCTGATTTTCTTAGAATTTCTTTGGAATGAGAATATCTGCGCCGTGTGATCAGACAAATGAGACGCCGTGACCTCTGCGTTTCCCCGATCCAAATTTGTAATAATATTGTCAATACATGTAGCTGAAGTGGATGTAATACGCGTCGGCTGACGAATCATAAATTTCCCCCCATAACTCTCAACCAGCGATACAAATTTCTGCGTGTTTGAATCCGGCTCCAGCAAATTCAAATTGAAATCACCTGCTATAATGAATTTACTGTTCGACTTTAAGAACTTATCAAGAATCTTATTGATATTGTGCAAAAAAATATCAACGTTTGCCAGTGGGAGCGTATTTGGACGATAAATGCATACGACGACAATATTGTAGCAATTTAATTTAATTTCAATCGCCGAGCATTCAAACACATGAGGAACTCTCAAGGTTGTCAGATCTGAACGCTCCTTACTCTGAATATTATTTTTACAAAAAATTGCAGTGCCACCATAGGCCGATGATTCTCTACAGAACTTAGAAATGAGTTGAAAACCATGAATTTTATACGATTCAATTTCCAAGTTATTTTTCCAATGTTCAGTAATTACAATGATAGATGCATTATAACTTTTGGTGAAAGCTTCTAGACGATTTAGACAATTTCCAATAGACTGAACATTTTGGCGAATCAAAACACAATCCACTAGATATTCTTTTTTCTCTGCGAAAGATGCAGCAAAAAATTATTAATTTTACTACCTTCAGGCCAAACTTCCGGATTTCTCAATGCCTCAAACTCTGCCGTTGGTACCCCAACTTTGAACGACGAGTATTCTTCGGGCCTTCTTGACTCTAGTTTTGGCACTTGACGTCAGAAAATCCGTTTGCTTCCAAATGTTGAACTAGGATGTCTTCCCCCCGAGTAGGGTGTAATCTACACACATGTATATAGCTGAATTTAGGGGCAGCCTCAATACCTATTTTTGGTCATTTTCCACTTCGAGAATGCTTCTATCTGCTCTCTTATGTTTCTTCTTCTTTTCTACCTGGATGAAAATTTCCTCAGCAGGGGGTGTGTTTTCTATCAGGTTATCATTTACTAAATTTACATGTTCTGGAACTGCTTCATTTGTTTTTATTTCAGCAGTATTCTTAACCGATTTCAGGTTTTTATTGTTTTCCTTTGACTTCATCTTCAGATTTCCGGCCGACGAAGTCGGTTTGGCAACCTTGGTCAGCAAATCATCGGGTGTTTTGATGATTTGGGTAGAACCTTCTATTAACTGATTTCTGGTTCCTTCTGTCCGAGAGTATGAGCCCCAAAATCTTCAACAAAATCACGAAGCTCTGAACTAACTGTAATCCCATGAGGAACTTTTTTATTAACAATAATATCCACTAAATATTCTTTCTTAAGTCTGAACAACTTGCTTACAACCTCTGCGCTCGGTGCCATGTTTACGGTTGTGTACTTCTACCATCCATTTCTGCCTTGTCTTTTTCCTAGCTTCTTTTTCGTTAGGTCTCGGTATCTTTCTCTTCTTTCGTCAGCCAGCAGGTTTTCTGGCAGCATTCCGGCAATGAGGAATGCGGCTATCCCTGAAACATTCTTATAGCCTTTCTGATTTTGTCTCTGCCGGTTTTGTATGTGCTTAGACTCTTTGCCAATTTTTAAGCTCCTTACAGTAGTCTAGGCATCGCTGCTGCTACGAGAACCCTTTTTTTTTGTCGCCAGACCATCTACTCTCGGCATTATTTTCCTTAAGGTGTTTGTTGTCTCTCTGGTTCTCTCTACAGCGTATTCGACGTGCTTGAGGAAGTTGAGGTCTTTGTCTAGTATCACCCAAGATACTTCAGTTATGTCTTCGTCTCCACTTCCACTCCTTTTATCGTTGCCCTGGTCTTCTTTATTGGTCTCCTCCGCGTGATCGGGAATATTTCTGTTTTGTGTGGCGCCAGCTGCAGTCCCCTACTGCTTAGCCATTCTATAACCTTCACTGCCATTTCCTCAGTTTTCTGCTGTGCTTCTTGTTCTGTTTTCCCAGTTGTAATCATGGCCAGGTCATCTGCATACGCCACTAGTTTCACGTCTGGGTCGTCGTTTGCTAGTTTTGGTACTCCGTCGTACAGGATGATTCATAACGTGGGGCCTAGAACAGAACCTTGTAGCAACCCACACGTAAGTCTTACCTTTTTGATAGTGTTCTGTAGGAAATGCCCTTTTTCATTCTTTGCCCATCCAGCAAAGTTGAAGGCATTTTTTACGACGAATGCTGTCAGAAAGGTTACACATCGCGTTCTGTGCGTACTACCTCTTCTATGACCGTTTTTGTCGATCTCGCTTCCGTGAAGCCATGCTGGTTATCTGCAATTGTGCATTTATCTTCAAGTTCCTTTTGCAGCCGTCCTTTTATGAGTTGTTCGTACAGCTTTCCCACGACGCTCAGTAGATATATGGGCCTGAAGCTGCTTGGTTCCGTGTCCGTCTTCCCTGGCTCCCTCATTAACACTAGTTCTGCCTCCTTCCATATTTCAGGGAATTCCGCTCTTTTCTTTTGCTCATTGTACATCTCTAGTCTTTTTTCGTCGTTGTCTTTTAATAGCATTTTCATTTTTTCGGCTGTAATTCCGTCAGGGCCTGGTGCCTTCTTCTTTTTCGTTTTGCTGGCGGCTATGTGCGGTTCTTCTATTGTGAACGGTTCTGATTCAGTGTTCGGAATTCTTTCTTCTAGATCTGAAACAATTATTGTCCCATCTTCTCACCCCCCTGGCCTTGTGAACTTGCACATCAGCCAACATCAAAATACTTGACAGTAATAAACGGTCCACATGCCTGACAATCGTTTGATTCATTGTTAACATTGTGACGACTTCTGTCTCCATCTGTTGCCGTGTCTTCCTCTCCGAAGATAGAAACCTCGGGCGCCACCTCTAGGTTTAAGTGTTGAGGACACTCGGAACCTGTAGGCGGTATCCTACAGGTGACCAGGAGCTACAGTCAGAGAAGGTTATGTCCAGGGGTCAGATGTTCATGAAATTCGGAAAGTCCCCTATCTCTGAAATATCTTAGAAACTCTACTCGGGAGAAAAATAAAACACACAATAAACATAAAACTTCTAATCAATACCTTTTATATACATACTGATGTCGTAATGGGTGTAGGGTGAATAAGCGGTGCAGAAGCAGGATGTAATGTGCTTTTAGTGTAGAAACTCTGTTAGAGATAGATGAATGAAAGCATGATGAGTGAGCAAAGTAAGAATGCGGGATGAAGCGATCGGAGTAAGAATGAAGCAAGAGCGTAAGTGAAAACAGTGCAAGTTAAATCTACGTTTCGTACGAGCGGCGAGTAGTAACATGGGCAAAGTCGGTTATTATAAGCGAGACTGGTGTTAAGACTGACGGCGGTTTGCCGGTATACTTTGGTGGACCGAAGGAAAAACTAAACCACGGAACAAGGACGACGAACATACCCGCAAGGGTGCCCTCGGAATCCAAGGTCTTCCGAAATCACGGGGGCTGTACCCACCCCCGTAACCCCGGTGGGTGGCCTAGTTGAAAGGGGATCATACCAGACAGTGGTGTAGAATGGGCCGTTTGAACCTAACATCGTACACCCCTGTACACTCGGAATTCCAAGAGAGATGCAGGCCGTTTGAAGCTAATGCATCCACCTCCAGGAACTCAGGCGGTACGGTAAGGGGGGGGGGGTGAGCTAGAGACGGCGGAACGTACCTGACAAGGGTGTAGGATGGGCCGTTTCAAGCTCAAGTTTTCAACATCGTACACTCCTGTACTTTTAGGATACCAGGAGACATGCAGACCGTTTCAAGCTAATGCATGGTATGATGGGCTTTTTCTCTCAGCCTGGACGCTCCTTACCTTTGCTCGGGCGCCAGTGAGGCAATCAGTGGAACCCCACGTGTCTCACAGAATCTCCAAAAATTAGAGAGCCCGGGTAGAATTGAGTGATCAGTGGAGAAGGGTAGCAGTGAAAACTAGGGTGGTAGCGTCTTCTTGGTCTCTGCTTTCCGACGGTTTTTAATCGTTCAAAAAGAGTACCTACCTCTTCTGACGAAAATCTAGTTCTAACTGATTTAGGGAATTGTCTCTCACTGGCAAAAATAACTGGCAACAAAATAAATGTTTAGTCCTTTATTCCTACTGGATTAAATTATATACGGAAATGTACAAGTCTCAACAAATATTGATGTCAACCGGCGTCCTGGTCGGTGTGGGGGCGGCTGATGAAACACGGTCTCTCCAGGAAAATACGGTTGAAATAGACGGCAAATACGGTTAAATTTTGTACGGTCACTCCAGAGGAGTATGGTGGAAATAGACGGTAGTTACGGTCTGTTGAGAACCTGGCAAGTCACTCCTTCTGTCGGCGGAAATCGGTACAGCGGCTGGTCTCAGTCGAATGGCAGTGCACCCTGTCTCTCTCTCTTTGTCTCTCTCTTTGTCTCTCTCTTTGTCTCTCTCTTTGTCTCTCTCTCTGTTACCCTCTGTCGGCGGAAATCGGTACCGTGGCTGGTCTCAGTCCAATTGCAGTGCTGTCTCTCTCTCTCTCTCTCTGTGGTCCTCAAAATGGCTGCCAGTCAGACAGCAGGTCGAAAGGAACTGTCAACCTGTACTTAATCGGTCGGAAGTGGGCAATATATTAACAAAATAAGCATCAAAAATACGGTAGGAACTCCTAGTCTTACGGGGACCCCACGGCGGTCGCACGGACACAGATGGCCGGCATTCTACACAGTCTACGATCACTAGGTCAAGTTTAAACGGTAGGTAAGTATTCTCAGACAGTCCAACAGACTAAAGAAAGCGGAAAATAGCCCTCAGGTATTGCACTACGTAAGAAACAATAATACTACAAGTGACTTGCCTTAAACTTTTTGTCTTCCTGACGTACTTTCCAGTTAACGCAATAAAACCTTCGACACTTTTCTCGACAGCTCGATCTCAATTAATTTCCCCCTGACCTTCAGCCACTTCAGCGCCCTGCGCCGAAGAAGTACCTCCCCTCTCTTTGGGAAACTTGCCCCACTATTGTTCGGTCAATCAGCCGGCTCGGAAAGAAACAGAAATAACTGAAGAGAAGGAAAAACTGAACGAGTTGAAAGACCGCTCTCGACTCAGAAAATGTACGGTTGAACGGAAATAATTATAAAATATATGAATTCTGAAAACAAAAGACATATACGGTTTCCGCTACAAATATGGGACTGGTCGGTGGAAAACAATGTCAAAATATCAATCGGTAAAGACCCCCTATGATGGTATAACGGTTTTCTTCAAAAATATTTCGGTTGATAGGTAACGAAGTTTTATTTTTCTTCTAACTCACTGTATTTGTCGGTGTAGGTCATGGTTGGTTGTAGCCTGTGAACAAACGAATGCTGCGGGGTTATTGACGTCGGAGTAGTTTTCCGGCATAGTGAACTAGCTAATTAAAATTTGACGGTAGATCCTGTTAGCGCATCCACCAATTATCAAGGGCAGATCAGAGGCGGTTTACGGAACGGCAAATTTAATGGAAGGAAGAAAAGAAAAAAGATACATTATACGGTGTTGATCAATTGACCTTAACCTTCTTCCTAAGGGTCGGCGACGGTGTGGGCGCTGCTGGGGCGGCCGGTCTGAGCCGCAGGTCCGGCAGCCAGGCTTCTTCCCGGTTTCTCAACGGTGGGCAGGAACGGTGGTCGGTGGATAAACGGTGGTCGGTGGATGAACGGTGGGGTGCTTAGTCGGTGCGGGGCGGTCGGTGCAATGCCCTCGGCGGTGGACGAAGGAACTGGGGTAGCATTGGAGACTCCGGAGGCACGGCCAGGCCTCAGCGGTGTTTCTCGCACTCGGTTGGTTGACCTGACGTAGCAGTCGCGGGACAATACCCCCATAAGGCCGCATCTGGAGCAGAATTTTACTCTACTTCCCTGGCATCTCTCCCTGGTGTGGCCTTTACCACCACACCTCCAGCAACTTCGTGGTCCTAGCTCCAGGAATACCTGGATCCCATTGGTGCCAATGGTTCTGGTGGCTGGCCTCACGGTATTGGTACCGGCATCCGTGGTTAATGGCCTGGGGCTCTCAAAATCCGTCCACAAGCTCATGCCTGGCGACGATTCCCTGGACGGTGAAGACGGTAACGGTAGGGGTGTTGACGGTGACGGTGACGGTGGGGGCGGAGGCGGTGACGGTGGAGGCGGCGTCGTGGATTGGAACGGTAGCGGTCTTCCCAAACTGTAACGGCGCATCCTGCAAATACATACAGTTAATCGGACAGTAATTTACGGTTCATTAGTACCCTGTTCGCTTTGAACGGTACTACTATACGGTTAGTAACGGTATTTATACAGGGTCTTTCACGAGGAACCTCACCCATATTTATACGGAAAACTACTGAACGTATTTTCATGAAATTCAGCACTTATAAGTATTTCACGATGCTGATGAAATCTAAAATATTTTCATGGCATGAGCACCTCCGGTTTTTCCGGAAATGACGTCAACTTCCGATTTTCAAATTAGAACACCATTTTTTTATTGCAGAAATAGATTCCTTAGAAAATTTCAAGTTATTTTGATGTAACATTTTTCAGTTTTGTTCGGAAAATTCTCTCTGAGCGGGAAAATTCGAAAAAAAAATCGAAAATAGAGCTCCGCTGAAACAAGAATAACTTCGAGGTTTTTGGATGGAAAATTTTCATTTTTGGGATTTTTCAAGATGTAAGATTGATGTATCCACTTTAAGAATCGAAATCGCGATTCATGATACAGGGGGTGAAAAAATCGCTTTCAAAGTTAGGGATGACAAAATCGTGAAAAATCAATTTTTTCAAATTAGAACCCCATTTTTTTATGGCAGATATTGAATCTACGTTAAAAAATAATGTGAGTGTATGCATCACACCCTTGCCCTAAAGTGGATATTTTCTGAGTTATTCATAAAAAACTGTTTTTCGTCTTGAATTTTCAGCTATTTCTTTTCCCTTCACGCCAAAAAGATAAAATTTTCAGGAACTGTTATTTGAACCCTTCTGTAGATTTTTCACCCCTTCTTGAAACCGACTTCAAGTTACTATTAGGAGAACCATGGCAAACTCTCGCAGTTATAACTAGAGAAGATGCTCAAAGTTTTGACCGTTAATTTCTAGACATTTATTTATACGTCTCAGGAATGCTTCGTGCGTTGCTCTTCTTATTTCATCGGGAGGAAGAGATCTGCAAAAGTGTTTAAAAACCACTGGTAGAATAGAAAAGAAATGATATTATGCAAAAAGTGCTCCTTGACGCTTAAAACTTATGTCTCAAATTTTTTTAAAATATTTCAAGCAGTGTGAAAGTTATTAATAAAAAACATTTTTTTTTCTATAATTTCAACACCCCGTATCTCGGAGAGGAAACATTTCTCGACATTGTTACGGAACATAGTCATTAATATGTAATAATCTGTGATCTAGTCTATGTGACTAAGATGTCTAAAACTCTGGTGTATTCACTGATTCGATTTTGTTTTTAATTTCGTGGGGATATGGGATCAATTTCGTTCTTTCCACTGTAGGTAGCGCTGTTTAGAATTTGACAGAGCATTGTCATTTGATATTTGGAAATAATTTGAATACTTTCCTACAACGTACGAATATGTGTATTTATAAGCGATTATTGGTATGTGAAAATGTATAAGTTTCGAGAAAGAGGTGTAGAATATTCAATCATTCAACATGTCGTTCAGTAAGTTCAGTTTTCTGTATGGACAATCAAGAACTACAGCTAAGAATTCGGTGTTGTTGGAATTTGAAGCAGAACTAAATCAGATGAATGAACATTCGGGACCGATATAGCTAAGTTTTATGGAAACTTCAGCAATATTTCAAAGAAACTGTATTGGAAATACGTAATGTGAATTGTGAGCATGTATTGAGAATCAGAGATACATAAATCTATTCGAGTCTGTTACTTCAAATATTCTTCCTGAGTAGATATAGTGAAAATTCCCTTTCTGTCATCTGAATATATTGGATATTTGACCAATCAACTGTGTTTTATTAAAATCATATTGAATTACCCCCTCACGAATTCAAGTTGTCAAACGGAAATTATCTTGAAGAAGGACAGTAAATCCTCCTTCGAACCCTTATTTAGTAGTGTTGAAATATTGACAGATTTGTTTTTACAACGAAAAACTGTAAATCAAAAATATTCCTTAACAGCTGACAAAATGGGCTGGTTCATATTTTGAACTCGTTGATCGACATTCGATATCAACGCTAAACAAAATAAAACGAGAGAGTATCATTGGACTTCCTTTGGTAGAACAAGGATGGAACGAAGCAAATGCATGGTGGCGCCGCCACGAAACTGATCCCATATCCCTGATTTTCGGAAATGTTGATGCTTGCAAAAAGTGACAAGTGCACACACCAGTGTTTTAGACATCTTATATGTGACGTAGAGTCGTAGAGATGTCATTCATGAAAGTAGTCGATGTCAATAAAGAACGTCCCCGAAGTCTATTTGTCTATTAATAAAGATACATGATGGCAGGTGTTAAAAAAGCAAAATATAGTCAACATTAAGTCAATTAATCTTCAGATAGTCACAAATTTAACAAAACTGTCAATTTCGTCGAAAGATTATAAAAATGAAGGAGGAAGAGTCCAAGTCAAAGGAGCTAACCTCAAAACCAACAACGAGCATGCCGTCCAATCTCATACAACTGCGATTGGAAAATGGTAAAAACATGAAAAAGTCATGGGAAACATGGTTGCAACGATACCACATATATATGGTAGCGACTGGTCTCGATCAAGAATCTGATAAAAGAAGAGTGGCCATTCTGCTCCACAATATTGGCCCACAAGGTATAGAAATCTTCAATTCCTTTAATATGGATGTAAATTCAGTAACACATGAAGATGTCATCAAACAATTCACAAAATATTTCGTACCTAAAAGAAATCTAACGATCAACAGATTCAAATTCTTCACAAGAAAACAAGGCACCAATGAAACAATTGACAACTTTATAACCGATCTAACAAATCTTAGCCTTGAATGCGAATTTGGCAATTTGCAGAAATCCTTGCTGAAAGACATTTTCATAAGTAATCTAAATACTCGTCATTCCAAAATCCAAGAAAAACTTCTACAAGAAGATGCTGACTTGGATAAAAGCTTGTCAATCGCGAAATCTATGGTCTTATCTCAAGAAAATGCATCATTATTGAATCAAGAAGAACACGAAATTCTAAGGAGTTCAACAAGTAGGTCCAGGCCTCGGTCCAGGCAGTCTACAGGGTCACACAAAGAAAGAAATTACAAGCAGCAGAGGAACAATTCGCCGAGTAAGCAGAGTCAAAACGAGAACAAGACGTGTGGAAGATGTGGACAATTTCATCGTTATAAGTGCCCAGCTAAAGGAGTGAAATGCAGGTCATGCAATCTTTTTAATCATTATGAAAAATTTTGTCATTCAAAAAATCAAAAACCCTTGTCAAGTCAAAGATCCATTAATTCACTTTCAGCATCAACTTCTAATGATCAAACCTATTTTATAGGACTGTCTTTCAATAATTCATCAAACCAGAGACATTGGTATGTAAATTTTGAAATTAATGATAAAAATTTGGAATTTCTCTTGGATACAGGAGCAGATCTCGATATTATGTCTAAAACAACATTGGATAGTTTGAATTCACATTATGTCATTTCTAAAACTAATGGTTTAAATATTAAAGGCCTTGGAAATGATAATATTCCTGTCATAGGAAAAACTAAATTGAACTGTCTCTTCAATGGTAAAAATTTCAACTTGGAATTTGTCATTGTAGACATCGAATGCAAACCAATTATTGGACTGTCAACCTGTCAGCGATTGAATTTGTTACAGAGAGTGCATGCTGTGTATAATAATGTTGATTTAGATTTAGAAAATTTATTGTCTTCTTATAATGATTTATTTGAAGGTCTTGGCTGCCTTCCACAAAAATGTTCAATAGCGATACGTACTGATGTTGAACCAAAGGTGGATCCTCCTCGTAAAATTCCTTTCAATCTAAGAAATCAATTGAAAGAAGAATTGGATAGAATGGAAAACTTGGGTGTTATTCAAAAAGTAACGAAACCAACTCGGTGGGTTAATTCAATAGTTCTGGTAAGAAAACCAAACAATTCTCTTCGAATTTGTCTTGATCCTAGAAATTTAAATACCGCCATAATGAGATCTCACTATCCATTGCCGAATATTGATGAAATCAGATCAAAATTGAATAATGCTACAATATTTTCTCACTTAGACGCATACTCAGGTTTTTGGATGTTACAGTTGGATGAACAAAGTTCTGATTTAACTTGTTTTGGCCGATATAAATTTTTGAGACTACCATATGGTATTTCAAGTGCTGCGGAAATATTTTATAAAGTCATGGTTGATATATTTGGCAATATGAAAGGAGTCCTAATTTTTATTGATGACATTCTTGTATTTGGTAAAGACGAACAAGAACATAATGAAAATTTAATGAAAGTATTGCAAAAAATGAAACAAATTAATTTGAAACTTAATGAGGAAAAATGTAAATTTGGTGTGAATAGTGTTGTATTTTTGGGACATGAATTTTCTTCTGAAGGTATGAAACCAGATTATAATAAAATTAAAGCTATAGTTGAAATGCCAACTCCCAAAAATGTCAAAGACCTCCAAAGATTTTTAGGAATTTTGAATTATTTGTCATCATTCATCAATAATTTATCTGAGAAAACAAATATTTTGAGAACTTTATTGAGAAAGGACTCACATTGGTCATGGGATTCAAATCATGAAGAAGCATTCAATAATTTGAAAAAATGTATAAGTTCAACTCCTGTTTCAGTCAATTATGATGTGAATAAGAAACTAGTTTTAGCCGTTGATGCATCACAAAATGCAGTAGGTGCAGTCATTTTACGAGATAAGAGACCTATAGCGTATAGTTCAAAAAGCTTAAATGATACCCAAAAAAGATACGCTCAAATAGAAAAGGAATTATATGCCATATTGTATGGTTGTCAAAAATTTCACCAATATGTATATGCTCGTCGAACAGAAGTTCACACTGATCATCGTCCTTTAGTTTCCTTATTCAAAAAACCTCTAAATCAAGTTCCACCAAGATTACAAAGAATTATGCTATCACTTCAAATGTATGATCTAGATGTAATTTATGTCCCTGGAAAATTTATGTATATTCCAGATGCACTTTCGAGAGCACCTTTACCTGATCAAGAGGTAACTAAATGTGAAAATGAAATTAACATGCATGTGAATATGGTTGTCAATAATTTAGCTGTCACTAATGATCAATTAAAGAAAATCGAAATATCAAGTCAAAATGATATTGAATTATCTCTTTTGAGAAAATATTATACTGAAGGTTGGCCTAAACATAAACAAAAAGTAGAAGACATAGTGAAACCTTATTTTAATCTTCAATCCCAAATTTATTCTGCCAAAAACTTGGTATTTCTTGAAAATAAAATTATAATTCCAAAATCTCTAAGGTCAGAAATGTTAACGAAAGCTCATATAGGACATATGGGAATTTCTAAATGTAAAAGTCTTTAAGAGTCAGTGGTATATTGGCCTAAAATAAATACTGATATAAAAAATATTGTTGAAAATTGTCAAATATGTGCCAAATATGATCCAAATAATGTAAGTGAACCTCTGAAACCATATGACATTTGCAATTTACCATGGCAAAGAGTTGGAATCGATTTTTTGTATTTCAATGGATTGAATTACTTAATTGTCACTGATTATTATTCTAAATTTATAGAAATTTCACTGCTCAAAAGTAGTTATAATGCTGATAATGTTATATTACATTTAAAGTCTATTTTTGCTAGACATGGTATACCTCAACAACTCATTAGTGATAATGGACCCCCTTTCAATTCAGCTCAATTTGAAAATTTTACTTCAAACTGGGAAATAGAACACATAACATCAAGCCCACATTATTCACAATCAAATGGTCAAGTAGAATCTTCTGTCAAAATTGTAAAAAATATTCTCAGAAAATGTCATGAAACTAATTCAGATCCATATCTTTCTTTACTACATTATAGAAATACTTCTGAGGATAGTTACCCTTCACCTTCTCAATTGTTAATGTCAAGACAGTTGCGTTGTACATTACCAACAACAGTCAATGTATTAAAACCGAAAATTGTCAAATTTAATGATTACAAAGAAAGTCATTCAAAAAATATTGAGAGGATGAAGAAATATTATAAATGTAGGAAAAAAGAGTTACCTAAATTGTCAGAAAGGGAGAAAATATATTTTAAAAAGAAAGTAACTGGTTTGTGGCTTCCAGCTATTGTCAGAAAGTATTTGGGTAATAGGTCTTATGAAATAGAAGATGAAGAGGGAACTATCTATAGAAGAAATAGAAAACATATAAAATTAAGAGTAGAATCAAATGATACAATTTGTTATGATAAGTCGAATTACGAAGATAGTGATAATGAATTAAATACTAATTTTGACTTCAATTTAAATCCATCATTTGAATTAAGTCAAGAAAGAAGCTGTGGGAATGATATGCCCCAGACTTCTCGATATGGAAGGACTGTCAGAAAACCAAATAGATACGGAGAACCTGTAGTGTAAGTGTAAGTGCTGTGGGAATGATATGCCTCAGACTTCTCGATATTGAACTGTTAGAAAACTTTATAAATATGGAGAACCTGTAGAATAAATGTAAATAGCTTTAATTAGGTTTAGATGTAGTTTTAGGAAACTGTATTCAATTAAAATATCTTATGAAGGGGAGATATTACGGAACATAGTCATTAATATGTAATAATCTGTGATCTAGTCTATGTGACGTAGAGTCGTAGAGATGTCATTCATGAAAGTAGTCGATGTCAATAAAGAACGTCCCCGAAGTCTATTTGTCTATTAATAAAGATACAGACATATGTTTATATGACAAACTAGGGCTTATTTTTGATGTAGAATACGTGGTTAAAATTTCTTGGTTACGATCTGGACCACCCTGTATTTGACAGCGTCTGTTTCAAAATAGCGACCAGCCCTGTTGGCAGACGCTTACGATTTCAATTCAGTTAAGATCCTAGACCTACCCTTGAAGGGGTACTGACATCTTTCGAGCAGCTTGGTGCAGATATACTAATAGAGGGAGATAATTCAGGCAGGTAAATAATAATCAAATTAATTCAGATGCATAACATCCGCAGATAATGAAATCAACGAATGTTACGATTTAAATCGAACTAACAAACTACCATCGCTCGAAGTTTCTCTTAACGTCCTCCATCGAGTTTTCACTTCTTCAACTACAAAAAAAAATTTTAAGTAGGTATTAAAAATTGAAGAATTTTCATAGATTTGTTAACCATCGGATCTTAGAGAGAGTTTATACTGGCCGGTAACTTCGAATTTTCCGAATTGAATGATCTATCGCAGTGAATAAATCAATTATGCGATAGATCATTCAATTCTAAGAAGCATGGACATGAATACTACAGAGTCTTTAACTTTTCCCTTACATTGAAAAATATTTTTTGGCTACATAGTTTTTTTTATTTATTTATTTATTTATTTATTTATTAGTTAGGGCTAAAATTAAGATATTAGGGAAAAAGTTACCGGCTAGCATAAACTCGCCCTTACAATTTGCAGGGGAAGGTAAAACAAGACAATGACCGAAAATACTACTTACCATTACAGTCCAGAGTTTCTGCAATCTCAATCCACGCGTTGTTTTTTTTTATGTAGATCTCTAAAATCCTTTCTACTCTTATCGTAGGGGAAGCTGTATTGTTGCACCAATTCTATTAATAACGATACATCAACCGGCATGATTGAAGCTTCTTTCTTATATTTATTATAAAACTTAACAACGTGTTTCTCAAAATCGTCGAGTTTGAAACCAACTTTGTTGAAATTATGGAGTGTTGAAACGAAGATAGCACTGAACTGACTGAACTACTGAACACAAATAGGTTAGGCAAAGATTATAGAGGTTAGGTTTGTGAGCAAATTATGAATCGAGTGTGCGCATTTACACAAACAACGTTTCTCATTGGCTGATGTTAACTGTGATGTTAGAAATTCAAGAAATATGACGGAATACCATTATCATTAACATTACGTTTAATATTAACATTGATGTGAACAGTATCGTAGTAGCCCTATTATTTAAGCGTTAACTTCGTAGCTCAACATTAACATTACCATTACCACTAACATCATTGTGAATGGGCAGTTAATCCGACAATCGCACCGACACATAGGCGTAGGTTAGGTGAACTGGTTTATTGTTAATCCTATCTCGATCGTCTTGCCGTTAATATTAGTATCCCGGACCGGACTCCCCTTCTCTGCGTTGAGGGAAGTTTCTGGCCGGCGTGCAAACACGTCAGAAGCGGAAACGAACGTGGTAACCAGTTTGTGCACCCCTTTACCCTTCCTCTGCGTTGGGGGAAGTTTCTGGCCGTCTGGCCGTCTGACTCCGTCAGAGGCGGAAACTAGCGTGGTCACCCGGTGTACACCCTTTACCCGGTTTCCTTTCTCCGCGTTGGGGAAAATGTCTGGATTGAACCCGCGTGGTCACCCAGCTTGTACCCTTTTTCTTTATCGATGCTGTAAGTTTCTTACAGTCCCGTAGTTTGGAACTGAGCCCCAATTATCTTGGCCGCTCAGGGTTCTTTGGTTCTGGCTGGCGACCGAGTCTATAACATCCGCGATACGTTTGAGATCGGATCCCCCCTTTTTCTGTTTTTCCGTCCGTTTCATTCCGCAAATCCACCATTTTGTGTAATTGTATATGATTCCGAGGGAGACCTCCTTAGTGTTGAAAAGTAGATTCTTATTCTATTGTATTACGATTTTCACTCGACCGAAACGATTGTAATTGTGCCGATTGTATTTCTTACCACGAGACAACGAATAAAATTGTGAAATTCGATTCTGACTTTCATTGGTTATCGCTAACACCCCAGATAACACCGAACCTTGTCTTCGGCTTGAAGCTACCAGCGTAGGTTTGCTATTTTCCCTTTAAAGAATAGCTGGCGCTCGAGATACCGGAGAAAAAGGCGTTACACTATGACGGATCTACCTACTGACGAGTCCTGTAACCATGTTAGTAGGGAAAATACAGGACTAAGGCCAGTGTCATTGGGTCGCAACCCCATGGACCAACACTGCGTCCCTCGGGGTCCTACTGGAAATGGGGCAGCCCCCCATGTTCCTCTGACCGACCGTAGATAGGATGGTAGTACCCTAATCGGCAGAGGGTTTTTGGGAGCATGGGTTACCAGCCCATGTCCCCGTATTTTATTGGTGCAAACAATAGAAACAGGCCTCGGAACCCTATAGTGGTTCCGTGTGGGATCCAAAATAATTTTTCATTGGCACCTTCGGCCCAGCCACGCCGACGCCATCGTCGTCATCTGGTTGAACCATCCTTTCTTTTTCAGCTTTTCGGAAACTGTTCTCACAATTGCGTCGTGTCTCTTGATGCGTCCCCCATGTGTCCTGAAGCAACCTTGGATGACATGAGCAGCTGTTTCGGTCATTCTACAGCCAGCCCTGCAGTTGATCTCTCTCATGGCTCTTCTGGTTCCCCTAGACGTTCTTATTTTGGTGGGCAGACAATTTATTCTAGTATGTATATGCTGTATGTAATCTCTACCAGGTATCATATCTGCATCTTCCCTTGCCCATCTTGTTGTTAGGATGGATTTCGAGGCTTCTTTCAGTTCTTTGCCATCAGAGGAGTCATATAAGCGTTTTGCCCAGTACCTACGTGAGGGTTGTGGTTTGCTGGAGGCTTCAATACCGTTCTTGGTAAGAATTCTTTTAGCCCATAAGATTTTCCTCTTAGTGACTTGCATTGTGGACACCTTTTTAGCTGCATCGTAGATGGAATCTTCAAGCCTTGTCAACCTACTATACATCAGTCTAGGAATTAAGATGGTCATGGATGGTATCCCACATCCACCATCCCGTACAGCAGCATGGAAGAAGCCGAGTGCAGTATCATCAGATAAGCGTAGCCAAGTTCTTATGTACTTCCTGATTTGTTTGTCCACATTTTTCAGCCTACCCAGCGTCACCGAGCCAAGCACCAGCCCATGATATAGCTTCGGGACTATGAAAGCTCTCACGATTTCAAGGCGTTGTTGTAGTTTGAGTGGTGATTTAGAGATCTTGTTGAGCACCTCATTCAAGTCATTCTCCACCTTCACGGTCCCCCTGGAGTCAAAGTTGACACCATGTAACGCCACCTTCCTAGAACGCTGACTTGTTCTAAATAGTCTCTCCTGATCTTGAAGGTAGGTGCAGTGACAATCTTAATTTTCTTATCTTTTCCAGCAGGTTTCATCGACAGAACTGAGCATTTTTTAGGGTTCACTGCCATACCCAATTCATCGGCAGACTTCACCAAGCTTCGGAGGGCTTGTGTCATGCCTAGCTCCGAGCTGGACACTATCACCAGATCATCGGAAAAGGCTAGAGCAGAGATCTTCGCTCCATCCAGATCATATTCAACCTCAGCAGGTAATTTCTCGAGTATTTTATTCATTGCGATATTAAACAGGAGAGGAAACATCGGGTCTCCTTGCCTCACTTCTCGACGTGGTTTAATACTTCTAGATCTAGATTTTCCAATTTGAATAAAAGTTGTTGCTTTATTATAAAGTCATAATGGTGCGGCTGGAGTTCTTCCTCATGGAAGTCCACCTCCCCAGTGATGCGTAGGTAAGGATAGGTCTCACCACTATAGTGTACAACCAGTGCATAATGTGTGGTTTGATGCCCCATCCTTTACCAAGCACTCTCCGAGTAGACCAAAAACTTACATTAGCCTTGCTCGATTGAGTCTCAATCGCTGGGCTCCGATCATTTCTCTATAATATTTTCGTCTTCAACTTACTGAAGTTTTTCTTTTAGTTTTTGTGAAGTTTAAATGGAATTTTTCGCGGTGGTGGAATTATTGAAGTTATATTTGGGTCAACGTCTATGTGATATTCATCTTTCAAACATCCGATACCTGTGAACAGATCACTATAATTAGAAAAAAAATTTTGCATAATTTTCATTTCTTTTTTCATTCGATATTTCAGAAATAATATGGTCTTCATTATTTTCAGTCAATATTTTGTGAATTTCATTATTTCTTGTAAATCTTTTATTGCAGATTCATCAGTATTCATTATATGAGATTCTACATTTTCGATCAAATCATTATATTTTGTTTTCAAAGTACAAATTCCCAAAATTTTTACTGTTTCGTTTCCATAAGTATTGATATTTTCATTAAATGTTCTTAATTTGACATTTTTCAATTTCTCAAATTCATGATATGGTAATACATTATATTAGCACCTTTCGCTCCAGTAGTATGCGTTAATTTATAGTTTAATGCCCTCTCACCGATTTTCAAAATATTTTGCGTGGTGATTCTACATGATGTTGTGATGCCACAGTTAAAATTTGAGCACTGACAAATCAGTAGTTTCGGAGAAAACAGGAAAATAAAAGTCACAATTTCATAATATTTCTCTTGAATACGTACCTGATATTTGACGCCCATCCATCGCGACAAACACCGAAAATATCCGAATGAGCTTACGAGTAGAAATTGCATTCGACCAACGAGCATGAACGACAATATGCGTAAATGGTGAGCGTTGCCAAACTTACGAAAATTCTGTAATAGGCCTTAATTATTTTAGGCGACTTCCTGGCCTTCGATCTGGACGTTTCATACCTTCATGCATGCTTTATGCAAAGGGCGTTCCATGGACTCAAGAACTTAGGCTTTGACCTCATTTCCTCGGAGGCCTTCGGGCTAATTTAGAATGTTTTACTACCTTCTTTTTTTAACAATTCTATGTTCCAATTCCTTGTAGTATATACACTATGCTAGAAGGCGGATCCACTGGAAATGATGGATCTACCTACTAGAATACTAGATAGAGCCGTATCGATGCGTATAGGAACAGCCAGGGGGATGTTCTCCCTTAGTGCTGAGGACCGAAGGCCCGAATTACGCGAGAAGGCAAATCCACTGGAAATGATGGATCTACCTACTAGATAGAGCCGTATCGATGCGTATAGGAACGGCCAGGGGGATGTTTTCTCTTAGTTCTGAGGGTAAGGTTATGTTAGGCTAGATCAGTCAATAATTTTAATCATTACTATTATCAACAAACTAAATGCTAATATCGATTTTTGTTAAACCTCAAAAAAATTTATTCATTGTATCAATCAATATAACCGACTGATGTGGCAACATGGGTCATCTGTCTATCTATAACATGCGCATCTTAGAAACTTCCGTTTCCGTCCGCTTCGTTGCTTCTGTAGCTCGAGCATTACAGAGCAAGCGTCGAAATAGAAAGCCAACTAAGCCAAGCTACTCCGAATCGCTCGAATTTTACTGAAACGTAAGTGTTTTACGGATATTATTTATTGAAAATGGATATCTTGTGGTGAAAATTTCTGGTGATTGTGTTTTTAATTGTGAATCTGTTTTTTTACGTGTAGCTAGTTTTGAGAATACAGAAAACAGTACCAACATCAGCCATGGAGGATCTCAATCCAATAATGCAGAGTTGTGGATATAACGTTTGCCAAGAGTGTTCCTTCACGCACATTGAGTTTATTCGGATGATTTCGAATGAAGAGCTGGCACGAGAATTCCTTTTAAAGCATGGGGCATTATCGTGTCACTCTTTGTGTGAAACGTGCGGATCGAGAGTTTCATCTGATTTTGAAAGAAATCAGTATAGATGCCGCAAAATTGTTTTTGAAGTAAGAAGAGTGTTACTGCAACTAATTAATGTTTTCCTTAATTTCCGAATCGCTTGCTCGCTGTTTTAAGATTCCATCCAATATATGTTAATCTAATTTTTTCGCGTAACATATGCTGGAGGATTGCACGGATGTCGTTAAGCAAGTATTCATATGGCTCTCGTCCGATGAACTACAGACCAATTTTTCCGTATAATATCAATTTTCTTCGAATAATCCACGGACTCGAACCTCAGCGAATGTGACTATTTTGCGAGTGAGTGCCTAGACGAAGAATTCAGCCGTACTGTAAAGCCGCAGGTAGGCAGAAGTCGGTACTCCAGCATTCGCTTTTCTGCTCTTTCATTTTGCATATTTCCTTTTTCATTTTTTTTCGGTCCTTCATTTTCAAAGGCCCTTGTCGTGCCAAAGAGTGAACAGGAAATGCGAAACTTAACGCAGTGTCTTTCAAGGTACGTTTTTTGAGCGATCGAATTTAAATTTGATGGAAAAATGTTTTTTGGTCGACATATTTTTGTCGAACGGAAATGCCAAAGTAAGTGATGCTATGTTAGAACTGAAGTGCAGTCCTAATACGGTAGTTGATTGGTTTTCCATTAGACGAAGCTAAGTTGGGCAAAAGGACATATAATCGAGGCCGTTTGTTGACTAGGCAATGGGTTCTTGGTGGAGTTGAAAGAGGGGAGCAAGGTGAAAAAGGCAAAGCATTTCTAGTTCCTGTAGAGGATCGTTCCTCCGAAACATTAATCGGTATCATTAAACGTTATGTGAAACCCGGCACAACGATCATGGACGATTGTTGGAGGGGGTATGATGCTGTGGAGACTGAGGGTTTCCGCCATTTTACCATTCTTTAAATTTCGTTGATCCAGAAACTGGTGCTTACACACAGACCATTGAGAGACTCTGGGTTGAAGTTCGTCGCAATGTTCCCAAGGCTGGATTCAGGCAAGAGCATCTTTGGGGTTATCTATCTGATGTTCTGTTTCGTCGGATGGAACCTTGCTACGGTCGTCGAAAGCACATATTCTGGAAGGCGGCCGCAACTATCCACTCACCAGAGCATCCTCTGGCATAGGGTAAATTCAATAATCTCTTCATGCTTGCGAAAAACAGATATGATTTTTAGATATAAGATTGATTATTTTAACGTCAAACAGACTAGGAAAATGATATCAACATCGGCAACACTGTGCGTCTACTCATACTTCCAACTCCTGTCGCACCTGTTTCCAGTCCTGGCTTCAGGGTCGTTTATTCTCAAATTCACAACAAATTCATATTGACATCAATATTTGTTTTTATTGTTTTCTCTCATTTTCGTTTAAGATACGATACCGAATTCAAGGAATCATGCTCATAATATTTCTTCATTTAATATTTAACTTTTTTTTTATTTTTCGCCAAGGTCACATATTAGTAAATTCAATTTCCGCCAAGGTCACATAAAAGCAGATCCAAGGACATCGAATTCAAAAACTCACAAATTCTTGGTAATTATTGAGAAAAATTCAAATTTTTCTTATATTTTTTCGAAAATTTCCAATTTTTTAAGGTCACAGCCTTGAAATATTGAGGTCATTGACCATCAATATTTTTTTCATTTTTTTTACTGCAATCAGTTGAAAATTGATAACGATTATTTCAACCTTCTTACCCACCCAGCACCCCTATTCACTTCCCGATCCCGTTAAAAAAACTCCAATAATACTAATTCTTCATTTGCAGTATGAACCTATCTGGCTGAAGGACTTAGGTCGATTGCCGTAAATACAGTTATAATTATAATATTATTATTACTAATTTGCCATTATTGAAAACTACTAAGAATCATACTAAAACACATATTTTCCATTAAAAAAAATTTAAATGCAAAAATCCGAGGGGGCGTTAAACGATAAATTTACCCTAAAGAACCTGAAAAAGTTTTTTTTTTCTAAAAGATTGATATTTTGGATTTACACCTTTTAGAAAAATGATTTAGTTTATTAAAATTATAACACTTAGTTTTATATGCTGGACATTCCCCACGTTGATATTGCTGACCACATCTTCGACATTGGCGTTGAAATTGAAGTTCGTTTCTGTTGAATTTCTTCTGTCCTGCTTGATTTTGTTGAGGTGATTGAGGATGCTCCTGTTTTCTTGATGTGGTTCGCCTTTTATGGTTTCCAGTTTACTGAATTCCATACATCTTGAATTTTCTTTTGGACATTTCATTCAAATCTTGGGATGAACATATTTTTTCTAGTTGATTTTGTGATTGTTATGCTGCTTTGTAAGTATTAATTGCTGTTTGAAAATCAAAATTTGGTATTCTTAGGAGAGTATCTTTCAAATATTTGTCTGCAATTCCCATGACAATACGAAATCTAATTAAACTATCCGTTAAATTATCGAATTCACATGTGGAACTAAGTCCTCTCAGTGGGTTCACGTATTCACCAATCAAATTCAGAAATAATGATGCTTTATACTTAGCAACCAAATTCGTTTGCTTTGGCGCATTCCAATAAATTTCGAATTTTTGTGTGAAGAATTGATAATTGTTGGCTAGATTTCTGTTGAAATTCATTTTTGATGGAATTTTCAAGTTGCTATTCATTCTTGAATGTTGAACTGATTGATTCGATCATGATGATGACGTACCTGATTTTGTATTGTTCGATTCTCCTGTCATTTGACTTTCACTATCTGATTTTCACTACTCAAAAATTTACTTTTCTGTAGTACACTTCAATTAGAATTCGATTAAATTTGAAACAAATCCATATACCGACTGCGCCATGTTATGTTACTAATAAACTAGATTGTAAATCAAAAATTAGTTCAGGGTGCTGGTTTATTTAAGAACTCAAATACATATTCCTAATTCAGACTACTTACATATGTACAGAAGAGACATGCGTATTGATCATAAGATTGAACTTCTAAAAGTTATAAAAATATAATTCACTATGAATGAGTTCCATGAAAACTGCCAAAAATAAGAGAATATAATATTGCGAATTTCCTATGGTGATACTGGTGCCCTCCAAGTATTCAGAAATAATAATTCCTGTCGGAAACATATATAATAATGACAGTTATAAGTAACTGGGTAGGTTTTGGATTTTTAGGAAAAAATGATGTTAATGGCTATTTTGAGAATAGCAAATGTCTCTATACAGTTTTGTATTTTTTAATATTATTTTTTGAGAACCTGGTGATCTGAAGTAAAGCGGATAGCTTTTCTTTCGGGTTACAACATATTTTCGCGACCGCGGCAGGACTCTGGTGAAGTAGAAACCAAACTCGTGTGTGTGTGGAACTATGATCTAGTGCAGATAAGGCTTTTTTGTCATTTTTATAAACAAAAAACAGACAGGTTTTGAACCAGGTTTTTATGGGGCACGATGGATCAACAGAAAAAACTGCTGAAAGATATTCGTGCTGCATTCACGAAAAGTGAAAGTGAATTAGAAAAACTGTTATCTGAAGAAACGACCCTACAAAAAGTACAAGTTATTTGGGGAGTTCTATTACAGAAACAAGAGAACTTGTTAGCCAACAGAGAAATATCCAACTCCTTTTTGCAAAAAGACGTGAGTGAGGATGAATGAAAAAAATTCATTGATCTCAGGATTACGTATGAAAATGATCGCATATAGCATGAGAAGACACTGCCTGATGATGGTGATCGCCTTTCTAGAGATGATTCAACTGTAAGTACTTCTACAGTAAAGAGTTGGCGGAAATTTGAATTACCCACTTAGAATTCAAAAAGTTTTGGAGGGGAAGTACGCGACTGGCTTTTTTTTTGGGGTCAGTCCAAGAAAATTAATGATGATCCGAATATAGATGCCGCTGACAAGTTTCAGTACCTGAATCAAGCAACGATACCCAACAGTAGAGCCAGGCAAATAGTTGAAAATTTTCCTCCTGTTGCTGAAAATTATGGAAAAATAATTGACAGCCTAACTTCACGTTTTGAAAGAAAATAATTGCAAATAGAAGTTTATATTAGAGAATTTTTGAAACTTGTTATAAATAACGCTATGTCAAACCATAAAATGACACTCTCAACTTTATATGATTTTTGTTGTTGATGTTGTTTATTTAACGTCATCTAAAATCTACACGACTAGTCATAAATACAAATTAAATATATAAAAAAAATAAATGAATTTCACAGGTACATAAGCTTGAAACACAGTTGAGGGCTCTTGACTCACGTGGTGTCAAAAATGATAATTGTGAAGCTATGATATTTCCCCTAATCGAATCTTGCCTTCCAGAATATTTATTGCGTGTTTGGCAGAGATTCCAGAATATTTCCTTCTCAGTTTCTGATTCATTCTCCAGAACGAAACGTGAAACTAGTTTAGCATCTTTAACATTAAGTCGTTTGGAAAGCCTCATGAAATTCTTGAAGTCAGAAGTCGAAAATGAGGAACGCATTTCGTTGGCTGCAGAAGGTTTCGGGATAAGTTCAGGTGAACGGCATAAAAATCAAACAAGCAGATATCAAAAGAAATTATACCAACTGCAGGACTGACGAATTGCGATATTGCTAAATGTATTTTTTGCGGGGGTACACATGGAAGCGAGAATTGCTTCGAAGCTCAAAATTATTCATTGGAATAGAAAAGAAATATTTCGGCTAAAAAAAGGCGTGTTTCAAATGTTCGAAGACTGGACATCAGGCTAAGAAATGTCGTGAGCGCTTGAAGTGGCCTGATGATGGTTTTTGAAAACCGAAATCGATCGCCTACAGAGTAAAAATAAAGTTTTTTAACTAGAAATAGTGTGTTTCTCATTCTCAACCACATGTATTTTATTACTTTGATGTGTCCAGCATTGCCAGAGAGCAAAAATTCTCAAAAATCATTCAAGTCTGGTAGAGACACTTGTAACGAAGCAAATTTTCAATTAACCGGAGAGTCCATGAGGAGATCACCGGCATCAACGGGAACACGAGCGACATATCCTGCCTAACAAGAACATCCGGCCAGATCTCCGAAATGCGGAAAAACCGGTCATTTAAGAGGATATTGTAGAAACCGAGCAGTGTTATTTTGTTCAAAATGCGGACGAAGGGGAATTATGAGTCGCGATTGTGACTGTCCCAGGTCGGGAAACTAAGAAGGGAAAGTTTTGCTACGGGGCCATGCCCGACCCCCATTCCCTCCGCCTCGTGTGCCGTCACCGAACACCAGGGAGACCGCCGCCCACACATCAGGGTCGAGATATTTGGGAATGTGTTCCGAGCTCTTTTGGACACTGGAGCCTCCAGATCGTATTTCGAACACCGTTATGGATCTGTGCAAGGCCGAAAGACTGCCGACAACCCAGGGACGGATACCGAACGCCCTAGTAGCTGACGGAAGTATAGCAAAAATACCGTTGGCCGTTAAGCTTCCGCTCAACGTCCAAGGTGATTTGTACGAGATGCCCCTGATGAACTTGCCGGGGCTGAGTCATGATGTCCTGCTGGGGATGGATTTCCTTATTTCGAACAACGTACAAATATTTCCGGCCGCCGATGAAATTATGATCAACGGAAAACCGCTACCGACCCAGTCTCTAAAGACAATTGCCGAGAGGCCGACGGGATCCCACTTGGAGCTGACACCGAGGGAGCAACAACAATTGCAAGAATTCTAAACGACGGAATTAGCCAAGTTCAAAGACATCAAAGGAACAACACCGCTAGTGGAACACAAAATACATCTGTAACGGGTTTTCCTCTGTGTACTCGAGCGCCAGCTATTCTTTAAGGGAGAATACCAAACCTACCTTGGTAGCTACTAGCCGAAGACAAGGTTCCTTGGTGTCTGGGGTGTTAGCGACAACCAGTGAAAGCCAAAATCAACGCACACAAATTATATTTGTCGACTCTTACAAGGAAACACAAATGGCACTATTATAAAATTCGTGAAGTGAAAGACTCGAGATCAGTGAATCTACAGGGGAAAAACGGACGGAATGAAACGGGATCCGATCTCAAAAGCTATACGGGGTTTACGGACTTGTTCGCCAGCCAGAACCTAAGACGTACACTTAACGGACAGATATCGGACTTCAGCCAGGTAAAGGTTTGAACAATTACGACACAGAGTCACGACGGCTCACCCTTAGGCGCGTTCGGCACTCCCCGGGTATCCACACCAGCAGAATGCCTCCCTAACCGTAGGGGTGAACACAGGAACGAGGTGAAAGACGGAAAAATGGGGAAAGGGTGTGCCACCTCAAAGTGCCTTCGGTACCCCCCGGGTATCCACACCAGCAGGGTACTTTAACGACAGTAGGGGTGGAACTCAGACTCGGGTATAGAAGGGATGTAGACGGAAACTCAAGTTCCAATAAAAAAAATAACGGAGTGTCGTCTTACCTCTGGTTCTATACTCGGCCACTAGCACTCGTGAAACTCGACAAAAAAAATCGCCCGAACTGTGGTGAAGGAGAAAAAAAAAAAAAAATTTGAACTCTAAGAAAATAAAACCTCAAAAAAAGCAATCTTCTAGAACAATTCGGCGGACGGCAGTAAGCAATCGCAGATCAAACTGAGTCGACGGTCAGGAAAATAAATCTTAAGGCAACACTCGGTGAATTAATCGTAAGTGAAATGACCTGCGGGGGAACATCTGATTTTATACCCACAGGGGGGGTGCAGAAATCAGATGTGCCCTGACAGTCGAAATTCGGTAAAATATGCGTCGATGAAGACGTCTTAATTTCGACTTATCTGTGCTAGCGAACAAAAAACTCGGTTATCTTCCAATTCAGGATGTTTTATACGGTGCGACATCGTTTTTAGGAAATGAAACCGGAATACAAACGGTGCGGAATGTTTACAATTCCGAATGATGTCGGAATCCTGAATTGGAAATTTGAAAAGATTTCTCGGAAAATTAATTCAAAACCAAAATTACTTAAAAATGAAAACTAAAATAATTATTCTGAAATGAGGGGGTAGGTTTGAAAACTACCCTCTCGTTACATCCCCGGGGCTTTGGTATAAAAATTGAATCCACGATGAAATAGGGGATTAAATTTTTCACGGTGAAATCTACTAAGTCCGGTTAACGGTTTGACTATTCACGGTAAAACGATTGAGATCGGATTTACATCAAACAAGTTCACCTAATCTACTCCAGGTGGCGTATACTCGGCTAATGCTATCTCGGTTGCCCCCACTCTATGGTCCGCGTTAACGTGTGTCTGCTTCGGTGGTGCTGTCGGTAGTCGGTGACGTGACGAAGTTCTGTAGTCTATCAGCTAACCTCCAATTGTCAAGTTCCGTTTCCATTTCCATCGGTTAAAGAAATGCCGAAAATCGTGGAAACAGTGCAGGATGGAATCTTCAAAGTGAGTACCATTTCGATTTGTCATTCGTTGTGATATTTCTGGACCATTTTAGGGTGGACCTCGCAAAGCCGTCTCCGGGTACATGCCATGGGGGTTAACAGTTGCAAATATCATCCAACCAGGGTAGTTTGGAACTTCAATGGGCGTCGTTGACTCCCCTTTCGACGGTGGTGAACTTCTCCGAGGGCGTTGGAATCGGCAGCAGTTGTAGGTTGCATAAAAATGAGAGAAAAGTACTTAGTATACTGATATCCTTGAGCAGAGGGATAACAGGGTGTACGGTGGAATTTCGGAAGAAGCGGTAAGTACGGTCGGTAATTTTGATAAGGAGATACAAATATAATGTTCTATTACACTTACCGTTCAGGCCAGTGTTGTATATTCATTAGTTCTAATAGTGTATATTGCTCTATGTTTTGTCTGTCTTAATGTACACATGTGCAGAATACGTGGTTAGCAAGGGGGAATAAATCTGTCCATCTGGATACTTCATCGATGTCTTTTATATTCTCACCTGAACCTATCAAATTAATTATAAGTTATAAAACATGGCGCAGTCGTGTAGTCCGTGTAGAGTTTAGTGAAACTAAATGATTGAGAATATTGTTACGGCAAATAAATAAATAAATAAGTGGACTCAAGGAAAATTAACAATTCACAATGGAGACTCGTGCATTCATCATTCATTGCTGTATCCCGTTACCGGGAATAAATCTACAAAAAGAAGAAGAAGAAAAAAAAAATTCGAACAGACTTGTAATTTCTTAGTGCTAGTTGCGACTGTGTGCCCTCCTGTGACTAAAGAGACCCAACCGCGACCTGCAGATCCTTCCACACTCAGGGCATGGATAGTCACCAACCAGATCTGGCCGCCGCTATATCCTTCTCGATTCTCCATTATAACTGTGTACCAAAGACCTCCACTGTGACCTGTCTAAGGCTAGGTGTTTCCAGTTATGATTGGCATTAACTGATTTTAGGGATTGATGTAGTGTATCCTTAAACCGCTTATACTGGCCTCCTTGTTTCCGGGCTCCCTCAGTGAGTTCGCCGTATAGAGCTATCTTGGGGAGTCTTGTGTCTTGCATCCTCAGAACGTGGCCGCTCCATCTGAGTCGGGCCCTCGTTACTTGAGTCTCAACTGTTGTACAACTCGCGCGCTGCAAGACTTCTGCATTCGAAACTTTGTGGAACCATCTGATGTGCATTATCTGTCTTAGATGACGTTGCTGCGTCTGTTCAAGCTGTTTAATATGTCGCCTGTAGGGAGTCCAGCTTTCGCTTCCGTAAAGAAGCGTTGGGAGGACCACTGCTCTGTAAACAGCTGTCTTGGTCTTCAGATTGCGGTCGTGATTTTGAAACACTCTGTCCTTCAGCTTCCAGAATGCCCGTGATGCCGAATTGATACGGTTGTGTATTTCCGTGTCAAGGTTAGCCCTAGTATTTATGAAGCTTCCCAAGTATTTGAACTGCTCGACCTGTTCTAGAGTTTCATTGTCCAGGCTGATATCTGTTTGAAGGCTTTCTGGCGGACTCACCAGGATTTTGGTCTTGTCAATATTGAGTCTAAGGCCTAAAGCTTCGTATATATGTTTATAGGTGTCCATCATTATCTGTAGATCCTCTGAGCTGCTAGCGATGAGTGAACAGTCGTCTGCATATTGAAGTTCCGTGATAAACTTGGTACGGGTTTTTGCTCTGAGGCGCTTCAGGTTAAACAGGCCTCCATCAAATCTGAATCTTATCCCAACACCTCTTACGGGCATGCTCATGTCAGCAATCATCGATACAGCTATGGCGAAAATATTGAACAGTAAAGGCGCTAATACGCAGCCTTGTTTTATTCCAGAGTTGGTTGAGAAATGGTCGGTTGTAGAGCCATTATGCTGTATTCTAGCGGTGTTGTTGGTATGAAGGCTTTTACACACTGCTAGGAATTTTTCGGGTACTCCTAGACGTGCCATGATTTTCCATAGCGCTCTCCGATTCACCGAGTCGAATGCCTTGCTTAAATCGATGAAGGCTGTATAAATCCTTGATTGTTGTTCACGGGCCTTTTCTTGTAGCTGTCGCAGTGTAAAAATTAGGTCCACCGTACCTCGATTTGGTCGAAAGCCGCACTGGGATTCAGGTAAAAGCTTCTCCAAGAGTGGAACCAGACGATTAGCCATAATCTTCGAGAGAATTTTACCGGCCACGCTAAGCAACGATATGCCTCTGTAATTGTTGCAATTCGACGTATCGCCTTTGTTCTTATAGAGGTTGATAACTAAAGCGTCTCTGAAGTCTTGTGGCACATCTCCCTGTTCCCAGATTTTGCGGAATAGTATTAGGAGACTATTGACAATGTCCTCATCCAAGGCTTTGAATATCTCCGCCGGAATGCCGTCTAGACCAGGTGACTTATCATTTTTCATATTTTTAATAGCACTTATGATTTCCGACATTGAGATTTCGTCATCAAGCGATGTCATCGGACTATACGCGGGAAGCAGGTCTAAAATGGATAAATCCGAGTCGTTATTTTGATTCAAGACCTGTGAGTAGTGCTCCTTCCATCTTTCGAGAATTCTTCTATCATCAGTTAGAATAGCTCCATCAGCATCTCTTATAGGAAAGCCAGCTTTTCTGCTTGGACCGTAAACAGTTTTAATAGCTTCGAAAAAACGCCTGTAGTCATGGTTATCGGCGTAAGCTTGTATTTCCCTTCTTTTTTTCTTTCCACCATCTGTCCTGTCCTGTCCAGCGGGGTGTTTTTCGTACCGTTGGAACCGTGAAGTGTGTGACTAAAACTGTGTAAAGTTTGAGCTAAATCCGATCCGTAGTAAAAAAGTTATGGCGGCTGAATTTATTATTTTTTCCATTCTTTACATGCAATTCCCCGGCCTCGTGAACAACAATATGCGCGAATCCCACATAGCATGGTATATTTGTCAAATATTTATGAAATATTTGTACGCAAGGTTTTGAATATTTAATAAATCTTTCGTTGAAATATTCATGAAATAAAGTTATGTCCGACGTTTTCTCACATTGAAATATTTCATGAAATATTTCATATAGATTTTTGAAATATTTTCTACAACATTATGTGAAATCTCTTCTAAAGATCATAGTTATATTACATGGAATACTTACGCAAGATTTCTTCTAATTGAAGAAAATGTTTCCTGAAATCTTCAGAAGAGGTTTTCGAAATCTTCCAACGAGGGGTTCTGAAATGTTACGAAATATATTTCTGCGATGTTTGTGTAAAGTTGCTGGAATCTTTCTAGAAATATTTTTGTAAGATTTATATGCAATAGTAGGAAATATTTCCATGAAAATTTAGGAAACGTTTTGAATTATATTAAGCGTTATCTGCATTTCTGCAATAATATGCAAAAAAATATCTTGCAAATTCTCTGAACAACTTTCGCCAGGGTAGCTGAGTAACTTCATGAAATACATGTTCCCGAAGAATTGAGCAATACTTTGAACACATATCTTCAAATTAATACCAAATTTTTGAGGATTTGTATTTTATGAAGTCCCTTGCTAAATATTGTTCAAAGCTCTCGCAAGATATTTTTTTAAGGAACATTATATTTATATATATATATATATATATATATATATATATATATATATATATATATATATATATATATATATATATATATATATATATATATATATATATATATATATATATATATATATATATAAATATAATGTTCCTTAAAAAAATATCTTGCGAGAGCTTTGAACAATATTTAGCAAGGGACTTCATAAAATACAAATCCTCAAAAATTTGGTATTAATTTGAAGATATGTGTTCAAAGTATTGCTCAATTCTTCGGGAACATGTATTTCATGAAGTTACTCAGCTACCCTGGCGAAAGTTGTTCAGAGAATTTGCAAGATATTTTTTTGCATATTATTGCAGAAATGCAGATAACGCTCACCTCCGATTTCGGAGGTGACATCGTTATATATGAGGTGAGAGCGTTAAACGAGTCACTAGTTTGGAGGTGGTATTAACACTTTATAACTATATATATATATATATATATATATATATATATAGTTATAAAGTGTTCCAGTACGAGGAGCATCTCGTAATAATATATATATATATATATATATATATATATATATATATATATATATATATATATATATATATATATATATATATATATATATATATATATATATATATATATATATATTATTACGAGATGCTCCTCGTACTGGAACGCTGACGCCAGCTTCGTCTTCGCGGAAAGTGTTAGTGCGAGAAGAAAGTGATGACTCGGATTCTTCCAGAATCCAAGGTTTCCATGTGAAAAGAGACACATTCTAGTTTAGTTCCATTTTAGAATTCATTCTGTTTGTAACTCCTTTCCGCTCTGTCCAATTATAAAGTCATTTAGTTTTTCGAAATTGTGATTTATAATTGAAAGAATAAAATTCTTTTTAAAAACAGAGTTTGCGGATCGAAAATCATAATTGGCGCTGCGAACAGGATTTCGCAACGGTTTTCGGTTTTTTCAAGAAACGAACTAACTGAAAATAGTTTCCACTAGTGAACACAAACTGTTCGAGGAACCCCGTTGAGTTTTAACTCTTAGTGCGAAATTCCAAACTTCACCAACCCACTTCGACCAGAAGGAAGGACGTTCCACCCTAGGATGCAAATCTTGGTGTAAGTCCTATTTTCCACCACATTTCCTATATCACCAGTATTCTTTATTTCGATGACAGACTCATCTCATCAATTAGAGATAATTGCTGAAGAGCCAGAAATTTTAGAATCTTTGAATTCTCATAATATTCAAGAACGCTTACTTAGGAATAATCGATTTCGGCCGTATCCTATTAGAAATTTCAATAACGAAATGAATCAAAACTCTTCTAACACCCCAACACTCCCAACAGTAGCCGACCCTATGTCTAGACAAGACATCCAATTATTACTTAATTCTATTCCAGAATTTTCACCGGGTAAAAATTTATCAATTTTCATAAACGAGGTAGATAATTTAGTCTTATATTTACGTGGCAGACTAACAACCGATCTCGAATTTTGCTTGAATTTTTCGATCCGTTCGAAAATCTTAAATGAAGCACGAGACTTCATCTCTTTCCAAAATGCGACGGATTGGCCTTCGATCAGACGTGCTCTCCTTCAGAGATACGGAGATCAAAGGAACGAAGAACTATTAATTGCTGCGGTTTCACAATGCGTCCAAAAAAGACACGAAAATTATTTAGATTATTATTGCCGAATTTCAAAAACTCTGAGTGATCTCTTACAACACCTCTCTTTGAATATACAAGACCAAAATCTATTAACTTATAAAAAATGCGAAGCAGAGAAATTGTCACTAAAAACATTCCAAGCAGGATTACTCGAACCTTATAGATCCTATATAAGCAATTTCGAGTTGAAGAGCTTAGAAGAATGCATCAATAAATGTAAATTTTATGACAACAGGAAACAAGAATGGGAATATTCCGAATTTCTTCGTAAATCCCAAGAAACCAAGAAGCCTTTGGCACAACCTCATTTCAAACAGAATCAAAATTACAATGATCATTTACCTAGATTTTCTAATAACAGTTTCAATCAAAATTTTCCAACAAGATTTTCCAGTAGCAACTCTAATCAAAACTTACCAAACATTGTTTTTCCAAATAATCAACCTTTGAGAAATAATCAGAAATTTTTCACAAATCAGGAAGTTTTTGGTACTAAACCAGGGTCAAGTATCTATAAATCGAATCGAGAACCGACACCTATGTCAATTTCGACCAGAAATACAAAACCGACGCCTATGTCGATTTCTACCAGAAATTCGAAATTCCCACAAAAACAATTATTCAACGTACAATTCAAACCCGATGATGTAATCGATCATGAAGCTGAATCTTACGAACCCGAACATTCTGAAGAAAATGTTATGAATTTTTCCGAAGAAGATGAGAATTATTATTACGAAATGGATGAAAATTTTCAAGAAGCTCCTCCAGAAATCCCAGGAACTTAGATCTCAATTCCTTGAAAATAAAATCAAAACTTCCTTACATTTATCTTCCAAAAATAAATTTGAAAATTTTAATAGACTCGGGTGCCACAAATTCAGTCATTAATAGAAAACCAGCATTTGAGAAATTTTTCCAATTTTTGTTCAAAGAAAAATTCAGTGTGTCCGGATTAGGAAATACAATTAACGCTGATGATAACATCAATATTCCACTGTTTTACGAATTAGGAATCCTCGACAATATTCATTTACATGTTGTCGACTGGCATAAAAATTTCGATGCTTTATTAGGAACATCCGATTTGCAAAAATTAGGTGCAAAGATTGACTATCAAAACCACATTTTGGAAATGAAAAATTTGAAAATACCTTTTAACCTTGAGTACTCCACGAATAAACTTAAACCAAATAAAACTATAGCAAGAACATTTGTAAAAATTCCAGTATCCCTAGAAAATGGTGACGTTTTACTACCCGAAATTAATTTTAAAAAATTCTCAACACCAGAATGTATAGCACGAGCAAAAAATGGTATTTGCCTAATTCCTATTTCAGAATCAATTAACGGGAATTTAGAGATTAACTTTTCGGAAAGAATACCCGTGAAATCAATATCTGAAACAGAAATATGTGCTCCTCAAATTGAAAATTCTAAATTAAAACTTTCAAAAAATATTCGTACGCAACACATGAATTCTGAGGAAAAACGAGAAATTTTGAAACTTTGTAGTAAATTCAAAAATATCTTCTATAACGAAAACTGCGATCTCTCTTTTAGCAATACTGTCAAGCATAAAATAAGAACGAAAGATGAAGAACCCGTTCACGTTAAATCCTTCAGACACCCTCACAGCATGAAAAAGATTATTCAAGAACAAATTCAAAAACTTTTAGATGATAATATCATTCGTCCATCTATTTCACCCTACAGTGCTCCAGTTTGGATTGTAGACAAAAAGAAAGATGCTTCCGGCCAAAAGAAATATCGTATGGTCATTGATTATCGCCGTTTAAATGAAAAAACCATTGAGGATAAATATCCGCTCCCGCGAATAGAAGAAATTTTGGATAATTTAGGAAAAAGTTGCTATTTTTCGACACTCGATATGGCAAAAGCCTTTCACCAAATCGAAATGGACGAGGAATCAATAGAAAAAACTGCATTCACCGTGAATAATGGTCACTACGAATATCTTCGTATGCCCTACGGATTGAAAAATGGACCCAGTACATTTCAACGCGTAATGGACAATGTACTTAAAGAATATCTTCATAAGTTTTGTTTCGTTTACATGGATGACATTGTCGTATTTTCAAAATCGTTACAAGAACATATTTGCCATTTGAAATCAATTTTTGAAAAAATTAGAGAATTGAACTTGACAAATGTGAATTTTTGAGTAAAAATGTCGAATTCTTAGGACACTTAATAACTCCTGACGGAATATCTCCGAATCCCTCTAAACTGAAAGCTGTTGAAAAGTACCCTATTCCAAGCACAGTGAAGGAAATCAAATCATTTTTAGGATTAATAGGTTATTACAGACGATTCATTCAAAATTTTGCTCACATAGTTTCTCCCATGACCAAATGCCTTAAGAAAGGAGCGAAAATTAAAATTGATGATCCCGACTATGTAAATGCTTTTCAATTATGTAAAGAATTATTGACAAATGCTCCGATATTAGCTTATCCAGATTTTGAAAAAACATTTAAATTAACAACAGATGCTTCAAATGTTGCAATTGGAAGTGTATTATCACAAGACAACCGCCCAGTTGCCTATTATTCAAGAACCCTAAATTCAGCCGAAAAAAATTATTCAACCATAGAAAAAGAACTCCTCTCAATTTTAGATTCAACAAAACATTTTCGACCATACCTCTACGGACAAAATTTCATAATAGAAACTGATCATAATCCCCTTGTTTGGCTTTATAAAATAAAAGAACCTAATTCCAGGCTCATAAGATGGAAATTGAAACTTGATGAATTTGATTTCAACATAATTCATAAAAAAGGAAAAGAAAATAAAGTTGCGGATGCCCTATCGCGAATTGAAATCAATAACCGAGAAAATGAAGACTCTTTATTATCAGAAAATGACCTAAATATAGAAGTTTCCTCAATTTTACCTAATATTAATGATCTTCCGGTACTAAGTGATGAAGAACTTGAAAATATTTTGAACCCCCCAGACAATCGTCAAAATAACGATGATCCCAATCATCAACATGAAGCAAATAATAATGATTCTAATGCCACCATTCATTCAACTCAAGAAGACAATGGAAAAGTTATTCCAATCACGGAATCTTCTGTGAATATATATCCGAATAGAATTATTCTAAATATTGGCGAACAATACAATTTAAAATTCACAAAAAATTTTCAGAAAAATACTCACAACATAACAATAAGACAAAATTTCATGGAAAATGATTTTTCAACTTTTTTCAAAGAAATTTTTAGACCGAATGAATCTTACGGAATATTTTTCAGAGATAATAAATTACGACTCCCTTTCATCAGATTTTGCAAAGAATCCTTCAATTACTCCGTGAAACTTTATATAAGCAACACCCTTTTATTAGATGTACCTTGTGAAGAGAATCAAGTCGAAATCATTTCAGAATATCATGATAAAAACCATAATGGTATTTCAGAAACATTTAATCAATTATCGAAAAAATACTATTGGCCAAAAATGAGGAATAAAATCACAGAAATCATAAATAAATGCGAATTATGCCTTAAATCAAAATACGAGAGAAACCCTTATAAATTGAAATTTTCAGGTCCCCTCCTAGCTAAGCGACCTTTCGAAGTAATCCACATTGATACATTTTCTTTTCAAAATTCGAAGTTTTTAACAATAATTGATTTATTTTCAAAATACGCGCAATCATACCTTTTAAAAGACGGCACTGCTTTAACAATTCTCAATAAATTACGTCATTATTTTTCACATCACAATATTCCACAAAAGATTGTTTGTGACGAAGGACGAGAATTTCAGAACAAGACTTTCACAGAGTATTGTAAATTGAATCAATCTACATTTTACAACAGTGAACAATCCGAGCTCAAATTCTCCAATTGAACGATTCCATTCAACAATTTTGGAAAAACTCAGAATTCTCAAATTGAAAAACCCAAATGAATATCCAGCTAATCTCATGATTACAGCAACATTAATTTATAATCAATCGATACATTCAGCGACTGGTTATTCACCTTTTCATTTACTTTATGGTCCATACGACAAATTACCAGAATTTGATTTGAATATGACTATTTATGAGCAGTATAACGAAAAACGAAAACAGGAAATTTTGCCATTTTTTGACCATATTTACGAACGAAATAAAAACAAAGCTCAGAAAACATTAAACAAGCTGAACGAAAAGCGAAATGACCCTCCAAATTTAGAGCAAGCAGAAGTTTACGTCGAACGAAACAGACCGAGAAAAACGGATCCACCCTTCGAAAAAATTATTGTTGAACAGCAACAACAAAACAAAATAAGTGGTCTAACTACAAAATCAAGAGAAACAACAGCGCACATACAAAAAGTCAAAAAACTAAGAAAATACGTTTGTTCTTTTCAGGATACTGCTGATCCTCCTGATTCAGACCCAAACAAACCAGGCCCTTCAGGTCCACGAAATAAAAAGTAATGGATACTTTGAAGAACCTTTGAGTCATGCCAAAATTCTTGATCATTACCATAATTTTCTTTTCTTCATAAATATTACCAATTTGCAAGACAATTTCGATCAGTTGAACGATAATTTTAATGACCTTCAGAAAGACCAAACATTCGATGAATTACCCCGTCGACTTTTTCACCAATTGAGTTTGAATTTGGATCAAATCGAACAAATCTTACGAAAATTTGTCAATAGAAAAGTTAGAAGAGGTTTGGCTAATTTCATCGGAAAAGGTATTAAATTCATTACAGGTAACCTAGACGATGATGATCTGAAAACTATTAACGAAAATTTAGAAAGCCTTCACAACAGCAAATCTTCCGAAATCGAAAGGATAAATAAATTAACTTCTTTTGCTAATCATTTGTCAAAAAGATATTCAGAAGATTTGGCTCTGCTAAACGAAAATATTATTCATACTAAAGTATTATTCCAGAATATTGAATCTACCGAAGGATTTCGAATCATTATAGAATACCAAATGCTTCAGTCCCAAGCACTCTTGAACACTTTATTAATGCTAGAAAGGACTATAAGTTTTGCAATGAGAGAAATTCCAAATTTAGAAGTCATTAAAGTTGAAGAACTTTATTCCATCGGGACATATCTTGAAAAAATTTATAAGACACAGCAACTATCACCAATTGATCATGTTCATCTTTTCAAAATAATCGAATATGCAAAAATGTCTGTCATTGGAACGGAGGAAACTATCACATTCCTTCTCAAAATCCCAATTCTCAAACGAGTAATTGCTTCATATTCCCGAATCTACCCTGTACCCAATACCCAAGATATTGCTGTGACCCCGCCAAGGACGTATTCCATCAAAATCAACAACGAGGAATATTGGACCAATGAAATATGCAAATCAACATTGGGAAGTTCGATGGTGCTTTGCCTTCAACAGCCTACCAAGGAAGCATGCATTCTGTCAACCCCAGGTCGATGCCAAACAACACTAGTGAACAACGACTTCAACATCATCCACCCGCTGAAGAATCACCAGCTCCTGACCCTCTTCAAAAAGAACAAAACAGTACTAGAAGACTGCCATGGAATTCTATTCAGGAAATCAATCCAGGGAATCAACCTTCTAAGTTCCACCTGCCGAATTATTATTGAAGAATCCATCTACGATGACACAGTTCCGATTTTCGAAATAACTGCCAAAAACATTTCGAAAATTTCATTGAACTCCACCCACAAAATTGAATTTCACCTGAGGCATCTGAAAGAACCAACTTCAATCCTTCAAGAAGCAGAAAAACTTTCAGACCAGCCCATGTACCTACATCCAATAACTCAGGTCATTCACCAGTCTACAAGTGTGATATTGTGCTGTTTCACAATTCTTGGAATCATCTTCGTTATAAAGAACAAAACAAGGATCTCCAAGTTAATCTACAGTCCAAGGAAAATCATACACGTAGAAATGGAAGACATCACCCAAGGCCACCCAGCAGATAACAGAGACGTTATCTCTTAAGGGGGAAAGTATTACGAGATGCTCCTCGTACTGGAACGCTGACGCCAGCTTCGTCTTCGCGGAAAGTGTTAGTGCGAGAAGAAAGTGATGACTCGGATTCTTCCAGAATCCAAGGTTTCCATGTGAAAAGAGACACATTCTAGTTTAGTTCCATTTTAGAATTCATTCTGTTTGTAACTCCTTTCCGCTCTGTCCAATTATAAAGTCATTTAGTTTTTCGAAATTGTGATTTATAATTGAAAGAATAAAATTCTTTTTAAAAACAGAGTTTGCGGATCGAAAATCATAATTATATATATATATATATATATATATATATATATAAGGTTTTCCTGAAATAGTATAAAAAGGTTATATTTGTATTGAATAGATCAAAATCTGTTAAAATAATTTATTCATTTTCCATTAACTACATTAAAATATGTATCAATGAAACCTTTATCTTCGTCATCAGGATCTGCAGATAATTGAAACGGAAATTGTCGTTGGCTACTGACATTCCTGGAATAAATATATTTTTATGATTTTTCAGAAACAGAAAGTTTCATATTTTGTCAATTTAGGGTCATGAAAGTTCTTCTATGAAGAATTGGGTAATTGGGTAATTATCGCAAAATTGCGAGGAAAAATAATTAATATGTACTTTTCAGAAAATTAATTCAGCAGCAGTAAATACGGGGTCTTTATTAAAGATTGTTGCATAGCATTTGGCTTCGAATGATGCTCCTTACTAGAGGGTTTTGAACTGAATAACATCATAGAATTTCGAAATTGACGCCAACTGATGTAAAAATTATTTATAAAGCACCTGTCAGTACTAGATGATACTACATTGGTGGTATGGAATATTTATAGTACTGAAAAGATACACTTTACTGAAATATATTTTCTTCAACTTGTCAAATTCCTGATCGGTGTGATTTTTGCTATTAGAACAAATAGATGGTAACAGAAGATTATATAGTGCAAGTCTCTAACTTTGAACAAATTCAGTATATCGAAGGCAGTTTTTTTTTTATAAATATGCCCTGACAGAGCGATCGGAGTTTTAAGTTGCGCACAATTGTGATTTTTTTATGACTACTCGTAACACGTTGAGCGCCATCAAAATATCGATATATTTTCTTGTGGGGCCAAATATTTTGTGTCGATATTTTGTTTTGCTCTTATATCATATAGATAATCCCTTTGATCAGATTTTCCCTAAAAGTGCAATATCGCCTGATATCAAGAATATTGATGAGCGGTCCCACGGGACCGCTCTGCTCCCCAGAAAAATAGAAACGCACAGCAGATGCGGTACAGGTGAAATTTGTCGAGTCCAATCTCCTTATTATAACCATAACAACACCTGTTCAATTTTTTCCGAATAAAAATTCGAAAAAAAATACTACTAAAAAGTAGTCGTAAATTCCAAAACAGCGGTCCCTACGGACCGCCGTGGTCCTACAAGTAAGACTATCAGCGGTCCCTATGGACCGCTGTGGCGCTCAACGTGTTAAGTTACACATACGCACCCAAATATTAAGTTTTCATTTAATATTCTTTTGTTCGATCTTTCAACAAACGTTGTGACCCACCGAACGACAAACTAATGAATATCCTCGTTAATATTCGCTGCTACTCTCATTACTCAGTTTTATTCAACTTTTTACTTGACAGAAAATGATTATCAAGAACCTCGTGACATTCAATTTTTGAAATAACCGAGTTATTTCTTCGAGTTGAATCAGATTCCCTCGTTTTCGAATTAGTCGATGTTTGTTGAATATCTTTTCAACGACAAGAAATAAGACTTTGATATTTGGTACATACTTAAGTGTAACTTGATAAAACATTCAGAAATGGACTTAAAAAATCGAGAGGATAACCACTATGTAAAAAATGTACATTGATTTCGGAAATCAAGATGATTTCGGGATTTCGAATGATGATTTCGGGATTTCGGATGATGATTTCGGTTTTCAAAAGTACATCGATTTCGGAAGTGGTTACCCCCTCGGAAAAATCAAAAAAATTTCGATAATGTATCAAATTACAGTATCATATTCCTTCACTTAAGAAAGCGCCATTAAAAATACTAATTCAACATGTGCTAGTATATTTACAACAAAAAAACTGCCCTTTTTCACAGAATTTGTTTGAAGTTAGACTCTCACACTCTATAAAGTGAAGTCATTATTTACAAAACAATAAAAGCCCTAAAAAAATTCACATCACGAGAACAATTTTAGTGCAGATTCTATTTTGAAAGCAACTCGCACAGCAAGTAGTCGTGAAAGGAAACACAAAATTCATTCTATTCTGAGGGTGAACTGAAGAAAAGCAAAAAATCTCAGGATATGAAAAAATTATTAAACTCACTTTCTATTCCGTCCACCATCTGAAGTCATCCAACCATATCCGTATGGGTAACACTGTATTATTTCGGCATCTGTCGCTTCTTCATATTTTGTCCTTACACCAAACGCTACTGCAAAACATTCAAAGTATGAAGTATGATACCAACTTCAATCAAATGATATATATATATATATATTAATTTGCATAAATAGGTAAACAAATATCAAAAAATAAAAAAACGAGTAGGAATCCGTAAAACATGGAATTCATTAGCTCCCAATCACATGTTTAAATAGATATTATAAAAAGAATAAAGATTAATTCGAAAATTCCATTGACTAGATTCAACCTCTCGTTCAACCTGGTTGTGGTAAGGTAAGACCTAGGGTGAAACAGTTGAATTGTGATGAAAAATAATAAAAATGAACATATACAAATATTTCGGTGACATTATGGCACAAATGGATAGATTTAATAACACGTGCAAGTAGATGGAAAACGTTAAAGAGGAAATAAGTTACTTACCAAGAATCAAGTGGTAAGCAAACTGGAATTTATTTCGTTCCATATCAATACACACGTTAGTCTCACACAAACACACAAAACGATCGAGACAACGCGCAAACGACAAAATCAAAATGGCACCAATGAATGCTTCCTTGTTCGGCTTGCGCTTCTTCGAATGGAACCCAAATCTCACGTACTGCCGTTTCTGCACTAAGCAGGTGGCTAGAGTGGCTAGTGATCAGCGTTGCCGGGTCCAGAAATTTTATTCCCCAGTATACGGTATCCAGAGTAGAGTAAATCTTTACTATGTTGAATTACCTAGATTCTTGATTTTCATTTTTATCAAGCTTTGAGAAGAACGGATAGAGATATAGAGAATATCGACTTCTGAAATTAGTACTTGTTAAGTTCATTTGTATCCAAGGAATAAAATTATTTATTTTAAGTCAGTTCCTAAGACAATATAATAAAAAATAATTCATCTACTTCACAAATTATTTATTAGGTACTTATAATGATTGAATGCCGGTTATACAGTTACAGATAAAAGCTGAATCCAACGTTGAACCCAATTCAACTGACTGCCTGACAATGACAAAATAGAACTGAACTGTCCAAAATTACAATGGATTCAACTTTGAACTCGGTTTGAACCTGAACTGTAGAATGTAAAACCGTCGCTTAGAGTAATTGAAGATAGTCTAATATATGAAATAAAACAGATTTCTGGACATCGGAAAATAAATCTTAGGAAAATTTCTCCAACCTGGCATCGCTGCTGATTCTATCGGGGGGGACTGGGAATGCCGCGTCGACGCACACTAGTCTAGTCGAGAGAAGAGCGCATTATTTGAAAGTTAATTAGGATACGACGAAAATTTAAAGATGAATTTAATATACATAAAGGGGTAGTAGGTGAATGTAATTGAGTATCTCCGAAGTAATTCAAGGGAAAAATGAAATATAAATTAATGCTACTCTATGCAATATAGTTTTTTGTTGTTGAAGAAACAAGGTATAGACTATAACGTCAAATATATTAATACAGATAGGAATTTTGTTGTTGTTATTTGCTCTTTCGACGTACTATAATGACTAATCAGTGCGAAAAGAATAATAGCATATTCACACATTAAAAAGACAGTAACTTTAGACAAGAGGGATGCTAACGGCAAAACATTAAATAAAAAGTCAGTAGAATATTTCACGGATATAACATATAACCCAAAATATTTCGAACAAAAATCCGGAGATGTGTTGAAATATTCCTGCAGTATTTCTTATACATTTATTTAAATATATGAATTTTTATATGGAAACGTTTCAGTGAAATCAAAATATCATTTCCTGAAATATTCCATGAAATATTAACAATTTATTTGGGCTTCCACTTCATCTTTCAGAAATATTGCAAAGAAATATTCTGGAGCGATTCTGAAATATTTATTGTAGTATTACTTGAAACGTTAATGAAATGTTCAGTTGCATTATAGGTACTTTGGAAGACAAAATATTTCATACATATTAGCGATCTTTATACAAATTATTGGCCAGCCAATCTTTCAAAGAGCATTCAGTAAGATTTCGGGAATGAAAATTGATATGATTTTTACACTTCAGCTTTTCATCGAAAATCTTCCACTGAAATATTACTTTAAGGTTTTTTTTCAATGTATATGTAGACGAATTAGAAATATTTAGTTCATATTCCTGTAAATATTTTTTGAAAACTTCAACAAATATTTCTCACGAATATTCTGATTCCTATGGATATTTATTTTCCTGAAATATTGCAAAATCTGTCATAAAAATTTCGTAGAATATTTCATGAAATATTAATGAATCTTATGAAGTCATATTTCATGAAACATTTATTACATATCATTGAAATATTCTGCCAATCTTGCGAAAACATTCTTGCCGTAAATATTCTCGAAACCTTTCATAAATATTTCAACGAAATCTTTCTTGAGAATATTTTGAAATTTTTCACTGCAATATTCCATGCTGTGTGGGATGTGTGTTTATACCGCTTCTTATGTCCCAAAAAAACTCGGACTCACATCGCGAGAATTCACCGTCTTCATTTTCATTCCATCAGCCGAATGAAACTGAACATTTGACCTTCGGACTACCAAACGGAGAAGTGCGAGGGCATAAAGGGGCAGAGTTATACCTGATCCCATCCAACGAGTCACTATGATCATTCGGAAGTGAGACGGAGAATGCCAGTTCAACTCTCCTTGTTCTGGTGAGATCCCCCCGAACAGAATAGGTGCCCCGGCCGGCGGGTGAGCTTCCACTACCCCGAAAGCTCCACGGAGCTTTCGCACCACCCAAATAGGTGAGCTTTAAGCTTTGAGCTTTCGGAGCTTTTGAGCTTTTTCACTTTTGCGAAAGGGGGGAGCTTTGAGCTTTGAGCTTTGCCCCTGGAGCTTTACCGAGCACCTCACAGCCCGACCACCCGACTGCATATAAATATTTCCACCACGAGCCGGCTGCGTATATGCATTTTCAATGGTGAAAAGTGTTCCGGTCAATTTACCGACCAGATATGGGGTTCTGCGTGGATGTTTTAGACTGAAATGCTGCGCATCGAGCCCACAATTAAGTATTCTACATCGGGAGGACCATTGGAGGGGAGAGACACTTCGGGCGATTCCATTCATTCCAAAGCCCGAATTGCGAATTGGCGGAGGTGCCGGGTGAAAGTTCCGGAAAACTTGAATTTAGTCACGGAAAGCGGTGATTTTTGGCGGATCCGGGTGCTCGAACATCTTCGGTGGCGGTATGCGGCCCCTCTCGGCATTACATATTGGAAGGAGAGCTGTGTTCTGGGACACTATTTGTCAAGTGTGTTTTTAAATTATTGTTTTAATTTAGTCGAGGCGAGAAAATTGTTTCATTCCGCCTGGCGACACTTGCGTAATCATGCCTCACCCATGCGTCTGCAGCAAAAATTTTGGAACCCAAAAAAATCTGAGGGATCACCAAAGACGATACTGTAGGGGGCCACCTCCACCCGAGCCCGAAAACCCTACCTTGTGTTCTTGTGGGATTCAGCTCTGTTGCTAATTTAAGATCTCATCAGCGGAGATACTGTAGAGGCCCCATTACTGGTGATGAAGGAAAATGCCCAGTATGTCTGAACAACTACTCCTCCTAGGCCTCTATGAGACAACACATGCGACAAGCCCATCCCGATGAGTATAACGACGACCTGGTTGCTGAAGTTGAGAGCAAGTCGAGGAGGAACGTATGGACGGATGGTGAGATGGAAGAGATGGCGCTGACAGAACTGGAATACGCCGATACGCCGAACCGGAATTAGAACCAATGCCGATGAAGGGAAATTCATCACATAATTGGATGGTGTGGAAACAGAAATTTTTAAATTATCTAATAGCAACAGAAGCATCGGAAAAACCGGAAGCTGTTCAATGTGCCAAGCTGATTTATTCCATTGGTGATGAGGGCCTTGAAATTTACAATACGTTCTCATTCACTGACTCCAAAAAAGATAAAATTGAACCTCTAATTGCAAAATTCGAGCAGTATTTCGTACCAAAGAAAAATGTCGACTTTGAGCGATATAAGTTTTTTACCCTGCGACAACATCACGAAACAATTGAACAATTTGTAACCATTTTGCAAAATACTGCTAAGAATTGTGAATTTCATCCGGAAAATGAAGATGGATTCATAAAAACTATGTTGGTGATCGATGTGAAAAGTGAATCATTACGAGAGAAATTATTACAAAACATTGACTTGAAATTAAATAAAGTAGTAGAATTGTGCTTAGTGTATGAAAGTGCCAAATGGCAGTGCGAATAAATGAAGAATGGAAACCTTTTCGAGGATGGTTCCACCAAAGTTGATGATGTTCGTGAAAATTCCAGAAAACATCGACTGCAGGCATCGACATCCAAGGTCAAATCAGCGGCCCAGATGAAATTTTCAGAACACCGACGCTACCAGCGAGATGAGAGCGGTATGAATAAAAACATGAAGAATTGTACTCGTTGTGGATATTCACATCCGATAAATAAATGCCTTGCATATAAAAAAAAGTGTTCGAAATGTGGCAAATTGAATCATTTTGCTGCTTGCTGTAAAATAAGAAATATAAATTTTATTGGTGATTCCAACGTACAAGAAGGTGATTTTATTATAAATTGTATTAATGAGTTACATCAAAATAATAATCACAATAAGGATTGGACAATTACACTGCAAATAGAAAATATAAAAATTAAACTTAAAATTTATACGGGGGCTTGTGTAAATATAATTAACTATAAAGACTATAAAGTGCCATTTGTGTTTCCCTTTTACGAGTCGACAAAGGTTGTGTACGTTGATTTTGACTATCATTGGGCGTTGCAAACACCCTAGATACCAAGGAACCTTGTCTTCGGCTAGTAGCTACCAGGGTAGGTTTGCTATTCTCCCAGAATAGCTGGCGCTCGAGTACACCGAGGAAAACTCGTTACAAAAATGGCGCCCGAGGAGGGACCGTTCAGAATCTACTAGGAAACAACTGAGTTGAGAGAAATTAACCGGACAGTGAGTGAATTCCCGAAACAGTGAGTAAAACCCCAGAACAGTGAGTAACTATTTCTTGAACGGAAAACTGTGAAAAATAAACTTGAACTGTGTTTTATTCCCTGCCACTCTGTATTGAACTGTTATACTGTGAATTGAATTGGACTATATTTTGGAAATTTTCCTACTGTTGAACCCCGTTGAAAATAATTTGTGATTGTTTTTTTCTGCCGATTACTGTATTGAGTTGTTGAAAACTGAACTGTTATTACGCCGTTATATCAGTGAAAATTATTTCCGATTTCTTATTATTTCTGATTTATTGAATTGAACTGTTTTAATTTCACATTGAAGGTGAGTGAATTTCCGGACCTTGAAAGATTAAAAATTCATTGTCGCAATTGGTAAAATTTAATAGGTGTGATTTACCTGTCGGTTCAATAGTGAATCACCTATTACCCTGTTCATAACCTATCTACCTGTTTTCTATTTTCTTTTGACCTGTACTGTTGAAACTTACCGATTGATTTTTCTGAATGCTGAAAGTCAATTATTGTGATTTATTTTCTGGCTATTGAACTTGAAAGACTGTTTGGAATTTGACCTGTGCGTTCTGGTGCTATTCGAATTTCGGGAATTTTTCCGGACTATACGAAACGACTTGCGTTTGTGTGCGGCATTTCTCGAATATTTTCGGACTTCAGTGATGAACTTACATACTAATTACAACTGAGGGGACAATCGATACCCGGTACTGTGATGACTAAACGGAGTCTGCTACCACAGGTGCTTCAGTCTAATGAACCTCTACTACCCCCAACATCATTGAACCCCGCCTCCGAGATTGAGATCTGTCAAAATAAACTGCAATCATAATAATGCGGCTAACGAATTTACACCAGATTAATACCCATTCAAGGCAGGCTGAACTTAATTGTCACTGCAAACACAACACAGTTACAATTGATTGAACAAATGAAAGCGACTACAGATAAGGCGTTGAACGCACTGGAGGAACTGCGTAGGAAGAGTAATCCTGAACAGCCGCAGACATCCAACCGAGATCAGAGGTCTCTTTCGGATGTGGAGGTGCCCAGTTCACCTGGGATGTCACCGATCCAACCGGAGAGGATATCAAAGGTTGAGACATCACTTATCGACTTAGGAGATGGTGTCGATCCTCCTGCAGTAGTCAATGTCTCACGTATCGGTACACCTGTAAGGAACCCAACATTAGAACAGGTCATGAATGAAACAAGGCAGACATGTAGAGCATTACTGCGACAATTACCAGCGATACCCATCACACAGTCACAGGACTGTGGGACAACAACACTTGAGGGTCCGACACAAAGTAGATGGGTTAATTCCACACGAAGGGTGTCTTTCCCACACTTACCTGCCCCGTGGATAAATTCTGACCGGCCAATTACCACAACACCTGCCAGATCGGAACCGGAGTCTCGATCAACAGTACCAACTGTCCCGGTACACAAATGGAACATCTCCTTTGATGGCACTGGTAGTGTAACCGGATTTCTTGAAGAGGTGGAGAGGCTGGCTGAAGCTCGTAGGGTATCCCTGGAACAAGTTTGTGAATCAGTGTATGAATCACTACGAAAGGATGCGAGGGATTGGTTCATTCCCAGGAGAGGTAATTTCGAGGACTGGAAAGATTTTAGCAACCAACTGAAAGAAGCATTTCTGCCAGTCAACTACGAGGAGAATCTGTTGGAGGAAATGAGAAGGCGAACACAAGGCCCTGAAGAAAAGTTGCTTCTATACAGGGTGTTTCATCATAAACTGGACAAACTCATATGACGTGTAGAGAACATCGGGAGAATCATTTTTTTCTTATGAAATATTTCCCGTTTTCGAAGCATAAGGGAGATACACGGTGTTTAATGTCATTTTCGAGCGTTTTTATATGGAGTGTGGTCGGTTATGTATAAGACTGGAAGTAATGGTTTCTTGTCATATCGTAGTATTTTTGGATGCTTCATTCAGAAATGGTGTAGAGCACCGAAAAAAAAATTACAAAATGGCGGAAAACCTGCAATGTTCGTGATTTTTTTTTTTCGGTTGCCAAATTGATTTTCATTTCCTAAATTAACACAATTTTTGAAGGATACCTGTGAAAAAATTTTTTCAGAAATCGAACACAACTTTTTTTTTACATGTCTACAGCGAAAAAAAAATTTCACTCGAAATTGATGAAATTGACGATTGTACTTACTTTCATACCTAACACGAATATCAAAACAGAATCGAAAAATATCAAACGGTTTCGTTTTGACAGCCATTCAAATGTCCCGTTCGAATATCTGAAATAATAAAAAAACATGACACAGCTTGTGTTCTTAGGCCCATAATTTTTGAATTTGTATGTCGAAACATTTCAGATTGCAAAATGAATTTTAAAAAAATCAGTGAAACTTCATTGAGAGTCGAACTCCCTGCTCTGAGTTAAGTACCTATTAAAATAAATGTGGAATCTGAATTGAGACTGTTCAAAGGTTTTTAATTTTCGTTGCCAAGCAATGGCAGCTCATAGAATTTGACAGAGTATTTGAATTTAACTGAATATAATATTGCAACTATCTTGAAACCAATTTATGCAGTTTGAGTAGAAATTGGCGGTTAATACTTCCCAGATATTAATGGCATGGCATTATTGCGGAAATTTCTACGAATAATTCCACAATTTCACAAACGCAACAAAAAAAACCTATTAGTATAAAATTTATGCATAATTCGTTCTCAAAAATATTGCCATTTTTCAGGATACACTTTCTCGCCCTTTTCGCCACACTATCCACCGCTGAACGAACCATTTCCGGGTTTCGGCGAATCTCTTCGGCGGCTGATTCGATTCTTTGAATCAGTTCTTCTCTCGAAGTCACTGGAGCTCGCTTATCATAAACAAGACTCTTCATATGACCCCAGAAATAAAAATCCATAGGTGTAAGATCTGGAGAACGAGGAGGCCATGCGACAGGTCCCAATCGGCCGATCCATCGGCGAGGGTATTGAGAGTCTAAAAATTCTCGTACACTCCTCACTGTGTGAGCAGGGCAACCATCATGCTGGTACCATATTCCTTGAAAGTGACTCAAAGGAATATCTTCCAATAGATCGGGCAGAGTTTCCCTCAAAAATTGATTATAGCCATTTCCAGTCAATGTTTCAGGAAGAATGTACGGTCCTATAATGAATCCATCCTTCATTCCCTCCCAAACATTGACAGAAAATCTCTTCTGGCTATTTTTTGCTACTGTTGCATGTGGATTTTCCCTTTGCCATATTATATTATTTTTTTTGTTGAAGAAACCATCTCTGTGGAATGTTTCTTCATCCGTAAACAGTATGAGACGTAGGAAATTCCTATTCTCACGTGTCCTTCTTAAAATAAATTCACAGAATTCTTTCCTCTTCTCAAAATCACCTTCTTCTAAGGTTTGACATGAATGGAAATGGTACGGATGGTAGCGATTTCTTTTCAAAACTCTCCATACAGTGGATTTACTCTTATTCACACTTGGATGATTTGTTAGAGTTCTCGTTGATACCATCGGATTTTCACTCACTAAATCCAGGATACGTTCTTCGTTATTTCGGATTGTTTCCTTCTTCTTGCGGTGAAGAATACCTTCTTTACGTAATTTACGCACTGTTTCTATGAAAGTTTTAAAATTAGGAACGTTTTGGCTTGGAAATCTGCGAGCGTAAATTTCCCTTGCTTTTCTCCCTGAGGAATTCGCTTCATAATAAGCCTGAACCATATCATTTTTTTCTAAAAGTGAATATTTCATTTTCGTTTGCATACAAATCGTTTCAATATACTCGAATTATTCAGTAAAATTCAAATACCCTGTCAAATTCTATCAGCTACTGTTGCTCGGCAACGAAAATTAATATGTATACTCAGAACCTTAGAACAGACTCATATTTCACATTAATACTTAACTCAGAGTAGGGAGTTCGACTCTCAATGAAGTTTGACTGATTTTTTTAAATTCATTTTGCAATCTGAAATGTTTCGACATACAAATTCAAAAATTATGGGCCTAAGAACACAAGCTGTGTCATGTTTTTTTATTATTTCAGATATTCGAACGGGACATTTGAATGGCTGTAAAAACGAAACCGTTTGATATTTTTCGATTCTGTTTTGATATTCGTGTTAGGTATGAAAGTAAGTACAATCGTGAAAAATTTCATCAATTTCGAGTGAAATTTTTTTTTCGCTGTAGACATGTAAAAAAAAGTTGTGTTCGATTTCTGAAAAAAATTTTTCACAGATATCCTTTAAAAATTGTGTTAATTTACGAAATGAAAATCAATTTGGCAACCGAAAAAAAAAATCACGAACATTGCAGGTTTTCCGCCATTTTGTAATTTTTTTTCGGTGCTCTACACCATTTCTGAATGAAGCATCCAAAAATACTACGATATGACAAGAAACCATTACTTCCAGTCTTATACATAACCGACCACACTCAACATAATAACGCTCGAAAATGACATTAAACACCGTGTATCTCCCTTATGCTTCGAAAACGGGAAATATTTCATAAGAAAAAAAAGATTCTCCCGATGTTCTCTACACGTCATATTATAATAGTTTGTCCAGTTTATGATGAAACACCCTTATGTTACCCGGATGCAGAACTTATTCCAGAAACTCACCTATGCAAAACCATCCGAGGTGGAGCAGATCCGGCTAATCCGACAGAGGTTGATCCCGCCCTTACAGCAGGTCTTGGCCTTCCAGGAGACCAAGACTTATGATGAACTTCTCCGTGAGGGAAAAGTTTTTGAACTGGTCCAGTGGCAGATGAGCCAGTACACCCGGCCACCCTCCAAACCAGGTTTTGTGGAGGAACCTCACCTGACGTACAGTCCCCGTCAACTGAACCGATATCAAGCCAGTTTTTCTATGGATACCGGAGAACAGGTTCGCCAAACAACTGATCACAGGGAATCAGTCCCGCCGACGCAAGCCAACCAGACACGACTTTCTCCGCCAGGGGCAAGCCGTCCAAAGCCACCCAGGTCCAGAGAGTCAATAGTCCAACAACAGGAGACAGGTCCGAGGGTCGATCCAGACCTTCAACACCGCCACCCCGCCGCCCAGCCGAAAATAGCCACGCTGACCGGACCGAACCAACATCAGGAAAGAGAGTGTCCTTCCAGACACAGTGTTTCCGGTGTGGTGGATATGCGTCGAGAATGTCGCAGGCCACCGAAAATCTTCTGTTCTCTCACGAGACTGTCTGTTTTCGGGAAACTGAAAGGGAGATTGGAGGCAGAGTCGACCACATCTCCCGGAATCTTGACTCCACTGGCACCGACTACCTGTAATGATAAGCGTCCGTTAGTAGAGGTCAGAATAGCCGGCAAACACTTTCGAGCACTGATAGATACCGGAGCGACCAGGAGTTTCTGCAGTCAGGCCGTATCCGATCAGTGTGAAAGTAAAGGAATCACAGGACAAACAATGCACAACAGTTTCGCAGTAATAGCGAACGGACAAACAACCGTCACACCGAAACTGTACACCACCACCGTGCAAATTTCCAATTACACACTGCCTGATTTGAAATTCTTACTGGTACCAAACCTACCGGTTGACATTATTCTGGGGATGGATGTTCTGTCGACTTTCAAGTTTTCCGTAAATCTCAGTACCGCCGAGTGCTTTCTGGAAGGCCGACTGATCTCGAAACCGATGACTCCCGTCGAAACCACCGCAGAAGTTCACACCGCCGAGGAACACCTGTTGGAATTGACGGAGTCTCAGAAACAGGAGCTAGAGGCATTTCTGAAAGAAGAATTGAAGAAGTTTGAAGACCTATATGGTACAACCGACCTGATTGAACATAAGATCAAACTGAAACCGGGCACCGAACCGATCAAACAACGATACCGACCCCTGATCCCGAAAATGTAGGAGATCTTCAATCAGGAAGTAGACCGTATGTTGGCTGAGGGAGTGATTGAACCCTCCAAGTCACCGTGGAGTTCACCGGTAGTATTGGTCAGGCAGAAAGACGGAAAATACCGTTTTTGCATCGACTTCCGTGCCGTCAACCAAGTATCTATAAAAGATGCATACCCGTTACCGTACATTTCTGGGATTCTGGATAAACTGCGTAAGGCCAAGTACATCTCCACACTGGATCTGAAACAAGGATACTGGCAGATACCGTTAGCAAAGGAGAGCCGTCCGATTACTGCCTTCACAGTTCCAGGAAGGGGATTGTTCCAGTTCACCGTCATGCTGTTTGGTCTTCACGCTAGCCCGGCAACCGAGAAAAACTCGTTACAGTATGTACATTTTGTCAGTTAATAAGGAGATACAAGTAAAATGCTCTATTTCGGTTACCTGGGCACTTATTCGGTGTAAACGGTGGTAACACCCCATCATTAACTTATTTTCGGTGATGAATATTATTTTAACGGTTACAGAGGGGTGTAATAGAGACAGACAGGTCGGATTTATCTCATTTAGTATTTGTGCATGCTATAATATAACGGTACGGTTGATTTTTATTTCGGTTGTTAACGGGCCTTCTTGTTATAGGTTTTGGCCACATAATGGCAACTTGGACAGGCCTGGGTCAGCTTCTTGGACGCCTTCCGGGGCAGCGATTCCTTCTTCTGGACTGGAGCGGTACGGAGCTTCTTGTTTCCTGGACCAGAAGGAGACGGTGTTGGACCTTTCTTCTTCTCATCTCCACATGGACAGTTCCGGGAGAGGGTACCCAGTAGTCGACAACGGCTGCAGAAGAGCATGGGTGTCCTGCTACAGGTGGCTCGGGTGTGCTCTCCCTGGCCACACCTCCAACACAAATCCGGGCGGAGTTCTTCATGGCGTGTCTACGACGGTCTCGGCGTCGGAGATCACCGCCCTATCTCATTCAATTTTGATCCCGGCGTTTCTGGCGGATTTCACTTCTCCCCCACCTTGGGTGGGCCGCGCTTTCTCCATTCTCGGGCTGACTGGGAACTTTTCGATGCGGAGCTGGAGTTGCGGACTCATGATCTCTTTCTGGCACCTTCCTCTCCGGAGGAAGTTGAGAACTTGGCAGTTTCCATCTCTTCTGCCATTTACGACTCCGCTCTCCTTTCCATCCCTGTTTCTACCCGGGGTGTATTTCGGGTGGGGTGGTGGACCGAGGAACTCTCCGTTATGAAATCAAATGTTATTCGAAGTCGCAGAACTCTCCAGAGAGCGAAAGCTCTCGGTCTTCCTCCCTCTTCACTTCATAATTTTCTGTCCCAGTATAAGTCTTTGAAAAACTCTTATAATCTGGTCTAGATTTGTTAGGTCTGAAATGGAAAGTTCTCCCTGGGGTATTTCTTACAAGATCTCGTCTGGGAAAATAATCAAGCCTTCGGTCTCCCACTCTGTTCGTCGCCCTGACGGTTCCCACACCGAGAGCATTGCTGAGTCGGTCGACGTTATCTTAGATCGACTCTTTCCTCCGGACGACTCCCTCCGGGGCTCCTCGGGTCCCACTCACGAGTATTCTCATACTCCTATCGTCGCGCTGGATTCTATCGTCCAGTTCACTCTTGGTGAGCTTGAGGCAGCTATGGCTGCCACGCCGACCCGTGGTGCCCCTGGCCCGGATTCGATAACTGGTCCCGTTATCCGAAGGGCCTGGTCGGTGATCCCCAATATCCTGCTTTTACTATATAATTATTGTCTTCTACTCGGCCACTTTCCTAACATCTGGAAGGAGGCATCGTTTTGCCTCCTCCTGAAGCCCGAAGACCGACCGCTCCAGGAACCCAAATCATATCGTCCGATTAGTCTTCTTTCGATCATGGGGAAGACTCTGGAGCGCTTGATGCTGTCTCGCCTCACCCGGGACCTGCTGGACCCCGGAAAGTCTTCTCCTCTCCAGTTCGGATTTAGGCCTGGCCTCTCCACTGAGGATGCGGTTTGCAGGTTGGTTAATTTTGTCAGGGATTCCCCTCTCAAGTACTCCGCCGCCCTTTTTCTTCATATCGAGGGCGCCTTTGATAATCTTTGGTGGCCCAGCATCCTCCGCCGTGCTCGCCACATTGGGGTCCCCGTCGATCAGCTGCGACTCTTGCATAGCTACCTTACCAACAGGCATGTCTTATTCTCTCGACATTCTGTCTATCGCAGACGTAAGCTGTTTAGAGGCTGCCCACAGGGTTCCATTTTGGGTCCTTCCCTGTGGAACCTTGTCTTCGACGAACTGCTGCTTCTCGTGAGAGAGTTCGGTCTTGCCATCGCTTATGCTGACCTTGCTCTGGTTGTTAGCGCCAATAGTCGGCGAGCACTCGAGGCCTCACGATTCCCCGGTCCTGTCGGATTCCGGCGGCACCCAGAGTCGGCGCACGGTGCCGGACGGGAATCTGAAGCGGTGGCGGACTCGGGGGCCTTCTTTACCCTCTGGCAATAGTGCCCGCACCCTCCGCTTCAGACTCCTCGTCCATTCTGAGGGATTCTGCACGGTTCGTAGTCTGGATGCCAGGTCTGGCGGTAGGCGGGTCACCCACAGCCCATCGGACGGTGGTGACGGGGTCTTCTCCAGGTCCACCACGGCGGACAGATGAACGGCCGGCCACTCCCACTGGTCGGCGGAGCGGCAGAGGGACGGCTCGTCCATCAAAAGCCCTACGACGAACCAGACAACGGACGGGTGCAGCTGGGCCAACTCCCTCTGGCGTTTTCCACCTGGGAAAGAGGCCCAGTGCTCCGTAGCCTGGCCATCGGTTTGGCAGGGCCGGCCCGTGGCCACGTCCATGGCCACGAGGCCTAAGGACCACAGGTCCACCGCGGTGCTTTACGGCTCCCGGCGGAGTTGCTCCGGGCTCCAATACAGTGGAGTGCCAGCCAACTCTGTTAGGAGTGGTCGGCACGGTGTTAATAGCTCGGCCACCCCAAAGTCGGCTAGCATAAACCGAGCCCCCTGTCTCAGCACGTTGCCGGGTTTCAGATCGCGGTGGAGCACGTTCTGTCGATGGCATTCTGCGAGGCCCACAGCGATCTGGCGGACCACCCGGAAGAAGGAAGAGGGCCTCTCCTCGGAACCTCGCGGGCGAGGAAGGTCCCCAAATCCTCCTCACACAACGGCAAGACCAGGTACAACCGCAGGGGCTCCACCAACGTCTCGATGAGACGTGGTCAAAGAGGCCCATTAATTCCGCCTCCTTGGCGGCTTCCGGATTCAGGCGGACCTCCTTGACTGCCCGCTGCTGACTCTCCTGGCCACTTTCCCTGGCGCGGTAGACGCGGCCAAAGCCGCCTTCCCCTAGAATGGCCTCTAAACAGTATTTCTCCATCCTGCAACGGTAATAATCAATATTAATAGCAAATGACGACGGAGAACACGGTTCTGACTGACGGGGTACCGCCTCCCGTAATCTAATTTAAGGGTCTGGGCGACCTGCGACGCATCGAGACAACACAACGGTGCGGATTTATAACCCAGCACCGGGCCGCGGACTACGTCTGGAGTAGAAAATGATTACGGTTCTTTCTGTTTTAGTTTACCAAGTGGGGGTGCTGTGAGTCCGCCGAGCACCTCGGACACGCTCGAACAGCGAGTTCTTCGCTCGTCGGCATCCCGTACGGCCAAGGAGCATCCCTTCTACCCTCGATAAAGCCGCAAGTCTCCAGGGTATCCCACTGGCCGCAACGGTTGCAGCTTCGGGACGTCGGCCCCTTAGTCAGCCAGGTCGGTCCGGGAAGGCCGCAACGCCAGCACGCCCCAGATACGGTAGTTCGTGAGTCGGACATCTGAAACTAAGATTTCGGTTAGTACTCACTGGAGGCCGGACGGTTCTGGCAGGCGAAAAGAAAACGGAACAGAGACCCGGCATTGAGTAAGGTAGGTAGTATCCCGGCGGTTGTCATACAATATACTTACTAATGGTCTGACGGATGGAATCTTTCACATGAATGTTGGTGATTCTCTTACCACTGTCGCCTTTCAGGTCATAAACAACGGGTGAGATCACTTTCACAACGGTATACGGACCAGAGAACTTGGGAGCCAACTTGGCTGCAAAGCTATCATCGGCAGATGACAACGGATTAGCACGGCGCAGAACTTTATCACCAAAATAAAAACGAACTTCTCTTCGACGGAGGTTGTAATGGTGAGCTTGCTGCTCAAATGCACGGTACAACCTGGTATTGACAAACTCATAGGCCTCCTGAAGATGACGGATTTGTTCTGTACGGTGAGTAAGATTTACTCTACTTTCTTCTGGGCTTCTGTTTGTCTCCTCGGTGTCATCGTCTTGGGTGTTTGACGAGTAGATTGCCTTTGGAACTGTTAGTTCCCTCCCATAGTTCAGGAATGCCGGTGTGAATCCTGTAGATTCTTGTTTTGCGGTGTTCAGGGCGAAAGTTAGTTCACCTAATTTCTCATCCCAATTACGGTGATCGGCTTCACAGAACTGACCTATCATAGTTTTCATCGTACGATTGGCTCGTTCTACGGCGTTGCACTGGGGTGTTTACGGAGGGGTGAAACGGTGAGCAATGTTTAGCTCTCGGAGACTATTTTTGAACAGTCTGCTGTCATACTGTACCCCGTTGTCAGATATCACCAGTTTCGGACAGCCATATCGGAGTATAACCTGTTCATATAGGGCTGAGTAAACGGTTTTAGCGGTGGCTTTCCGCAACGGACGGCTTTCAACCCACTTCGTGAAACGGTCCTGCATCACCACCACGTAAGAATTTCCCTTCTTGGAACGGGGAAGTGGCCCAACCACATCTGTACAGACCTCTTGGAACGGTGCATCAGTCATTCTATGTGGTTGCATTTTTCCAGGCGTCTTCTGTTGTGATACTTTGTACCTTTGACAGGATGGGCAGTTTCTTACGTATTTTGCGACATTTCTGAACATCCCTGGCCAGTAATAATTCCGGGCTAGCCGAGAGGTGGTTTTGGAGATTCCCAGGTGACCAGCTAATTCAGAATCGTGATTTTCTTTCAGGACCTCCAGTCGTTGTTCGGTGGGTACACAGAGCTTCCATGGTTGTCCGGATCCAACTTCAGTAAAGTCGGAAGAGTCTCAGAAGTGACGATACAGTTTCCCATCCTCAACGGCGTAGTCAGGAAAATCTTCTGGGTCTCTTTGTACCTCTTGGAGCTTTTTGTTGTACCAACTGCAGCGAACTTTGACGTCGGCCAGGCATACGGAATCTACAGACGGTAACGGGTTTCGGGACAGACTGTCGGCGACTTTGTCCAGGACACCTTTCCGGTATTGGACTTCAAAGTCGAATTGCTGAAGGAAAACGGCCCATCGAGCAATTCTTCCGGACGATGACTTGATGGAATTCAGCCATTTCAGACTCATGTGGTCGGAAATTACGGTGAAATGAAATCCTTCCGGGTATGGTCGCACTTCCTCTATCGAGAAAACGATGGCGAGACATTCCTTTTCGGACACGGAGTAATTTCTTTCGGCGGTGTTCAAGGTACGGCTGACATAGGCGATCACCCTTTCCTCTCCATCAAGAACTTGGGTCAGGGCTCCTCCAAGGCCTTCGTCACTGGCGTCTGTTTGCAGGACGAACGGTTGATTGAAATTCGGACAGGCCAGTATCGGTGATTCGGTCAGTTTTTGTTTCAGGAAGTCGAACGCTTTTTGTTGTTCCTCACCCCACTTCCAACGTGGTTTCTTCCTTAACAGGTGAGTTAACGGTGAAACGACATCGGAAAAGTTCTCTATGAAACGGCGGTACCAGCTAGCAACTCCCAGAAAACGGCGCAATTCACGGATGGTTTTCGGCGCTGGGAATGCTACGATAGAGGAAACTTTATCCGGGTCGGTACGGATTCCCTCGAAAGTGACGACATGTCCTAGGTATTTAAGGGATTTTCGCACAAAGTCACACATTTCGGGATTGAGACGAAGATTGGCTTCTCTCAACCGCCGGAATACTTCTTTTAAGTTCTCCAGGTGCTCCTCGAAAGTTTCCCCCAGGATAACTATATCGTTCAGGTAAGCGAACGCCTCTGGTTCCATTTCTGGGCCAATAACGGTGTCTAAGAATCTCTGGAATGTGGCTGGACTAGCGTGAAGACCAAACGGCAGGACGGTGAACTGGAACAATCCCCTTCCTGGAACTGTGAAGGCAGTAATCGGACGGCTCTCCTTCGCTAACGGTATCTGCCAGTATCCTTGTTTCAGATCCAGTGTACTTGGCCTTACGCAGTGTAATGTATATAACAAATGTTTGTACATATTGTGAATTCAGTATTAAATGAGACACCGAGCTAGCCACTTGTTTTTATCAAATCGAAATACATCACATGGCGCAGTCGAAGCGAACATAAGCGTGTGTGGAAAATTGAAATCCTCTCGTGGAAAAATAATATTGAATTATAATTGTAATAATGACAAATACACCATCCGAGATGAAATCAGAAGAAAATTCGTTGTACGTATCCATGTCAGCCAAGCCACCATCCGAAATGAAGTTAGAAGAAGATCCAGCAGTGGAATGGAAATTCTTTCTACAGAAATTCAAAATTTTCATTCAAGCTACAAAAGCAGAAAGTGAATCCGAAGAATATAAAGCCGCCTTGCTGTTGAATTGCATCGGTGATAAAGCCCTCAAAATATACAATACCTTCGAGTTTGGAAATGAAAAAGAAAAAATGAAATTGAAGAATATTCTAGAAAAATTTGAGGCATACTTCATACCAAGTGTTAATGTTACATATGAAAGGTACATATTTTTCACCAGAGATATGGAAGAATCGGAAACTGTGGATGAATATGTAACTCAGTTGAAACAATTAAGTAAAAATTGTGAATTCGAAAAATTAACAGATTCTCTCATAAAGGACAGATTGGTCTTAGGCATCAAAGATAAAAACGTCAAGGACAGACTCTTGAGAACAAAAAATCTGGACTTGATAAAGGCGGTGGAAATATGTAAATCTGCAGAGATAACGAATAAACAATTGGAAATTTTATGTTCAAATCCTGGTCCGAGCATGAGGAAGAGAGAAGATAATCAAGAATTAATGGAAGTGAGACGAAAAAATTTTCACATGGGTATGAAGAAGCAGGCGCCGAACACAAGGAGACAGAATGAAGTATCTAATGGACAAGGACAACAACATCCCAGGAGTCGTCAAAGAAAACAGATAAGTTTCAAGTCATTTAATAATAATGAATTTCATTGTACGAAATGTGGTACTATTCATTTCAGGGGAAATTGTAAAGCATTCGGAAAAATTTGTCGAAAGTGTGGTTTGTATAATCATTTTGCTTCATTTTGTAAAAGTAAAAGTGTTAATAATATTGCAAGAAAAGAAGAACTTTATATAGGTTCAGTGGAAAATAGTACTTCATCTACAAAATCAAATTGGACAGTCGATTTAAAAATAAATAATGAAATAGTAAATTTCAAAGTAGATACTGGCGCTGATGTTAATGTTATTCCATTCAGTTTGTACAATGCAATTTTCAAATCCCAATTAATTATGAGAGATGATACCAAATTGATAGAATATACAGGAAATCAAATCGAAATAATAGGATATATTACAGCCCCAGTTTTTTATAAAAATAACGAATTTAATGTAAAATTTTTTATAGCTAAAGGATATGGCCGTCCAATAATTGGAAAAACCTCAATAGAAGACTTGGATATTGCGAGAATGGTAGCGGAAATGAGTGACACCAAGAGGTATATGCTTGATTTTCATGATGTTTTTGATGGAATTGGGTGTTTACCAGGTCAATATAGTATTAAGGTAGATGAAACTGTTAAACCTTGCATCCATGCAGCTAGACGCTTTCCCCAAGGGATTTTGGTGAGATTGAAAAATAAATTAGATAATTTGGAAAAACAAAACATTATAGCTAGAGAATTCGAGCCAACTGAGTGGGTTAACTCCCTAGTAATTGTAGACAAGCCTAATGGAGATTTTAGAATATGTATTGATCCCACTGATTTGAATAGAGCAATTAAACGAGAACATTTTTCAATTCCCACTTTTACAGATATTGTTGCTAATTTAAATAATGCTAAAGTTTTTTCTGTGTTGGATACGAATAATGGATTTTGGAATATTGAATTAGATGAATATAGTTCGAAATTATGTACTTTCAACACTCCATTTGGCAGGTACAGGTTTAAAAGATTACCTTTTGGTTTGGTATGTTCAGCAGAAATTTTTCAGAGAAAAATTTCACAATGTTTTGAAGGAATTCAAGGTGTCAGCATATATATAGATGATATTCTGGTCTGGGGTGAAAATCAAAGAGAACATGACGAAAGGCTGGTCGAAGTTCTAAAAAGGGCGCGTGAAAATAATATTAAATTTAATAAAGAAAAGTGTAAATTTTCAGTTTCGGAGGTGAATTACTTGGGTCATAAAATAACGAGTAATGGTATAGAGCCAGATGAAAGTAAAATTTCAGTAATAAAAAATTATCCAGAACCAACGAATGTGAAAGAATTGCAAAGATTTCTCGGTATTATTAATTATTTGCATAAATTTATTCCGAATGTAGCAGAAATAACTGCCCCTTTGAGGGATTTATTAAAAAAGAATACAATTTTTGAATGGGGTTGGAAACAAAAGGAAGTTTTTGATCAATTAAAGAAAATTTTGTCATCGCAAACAATATTAAAATTTTATGATCCACAGAAAATGTTGGTGTTATCTGTGGATGCTTCAAAAGATGGTTTGGGAGCGGTACTATTACAAGAAAGCAAGCCTATAGCATATGCATCGAGGTCTTTAAATAATGCGCAAAAATGCTATGCTCAAATTGAAAAAGAGATGTTAGCAATAGTGTATGGGGTAAAGAAATTTCATCAATATATTTATGGTAGAAAAGTGATTGTAGAAACCGATCACAAACCGCTGATTCATATTTTCAAGAAAGCATTAATTGATTGTCCGATGCGTTTACAAAGAATGCTTTTGGATGTTCAGATGTATGATTTGGATGTTCAGTTCAGGCCTGGAAAGGAAATGTATATATCTGATGCCTTGAGTCGAATCAATATGCAAAAGGACGATACAAACATTTTTGAAAATGAGTATGAAGCACAAGTTAATTATTTGAAAAAGTTTTTTCCAATTTCACCACAATACTTAGAAAAGTTCAAAGAGGAAACTAAAAAAGATTCAACTCTTCAAGTTATTAGTCAATATATTAAGGAAGGATGGCCGAATTCTCGGGCTAAATGTAATTCTTTATCAAAATTATATTACAATGTAAGGTCAGAATTGGTTATTATTGATGACATAATTTATAAAGGAAATTGCTTGGTTGTACCAGAATCATTGAGAAGAGAAATGTTGAATCTGATCCATTTAAGCCACATGGGCATTGTTAAGTGTAATTTAAAAGCAAAAGAACTACTTTATTGGCCAAATATGTTTCGTGACATAGAAAATGTAGTATTATCATGTGACATTTGTCAAAAGTATTCTAGAAATAACTTCAAAGAGTCACTCATACCGCATCCCATTCCCGAATATCCGTGGCAAAAAGTAGGTTGTGATTTGTTTGAAATTGATGGCAAAAAATATATGATTGTTATTGACTATTTTTCAAAATATGTTGAAATTTGTAAATTGAATTCTATTTCTTCAGAAATTGTTATTAAAAATTTGAAATGTATATTTAGTAGATTAGGCATACCACAAATATTCATGTCTGATAATGGTACACAATTCTCCAGTTTTGAATTTCAGAGTTTTGCAAAAAGTTGGCAATTTGAAAATATAACTTCTAGTCCAAATTATCCACGCTCTAATGGTATGGTAGAGAGAGCCATTCAAACTGTTAAGAATATAATAAAGAAAAATTCAGAATCAGATACAGAATTAGAATTAGCTTTATTGGACTATAGAAATACTCCAATAGATGTAAACATACCTTCACCTAGTGAATTGTTTTTTAATAGGAAAACTAGGACAATTTTACCTGTTAAAAAGGAATTGTTATATCATAGAAATATAAATTTTAAGCGACAGAGAAATCTCTTAGTGAAAAGACAAAACAAACAGAAGACATATCACGACAGGATGTCGAAAACTTTAAGAATTTTAAATGAAAATGAAAAAATATATATAAAAATGAATAATATTTGGGTAAAAGGAATTGTGATTAGGAGAATTAACTTAAGATCTTATTTAGTTAAAATAGCAAGTACCAATTCTATAATTAGGAGAAACAGATATCATATAAAACCATACTTTGTGAACAGTTATAGATATAGATCTGACATTGATATTGAGGATGAAGAAAATGAAGTTAATAATACTTGTACTTCAAATACTCAAGACATAGAAAATTCACGCAGAACTACTATTTATAATTTAAGATATGGTAGGAAAATAAGACAACCTATTTAGGCAATTATTATAATGTAAATTATTATAATTTTAATATAATTGATAATATAGATGTAAGAAATTTAGGAAAATTCTTATAATTCTGAATTGAATTTTATTTTGTTGAAAAGGGAGATGTAATGTATATAACAAATGTTTGTACATATTGTGAATTCAGTATTAAATGAGACACCGAGCTAGCCACTTGTTTTTATCAAATCGAAATACATCACACGCAGTTTATCCAGAATCTCAGAAATGTACGGTTAGGGATGGGCGAAAAATATCGAAATATCGATATTTAAAAAAAAATAATCGATAAATATCGTCGATATTTCGAATTCCGATACTATCGACTATCGATATTTATTTCGATGTATCAAATTTCGATATTTTTCCATGTGTCGCACATCGTTGATCTGATGTGTTTTGTATGTAGTATAACGACCACGACCCACGACAATGAGTGGTATATGTGTGATGGCCGACCGAGTGTAGACATCGTTTATGTGAGCTCCGAAGAAATTTAGTTATTTCTGTGGAATTTTAACATTTGAAGCAGTTAGTTTTGAGTCACTGTTAGTAAAAGTGTTCGTACAGAGAATAGTGCAATTTGTGTGACCCATTCTTTCAAATAGAGCGAATAATTTGATAATAATCACAATTAAGTTGAAAATTCTGTACATTGCTGCCATATTTCGCCCTACATATTTTCTGACAATGAGTCAAAAAACAAGAAGTGGAAGTGTAGCTGGACTGGTGGACGAAAATATGTTGGAATCCATTATATTGAATAAAATTTTGCCGAAGATGAACACCAAAATTGAGGAACAAATACAAAATATTTGCAAGAACTTCGTATCTATAGAACAGAAAATTAGATGACTTGTCCTCAAGATTTACTAATATGGAAATAGAAGTGAAGACAAATGAGGAAGAAATCCGAAGGGTTGCTGACCAAGTGATTCAGATGGAATTACAAAATAGGGGAAATTCCCTAATTGTATCAGGCATACAAGAAGAGGAAAAAGAGAATCTAATATCTAAAGTGCTATTCTTATTTAATGACGCCATGAAAATTAAATGCTCTCAGTGGGAAATTTATAATATATACAGGATTGGTCAACATAAAGAAGGACAAACATATCAGAGTTCAGTTATTGTTAGTTTTGTGTCACTACTGAAGAAGAAAGAAATATTCAATGCAAGAACCATATTAAAGGGTTCAATCATTTTTGTAAATGAAAATTAAACAGATGAGGCATACAAGCTCTTGAAAGCCGCAAAATTGAAATATGGAAGTCATTCAGCATGGTCTATGAATGGCAGAATTTTCGTGAAGAGTGACAACGCTGTCAGGTTGATCAAGAATGTAAAGGATCTGACCAAGTAGAAGATAATAACTCTTATCAAAAACGATTCTTTTGTGTAGGAATATTTTTGTTGTGTTTTCTCTTTTTCAATTTGAAGAATAAATCTGCTCACTGCTACAGGACGGCTTAATGTAATTTGAAGCATTTTAAAATAGCTTTCGAATATGTCTTATTGTATTATAGATAGTATTCTTATTACATTTATTTTTAGATTTATAATTAATTTTTAAGATTTGGAAGTAATGATTAGAGTTCACCTTCCTTCATGTAGGGTTCACCTCTTGATATGCAGAAACATATTTTATTTTTGAAAAATTATTGATTCAATTTGTCTTCTAACATAACTAACTGGCTTTTTAATAAAATATTATTATTATTATTATTATTATTATTAATTTCCAAAAAGAGTAGGGGTTATACCCATAAACTCAAAAATACAAAATAAAAATGGAATGCTCCAATACATAAACTAGACAACTCGCACGTATGTTCACAGTCACTTGAAAAGTCATTTGAAAAATCACCTGAAAAGTCAATTCTGGTTCTGAATGAGCAGATCGAGTCGGTTTTTGAACGTATTCACCGAGTTGGCACCAACCACACTATGTGGAAGACGATTCCATCCATCGAAAACTCTATTGGAGAGAAACACTTGACGCTGTGTAGTCCTAAAATTCTCCTTGGCCAGTTTGAAGGCATGGCCGCGGAGTTGTGTGCTACTTCTTCTATAGATGTGATCGAGATTCACGCCAAAAAGCCCATGCAATGCTCGATTGGTCACAATAAGATCTCCTCTATCTCGTCGATCTCCAAAGCTTTGGAGATTCATCAGTCTCAAACGAGCGTGATAGTCTGGCCTTATCTTCCCAAAAGGAATCCTTGTGTTCCAACGATGCACAGACTCAAGAAGAAGTTGATCGCTTTTAAGAGAAGGACACCACACTGGTCCAGCATACTCCATCAAAGGGCGCACATAGCTGCAATAAAGTGTCCTACAAGTTTCCAAGCTGCAGCCCCTAAAGGATCTCTGTATCATGTAGGTCATCTGTCTGGCTTTTGCTGCAACAGCCGCCACGTGGCGGGACCAGCTCAGATCATTAGAAACTATGACGCCCAGATCATTATAGTGGTCAACGGGGCTCAAGCGATGACCATCGACCACATACTGATAACGCGGATTATTTCTACCCAGATGTGAGACGTGGCATTTGCTGGGGTTCAGTGGCAGCAACCAACTTCGACACCACTCGTCCACAGCCCGCAGATCGTCCTGCAGAGCTCCCGCATTCGACGCATGGTTATAGATTTTGGTGTCGTCTGCAAAAAGTGCGCTTGGAGATTTCAGTAGTCGAAGTAAATCAGACGTATAAAACAAAAAGAGAATGGGACCCAGAACTGATCCCTGCGGGACACCACTGGACATGAAAATATCTTCCGATGAATAAACATCTCCCACTCTCACTCGAAATGATCTACCAGATAGGAAGGCTCTGATCCACGCAAGCAAATCGCCCCTTATGCCAAGGTGATGTAGTTTAGACAAAAGACGACGATGTGGGACCCTGTCAAAAGCCTTGGAGAAATCCAAATACAGGACATCCACAGGAATACTCCGATCCAAAGAGAGAGTCCAATCGTTCAGACAGCTCAGCAAGTTTGTCATGGTGGAACGACCAGGAACAAACCCATGTTGTTCGCGGGGTATGATATCATGTATCAACGCGAAGTGGAGAAGCTGATCAGTCACAATTCTCTCCAAGATCTTGCATACAGAGGAGGTAAGGCTTATGGGTCGATAATTATTTGGCGAAAACTTATCTCCCCCCTTATAGATAGGGGTAACTGAGGCCTTCAACCAGTCCTTCGGGAGGGTGGAAGTACCCAGCGACCTCCCGAAAATGAGGGATAGGGGAAGAGCAATGGCGGAAGCACATCTTTTTAAAGTAAAAGGAGAAAGGCCATCGGGACCAGGAGAAGATGATTCCTTAAGATTCAACAGATGCTTGAGCACCAAGTCCCCATCGACGGATACAGTCTCAAGTTTCGCATCTGGACCAGTCATACGGACCGTGGGCAATGGCCCGTCCGGCTCAGAACAGTAGACGCCAGCGAAAACCCCAGCTAGTGAATCCGCGGACTCCTTGGCATCTTCAGAAACTTGCTCCGCAGAATTCCTGACCAACGGGACAGAAACTTTCGAGTTCATCGTTGCTCTCATATACTTGAAAAATTTCTTTCTGTCACTGCTTGAAGCAAGTTGAGTCTCATAGGAGGCTTTAGCCTTATCAATCGCAGATGAAACGAAGTTGGAGTAGGATCTGTGGTTGCGGTAATCTGAATCCGATCGACTACGGAGATATCTTTGCCACAAAGATTTTTTGCATCTGATCATTTTCAGAATATCTTGACTTATCCAAGGTTTTAGTGGGTTGAGTTTGATAGTTATCTTTCTAGTGAACCTTGAGAGCGTAGACCTCATAATATCAATAAAGCAGTTCCACATATCATCGACATCATCACATCGGTTGAACAGTTCCCTCCAGCTGATTCCATGAAGCTCGGTGTTCACTGCTTCATAATTTATTATTGGGATCGTTCTGGTATGCCGAGGTGAAGTATGTACAGGAGTCATCTGGATCATCGCAGTCAGGACAACATGATCAGACTTCCCAAACGGTGGTAGATAGTCTATCCTAGAAATCAGGTTGGAATCGGAGGAAATCATCCAATCCAACAAAGAGGGATTTTGACCACTTCTATATCTGGTCGGTTCCAGAACGAGCTGCTGCAATCCAGAATCAGCAAATAATTTCGCATAAGGGTACGATGATGAAGTACATGGAGGAACGTGTATAAGAGGCCAGTGAAGGTCCGGGCAATTAAAGTCTCCAGTAATTAAAATGTTCTCCTTTGTTGAAGATAGTTCACACAAAAAATCAGACAAAATGTGATCATAAGCACAGGGTCGTGGGCGACATATACACCCCACGGTGATTGAGAAATCTTTACGCGAGATGTCCACAAACAGATTATCAATTCCAGACCAGTCCTTGTGCACAACATCAATGGAAAAGTTGTCAGCGATGTAGTCGCTTACATAGATACAGACTCCACAATAACCAATGGCATTCTTATTGTCATCACGAAAAAGTGTATAGGATGGAATAGAGTAAATGCTGTCACTGATTGAGGGTTTGAGCCAAGTTTCTGTTAGCATAATGATGTATGGACGATAAGATTGAACGAATGACAGTAGTTCAGAGAACTTAGAACCCAGCGATTGAACGTTTGTATACATAATCGGCCATGACATGACATCTAGTTTTTTTTCGAAGTCCCCGGAGAGGCATCTACAGTGGTAGTTACGATTTTAGGACAGCCCTTTACATACTTTATTGTGATATTCGTCTCTCCTCCAGACTGCCTCGTCTTAAGCTCCTTGCGCAATGAGGAGAGCTCACCAATTTGCAATCTCGTCTTATCATCCTGTATAGAAATGTTTCTGTACTGTGGACTCCCGCGAAGAGAAAGTTTGTTCCTCAAGATATGAGTCACAACATCAGGGTTGGAAAATGATACCTTCAGCCAACGTGGTCTTGAAGTATTTCTAGCCGGCAGCCGCGTCACCCCCACCAAGCTTGAACTAGAGTGTTTATGGACGTGATCAACAATCTCTCCAGCAAGCACCACATCCCGGGAGCTATCCCCACTTTCAGGCACATCGACCAAAATGATGTTGTGTGACCTCCTAATACGCTCCAGAATTTCAGGATAGTCAGAATGAGGTCGAGAAGATGAGGACAAACCGCTTTCCAGGGTAGACAGCCTCCCTCTGATTGTAGACAAATCTTCAGATATGGTCGCCTGAGATCGATTGACCGTCTCAACATCCTCGAAACATCGCTCCAGAGAACTCTGATGTTCGGATAGGATCCTTGAATGATCACTTAAAGTAGAAGTGCAAACAGCCAGCTGAGAAAATAAGTCGTCCTGTCGCTTTTCAACACGTTCAACACTAGCAATCAGGTTCTTCATTTGGTTCATAAGCAAGTTGAAATGTTCCAGAGTAATTGACTGACTTTTCGATGAGTCGGGATCAGGGACTGCGGCAGTCGGTGTTGGTGAAATAGAAAAACTGCCAGTACGACTTCGCGTGGTGCGCCCACTAGAGGAACACCCAGTACAATCCCACCTACAGTTTTGACTGCTTTTCAACAGGGATAACTCCTTCTCTGATAGATTTACACAAGAAGCGTGAAAACATTTTCCGCATTTTGAGCACGATATGGATGATTGACTGCTCGAAACAGTCCTGACGCAGACAGGACAGGATGCAGGCATACTGAAAAACTATCGAGCACAGGGTACTGGTCAAGGATTAACAGAAAAGACACACTTCACTTCCTTGGGCCTATAAGGAAGACTTTAGGGACAGACTGGGGAGGCCACGAGAAACAGGAAACAAGGAAAGGATAACAAGTTTAGGACCAGTACAAGTTAAGGCGACACGCAACAACTAATAAACAAAGCGAATCGCAGTGCAATCGAAATACGCTTCAAAGATCGCCAGTACTAAACAGGATCGTGAATTACGGGACTCCCGCTACGTTTAACGCCGATTCCTCTGAGTGAACGGAAAAAATCGAAATAAACAATGAATAAAATGCTACTTTTTCGGCGTGAAAAATCCCGATAATTAGGTCAAAATTCTCTCACCCTATTAAATGACCACTGATAAGAATCACAGCTACAACAAAATTACCAACCAACTCAACAATATAATTCAGAATTTGCAGAGCGCGGTTTTCAACGTATGTACCAGAGCTATTCTCGCTGAAAAGCTAATATATTTCAATGTGGGGTAAATGGATTGTTACTTCGTTTATGATGATTGAAATTTCGCTTGGAGGCAGTTATTCCGATTTCAAATTAAATAATTTTAGGGTAGAGTGCGAGTTCACATAAGACTCAATATGTCGAAACTTATTAATATTTATTTCCAAAACTGTAGAGGATTGAACACTAAATGTTCTGAATTTTTTAGAAACTCATTGATTGGTGATTTTGGTATAATAATAGCAGTGGAAACTTGGTTACAGGATGGAGTGAATGATGGAGAGGTAGTAGATTTAGGAATTTTCAATTTGGTAAGATGCGATAGAAATTTAGAAATTTCAAATAAAAAAACCGGTGGCGGTGTTTTTCTAGCAATTAAAAAACAATATAAAGTATTAAAAGTTATCAAAAAACACACATTTTTTGAGGCAGTTATAGTGGAAGTCAAGGCAAAAGGTTGTAGGTACGTTTTTTGTGAGGTATATATTCCTTCTGGAAGTTTAATTAACGTGTATGAATCAGTTTTTGAATTTTTACAAGATAATATAAAAATATCTGATATTTAACTCTTTGGAGACTTTAATATACCTGATATAACTGGAATTGATTATAATGAAAACAGATCAAACAAAGTACTTGAGAGTTTCCATGATTTTATGGATTTTAATGGATTCACATTATAATAATGAAAAACAGTCATGGAAGAACATTAGATTTAGTAATCTCTTCGGAGAATAATTTATATATTCATTCATTGATTGCTGTATCCCGTTACCGGGAATAAATCTACAAAAAGAAGAAAAAAAAATTGAACAGACTTGTAATTTCTTAGGGCTAGTTACGACTGTGTGCCCTCCTGTGACTGAAGAGACCCAACCGTGACTTGCAGATCCTTCCACACTCAGGGCATGGATAGTCACCAACCAAATCTGGCCGCCGCTGTATCCTTCTCAATTCTCCATTATAACTGTGGACCAAAGACCTCCACTGTGACCTATCTGACGCTAGTTGTTCCCAGTTATGATTGGCATTAACTAATTTTAGGGATTGATGTAGTGTATCCTTAAACCGCTTATTCTGGCCTCCTGGTTTCCGGGCTTCCTCAGTGAATTCGCCATATAGAGCTATTTTGGGGAGTCTTGTGTCTTGCATCCTCAGAATGTGGCCGCTCCATCTGAGTCGGGCCCTCGTTACTTGGGTCTCGATTGTTGTACAACACGCGCGCTGCAAGACTTCTGCATTCGAAACTTTGTGGAACCATCTGATGTGCATTATCTGTCTTAGATGACGTTGTTGCGTTTGTTCAAGCCGTTTAATATGTCGCCTGTAGGGCGTCCAGCTTTCGCTTCCGTAAAGAAGCGTTGGGAGGACCACTGCTTTGTAAACAGCTGTCTTGGTCTTCAGATTGAGGTCGTGATTTTGAAACACTCTGTCCTTTAGCTTCCAGAACGCCCGTGACGCCGAATTGATAAGGTTTTGTATTTCCGTGTCTAGATTAGCCCTAGTATTAATGAAGCTTCCCAAGTATTTGAACTGCTCGACCTGTTCTAGAGTTTCATTCTCCAGGCTGATATCTGTTTGAAGGCTTTCTGGCGGACTTACCAGGATTTTGGTCTTGTCGATATTCAGTCTAAGGCCTAAAGCTTCGTATATATGTTTATAGGTGTCCATCATTATCTGTAGATCCTCTGAGCTGCTAGCGATGAGTGAACAGTCGTCTGCATATTGAAGTTCCGTGATAAACTTGGTACGGGTTTTTGCTCTGAGGCGCTTCAGGTTAAACAGGCCTCCATCAAATCTGAATCTTATCCCAACACCTCTTACGGCCATACTCATATCAGCAATTATCGATACAGCTATGGCGAAAATATTGAACAGTAAAGGCGCTAATACGCAGCCTTGTTTTATTCCGGAGTTGGTTGAGAAATGGTCGGTTGTAGAGCCATTATGCGGTATTCTAGCGGTGTTGTTGGTATGAAGGCTTTTACACACTGCTAAAAAATTTTCGGGTACTCCAAGACGTTCCATGATTTTCCATAGCGCTCTCCGATTCACCGAGTCGAATGCCTTACTTAAATCGATGAAGGCTGTATAAATCTTTGATTGTTGTTCACGGGCCTTCTCTTGTAGCTGTCGCAGTGTAAAAATTAGGTCCACCGTACCTCGATTTGGTCGAAAGCCGCACTGGGATTCAGGTAAAAGCCTCTCTAAGAGTGGAACCAGACGATTAGCCATAATCTTCGAGAGAATTTTACCGGCCACATTAAGCAACGATATGCCCCTGTAATTGTTGCAATTCGACGTATCGCCTTTGTTCTTATAGAGGTTGATAACTAAAGCGTCTTTGAAGTCTTGTGGCACATCTCCCTGTTCCCAGATCTTGCGGAATAGTGTTAGGAGACTATTGACAATGTCTTCATCCAAGGCTTTGAATATCTCCGCTGGAACGCCATCTAGACCAGGTGACTTATCATTTTACATATTTTTAATCACACTTATGATTTCCGACGTTGAGATTTCGTCATCAAGCGATGTCATCGGACTATACGCGGGGAGCAGGTCTAAAATGGATAAATCCGAGACGTTATTTTGATTCAAGACCTGTGAATAATGCTCCTTCCATCTTTCGAGAATTTTTCTATCATCAGTTAGAATAGCTCCATGAGCATCTCTTATAGGAAAGCTAGCTTTTCTGCTTGGACCGTAAACAGTTTTAATAGCTTCGAAAAAACGCCTGTAGTCATGGTTATTGGCGTAAGCTTGTATTTCCCTTGCTTTTTCTTTCCACCAGCTATACTTGATTTTTCTTATTTCTTGACGGACCTCGCGTTTTATGTTTATGAAACCTATTTGGGCTGCAACATCGCCAGGCTTGTTAATTGCGGTTTTCATCGCTTTGTGTTTTGCGTCCAAAAGGGGTGCGATATGGGTTTCGCTATCGGCAAACCAGTCTGGGGATTTTCGGGAGCGTTTTGTGCCCAATATTTCTTTCGCTGTATTTGTAAGAGATGACTTGAAGCGAAGCCAATGAGTCTCAATGTCGTCGTTATAATCCGGTGGTTTTAGGCTATCTTTGACGGTAGCTGTGAATCTTTCCTTTGTAGAAGGGTTTTGTAGTTTGGAGATTTGAAGGCGCTCTCTTAGATACTTTGGCTTGCGTTGGTATTTTGGGCTCATTGAGATTTTCATTCTCGAGATTACCAGCCTATGATCAGTCCAGCACTCCAGATCTGCTCTGGGTTTAGTGACCAACACCTCTTTCAGATCTTTTCTTCTCACGATCACATAGTCGAGGGTATGCCAATGCCCTGAGCGCGGGTGGCGCCAGGTCCCCCCTGAATTGGGTCTCGTAATAAAGAAGGTGTTCGTTATACAAAGATTGTGTTCTGCACAAAGAGCCAGCAGACGTTCTCCATTCGAATTAATGCTGTCTGTGCCGTGTTTCCCTATTATTCCCGGCCATAGTTCTGAGTCTTGACATCTGCCCACTCTGGCGTTGAAGTCTCCAAGGAGAATAATTCGTTCTCGTTTTGGGATTTTACTTAATGTAGCAACGAGTAGAAAGTGTCCTTTAAGTTGTCAGAGGAGTTCAAAGTGGGTGCTTATACTGCAATGATGTTCACAAACGTGTTATTCGCTGCAGGAAAACGTAGGGTCATTAAACGTTCTGAGATACCAACTGGATTTTCGGTAAGTTTGGCCGCCAGGTCGTTTCTAATGGCAAAGCCTACGCCATGTTGTCTGATTTCGCCTTCCGGCAAGCCTTTCCAGAAAAAAGTATACGCTTGTTCTACCAAGCTACCTTCGTCCGAAAAGCGTGTCTCGCTTAAGGCAACTATTGCAATGGATGTTCGTTGCAGTTCCTTATCGATTAGGACAGTACGCCTCTCTGGTCGGTCAGCCTTGTGGTTATCTAGCAAGGTTCTGACGTTCCATGCTGCAAAAGCTATGTGCTTTTTATTGGTGTTTGTTCGATGATTCACTCGCTCAGTCACCCTCCCCCGGAGATCCGAATGGGAGGGTATTTTACCTCCGGATACGAATTTTGTCCTGTTCGACTGATCCATCTTTTTGTAGGAGCTGCGTTAGAAGGTGTTCAAAAGCTGCACTGGTTACGCTGTCAGTGCAACTTTGGTTGCGGCTACGACTAGATTATCTTGTGGCACAGGTATCCTGAGACGACAAGGTCTAAGACGTAACTTAAGCAACGCAGAGGGCCATTTCCTGCTCAAGCCAATGTTTAGGCTAGGTAATTGTGGGAAACAGAGTTATACCGCTCATGTTCGGTCGCCAGAGCCTTGTTCGTAAAACAGGGTGCACCGCGTGTAGGTGAGGTTGGCATTTGAGAGGAGAGGCTTTAAAACGCATCCTTCCCCCTTACACCTTATAAGTGTACAGTTAATAGGGATTTTGTGTCAATTGTTAAAGAAGATGAATATCATCCTGCTCTTGAAATTTGTATTAAAAATATAACTAATGGGGGGATTTGTAAAAACATTAATAATATTACTGGAATTTATACAAATTACAAGTTTAAAAAAGCCAACTTTCTTACTTTAACGGAACGTATCAGGGATACAAGTTGGGATATGGTACTGAGCGAAAGACTAGATGTGAACCGAACCTTAGATTATTTTTATAGAATTTGGAATAACATTATAGAGGAATGTGTGCCAAGATGTGTTCATTATAAAAGATCTAAGATGTATCCCATTTGGTTTACAAACGACATAAGAAGTAATTTAAGAGAAAAAGAGAGGTATAGAAAACTAAAAAATAGTTCCGGTTATTTTAATGATAAATACATAGACGTGAGACTAGAGGTAACTAAGCTTATAAAAATTGAAAAAAAGAAATATATTAATAAATTAGAGCAGAAAGTAACTTCTGATATAAACAATTCTTGGAATTATATAAAGAATAATAGGAAAAATTCGAATAGTGATAAATTTGTATATAACGGAGTAGTAGTAACAGAGGAAAAAACTGCAGAATCATTTGCAACATTTTTCTCGTCAGTGTATGCTGACAAAAAAGCCTCTTACAATTTGCTTTTTGATTCTGACTTGGACGTAACAAATAATACATTCGTATTGAATTCAGTTGGTGAATTAGACTTTGCTGTTGTGCTGAAAAAGCTAAAACCCAAAAAGTCAGAGGGGGCTGACGAAATACCACCTTATATATTAAAGGCCTGTGGAGAGTGGGTGAGGCAGCCACTGATACATATTTTTATTATTATTATTATTATTATTATTATTATTATTATAAAGGAAACAGAGAAGAGGCCGTAGCCTATAAATCTCATACAAAATGAAAATAAATGACACTTCAGAAGATAAAAACAAAACAAAAATATAAAAACAAAATTTAGCAATCCTATGCACATAAAAACTACAATGAGTCTAGTCTGTTTTTGAAAGAGTTTACACTCTCAGCGCAAACAATACTGGCTGGTAGCAAGTTCCACTCCGCGAACACGCGATTCGGTAGAAAAAACTGTCTCGCACGAGTTCGGAACACTTCATGGTAAAGCTTGTATTGGTGGCCGCGAAGTTGATTTGTATTTAGCGTGAAAATGTTGTCCAGGTTGCCACCAATAAAACCATGCAGAATCCGGTAAGTCACTATAAGATCACCACGCAATAAACGATCACTAAACGAGTCAAGCTTAAAAATTTTAAGTCTATCCTCATAAGAAGGACGAATTCTCCCAAAAGGAATCCGCGTCGCAGAACGCTGTACACCGTCCAAACGCTGTCGGTCAGAGATCAGATCAGGAAACCATGCAGGGCCAGCGTGTTCAAGTATTGGTCGAACGTAGGTGATGTAAAACTGCCTGCATGTATCGACTGAGCATCTAGGAAAGACTTTTCTTATTAAGTACAAAATTTTACTGCACTTAGAGGATAAACTGCTAACATGGGCTGACCAGGACAGATCCTCGGTGATCAACAGCCCGAGATCGTTATGGTGCGTAGTGGACTCCAGATATTTGCCATCAATGGTGTATCGATTTCGTGGATTGAGTCTCCCAAGGTGAATAACTCCACACTTGTCCACGTTCAAAGGAAGAAGCCACCTCTGGCACCATTGGCTCACTTGGATCAAGTCATTTTGGAGAATCTGAGGAAAGCATGCATCATAAAAGAGCTTGATGTCATCAGCATATTGGGAGCAGAAGGACAAGAACAACCAGGGCAGGTCTGATATGTACGCCAAAAACAGGATGGGACCCAAAACAGAACCCTGCGGCACTCCACTGACGACAGGTTTGAAATCAGATAATGAGTCACCTACCCTGACCGAAAAATATCTCCCAACAACAAATGAACGCAGCCATTCCAGAACGCCACCCCTTACACCCAGATGTTCAAGCTTAAAAAGTAAACGCCGAAAGGGAACACGATCGAAGGCTCGAGAGAGGTCCAGATATATGACATCCACAGGTATTCCACTATCGATAGACTTGGTCCAATGCTGGAGACACTCAAGAAGACATGTAATAACTGACCGTCCCGGTAAAAAGCCATGCTGTTGATTGGGAATAATATCATTATCAATCAAAAACTGTAGTAGTCTACCAGACACAACCTTCTCAGCAATCTTAGAAATTAAAGGAAGTAGAATAATGGGACGGTAATTGTTGGGACACAGTTTGTCCCCTTTCTTGAAAATTGGAGTAATTTTAGATTTCTTCCAAGCAGATGGTAGCTGACATGTATGGAAAGATAACCTGATGATCATGGTTATGGGAAATGACAGATTTGTGGAGCATCTCTTTAGTATACGAGCTGAAATGTTATTCAAACCAGGTGCAGTAGACAAGTCCAACTGAGATATAATTTGCAAAATCTCCTCCTCCTGGTCATCAATGCTATCCAGTGAATTGACCGTGCGAGGTGTAGACATTGACGGCATAGGATCACACGGTTCACTAGAAAACGAATCAAAGAATGTATCGGAAAAAACACCAGCGCACTCGGAACTATCAGAACAAAGGTCACCTGTTGCATTTCTCACTAAAGGGACTGATACCTTCGAACTCAGAGAGTCCCGAATATGCTTGTAGAACTTCTTTCTATTGTTAGGTTGAGCTAAGGAGTCGTAAAACAACTTTCTAGCGTCCCTTATTTTCAGACTCAAAGCATTAGAGTAGCGGCGATGGATGTTGTAACTCTGTTCTAACCTATCGCGACGATAACACTGCCATAACATCCTTTTCCGACGCAGCATAGAGAGAATCTCCTCACTCAACCAAGGCTTGGACGCCACGGAGCTAACAAATTTAGTTCTAGTAAAACGTGACACGGACTCATCGAGGCAAGTACAGAAACGTTCCCAGGCACTGTTCACATCCAAACCACCCAACAAATGGTTCCAGTCAATGGAGGACAGATGACGATTGAGAGAATCGAAATCAGTTAATGAAATGTGTTTTTTTGAAGTTTTGTTGCCAGCGGATGGGGTGTACTGAAGGGTGGAAACAACCATCCTATGATCAGACCGACCGAGAGGATCCATATATTTTATGTCAGAAACCAAATCCGGATCACTGGTCAACAGCAAATCGAGCGTGGAGGGAGTCTGACCATGTACGATCCGTGTAGGCTCATCAACGATTTGGTGGAGGCCAGTTTCATCAAGCAAGCTAAGGAAACGCCCGGCCACGGAACTCGGGGAGGGAAAAGAACTTACTGGCCACTGTATTTCCCTGAAATTGAAATCTCCAGCTATGAAGACATTACGGTGGGTCTCCGATACTGAACGAATATGGTTCAGAAGTAAATCATCAGACGGGGATGGATGGGGTCTATAGACACAGCCAACACAGATAGAGAAGGTGGGCGAGGACATCCTCACGAATAGGTTGTCAATGTGCGGAATATCATAGGAGAATGTCTCGGTGGAGAAAGACGCGGAAATGCCATCACTTAGGTATATACAGACACCATTATATCCCACATTGAGAAGACTGTCACATCGAAATAAAGAAAAACCTCTGATGTTGAATAATTGATCTGGAAGAGCATCATGTAGCCAGGTTTCTGAAATACAAACGATATCAGGTTTCAGGAGTTCAATATTTGCGCATAATTCATAAAACTTATTTTTGATTGATCGAGCATTGAGGTAGAGTACAGTCCATTGGGAAACAGAGGAAAAATTCACTTTTTTGAAGTAGAAGTTGCCGGAATAGCAACCACCTTGGGCACACCCTTAATGAATTTAATGGTCAAATTCCCCTCCCCGTCCGATTCACGCCGTCGCAGCTCCTTCCGTGCCCGCTTCAAACACATGACTTGATCCGGAGTTAAATCATCAGAAAGCTTAATTTTTTGGAAAAGTGGGGATCTAGCCAGAGTTGCCTTATTTTGCAGTATTTTCCTAACGAAGATAGAACTAGAGAAAGTTATAGCAATAGGTCTGGGCACACGGGACGACGAACCAAGACGTGAGTGGTGAACAATATGTTGGAAATAAGAGGGCAGGATCTGATCGACAATTTGCTTCACCGTGCTCTCGTCGGAAGAGCTATCAGAATTCTCAGGAACGAAACGTGCAATAATGTTATGTGAACGACGTACTCTATCAATTAATTCGGGATATTCGAATGAAGTAGTGGGAACTGGCAGATCATTCACAATTTCGTTCTTCAATTTCTCCGCAAAACCATGGAAATTGGTGACCTCGTTTTCGACTTGAGACAAATGCGAAGAAAGAGAAGAGAGATCCGTGCCCAGCTTTTGGAGGCTGTCGCCCTGAGATGTTAATTTTGATTCATGTTCGTCGAGGCGGGACGTACATCTGGACACCTGCGCAGTAAGCCGCTCCTGAGAGAGTTTGATTCCAGCGATGTCCTCCTTCATAGAAGTAACAGCAGTGGTGAGGTTATCGAGAGCATTGCACTGGAATGAGATCTTTTCCAAAAGTAGCTTGAACTCCCTCATGGTAACAGGAGCATCATCCGCCAACGGAGAGGTCTGCTGAATTTGGGAGACAGCGGCCGCTTCGGCTCTTTTCAATCGTCTTGAAGAGGTGCAGTAATTGCAACACCATTTTTTTCCAAGGACGATCAGAGCCGTCCTGTCGGCGGGAGTGAGATTTCCGCACACCAAGTGGAAAGTGCACAAACAGGTCGAACATTGGATCGATTCATCAGCTTTAGGAACTGGCTTAGAACAGCTGTGGCAGGAGGGCATGTTGTTTGCAAATTTTTATAGTTGATGTGAACAGGTCGGAACGTGTATGGAGCGCTTAACGAGAAGCGGCTAGAGCCAGTGACAGATGTATCACTGATATGCGTGAATAAACAAACAATATTCACTCAACACTTATAACAATAATTGTTCAAAAACTTGCTTGTTTTTCAGTGGAAATTGGCACCTTTCAGAACACGAGTAACTGTTCAAGAAATGCACCAATTGGCAAGGTTTAAAATTTTAATTCGCAAACCCAATTCCGCAAAAATTCACAATTCAATCGGATGCCAAATTTTCACGTCTATTTCAACTAAAGCGTCACATACCAAACCTTATTTTAAAAACTAGTATATTTCCCTCACCCTTGAAAACAGGACTGGTATGTCCAATATTTAAGTCCGGTGATAGAATGAATATCGAAAACTATCGACCTATTTCAATTATGTGTGCCCCTGCCAAACTTTTTGATTAGATATTATATGGTAAATTGTATACGCATGTTGAAAATTATATAGTACCTCACCAACATGGATTTATGTCAAAAAAATCATCTAATACAAATCTGTTTCTTTTTAGTAATCATGTATTTGAGTCAATGAAATGTAAATCTCAGCTCGATGTTGTATATACCGATTTCAGCAAGGCATTCGATAAAGTCGATCACGACATATTACTGAAGAAATTGGGTAGTTTTGGATTAACATATAACCTACTTCGTCTATTTAAAAGTTATTTAGAAAATAGATATATAATGATAAAACACAACGGAAACACATCGGGGAAATTTGAGGCAAATTCTGACGTGCCACAAGGCTCCAACCTTGGGCCGCTTCTTTTTGTACTTTTTAATAATGATTTGCCTAAAGTACTTATGTCATCAGATGGCCTTATATCCGCAGATGACATCAAAATATTAAAAGAGATAGAAACAGTGAGAGATTGTGTTATGTTACAGAAAGACATTAATAGGGTTTTTGAATGGAGTTATAAAAATAAATTATATTTCAATTTAGGCAAATGTTCTGTTTTAACTATAACTAACGTATTAAGCAACCGTGTCTCTTTAATTATTTAATGGGGGTTCAAAGCTTACAACGCTGCACTGAAGTCAAAGATTTAGGTATAATCTACAACAGCACATTCTCATTTGCCATACACATTGAAAGTATTTTGAAGTCAGCTAATAAAACGTTAGGTTTTATAATAAGACAATCACATGTTTTCAATAATATTAACACACTTGAACTTTTGTACTATAGCTTGGTTAGGAACAAGTTAGAGTTTGGCTCATTAATTTGGTTCACGGAAATTAGAAAAAATTCAGAATAAGTTTTTAAGGTTGCTCTATTTTAAAAAACATCACGTATACCCTGACTACCAGATAATAAGAAGTACAACTCATAGGAATGAATTCAAGATATTATCTCTAGAAAATAGAAGACAACTCTCAGTATTGGTATTTTTATATAATATTATAAATAATAGAATTAGCTCCCCTGAACTTTTGTCTTCTATTAGATTTAACGTGCCACCTAGAAGAATGCGCCAGGTTCCAATGTTTAATATTCCTCCATCATTTAACATCTCGAGATCACCTACGGTAAACATGCTTCGACTTGCGAATCAATTCAATGCATCAATAGATCTAGACTGGACAGTTTCTACTGAAGTGTTTCGTAAAACAATCTTGAAGCATTTAATATTGATATCTGTTAAAAATTGAGCGAAGCCCTCCTCCGACCTCTCTCTAGTCTACGCTCCTGACCAGCTCCGGTGGCCGCGTATGGTACTCCGATTCGGCGGTGCGCTGGTTGAACGACGCAGCGGCCCCACTTTCAGTGTTTTTCAGGAGTGAAAAACCACACATTTTACACAATTTCTTAAGATTCTCTTTGTTAGCTCCGTTGAATTAACTTCGCGCTGCTATCATTGTGATTTGTAACACCTCAATTTAAGTTCACCTCTTTTAGTTGTTCTCAATTTTTAAGTCTTCTCGCACAATCCTGGTGCTAAATTGTTCATCTCATAAGGTAACGTACTCTCAGACTGCTCAAAATTATAAATTACACCATTTTCATGACCATTTCACTCTGAAAAAATTAGTCCACGTGCAAGAGATTGTAGAATCTTGAAATAGATTCATAATCCTTGCTAGCACCGCTCACCTGAAACGTCTACTCAACTCAAATCGAACTATTGTCTTCTCATAACTATATATTTTATTATATTTCATAATTTATATAGATTTTCAGACTTCTCTAGATCTTCTCACATGAAAATGGGTATGTAGCACCAGGATTGACACTTCTCAAGTCCATCTCAATAAAAATGATTGCTGATTCACTGTCTACTCATAATATTCCTTATTATTAGAATCAGTTTAATCATTTTTAAGACAACTCTTATGATCACCTCGTTATACATATGACTAATTCATGGTGTTGAGTTTCAGATGAATGAATCCTCATCTTCTCCAGGGTGGACCCTGGATGTAGCTGTTTTCTTCAGAACAGGATGAACACCTCAACGTTAGTTGAACGATCAATGACATTGCTCGATACACCTCGACCTAGGCTCCACCCTGGAACGTCTGCTCGAACACTCATGTCTACTCGATTGGTATGGTCTACTCTTTATAATATGTACTCTCATTGTTTCTCTTCTATATTCATTCATCGGACTCAACATGCATGTTAGTTTTCTCAGCCTTCAGCACATCTCAAAATCTACGATTAGAGATTTATTCAACTCAGTACTCTCATGACTTCTCTTAATTTATCAATTGTTTCTTCTATTTTTCTGATGAACGTTCTAATCGTGCTTACTTGTAAGCAGTTCGTCTCTGTAAATGCTGAATTCATTGATAAATTTTTGCACTCTTCAAGATCATCTCAATGTATATGAATTATACTATGTTCTTCTCATATTAATTATGATTGTCCTTTTCATTTAATTAATTATTATCGAACTTCTCATTTAATTAGAATTTATTGCCCTTTTCATATTATTTTTAATATTCTAGTGCTTCTCAAATTCAGTAACTCTGTGCTTCTCATTTAACTTGTGCTACTCTTGTTCTGCTCATACTTACATTAACATTATTGATCTACTCAAATTTAATGTATCGATTTCTCGTTGATGATCAGACTTAGACATTGCAGTTTCACCTCGGGCCTATTTCTCTGTACTCTCGCGTCTTCTCTTTAAAATTCAATATTCTAACCTTCGCGTTTTCTGATAGAAAAAGGAGGCTCTCGCAATCAATTTTCAATTGATTGCCCTATCACTGTGTAACCGTTGTGTTGATATTGAATTTATTGAACTCCTCAACGTCTAAGTCTGACATCAAGTGACTTCTCATTTTGAACTGCTCTGGACCATCTCTTGTTTTTAATTGGATATTGTCTCTCTGAGTTTATAGATGTTGTTAATATTAGTTGCTTTTTACTGTATTAGCTTCATGCAGGTGACATATTCATTTTATGGTTGTGAATGATTCTTAATAAATGTTTTTATACCATCTCCAACTCAATTATCTTTTAATACAGTCCACTACTCTTTAATTAAAAATCATAACACCCTCGATTTTTTAACAATATCTCTGTGAGGAACTTTGAAATTTGTGTCAATCCTCATACAATTCAATTAATTTAGGAAAGATTATATGAATGTAATTATTTTTCTTAGGTGTCTACATTTTGGGAATTTTATAAATTCTATAAATTTTATTTTGTAAAAAGTTATTATTATGCACAATGTACCTCATTACATATTTATTCATGTAATAAAACCGTAAGGTTTTTATGAATAATAAATAAATGAATAAATAAATATTAGGTTAACTTCGTAGTTCCATCCTTCGTATCTACGGTACGGGTAGATCATTCGATCATTGTTAAGCTTTGTAATAAAAATAATAATAACTTTATTGTTCGTATCACTTAAAATTTATGCAATTATATCTGTAACATAAAAAGCATATCCCATACAGAGTGTACAACAAAAGGCCCAATATCAGAATTCCAAGGATTCTGTTCCGGCCTCAATTTCTTCTCTTTCTTCTTTATTATCAACACAATACAAAACTCCTGAATTGTACACAATATCATAATATATTTATGCTATATAAACTAAAAATCACATTTCGAATATAAGACAAAACAAAATGAAACAAATGAGAGACAGAAGGCAGCGAAAATTGGACCACATACGCATACATACATACACACATACACACACACATACATACACGCATACATACATACATCCATACATACATACATACATACATACACGCATACACGCATACATACATACATACATCCATTCATACATACATACATGCATACATCCATACATACATACACACATACATACTGTGATGTATTTCACCAATTTATATTTATTCCAATAGTATGATTGGGACGAAAACCCGTTTGTATTTTATATATTTATTTCAGGTCGCAGTTACACTCTGAATGAATCTCTTAATCCTACGTATTATGTTAGGCACATGTGTTTCATTCTTATCTGCTGCGCAGATTCGCCAATATATAACACATACATTCCCCTTTTTTTCAACTAGACGTGTTGACACTGACTGAGATATATCATCGACCTTATTCTCGCTTTGAAAGAAGAAACGGACCAATCCAACTCCAGTCTATCCAAAGCATTTATGCACTCAACAATATTATACGAAAATGATCTCTTGAATATTTCCTTGTTGTGTCTAGGAATAGTCAATCGGGTCCTTCTTTTTAAATTCAACGTGTGAACATCAGTCCGAAACCTGATCCTGTTGTACAAGTAGGGAGGTGTCTTAAACTTCAAGATTTTGAAATAAAAACAGTTCATATACTGTAACGGGTTTTTCCTCGGTGTACTCGAGCGCCAGCTATTCTTTAAGGGAGAATAGCAAACCTACCCTGGCAGCTACTAGCCGGAGACAGGGTTCCCTGGTGTCTAGGGTGTTAGCGACGCCTAATGATAGTCAAAATCAACGTATACAACTTTTATTTGTCGACTCGTAAAAGGGGAATACAAATAGCACTATTACAAAAATTCTTACAGCGACTCGAAATCAGTGAGATTTACAGGGCAAAACAGACGGAATAACACGGAATCCGATCTCAAACGTTATACGTTATACTGGACTTGTTCGCCAGCCAGAACCTGAGACGTACACTTTACGGATAGATATCGGACTTCAGCCAGGTTAGGGGATGAAAGACGGCACAGACCTACGACGGCTCACCCCTAGGTGCGTTCTTCGCCCCCTGAGTATCCACGCCAGCGGGGTTCTTCGATAACAGCTGAGGTGAGCGTCGTAACAACGGGGAAGGAAAGAGGGTTAGCCACTCCAAAGTGCTTCCGCACCCCCTGAGTATCCACGCCAGCGGGGTGCTTTAGCAGTAGGGGTGGAACTTAACCCGGGGTAGGAAGGGACGAAGGAAGGTTTTCTGCCACTCCAAAGTGCTTTCCGCGCCCCCTGAGTATCCACGCCAGCAGGGTGCTTCTGCAGTAGGAGTGGAACTCAACCCGGGGTAGGAAGGGATGAAGGGAGGCTGAGGTCCTAATGATACAAAAAAATGGCGGAGTGTCGTCTTACCTATGGTTTGGCCACTTGCACTCACAACTTTCGAAATCGACCAAATGGTGCACGACAATTTACAGAGAGAAAACCAAACTAAAAATTTATATTCTGAACGACAAAAAAAAATACCCAAAACTCAAAAGAAATCTTTTACTAAAACTCAACGACGGAAGGTTTGGAACAGTCGAAAGTCAAAAATCAAGCGAAAATCGTAAGTACTCGGTGAATCAATCGTAAGTGAAGTGGCCTGCGGGGGAACATCTGATTTTATACCCACAGGGGTGGTGCGGAAATCAGATGTGCCCGACAGTCGAAATTCGGTAAATTTGCGTCGATTCAAATGTCTTAATTTCGATTTATCTATGCTAGCGAACAAAAAAAAACTGGGTTATCTTTCAATTCAGGATGTTTTATACGGTGCGACATCGTTTTTAGGAAATGAAAACGGAATAAAAACGGTACGGTATGTTTACAATTCCGAACGATGTCGGAATCCTGAATTGGAAATTGAAAATATTTCTCGGAAAATTAAATCAAAACAAAACTATTTAAAAATGAAAACTAAAATAATTATTCTAAAATGAGGGGGTAGGTTTGAAAAGTACCCTCTCGTTACATCCCCGGGGCTTCGGTTGAAAAATTGAATCCACGATGAAATAGGGGATTAAATTTTTCACGGTGAAATCTACTAAGTCCGGTTAACGGTTTGACTATTCACGGCAAGACGATTGAGATCCGATTTACATTAAACAGGTTCACCTTATCTACTCCAGGTGGCGTATACTCGGCTAATGCTATCTCGGTTACTCCCACTCTATGGTCCGCGTTGACGGCGCGCTTCGATGATGCTGTCGAAGTTCTGTGTTCTATCAGCTAACCTCCAAAGTCCAATTGTCAAATTTCGCCATGTGGTTCCAAATTTCGATTTCCATTTCCATCGGTGAAAGAAATGCCGTAAAATAGTGGAAACAGTGCAGGACGGAATCTTCAAAGTGACTACAATTTCGATTTGTCATTCGTTGTGTTATTTCTGAACCATTTTAGGGTGGACTTCGCAAAGCCGGCTCCGGGCACATGTCATAGGGGTTAACAGTTGCCAATATCATCCAACCAGGGTAGTTTGGAATAACAGACAGCGTCGTTGGCTCCCCTTTGTGACGGTGGTGAAATTCTCCGAGGGTGTTGGAGTCAGCAGCAGTTGTAGGTTGCATAAAAATGAGAGAAAAGCATTTAGTACACTGATACCCTGGAGCAGAGGGATAACAGTGTGTACGGTACAATTTCGGAAGAAACGGTAAGTACGGTCGGTAATTTTAATAAGGAGATACAAATGTAATGTTCTATTTCACTTACCGTTGTAACGTGCGTTTCTCGGAGAAGCCTTTAATCTCGAGCGCCAGCTATTCTTTTCAATAGGAAGAATAGCAAACCTACCAGAGTAGCTGCTAGCCGGAGACAGAGCTCGATGTTGTCTAGGGCGGTAGCGACAACGAAGAAGTCAAAATCGAATTTTGTAAAAGTTTATTCACACCTTCGGAAACTAGTTATATGTACAAGGGAGATATGTGAGATATGAGTGATTCTATAAGTGAAAATACATTCGGGAAATCTTATCCGGTCACGAGCACTTTATGAAATTTATACCGGGTGTAGTGAAAAATTAACGGTTCAATAAAATGCGCCAACCAGAACTGACGAATGCTAAGGACTTGCTATACGGTATCGGTATGTAGTTGTATTTCTCCGGGAATGAAACACAATAAGGGCGGGTCTGTTCGAGACTTTTATTCGCTGCCCCAAGGGTTGTAGCACGCCATGACTGACAGCGAAGAAAATGTCTATTTTTAACGCAACTACGGGATTTCACTGACTACGTGCGGTATCTCTTATTCTCTGCTCCAAGGGTTATAGCACGCCATGATTGACAGAAAAGAAGAGATTTCGGATTTAACACTTATGACGCGGAACGCGGACAGGGGGGTTGACGGAACTTTCCCTTCAGTACCTCAAGGGCTAGGGCGGACCTGTTCGAGACTTTTATTCGCTGCCCCAAGGGTTGTAGCACGCCATGACTGACAGCGAAGAAAATGTCTATTTTTAACGCAACTACGGGATCTCACTGACTACGTGCGGTATCTCTTATTCTCTGCCCCAAGGGTTATAGCACGCCATGATTGACAGAAAAGAAGATATTTCGGATTTAACACTTATGACGCGGAACGCGGACAGGGTAAAGAACGATAAAATACAACAGGAAACGATACAGTACAGCAGTGTCAAAGTTAAAGAAGTAACGGCGTAGGTCTAACAAAGAAACTGAACGGTACAGACGGGGACCTACCTCCTTTGTTTCAAGCACTCGAAACTCAAAGGATTTAAAAGAAAAAACTAAAAAATTAACTCTAAGCACTGATGCAAATATCACAAAATGATTATCTTCAACGGCGAAAGTCATACGGAAAATCAACTGAATTTATAACAGAAGTTAGAAACCACGTTAGAAAGCGAAATGTACTCAAGCGAAAGGAAAGCACTGAAGTAAAATTCAAAAGTCAGCCGAAGAACTGAAGTAACAGTCGAAAAGTCAAAAGTGACCGTCGCGGGGGGAAAATTTGCTTTTATAGGCATATCCCCTATCACGGTAAAAATCTGAAAATTCAAGAATGCGACAAGACTGAAAAACGTCGTCAGCTCCGGTTTATCGCATATCAACAGATGAAAAACGTCGAAATCTTCAGCGGCATGTAAGAAAAACAACGTGAAATACAGATAAGCGGTTTTTTACATTTACTCTGCCTGTCGGAATGAACGTACGGAATATTCGAGAATTAAAATATTTTCAAAGACGGAAATTTAAAACGAGAAAAAAAAATGCACTAAGATGAACTCCAATTTTCCTCAGAAAACTGGGGTTCATCACATCCCCTCCATCTCGAAAGAAATTAACTTACGATGAAAGTGAGTTTAATTTCACGACTCTATCTACCCCTAGAAATAATGACCTTACTTTCGCGCGCGCCACCTATAAATGCACGTGACCAGATCACAATTACAACTCGATCAAGTACTTATCTTCTCTATGGTTGGAATGGTAGTTCCAATGCGCACGCAGAAACGTCAGCGTCAGTCATTTCGGCGCAGGTCTCCGCCATCTTGTCAAAGAACTTTGTTCAGCGTTCCGTGGATAAATGGTGTCTAACAGTGAAAAATCCTCCCTCTCTATGTGGAAATTCATCTTCATCGCTGGTCGGAAGCGTGCCATGCTTCATCCCTCCGGTGAGTACCTAATTTAATTGTGGTTGGCGGGTGTTTGAATTCCATCGTGGTTTTGTAGGTTACCCAGGATTCGTGGGAGCTGCAACAGGTGGAAAACCTTCGGTACGTGGGGCGCAATGGACCGGTTCACCCCTTCCTACCTGGCTACACGGACGTTGGGACTCTCGGAGCCGGCATGAGACTTGCAGGTGGGTAATTTCTAACAATAAACTCTCCAATCTTCATCGTTCCTCGTGGTCAACTTTTCTTCTTGGAACGGTTTTTCTCTGCTTTCTGTTTTCAGGTAGACGGTGTTTTCTTCAGGTAAACAGTGTTAAATTGACGGTACAATAATTTCGATTCGGTTCAGGACAGAAATTGGTTAGATCTATTGGATTAATAGACGGATATACTCAGTTGTAATGTGAAACAGTATCCTTTATTGGTATTCCTTACATAAGTAACAGATTTTCGGACAGTTTTAACAGGTTTGATTTATAATTGCATGCTGAACGGATGAAAATCTGTAGATACAGTATTTCGGTCAACGGTGGTGCCTGTACGGAATTTGAACGGAATTGTGACGGTGTAGTTGGTTATAATTATGCTTAATAACGTGCTTCAGATTTACGAGATTTCTCCTTGCAGGTGGCATTGGTTTCTTGGACAGGCACAGAGGGCTAACTCCCTACTGGTTGACATGCGGAACTTGTTCAACTTCTTCCGGGGTGGTTCTATCCGTTGATTCTTGGAGACAGATTGTCTGGATGCACTGGTTCTGGTTGGTTGAGCAACTACAGTTATTCAGATAAACAGGTAAACGGAAAATAATAATATAGTCGGTAACGGAAAAAAATATATCTATTCGGTAACGGAAAAAAATAACGGATTTCCTCCTTTCAGAGGTTATTTCTATAGAACGGTTAACGGATCATGACAATAATATATATTATGCATGAAATGGTTTTAAATCTTTAATGTGTATGTTAGTGATTTTTCTACATTCTGTATCTTTCAGGTCATAGACGACAGGTGAAACAACTTTAACGACGGTAAACGGTCCGGAAAACTTCGGAGCCAACTTGGCGGCGAAACTGTCAACGGCCGAGGATAAAGGACGGTCCCGGCGTAGAACTTTATCTCCCACATGGTATCGGACCTCTCTTCGTCGAAGATTGTAGTGGTGAGCCTGTTGTTGGAAGGCACGGTACAGTTTAGTACGGACGAACTCATAAGCCTCCTGGAGATGTTTGATCTGTTGAGTACGGTAAGTCATGTCTCTGTTTTCTTCTCCTGTACGGTTGGATTCTCCGTTCATTTCATTATTGTGGGGGTTTGTCGAATAAATCGCCCTCGGGACTTCTAATTCCCTTCCATAATTTAAAAATGCCGGTGTAAACCCAGTAGACTCCTGTTTAGCGGTGTTGATGGCAAACGTTAACTCTCCTATCTTTTCATCCCAAGTTCGTTGATCGGCTTCACAAAACTGTGCTATCATGGTCTTTAGGGTACGGTTAGCTCTTTCTACAGGGTTGCACTGAGGAGTATACGGTGGTGTGAAACGGTGAGCGATGTTCAGCTCTCGGAGACTGTTCTTGAATAGTCTGCTGTCAAATTGTACTCCATTGTCGGATATTACTAGTTTTGGGCAACCGTATTTCAGTATGACTTGTTCGTAGAGGGCCGAATAAACAGTTTTGGCGGTGGCTTTCCGCAACGGACGACACTCTACCCACTTTGTGAACCGGTCTTGCATTACCACGATGTAGGAGTTTCCCTTTTTTGACCGTGGCAATGGTCCAACTATGTCCGTGGATACTTCTTTGAACGGCGCATCCGCCATTCGGTGTGGTTGCATCTTACCAGGGGTTTTCTGTTGCGAAACTTTGTACTTTTGGCACGATGTGCAGTTCCTCACGTATTTCGCAATGTCTCTAAACATTCCTGGCCAGTAATAATTTCTGGCTATCCGTGCAATCGTCTTAGCAATCCCCATGTGACCTGCTAGTTCTGAGTCGTGGTTTTCCTGCAGTACTTCTGTTCGCTGTTCGGATGGTACACAGAGTTTCCAGGGTTGGCCGGTTCCATCTTCGGTGAAGTCGGATGAGTCCCAGAAATGTCGCAACAGTTTTCCATTTTCAACGGCGTAGTCAGGAAAATTTGCTGGGTCTTTTTCCACCTCCTGTAACTTTTTGTTGTACCATTTGCACTGGGTTGTTTCTATCTCGGACAAACATACGGAATCTAGGGAAGGCAACGGGTTTCGGGACAGGCTGTCGGCTACTTTGTTCATCGATCCTTTACGGTACTGGACTTCGAAGTCGAATTGCTGAAGGAAAACGGCCCATCGAGCAATTCTTCCGGACGGTGACTTGATGGAGTTTAGCCATTTCAGACTCATGTGATCGGAAATTACTGTGAAATGGAATCCTTCTAGGTACGGTCGCAGTTTCTCTATGGAAAATACTATGGCGAGACATTCCTTTTCTGACACTGAGTAATTTTTCTCTGCGGGGTTTAGTGTTCGGCTTACATAGGCGATTACTCTCTCTTCTCCATCGATCACTTGTGTTAGGGCACCTCCAAGGCCCATGTCACTGGCGTCAGTTTGCAGAACGAACGGTTGGGTGAAGTCTGGACAAGCCAGTATCGGAGATTCTGTGAGTTTTTGTTTCAGAAGCTCGAAGGCCTTCTGCTGGTCTTCTCCCCATTTCCAACGGTGTTTCTTCTGCAGTAATCGAGTCAACGGGGAAACTAAATCGGAGAAGTTCTCTATGAAACGACGGTACCAGCTGGCAACTCCAAGAAATCGACGCAGTTCTCGGACGGTTTTCGGTATTGGCAAAGACACTATCGAAGACACTTTGTCGGGATCGGTACAGATGCCATCGGAGGTGACGACATGTCCAAGGTATTTTAGGGATTTTCGCACAAAGTCACACTTGTCGGGGTTGAGACCGTCGGAATACTTCTCTCAAGTTCTCCAGGTGCTCCTCGAAAGTTTCCCCCAGGACAACTATATCGTCCAGGTAAGCGAACGCTTCCGGTTCCATTTCTGGGCCAATGACGGTGTCTAGGAACCTCTGGAAGGTGGCTGGGCTTGCATGTAAACCGAACGGCATCACGGTGAATTGGAACAGACCTCTTCCGGGGACGGTAAATGCAGTAATCGGACGGCTCTCCTTTGCTAATGGTATCTGCCAGTATCCTTGTTTCAGGTCCAGTGTGGAGATGTACTTCGCTTTTCGGAGTTTGTCCAGAATCCCAGAAATGTACGGCAACGGGTATGCATCTTTCACAGACACTTGGTTAACAGCACGGAAGTCGATGCAGAAACGGTACTTTCCGTCTTTCTTCTTGACCAATACAATAGGTGAACTCCACGGTGACTTGGAGGGTTCAATCACTGCCTCAGCCAACATACGGTCCACTTCCTGATTGAAGATCTCCTGCATTTTCGGATTTAGGGGTCGGTATCGTTGTTTGATCGGTTCGGTGCCCGGTTTCAGTTTGATCTTGTGTTCAATCAGGTCGGTTGTACCATACAGGTCTTCGAACTTCTTTAATTCCTCGGTCAGAAATGCCTCCAGTTCTTGTTTCTGAGATTCTGTCAGTTCCAACAGGTGTTCTTCGGCGGTGTGAACCTCTGTGGCGGTTTCGACGGGGGCCATCGGCTTCGAGATCAGTCGGCCTTCCAGGAAGCACTCGGCGGTACTGAGATTTACGGAAAACTTGAAAGTCGACAGAACATCCATCCCCAGAATAATGTCTACCGGTAAGCTTGGTACCAGTAAGAATTTCAAATCAGGCAGTGTGTAATCGGAAATTTGCACGGTGGTGGTGTACAGTTTCGGCGTGACGGTGGTTTTTCCGTTCGCTATTACTGCAAAACTGTTGTGCATTGTTTGTCCTGTGATTCCCTTACTTTCACACTGATCGGATACGGCCTGACTGCAAAAACTCCTGGTCGCTCCTGTATCTATCAGTGCTCGGAAGTGTTCGCCGGCTATTTTGACCTCTATTAACGGTCGGTTATCATTACAGGTGGTCGGTGTCAGTGTAGTCAAGATTCCGGGAGATGTGGTCGACTCCGTCTCCAATCTCCCCTTCAGTTTTCCGAACACGGGCAGTCTCGTGAGAGAATGTTCTCCCTCTGACATCGAGAACAGAATATCTTCGGTGGCCTGCGACATTCTCGACGCATGTGGCCATATCCACCACATCGGAAACACTGTGTCTGGAAGGACACTCTCCTCCCTGATGATGATTGGGTCCGGTCAGCGTGGCTATTTTCGGCTCGACGACGGGGTGGCGGTGTTGAATTTCCGGATCTACCTTCGGACCTGTCTCCAGAAGTTGGACGGTGTGATTCCTGTTGCCGGACTATTGACTCTCTGGATCGGTGTGACTTTGGACGGCTTTCCCCCTGCGGAGAAAGTCGTGTCTGGTTGGCTTGCGTCGGCGGGGCTGATTCCCTGCGATCAGTTGTTTGATGAACCTGTTCTCCGGTATCCACAGAAAAACTCGCCTGATATCGGTTCAGTTGACGGGGAGTGTACGCCAGGTGAGGTTCCTCCACGAAACCTGGTTTTGAGGGTGGCCGGGTGTACTGGCTCATCTGCCACTGGACCAGTTCAAAAACTTTCCCCTTACGGAGAAGTTCATCATACGTCTTGGTCTCCTGAAAGGCCAAGGCCTGTTGTAAGGGCGGAATCAACCTTTGTCGGATGAGTCGGATCTGCTCCACCTCGGATGGTTTTGTATAGGTGAGCTTCTGGAATAAGTTCTGCATCCGGGTAACATACAGAAGCAACTTTTCCTCAGGACCTTGTGTTCGTCTTTTTATTTCCTCTAACAGATTCTCCTCATAGTTGACAGGCAGAAATGCTTCTTTCAGCTGGTTGGAAAAATCTTCCCAGTCCTCGAAAGTACCTCTCCTGGGAATGAACCAATCCCTCGCATCCTTTCGTAGTAATTCATAAACTGATTCATAAACTTGTTCCAGGGACACTTTACGGGATTCAGCCAGCCTCTCCACTTCCTCAAGGAATCCGGTCACACTTCCAGCGCCATCAAAGGAAATGTTCCACTTGTGTACAGGGACAGTCGGTACTGTTGATCGGGACTCCGGTTCCGATCTGGCAGGTGTTGTGATGACTGGTCGGTCAGAACTTATCCAAGGTGCAGGTAAGTGTGGAAAAGACACCCTTCGGGTAGAATTAATCCATCTACCCTGTGTCAGACCCTCAGGTGTTGTTGTTCTACAGTCCTGTGACTGCGTGAGAGGTATCGCTGGTAACTGTCGCAGTAACGCTGTACATGTCTGTCTTGTCTCATTCATGACCTGTTCTAATGTTGGATTCCTTACAGGTGTACCAGTACGTGAGACCTCCACTGCTACAGGAGGGTCGACACCATCTCCCAAGTCGATAAGTGATGGCTCTCGGAGCCCTGAAATCCGTTCCGGTTGGATCGGTGACACACCAGGTGAACTGGGCACCTCCACATCTAAGAGAGACCTCTGATGTCGGTTAGATGGCTGCGGCTGTTCACGATTACTCTTCTGACGTAGCTCCTCTAGTGTTTCCAACGCCTTAGCTGTAGCTGCCTTCATTTGTCCAACTAGTTGTAACTGTGTTGTGTCTGCAGTAACAATAAAGTCCAGCCTTCCTTGTATGTGTATTAATCGGGTGTAAATTCGCGAAAATTCGTTAGCCGCATTCTCATGATTGAAGTTCTGAAGGGATTCCACTAAATCGGTGAGTTTATTTTGGCAAATCTGAATCTCCGAGGCGGGGTTCAATGATGTTGGGGGTAATAGAGGTTCATTAGACTGAAGTACTTGTCGTAGTAGACTCCGTTTAGTCATCACAGCACCCGGTATCGATTGTCCTCTCAGTTGTAATTCGTATGTAAGTTCATCACTGAGTAACCGGTTTACATCCATGTTCGACATATTATTTTCAACTAAGTCCGATTCAGAACGCACCAATCTTTCACACTCGGTATGTCTTTCACAATCTGTTTAAGTTCTAAGTCCAACCCGGTGAGTTAATCGTTAGCTAACCTACTCACTTAAGTTCGAAGTGGGTATCGGTGTAACCCCAAAAAAGAATAAAGTCTAAGTCCCGGTGTATCAAAAAAAAAAAAAAAAAATCTAAGTTCAAGTCCCGGCGCACTAAAATAATCTAAGTCCCGATGTATCACACCAAAAATTTTACAAGTTCAGCGTTACTCGAAAAAAAAAATGTCAATCAGTCCCACTAAAGTCCGAAAATATTCGAGAAATACCGCACACAATCTCAAGTCGTTTCGTATAGTCCGGAAAATCTCCCGAAATTCGAACCGCACCAGGACGCACAGGTCAAATTCCAAACAGTCTTTCAAGTTCAATATCCAGAAAATAAATCGCAATAATCGAATTTCAGTTTTCAGAAAAATCAGAAATAATTGGTAAGTTTCAACAGTACAGGTCAAAAGCAAATGACAGCAGGTAGACAAGTTATCAATAGGGTAATAGGTGATTCACTAATACCGATAGGTAAATCAAACCTATTAAATTTTACCAATTGTGACAATAAATTTTCAATGTTCGGAAATTCACTCACCTTCAATACGAAATTTAAAACAGTTCAATTCAATAAATCAGAAATAATAAGAAATCGGAATTAATTTTCACTGATATAACGGCGCAACAACAGTTCAGTTTTCAATAACTCAATAAAGTAATCGGCAAAAGGAATAATCACAAATTAATTAAATTATTTCCAATAGGTTTCAACAATAGGAAAATTTTCAGAATATAGTTCAATTCAATTCACAGTATAACAGTTCAATACAGAGTGGCAGGTAATAAAACACAGATCAAGTTTATTTTTCACAGTTCTCGGTTCAAGAAATAGTTACTCACTGTTCTTAGGTTTTACTCACTGTTTCGGGAATTCACTCACTGTCCGGTTAATGTTTCTCACCTCTGTTGTTTCCTACTGGATTTTGCACTGTCCCTGCTCGGGCGCCATTTTTGTAACGTGCGTTTCTCGGAGAAGCCTTTAATCTCGAGCGCCAGCTATTCTTTTCAATAGGAAGAATAGCAAACCTACCAGAGTAGCTGCTAGCCGGAGACAGAGCTCGATGTTGTCTAGGGCGGTAGCGACAACGAAGAAGTCAAAATCGAATTTTGTAAAAGTTTATTCACACCTTCGGAAACTAGTTATATGTACAAGGGAGATATGTGAGATATGAGTGATTCTATAAGTGAAAATACATTCGGGAAATCTTATCCGGTCACGAGCACTTTATGAAATTTATACCGGGTGTAGTGAAAAATTAACGGTTCAATAAAATGCGCCAACCAGAACTGACGAATGCTAAGGACTTGCTATACGGTATCGGTGTGTAGTTGTATTTCTCCGGGAATGAAACACAATAAGGGCGGGTCTGTTCGAGACTTTTATTCGCTGCCCCAAGGGTTGTAGCACGCCATGACTGACAGCGAAGAAAATGTCTATTTTTAACGCAACTACGGGATTTCACTGACTACGTGCGGTATCTCTTATTCTCTGCCCCAAGGGTTATAGCACGCCATGATTGACAGAAAAGAAGAGATTTCGGATTTAACACTTATGACGCGGAACGCGGACAGGGGGGTTGACGGAACTTTCCCTTCAGTACCTCAAGGGCTAGGGCGGACCTGTTCGAGACTTTTATTCGCTGCCCCAAGGGTTGTAGCACGCCATGACTGACAGCGAAGAAAATGTCTATTTTTAACGCAACTACGGGATCTCACTGACTACGTGCGGTATCTCTTATTCTCTGCCCCAAGTGTTATAGCACGCCATGATTGACAGAAAAGAAGAGATTTCGGATTTAACACTTATGACGCGGAACGCGGACAGGGTAAAGAACGATAAAATACAACAGGAAACGATACAGTACAGCAGTGTCAAAGTTAAAGAAGTAACGGCGTAGGTCTAACAAAGAAACTGAACGGTACAGACGGGGACCTACCTCCTTTGTTTCAAGCACTCGAGACTCAAACGATTTAAAAGAAAAAACTAAAAAATTAACTCTAAGCACTGATGCAAATATCACAAAATGATTATCTTCAACGGCGAAAGTAATACGGAAAATCAACTGAATTTATAACAGAAGTTAGAAACCACGTTAGAAAGCGAAATGTACTCAAGCGAAAGGAAAGCACTGAAGTAAAATTCAAAAGTCAGCCGAAGAACTGAAGTAACAGTCGAAAAGTCAAAAGTGACCGTCGCGGGGGGAAAATTTGCTTTTATAGGCATATCCCCTCTCACGGTAAAAATCTGAAAATTCCAGAATGCGACAAGACTGAAAAACGTCGTCAGCTCCGGTTTATCGCATATCAACAGATGAAAAACGTCGAAATCTTCAGCGGCATGTAAGAAAAACAACGTGAAATACAGATAAGCGGTTTTTTACATTTACTCTGCCTGTCGGAATGAACGTACGGAATATTCGAGAATTAAAATATTTTCAAAGACGGAAATTTAAAACGAGAAAAAAAAATGCACTAAGATGAACTCCAATTTTCCTCAGAAAACTGGGGTTCATCACACCGTTCAGGCCAGTTTGTAATATCGGTATGAGCGGTGTCAGCCTTCTATGGCTATTTTCTATTCGGTTATTGTATTTAACAGTGACACAGGGGTGAAATAGGGACAGACAGGACGGGTGTATCTCACTTGTTATTATCGGTCCCACAATTAATACAGAAAAATTGAATTAACGGTTACGGTTCCTGTTTTTCCAGTGAATTAACGGAATTTTCTGTTGTAGGTGTTCTAGGATACAACTTATCTACACAATGACAGTCAGACGGCCCTGTTTGGTGGTAATAAAAGCTGCACAGAACAAACAAAACTGTACGGAACAGAATCTTCCAACACTGGCAGACCTGGTTAGATCTATCGGTTATGGTGGAATCGCGGAAATATAGGTATGTACATTTTGTCAGTTAATAAGGAGATACAAGTATAAGGCTCTATTTCACTCACCTGGGCACTTATTCGGTGAAAGCAGCGGTAGTACCCCATTACTAACCTACTTACAGTGATGAATATTATTTTTAACGGTAATAGAGGAGTGAAATAGAGTCAGACAGAACGGATGTATCCCATTTATTATCGGTGATTAGTACAATATAACGGTACGGTTTATTTTGATTTCGGTCATTAACGGGACTTCTTGTCGTAGGTTTTGGCCACATAGTGGCACCTCGGACAGGCGAAAAGAAAACGGAACAGAGACCCGGCAGTGAGTAAGGTAGGTAGTATCCCAGCGGTTGTCATACAATATACTTACTAATGGTCTGACGGATGGAATCTTCCACATGAATGTTGGTGATTTTCTTACCACTGTCATCTTTCAGGTCATAAACAACGGGTGAAATCACTTTCACAACGGTATACGGACCAGAGAACTTCGGAGCCAACTTGGCTGCAAAGCTATCAACGGCGGATGACAACGGATTAGCACGGCGCAGAACTCTATCACCGACGTAAAAACGAACTTCTCTTCGACGGAGGTTGTAATGGTGAGCTTGCTGCTCAAATGCACGGTACAACCTGGTATTGACAAACTCATAGGCCTCCTGAAGATGACGGATTTGTTCTGTACGGTGAGTAAGATTTACTCTACTTTCTTCTGGGCTTCTGTTTGTCTCCTCGGTGTCTTCGTCTTGGATGTTTGACGAATAGATTGCCTTTGGAACAGTTAATTCCCTTCCATAGTTCAGGAATGCCGGTGTGAATCCTGTAGATTCTTGTTTTGCGGTGTTCAGGGTAAAAGTTAGTTCACCTAATTCCTCATCCCAATTACGGTGATCGGCTTCACAAAACTGACCTATCATAGTTTTCAACGTACGATTGGCTCGTTCTACGGCGTTGCACTGTGGTGTATACGGAGGGGTGAAACGGTGAGCAATGTTGAGCTCTCGGAGACTGTTTTTGAACAGTCTACTGTCATACTGTACCCCGTTGTCAGTTATCACCAGTTTCGGACAGCCATATCGGAGTATAACTTGTTCATACAGGGCTGAGTAAACGGTTTTAGCGGTGGCTTTCCGCAACGGACGGCATTCAACCCACTTCGTGAAACGGTCCTGCATCAGAACTACGTAAGAATTTCCCTTCTTGGAACGGGGGAGTGGCCCAACCACATCTGTACAGACCTCTTGGAACGGTGCATCAGTCATTCTATGTGGTTGCATTTTTCCAGGCGTCTTCTGTTGTGGTACTTTGTACCTTTGACAGGATGGGCAGTTTCTTACGTATTTTGCGACATCTCTGAACATCCCTGGCCAGTAATAATTCCGGGCTAGCCGAGAGATGGTTTTGGATATTCCCAGGTGACCAGCTAATTCAGAATCGTGATTTTCTTTCAGGACCTCCAGTCGTTGTTCGGTGGGTACACAGAGCTTCCATGGTTGTCCGGATCCAACTTCAGTAAAGTCGGAAGAGTCCCAGAAGTGACGATACAGTTTCCCATCCTCAACGGCGTAGTCAGGGAAATCTTCTGGGTCTCTTTGTACCTCTTGGAGCTTTTTGTTGTACCAACTGCAGCGAACTTCGACGTCGGCCAGGCATACGGAATCTACAGACGGTAACGGGTTTCGGGACAGACTGTCGGCGACTTTGTTCAGGGCACCTTTCCGGTATTGGACTTCAAAGTCGAATTGCTGAAGGAAAACGGCCCATCGAGCAATTCTTCCGGACGGTGACTTGATGGAATTCAGCCATTTCAGACTCATGTGGTCGGAAATTACGGTGAAATGAAATCCTTCCAGGTATGGTCGCAGTTTCTCTATCGAGAAAACGATGGCGAGACATTCCTTTTTGGACACGGAGTAATTTCTTTCGGCGGTGTTCAAGGTACGGCTGACATAGGCGATCACCCTTTCCTCTCCATCAAGAACTTGGGTCAGGGCTCCTCCAAGGCCTTCGTCACTGGCGTCTGTTTGCAGGACGAACGGTTGATTGAAATCCGGACAGGCCAGTATCGGTGATTCGGTCAGTTTTTGTTTCAGGAGGTCGAACGCTTTTTGTTGTTCCTCACCCCACTTCCAACGTGGTTTCTTCTTTAACAGGTGAGTTAACGGTGATACGACATCGGAAAAGTTCTCTATAAAACGGCGGTACCAGCTAGCGACTCCCAGAAAACGGCGCAATTCACGGATGGTTTTCGGCGCTGGGAATGCTACGATAGAGGAAACTTTATCCGGGTCGGTACGGATTCCTTCGGAAGTAACGACATGTCCTAGGTATTTTAGGGATTTTCGCACAAAGTCACACTTTTCGGGGTTGAGACGAAGATTGGCTTCTCTCAACCGCCGGAATACTTCTCTTAAGTTCTCCAGGTGCTCCTCGAAAGTTTCCCCCAGGACAACTATGTCGTCCAGGTAAGCGAACGCCTCCGGTTCCATTTCTGGGCCAATAACGGTGTCTAAGAATCTCTGGAATGTGGCTGGACTAGCGTGAAGACCAAACGGCATGACGGTGAACTGAAACAATCCCCTTCCTGGAACTGTGAAGGCAGTAATCGGACGGCTTTCCTTTGCTAACGGTATCTGCCAGTATCCTTGTTTCAGATCCAGTGTGGAGATGTACTTGGCCTTACGCAGTTCATCCAGAATCCCAGAAATGTACGGCAACGGGTATGCATCTTTTACAGACACTTGGTTGACGGCACGGAAGTCGATGCAAAAACGGTATTTTCCGTCTTTCTTCCTGACCAATACTACCGGTGAACTCCACGGTGACTTGGAGGGTTCAATCACTCCCTCAGCCAGCATACGGTCTACTTCCTGATTGAAGATCTCCTGCATTTTCGGGTTTAGGGGTCGGAATCGTTGTTTGATCGGTTCGGTGCCCGGTTTCAGTTTGATCTTATGTTCAATCAGGTCGGTTGTACCATATAGGTCTTCAAACTTCTTTAATTCTACTTTCAGAAATGCCTCCAGCTCCTGTTTCTGAGACTCCGTCAATTCCAATAGGTGTTCTTCGGCGGTGTGAACTTCTGCGGTGGTTTCGACGGGAGTCATCGGTTTCGAGATCAGTCGGCCTTCCAGAAAGCACTCGGCGGTACTGAGATTTACGGAAAACTTGAAAGTCGACAGAACATCCCTCCCCAGAATATCGTCAACCGGTAAGTTTGGGACCAGTAAGAATTTCAAATCAGGCAGTGTGTAATCGGAAATTTGCACGGTGGTGATGTACAGTTTCGGTGTGACGGTGGTTTGTCCGTTCGCTATTACTGCGAAACTGTTGTGCATTGTTTGTCCTGTGATTCCTTTACTTTCACACTGATCGGATACGGCCTGACTGCAGAAACTCCTGGTCGCTCCGGTATCTATCAGTGCTCGGAAGTGTTTGCCCGCTATCCTGACCTCTACTAACGGACGGTTATCATTACAGGTAGTCGGTGCCAGTGGAGTCAAGATTCCGGGAGATGTGGTCGACTCTGCCTCCAATCTCCCTTTCAGTTTCCCGAACACGGACAGTCTCGTGAGAATATTTTCCCTCTGGCATCGAGAACAGAAGATTTTCGGTGGCCTGCGACATTCTCGACGCATGTGGCCATATCCACCACATCGGAAACATTGTGTCTGGAAGGACACTCTCCTCCCTGAAGGTGGTTCAGTCCGGTCAGCGGGGCTATTTTCGGCTGGACGGCGGGGTGGCGGTGTTGCAGGTCTGGATCGACCTTCGGACCTGTCTTCAGAAGTCGGACGGTGAGATTCCTGTTGCTGGACTATTGATTCTCTGGACCTGGGTGGCTTTGGACGGCTTTCCCCCGGCGGAGAAAGTCGTGTCTGGTTGGCTTGTGTCGGCGGTACTGATTCCCTGTGATCGATTGTCTGGTGAACCTGTCCTCCGGTATCCACAGAAAAACTTGCTTGATATCGGTTCAGTTGACGGGGACTGTACGTCAGGTGAGGTTCCTCCACAAAACCTGGTTTGGAGGGTGGCCGGGTGTACTGGCTCATCTGCCACTGGACTAGTTCGAAAACTTTTCCCTTACGGAGATGTTCATCATAAGTCTTGGTCTCCTGGAAGGCCAAGGCTTGCTGTAAGGGCGGGATCAACCTCTGTCGGATAAGCCGGATCTGCTCCACCTCGGATGGTTTTGCATAGGTGAGTTTCTGGAATAAGTTCTGCATCCGGGTAACATATAGAAGCAACTTTTCTTCAGGGCCTTGTGTTCGCCTTTTTATTTCCTCCAACAGATTCTCCTCGCAGAAATGCTTCTTTCAGTTGGTTGCTAAAATCCTCCCAGTCCTCGAAAGCACCTCTCCGGGGAATGAACCGATCCCTCGCATCCTTTCGTAGTAATTCATACACTGATTCAAAAACTTGTTCCAGGGATACTTTACGTGATTCAGCCAGCCTCTCCACTTCCTCAAGAAATCCGGTCACACTACCAGTGCCATCAAAGGAGATGTTCCATTTGTGTACCGGAACAGTTGGTACTGTTGATCGAGACTCCGGTTCCGATCTGGCAGGTGTTGTGATAATTGGCCGGTCAGAATTTATCCACGGTGCAGGTAAGTGTGGAAAAGACACCCTTCGTGTGAAATTAACCCATCTACTTTGTGTCGGGCCCTCAGGTGTTGTTGTCCCACAGTCCTGTGACTGTGTGAGCGGTATCGTTGGTAATTGTCGCAGTAATGCTCTACATGTCTGCCTTGTCTCATTCATGACCTGTTCTGATGTTGGATTCCTTACAGGTGTACAGGTACGTGAGACATTAGCTACTGCAGGAGGATCGACACCATCTCCTAAGTCGATAAGTGATGTCTCAACCTTTGATAACCTCTCCGGTTAGATCGGTGACATCCCAGGTGAACTGGACACCTCTACATCCAGAATAGACCTCTGATCTCGGTTGGATGTCTGCGGCTGTTCACGATTACTCTTCCTTCGCAGCTCCTCCAGTGTCTCCAAGGCTTTATCTGTAGTCGCCTTCATTTGTTCAATCAATTGTAACTGTGTTGTGTCTGCGGTGACAATAAAGTTCAGCCTGCCTTGAATGTGTATTAATCTGGTGTAAATTCGCGAAAATTCGTTAGCCGCATTATTATGATTGAAGTTCTGAAGGGATTCTACCAAATCGGTGAGTTTATTTTGACAGATCTCAATCTCGGAGGCGGGATTCAATGATGTTGGGGGTAGTGGAGGTTCATTAGACTGAAGTACTTGTCGCAGCAGACTCCGTTTAGTCATTACAGTACCCGGTATCGATTGTCCCCTCAGTTGTAATTCGTAGGTAAGTTCATCACTGAGTAACCGGTTCACATCCATGTTCGACATATTATATTCAACTAAGTCCGATTCAGAACGCACCAATATTTCACACTCGGTATGTCTTTCACAATCCGTTTAAGTTCTAAGTCCAACCCGGTAAGTTAATCGCCAACCTATTCACTTAAGTTCGAAGTGGGTATCGGTGCAACCCGAACAAAAATTAAGTCTAAGTCCCGGTGTATCGGAAAAAAGTCTAAGTCCCGGCGCACCAAGAACAATCTAAGTCCCGATGTATCACAAAAGAAATTTTCAAAAATTTTTAAAAGTCCGACGTTACTCGGAAAAAAAATTCAATCAGTCCCACTAAAGTCCGAAAATATTCGAGAAATGCCGCACACAATCGCAAGTCACTTCGTATAGTCCGAAAAATTTCCCGAAATCCGAATAGCACCAGAACGCACATGTTAAATTCCAAATAGTCTTTCAAGTTCAATAGCCAGAAAATAAATCACAATAATTGACTTTCAGCTTTCAGAAAAATCAGAAATAATCGGTAAATTTCAACAGTACAGGTCAAGAGAAAATAAAAAACAGGTAGATAGGTTATGAACAGGGTAATAGGTGATTCACTATTGAACCGATAGGTAAATCACACCTATTAAATTTTACCAATTGCGACAATAAATTTTAAATTCACTCCGGAAATTCACTCACCTTCAATGTGAAATTAAAACAGTTCAATTCAATAAATCAGAAATGATAAGAAATCGGAAATAATTTTCACTGATATAACGGCGTAATAACAGTTCAGTTTTCAACAACTCAATACAGTAATGGGCAAAAGGAATAATCACAAATTATCTTCAACGGGGTTCAACAGTAGGAAAATTTCCAAAATATAGTCCAATTCAATTCACAGTATAACAGTTCAATACAGAGTGGCAGGAAATAAAACACAGTTCAAGTTTATTTTTCACAGTTTTCCGTTCAAGAAATAGTTACTCACTGTTCTGAGGTTTTACTCACTGTTTCGGGAATTCACTCACTGTCTCTCACCTCAGTTGTTTCCTGGTAGATTCTGAACGGTCCCTGCTCGTTGCACCATTTTTGTAACGGGTTTCTCCTCGGTGTACTCGAGCGCCAGCTATTCTTTAAGGGAGAATAGCAAACCTACCCTGGCAGCTACTAGCCGGAGACAGGGTTCCCTGGTGTCTAGGGTGTTAGCGACGCCTAATGATAGTCAAAATCAACGTATACAATTTTTATTTGTCGACTCGTAAAAGGGGAATACAAATGGCACTATTACAAAAATTCTTACAGCGACTCGAAATCAGTGAGATTTACAGGGCAAAACGGACGGAATAACACGGGATCCGATCTCAAACGTTATAAGGAGGTTAACGGACTTGTTCGCCAGCCAGAACCTGAGACGTACACTTAACGGATAGATATCGGACTTCAGCCAGGTTAGGGGATGAAAGACGGCACAGACCTACGACGGCTCACCCCTAGGTGCGTTCTTCGCCCCCTGAGTATCCACGCCAGCGGGGTTCTTCGATAACAGCTGAGGTGAGCGTCGTAACAACGGGGGAGGAAAGAGGGTTAGCCACTCCAAAGTGCTTCCGCATCCCCTGAGTATCCACGCCAGCGGGGTGCTTTAGCAGTAGGGGTGGAACTTAACCCGGGGTAGGAAGGGACGAAGGAAGGTTTTCTGCCACTCCAAAGTGCTTTCCGCGCCCCCTGAGTATCCACGCCAGCGGGGTGATTCTGCAGTAGGAGTGGAACTTAACCCGGGGTAGGAAGGGATGAAGGGAGGCTGAGGTCCTAATGATACAAAAAAATGGCGGAGTGTCGTCTTACCTATGGTTTGGCCACTTGCACTCACAACTTTCGAAATCGCCCAAATGGTGCACGACAATTTACAGAGAGAAAACCAAACTAAAAATTTATATTCGGAACGACAAAAAAAATACCCAAAACTCAAAAGAAATCTTATACTAAAACTCAACGGCGGAAGGTTTGGAACAGTCGAAAGTCAAAAATCAAGCGAAAATCGTAAGTACTCGGTGAATCAACCGTAAGTGAAGTGGCCTGCGGGGGAACATCTGATTTTATACCCACAGGGGGGGTGCGGAAATCAGATGTGCCCGACAGTCGAAATTCGGTAAATTTGCGTCTATGCAAATGTCTTAATTTCGACTTATCTATGCTAGCGAACAAAAAAAACTCGGTTATCTTCCAATTCAGGATGTTTTATACGGTGCGACATCGTTTTTAGGAAATAAAAACGGAATAAAAACGGTACGGTATGTTGACAATTCCGAACGATGTCGGAATCCTGAATTGGAAATTGAAAATATTTCTCGGAAAATTAATTCAAAACAAAATTATTTAAAAATGAAAACTAAAATAATTATTCTAAAATGGGTTTGAAAACTACCGTCTCGTTACAATACAATTTTGCTCTATTCAGCATGCTAAGCCAGCCTGACCTATTTAAATAAGGGGATATATGATCTCTCCTTCTCACGCCATAAAGAAGTCGAAGGCAAGAATTCTGGACCTTTTGTATTCGGTAAAGAAAAAACAAGGTGCATACACTGAACAACAGAAATTGAAATGAGAGAGCACCAGGGCGTCAAGAAGAACTTTTGCCTATATGCAAATTAATCAGCAAAGGAAGACAACTGAATCTACCAATGCCTCTGCACCAAAAGGAAAAGATGTTGCAAGTGTTGCCTCGACGTCGTCAGCGTCTTCAGACTTAGATGATGAAAGTGTAAGGTGTAAGTAGAATCAATCCTACGATGCATTAATTGAATACTTCTTTTGAAATGATCGATTAATAGGTTGGTTAACTCTTTGTTATTTTCAGGCTACTTTTTCAATGCCAAGTACATCTGCAGAATCTTCTGATTCTGAATTTTGCATGCCAGCGACAAAAAAGTGGGAGCAACCTACTTTAATGAGTTGCTCAGAAAGGAGTTCAAGCTCTGCAGGTAATTTTGTGGTTGAATTATAGCAAAATATATGTTTAATTTCATAACTTTCATCCTTTTTTCTCATTATGTATCAATTGTATTCTAAATCATAATTTTTTTATTCCAGAAGGCGGACAGAAACACAGTGAAATTACATAGGCATTAATATATATGATATGCAAGGATAATTTGCCACGGTCATGTGTAGAAAAAAAAGGCTTACAAAAGTTCATTAATACAATTTGCCCTCTTTATAAACTTCCTTTGAGAAAAAAGGGTATTTCTTAAAAATATTTTAATATATATTTCATAAAAGTAACTCAGTTGAATAGCTGCTATTTAGACTAAAGTATAAGATTTTTATAACAATGATTTTTTCAAATTACAGGTAACGCATTTAGTTGAAAACAAGGACTGTACCACAAAGGAGATCATCACAAAAACCTTGAATGAGACATCTTCTATACAAGTGACATACTCACATTAACAAATTCAGCGAGGAGTTTCCTCGTATTAGCAGTTCACTTCATCTCAGCTATAAAAGAATCACCTGTCCTTCAGAGCATAAACCTGTGTGCTCAAAAACTTTCTGAGGTATATTTTTCCATTCATATGCATTATGATATAACTTTATTTCAAATTATTATGATTAGCAATGATAACGTGTTTTATATGGTGTGATAGGTGACAATATACCCTTTTTTAGAGTCATTCAGGACTGTATATTAAGGAATGTTGGAAAGAGATTTGTGAAGATTTTAAAATAGACAATAATATAATTGTCTCTATTACCACTGATGGCGGCACAAATATAGTGTCAGCGGTGCGATTATTTTTAGGAGAAGATGGTAGGATTCCTTGTATGGCTCATTCTTCGAATCTAGTGGTTGATGGGGTACTAAGAGAAATAAATGCATTTTCAGAAATTTGTGATCAGGTGAAATGCATTGTTACATTTTTCAAACAATCTGTAAATGCTATGGATCAGTTGAGATCGGAGCAAGAAGCAGCTGGAAAGAAAGAATTAGAAGTTTTAACATTAACACAAGCTGTCAGCACGAGATGGAACTCATGTTTCGATATGTTGGAGCGTTTTGTGAAACTTTCAGCTCTTGTAGCTACTAAGAGTTTATCCAACAAAAATATTCCAGATATGCTCACAAGTTCCCAACTCAACATAGTTCGCGATCTAATTGCTCTTCTTGCTCCTTTCAAAGAAGCTACTGAAGAAGTAAGTGGTGACAGTTATGTCACCTCAAGCTTAGCTATTCCTCTCACAAACTTACTTCTCCAAGTAACAGACCAAGCTGCTCCATCAACCACTATAGGGCAGATTGTAAAAGCAGCTTTACTCAAAAAAATTAAGCTTGCTCCCTCAGAAAGGAATAATTTGCTTTCCACAGCCACCATTTTGGATCCTCGGTTCAAACGCATCCACTTCACTTCTCCAATAGCAGTGTCGAATGCTATTACAAAAATAAGTGATGAAATTAGAAGAGAGCATAGGCATAGAGGTCAACGCTCGCCAAATAGCAACACAAGTGAAGTGAATGCAGAACCGAGTAATGAGTCGTCAATCTGGAGCAGGCATGAAAAACTGTTGACCCTCAGCCCTGCAACTCCAGAGATACCAAGTTCTGGCTCCATCGCCGATGAACTGAAGCAATATCTAGACCAACCATTGCTATAAAGAGGAAGGCAGATCCGATTAAATTCTGGGTGAATTGCCAGCATTTTACACCAGTTCTTTCCGAAATTGCCTTGAAATATTTGATTTGTCCTGCCTCCTCAGTATCTTCGGAAAGACTGGCTTCGGTGATTAATTTAGCAGTGCCGGATAATAGGAGCAGATTGACAGGGGAACACATCAAGCAGAGGGTACTCCTTTTGTCAATACCAGATGAATACTGGCTTCAATGAAAAATTTTTGTATATTAAATAATAAAAATATTAAAACTTTCAAATCTGTGCTTCATTCCGAATGCTCATGGGTAACCACAAATTCGGTATATATCGTTAAACCGATATATTCAAATAATAAAAATATTGATGATACAACCAAATCTGTGTTTTTTTCCGTTTATTCTAATATATCGATATATCGATATTTTTTCACGATATATATCGATACTGTAGGGAAATATCGATACAATATATATCGGTATTTTTTTAACGTTTGCCCATCCCTATGTACGGTAACGGGTATGCATCTTTTACAGATACTTGGTTGACGGCACACTGAGATTTACGGAAAACTTGAAAGTCGACAGAACATCCATCCCCAGAATAATGTCTACCGGTAAGTTTGGTACCAGTGAGAATTTCAAATCAGGCAGTGTGTAATCGGAAATTGCACGGTGGTGATGTACAGTTTCGGTGTGACGGTGGTTTGTCCGTTCGCTATTACTGCGAAACTGTTGTGCATTGTTTGTCCTGTGATTCCTTTACTTTCACACTGATCGGATACGGCCTGACTGCAGAAACTCCTGGTCGCTCCGGTATCTTTCAGTGCTCGGAAGTGTTTGCCGGCTATTCTGACCTCTACTAACGGACGGTTATCATTACAGGTAGTCGGTGCCAGTGGAGTCAAGATTCCGGGAGATGTGGTCGACTCCGCCTCCAATCTCCCCTTCACATGTGTGCCAAACTATACAATAAGTTGCCGAATTCTCTGAAAAAACAAAGAGGAAAGAAATTTCTGATGTCATTGAAAGGGATGCTGATGCAGAATTGTTTTTATTCAGTGCAGGAATTTATGGACCATGATTTTTAAATGTTGAAACACATTGTTTGTCTGATTCTATTAGTATTTGTAATTCGTATGTAAGTTCATCACTGAGTAACCGGTTCACATCCATGTTCGACATATTATATTCAACCAAGTCCAATTCAGAACGTACCAATATCTCACACTCGGTATGTCTTTCACAATCCGTTTAAGTTCTAAGTCCAACCCGGTAAGTTAATCGTTAGCCAACCTATTCACTTAAGTTCGAAGTGGGTATCGGTGTACCCCAAACAAAAAAGTGTAAGTGCCGGTGTATCAGAAGAAAAAAGGTTTAAGTCCCGGCACACCAAAAACAATCTAAGTCCCGATGTATCACAAAAAAAAAATTTAAAAATTATTGAAGTCCAACGTTACTCGAAAATATTTCAATTCTTCCCATTAAAGTCCGAAAATATTCGAGAAATGCCGCACACAATCGCAAGTCACTTCGTATAGTCCGGAAAATTTCCTGAAATTCGAATACCACCATAAATCAGTAAATTGCAACGGTACAGGTCGAGAGGAAATAGAAAACACGTAGATAGGTTATCAATAGGATAATAGGTGATTCACTATTGAACCGATAGGTAAATCACACCTATTAAATTTCACCAATTGCGACAATAAATTTTCAATTTTTCAAAGTCCGGAAATTCACTCACCTTCAATCTGAAATAAAATCTGTTCAATTCAATAAATCAGAAATAATAAGAAATCGGAAATAATTTTAACTGATATAACGGCGTAATAACAGTTCAGTTTTCAACAACTCAATACAGTAATCGGCAAAAAAAATAATCACAAATTATTTTCAACGGGGTTCAACAGTAGGAAAATTTCCAAAATATAGTCCAATTCCAATCACAGTATAACAGTTCAATACAGAGTGGCAGGGAATAAAACACAGTTCAAGTTTATTTTTCACAGTTTTCCGTTCAAGAAATAGTTACTCACTGTTCTGAGGTTTCACTCACTGTTTCGGGAATTCACTCACTGTCCGGTTATTGTCTCTCACCTCAGTTGTTTCCTAGTAGATTCTGAACGGTCCCTGCTCGGGCGCTATTTTTGTAACGGGTTTTCCTCGGTGCACTCGCCAGCTATTCTTTAAGGGAGAATAGCACACCTACCCTGGTAGCTACTAGCCGAAGACAAGATTCCTTGGTGTCTGGGGTGTTAGCGACGCCCAATTATAGTCAAAATCAACGTACACAACCTTTATTTGTCGACTCGTAAAAAAAAAAGAAACACAAATGGCACTATTACAAAATTCGTACAGTGAAAGACTCGAAATCAGTGAATTTACAGGGCAAAACGGACGGAATGAAACGGAATCCGATCTCAACAGTTATGCGGGAGTATACGGACTAGTTCGCCAGCCAGAACCTGAGACGTACACTTAACGGACAGATATCGGACTTCAGCCAGGTTAGGGGATGAAAGACGGCACAGATTTACGACAGCTCACCCCTAGGTGCGTTCTTCGCCCCCTGAGTATCCACGCCAGCGGGGTGCTTTAGCAGTCGGGGTGGAACTTAACCCGGGGTAGGAAGGGATGAAGGAAGGTTTTTCGCCACTCCAAAGTGCTTCCGCACCCCCTGAGTATCCACGCCAGCGGGTTGCTTTAGCAGTCAGGGTGGAACTTAACCCGGGGTAGGAAGGGATGAAGGAAGGTTTTTCGCCACTCCAAAGTGCTTCCGCACCCACTGAGTATCCACGCCAGAGGGGTGCTTTAGCAGTAGGGGTGGAACTTAACCCGGGGTAGGAAGGGATGAAGGAAGGTGTTCCGCCACTCCAAAGTGCTTTCCGCGCCCCCTGAGTATCCACGCCAGCGGGGTGCTTCTGCAGTAGGAGTGGAACTTGACCTAGGAGTAGGAAGGGATGGAGGAAGTTTCTCGCCACTCCAAAGTGCTTTCCGCGCCCCCTGAGTATCCACGCCAGCGGGGTGCTTCTGCAGTACTAGTGGAGCTTAAACTAGTTGTAGGAAGGGATGAGGGGAGGCTGAAGTTCCAATGATACGAAATAGAAAAAAAAATGGCGGAGTGTCGTCCTACCTATGGTTTGGCCACTTGCATTTGCAAATTTCAAAATCACCCAATACCGTGAAAAGAAAAAAATAAAAACAAAGTATACCGGGTCAATACGGGTTCATATCTGGAGTAAGCACCAGTGATGCAATTTTTGAAGTCACAAAAACAGTTTATGAGTCAATTGATAGAAACAAGAAGGTCATCGTCATGTTCGTAGATTTGGAAAAAGCATTCGATACGGTCTCTCACGATATTCTACTTGAGAAATTTGAGCACTACGGTGTTAGAGGTAAACCTGCTGACTTAATTAGATCATATCTGTTAGAATTAAGTAAAACACGTGGTTGATACTTTTTATTCACAAAGTAAGATGGCGGTCGGTTATCTAGCACGTGGAGGTGCTCTAACAAAGGGTCAGGTACAAAGCGTATCGCCCGACAAGATAGTTCAAGTAATTGGGTGTTCGGCCTGTGCAGAAGAGAGAGCAGGTAACATTGGAGCACAGATTTCACAGAGCATAGGTTCTATACTCTTATTCTTCCTTCGACATTCGTCGTCGGACATTATCAGTATATTTTAAGGGGGGTCAAATTAACATTTGCTAACACGGCCATACTGACCACTGAAACGTCCTCGTTTCACTTGGTAGGCATAAACAATATCTTAATATCAAACAACATTGTTAAAGGGTGCTTGTAAACATAAAACAGTTGAATCTTTGTGTACATGGCTCTGTTTGATGCGCTGGCTCGCGCTGCGGCATTATTATAGGTGGAAAAAAGAGCCAAGCGAGAAAAAAACCACCACCGCTTACTGTTTACAGATCAGGTCAGCAAAACACTTGGAATTTAAAAAGTTGATAAAATTGTCATTTACAACATATAAACTGTTAAATTAGGTTTGTGACATTGCACAGAAGTTAGCCTCTACTAGGGACTCCCGTCCGGGCCTTACTTGTCAATTGCACAGAAGTTAGCCTCACTAGCGACCTCCCGTCTAGGCCTTACTTGTCAATATCACAACTGTGAAATTGCACAGAGGTTAGCCTCAACTAGGGACTCCCGTCCGGACCTTACTTCTCAATTGCACAGAGTTAGCCTCACTAGCGACATCCCGTCTGGGCCTTACTTGTCAATATCACTACTGTAAAATTACACAGATGTTAGCCTCTACTAGGGACTCCCGTCCGGACCTTACTTGTCAATTGCACAGAAGTTAGCCTCACTAGCGACCTCCCGTCTAGGCCTTACTTGTCAATATCACAACTGTGAAATTGCACAGAGGTTAGCCTCAACTAGGGACTCCCGTCCGGACCTTACTTCTCAATTGCACAGAGTTAGCCTCACTAGCGACATCCCGTCTGGGCCTTACTTGTCAATTTTACATCTTCGTATTTAAAGTACCGAAAACTTATCATGGAATTTCAAGTGCTTTGGAAAACATTCAACATAAAATGAACATGAGACAATACAATGGATCATAACATAACAATAAGAATCTCATAAGGAACAGTATAGAACATAAAATCTGATGGACATGAGAATATTTCACTTCATCATGGCGCATCATTGAAACTAGCACTCACTCATCACTATTTGCTTTTTTTAGGCCAAGATCTCATTGGTTCTATTCTGGACTCCTACTCTTCTCAAGGCATATAGATCGTTTGGTAGGACTGCTTGCACTTCGAAAGGTCCAATAAATGTTGGCTTCAGTTTTTCTTCATTCGATAGATGTCACCTTCATGGAAATTTTCTGATTAACATCAATCGGTAACCTAACCTGATGTTCGAGACCTGCCAGCGTTATACTATACTCCTGGATTGCTCAACGGGAACATTTTACATTCTTGAGAGCGCTTGTCTTGTGTAAATCTTCATAAGAATTCACGTACAAAACAGATCAAACTTTTGCAATTGGTTTTGATTTTCCTGAAACATAACAAAGCGCCAGTATCTTATTTTCACTAGGTTTGTTCCGACTAAGTTAGTCGACATGCATGAAAATTTTTGTTATTTGACAATATTCGATTTATTCAATACTTTACTAATCGCTCGTCCAATCCTGACAAGTCTAGATTCAAATCTAATGTGCTTAATTGATTGTTACGAACACTGGGTAACTAAAGTTTGACTGAACTTGTTTCTCTCTTTTTCTTAACAAAATAAAAATCTTCAGTATGTCCCTTTCTATCACAGAAATTACATTCAAGACTGGAATTTTCTTGATTAGAATTAAAACAACGTTTCTTTACAATAATCTAACTTTCTATGCCTTAATTTTCCACAGTTCCTACAATTCCCATGAAAGGTTTTGTCTGATTCTGTTTTCAGTAGCTGCTTCATTTTTCTAGTTTTCTACTATTATCTGAGACTAATATGGAGCGTCGGAATCCTATGAAGAAGGCAATTTCAGCTGCTGCATTTCATTCTTAGGTTCTTGCACTAATAATCTATTCTTAACTTCTACATTAGTGATATCATGTGCTATCAAGCTCAACACTATTTCCCACGGAAACTTTTCACAAAGTTTCCTGATCGAATTCAACTTGGCATGAGCATACTCTACTAACGAACTAAAATTTGCACTACTTATCAACATGCTAGCTCTAAGCCTCGTGGCCGGAGTTCCTTTCTCAGGGAACGCTATCTCTAAATTCCTAGAAAATGTTGACCAATTTCTAACAATCGGTTTCCAATTTTGATAAATTTTGGCTGCACGGCCTTTCAAGGCTTGCCCAGCTTTTAATACTGCAACAGTATCAGACGTACCTGTTTACGAATTTAATTTGATCAACTTCCTCAATCCACTCCTTGGTTGAAAAGGATGTATCGTCGGGGTCAAACTGGGCTAACGATAATTATGCGGTCACCACGTGGTCGGTGTCGTTCCTTAAACTAAACATGTTGGCTAGCAACTCCATCATCTTCATTTGAAGTTGGGCCTGGTTCTCCATTATCCGCATTACCGAAATGGCTTCACTTTCTTCGGGAGCTTTGTTGAGATTTTGCTGGTCCATTTCGGCTTATTCTTTTAGATTCTCACAAAACACAAATGATTTTCACTCACAAAATAGGATCCTCAATTTCTTTTCTCGAAAGAAGAAATTTAATCCCACTTCTGATGTTAGAATTAAGTAAAACACGTGGTTGATACTTTTTATTCACAAAGTAAGATGGCGGTCGGTTATCTAGCACGTGGAGGTGCTCTAACAAAGGGTCAGGTACAAAGCGTATCGCCCGACAAGATAGTTCAAGTAATTGGGTGTTCGGCCTGTGCAGAAGAGAGAGCAGGTAACATTGGAGCACAGATTTCACAGAGCATAGGTTCTATACTCTTATTCTTCCTTCGACATTCGTCGTCGGACATTATCAGTATATTTTAAGGGGGGTCAAATTAACATTTGCTAACATATCTTAAAGATCGAAGTCAGATAGTAAAAGTTCATAATGCTAAAAGTAATGCAAAAACAGTCAACTACGGTGTCCCCCGGGTACAGTCTTGGGACCCTTGTTTTTCAATATCTATATTAATGAAATGCTAAAGTTAAAATTTGATTCTGATACCAGGGTTGTAGCCTATGCCGATGATACTGCATTTATATTTAGGGGAGATACGTGGGAGTCTGTAACCAAGAGAGCTGAGGAGGGATTGACAGTGATCTGTGGGGAAATGGAAAGACATTTGTTAACTTTGAACATCAAGAAGACGAAATTTCTCACATTTACGTTGACTGAGGCTACTTATCCAAATATAAAAACAATTAAAATACACAAGAGAAAGAACTGTGAACATGATTGTGACTGTCGGGATTTCATCGAAGAGACTAATAGGATAAAATATTTGGGCGTATACATTGACCGACTACTACGATAGGATGAGCATATTAAACATATCATAAAATTACTTAGATGTACATTACCGAAATTCAGACTATTAGTCAGTATATTATCACAGAGAACTATATTTACGATTTATTTCGCATTGGTACAGTCAATTTTGGAATATGGTATAGTTGGTTGGGGCGCAGCTTATGATACTCATCTCGAAGGTTTGAAAACAACTCAGAAATTCATTCTGAAGATAATTATAAAAAGGGATCGTTTCTACTCCTCCCACTCTCTATTCGAGGAAGCTAAAGTGTACAAAATTGATCAACTATTACACAAAAATGCTCTTTTAATGATCTATAAACACCGCAAAAGTTATGTCAGGTATGAACATCCTTATAGTACCAGAGGTCAATTCGAAAGTCCAATACAAACACCGAAGATACAGAAAACAATTTCCCAAAAACATGCCCTACATGTAGGGTTACGATTGTACAACGCCTTACCCCAGAAGATAAAGCACATAAGTAACCTCAAATATTTTGTTAGAAAAATAAAAAGCTTTATCCTTAATTCTTAAGTTGTACTATGCTGCATTCATCTCTGTCCATGATGTAAGAACTGATGGTATAGTTATGATAAAATGGATTCATGTATATGAATTAGTTTTATAGCTATATTTTTTTTTTAGGTAAAATCACTGTCACTGTCAGGCACAAAACATAGGTTCAAATGACAGTATTTCTTTAATGTTATTGTAATAATTTTGGTTTAATGAATTGAATTGAATTGAATACTCTGAATCAAAACCAAGAAAAAGAAAAGCAACTCTAAAGAAATCTCCCAACAAGTTTTTACGGCGGACGGCACTAATTAATCGTAAACGTGAACAGCAGGTGAATTAATCGTCAGTCAATCGTAAGTGAAATGGCCTGCGGGGGAACATCTGATTTTATACCCACAGGGAGGTGCGGAAATCAGATGTGCCCGACAGTCGAAATTCGGTAAATTTCCGTCGATGAAAACGTTTTAATTTCGACTTATCTAGCTAGCGACCAAAAAAAAAACACGGTTATCTTCCAATTCAGGATGTTTTATACGGTACGACATCGTTTTTAGGAAATGAAAACGGAACAAAAACGGTGCGGTATGTTTACAATTCCGAACGATGTCGGAATCCTGAATTGGAAATTGAAAATATTTTTCTCCAAAATTAATTCGAAAATGAAATTACTTGAAAATGAAAACTAAAACATTCTTCTAAAATGAGGGGGTAGGTTTGAAAAACCACCATCTCATTACACAGTACAGGTCAAAAGAAAATAGAAAACTGGTAGATAAGTTATCAACAGGGTAATAGGTGATTCACTATTAAACCGATAGGTAAATCACACCTATCAAATTTTACCAATTGCGACAATAAATTTTCAATTCTTCAAAGTCCGGAAATTCACTCACCTCCAATGTGAAATCAAAACAGTTCAATTCAATAAATCAGAAATAATAAGAAATCGGAAATAATTTTCACTGATATAACGGCGTAATAACAGTTCAGTTTTTAACAACTCAATACAATAATCGGCAAAAAGAATAATCACAAATTATTTTCAATGGGGTTCAACAGTAGGAGAATTTCCAAAATATAGTCCAATTCAATTCACAGTACAACATTTCAATACAGAGTGGCAGGGAATAAAACACAGATCAAGTTTATTTTTCACAGTTTTCCGTTCAAGAAATAGTTACTCACTGTTCTGAGGTTTTACTCACTGTTTCGGGAATTTACTCACTGTCCGGTTAATGTCTCTCACTTCAGTTGTTTCCTAGTAGATTCTGAACGGTCCCTGCTCGGGCGCCATTTTTGTAACGGGTTTTCCTCGGTGTACTCGAGCGCCAGCTATTCTTTAAGGGAGAATACCAAACCTACCCTGGTAGCTACTAGCCGAAGACAAGGTTCCTTGGTGTCTGGGGTGTTAGCGACAACCAGTGAAAGCCAAAATCAACGCACACAAATTATATTTGTCGACTCTTACAAGGAAACAAAAATGGCACTTTTATAAAATTCGTACAGTGAAAGACTCGAAATCAGTGAATTTACAAGGGAAACCGGACGGAATGAAACGGGATCCGATCTCAAAAGTTATATGGGGGTTTACGGACTTGTTCGCCAGCCAGAACCTAAGACGTACACTTAACGGACAGATATCGGACTTCAACCAGGTAAGAGGTTGAACAATTACGACACAGAGTCACGACGGCTCACCACCCTTTACAACAGTAGGGGTGGAACTGAGAGAAATGGGAAATTTCAGGGAAGGGTGAGCCACCCCAAAGTGCCTTCGGTACCCCCGGGGTATCAACACCAGCAGGGTACTTCAACGACAGTAGGGGTGGAACTAAGAAGGACGGGAAATTTTAGAAAAGGGTGAGCCACCCCAAAGTGCCTTCGGTACCCCCAGGGTATCCACACCAGCAGGGTACTTCAACCACAGTAGGGGTGGAACTGAGAGAGATGGGAAATTTCAGGGAAGGGTGAGCCACCCCAAAGTGCCTTCGGTACCCCCCGGGTATCCACACCAGCAGGGTACTTTAACGACAGTAGGGGTGCAACTCAGACTCGTGTATAGAAAGGATGTAGACGGAAACTGAAGTTTCAATAATATATCAAAAAAAACGGAGTGTCGTCTTACCTCTGATTCTATACTCGGGCACTAACACTCGTGAAACTCGACAAAAAAAATCGCCTCAACTGTGGTGAAGAAGAAAAAGCAGAAAAAAAAAATTTGAACTCTAAGAAGTAAGTAAGTGAAGTGACCTGCGAAGGAACATCTGATTTTATACCCACAGGGGGGGGTGCGGAAATCAGATGTGCCCTGACAGTCGAAATTCGGTAGAATATGCGTCGATGAAGACGTCTTAATTTCGACTTATCTGTGCTAGCGAACAAAAAACACGGTTGCTTCCAATTCAGGATGTTTTATACGGTGCGACATCGTTTTTAGGAAATTAAAACGGAATACAAACGGTACGGAATGTTTACAATTCCGAATGATGTCGGAATCCTGAATTGGAAATTTGAAAAGATTTCTCGGAAAATTAATTCAAAACCATAATTACTTAAAAATGAAAACTAAAATAATTATTCTAAAATGAGGGGGTAGGTTTGAAAACTACCCTCTCGTTACACATCTCCTGAAGAAGGAACCGATAAAACAGCTTTACCGGCCCAAAATCCCAAAATGCAGCAGCTCATTGACCAGGAGGTAGACCGAATGCTGGCTGAAGAATCATCGAGCCATCAAACACCCCTTGGAGCAGCCCGGTCGTTATTGTGAAGAAAAAGGATGGGAACCCCCTGCTTTTGCATCGACTTTCGCCAAGTAAACGAGGTCAGTCTCAAAGATGCGTACCCACTACCATACATCTCGTACTCGACAGACTACGAGCCGTAAAATATATTTCAAGTATCGATCTAAAGCAGGGATATTGGCAGATTCCGTTAGCAGAAGAATGTAGACCAATAACCGCTTTCACTGTGTCGTCTAAGGGTTTGTTCCAGTTCAAAGTTATGCCCTTCGGATTACACTCAGCGGCCGCAACTTTCCAACGACTGTTGGATAGCATCATCGGACCGGATATGGAACCCCGAGGATTTGCCAACCTACAGCTTAACCCAGAGAAGTGCGAATTTTTGTCGACTGTAGCTGCTGGTGGGAGGACAACACCGGTGGATCAAGATCCCGGAAGTGGCATACAAAAAAAAGTATAGTAGAAGCTGGATATTGATCTAGCTTCTACTATACTTTTTTTTGTTTGTTCCGCCGTATTGAAATTAATTTGAAGACTGCCTTTTCTTTGTTTTTGTAGACCTTTACTCCGTATGTTCCAGATTATTCCGTTCGACATGGGAGATTCGAATATACTGGTGCTGCAGGAGGAGGTGGACCTGGAGGAAGAAGTAACACCGCCGGTTCCGGACCCCCAGGAGAGGGCCCCAGTCTATCTACCGGTCGCCAAATACACGTTGTGCTGGCACTGCGGGAACCCAGACCATGACCGTCGCACATGTAGACGGACCCCGCTGACATTCTATTCAAGGTGTGGTTTGGTGGGAATAAGGTCCAGTGACTGTGGGTGCCCGAGGGGAACCACAGAAAGGCCCAGGAAGCATCCCAGGAACGTAAAGAAGGACGCTGCGGTGCAGTGTGAGCTCATTCGGGTGACCGCATCCGGGGCTCCAGCCTGGTCTCCCGAAAAGTGATCGTGATTTTTGTTTTTGTTTTTACTTTGTAATTTTAGAATATGAATGTTGTAGGAAATATAAACAATTTTTTTTTTAGCCGAAGAAGGAGGGGGATGTAACAAGGCAAATTTTCAATTAGTTGTTCCTGTATTTAATGAATGCTGAATGATATGGAACTCCTGGAGAAAAATATTCATCTTAGCGATGTGCATGATTCAGCTCCAATCGAAGTACTAATTGGTGCTGATGTGGCCGGAAATCTGTACACTGGAAAGAGGTATACTTCGAAGTGCGGTTTGGTGGCGGTTGAAACATTTCTAGGTTGGACACTGATGGGCAAGATACCTAATAATCATCACAGTCCCAATATAGCAAATGACTGCTCTGTCACTTTCTATGAAAAATGCTAGCATAGCAGACTTGTGGCAACTTGATGTTGTGGAGATAACTGATCCTGCGGAAAAAAAGATCTCGATTAGAAATGGAGAACGCAGCGAAGGAACTTTTCCTTCAGACTATCAGTACAGATCCCGAAGGTCGATATGAAGTGAGAATGGCATGGTTAGAAGGACATTCATCTATACCTGATAACTATACCCTTGCTGAAAAAGATTTACTTCCAATTTGAAAAAATTGCGAACTGAAGGTCTCTATGAGTCATACAATGATGTTTCCGAAGAATGGCTACGAAAAGGTATTATAGAACAGGTAACATTTTATGACCTCCCAAATCAATTACATTACTTACCCCATAGACCAGTTATAAAAGAGAGCAGTGCAACAACTAAAATTAGACTTGTGTTCGATGCCTCAGCCCGAAAAAAGCGTTTTTGCAAATTGGCTTGCCCGAAGCTGATAAGGACTTTCTTAGATTTTTGTGGGTAGGAAAATATTCCGACATAGAAGGGTAGTTTTTGGTATAAGTTGCAGTCCATTTCTGCTTGGAGCAACGATCGGATATCATCTCACATCTCACTGATTGTATGAAAAATCGGGTGAACAAGGATCATTATATTCACGGGCAACAATAAGGCCTTTCCAGTCATTAGCACACAGTGCGCCCCAGGAACGTACCCCTCCGAATTTTGACCGTTCCAGTACGCGGAGCGTCAAGACCCGGGTTTCCTTCCCCTCTCCCCTGAAGCACCCCCTGAATTTCTGGGGCATGCACTGACAGTTGTGCCAAACTTGTCATATTTGACAGTTTATTTATATTTGTGTTTCACTCAGTCATTTAGGTTTAGAAACAGTTATTTATTATTAAAATTTTGTTGTTGAATATTTATTATATTTTATTATTTTGTTGAGCTGAAAATGGGCAGCAATATATCTGTTTACAGTGAAGGATATAAAGGAAAGATCCATGAGCTACATTTGGAAGAGGAATCAATCCGAAAAGCAGGAACTGGTAAGTAAATAATTCCTAAGTGATTTTTATTTTAGATATTTATGATTTAACTCTAATAAGATCAACAATTCGTGATTGAATTGGTCCAAAACTCCATTCGAGGTGAAGGGCCAAATGAAGGATGTGAGCCAGCATTGCCAGTGCCAGAGCCAGAGAACAAAGGAAGTAGAAAATTTTAGATGATATAAGATTTTTTTAATGTTCCATTTTTCAGGAATCGCATATAACATGGCACTATAACATGGTAATATCTTTGATTAAATCGATGGAGGCTCATTATCAGAACTTGAGCCACCCCAAAAAGAGGAAAACCATTTTTGAGAGCATAAGTAATGACTTGCTGAGCCAGGGATTTTCAGTTAATACAAACATGGTTCAAAATAAATAGAAATCCCTGGTCAGAAGTTATAAAATGGCAAAAGACCAAAAGAATCGATCCGGAAGAGCCCCAAGCAGATTTCTTTTCTTTGATGAGATGGATGCTGTTCTGGGTAACAAACCCAGCAATAAATGCCTCTTTGCGTTGGAGAGCAGTTTCGATGAAGAAGGTAACATTTTCAAGAATGAAATCATGTTAAAAATTAATTTGTTTGCTTAATGAAATTATTCATATACATATAATCTGCATCCTCTCAATGTATATCAAAATTATTAATATTAATTTCATTTCAGATAATTCTAGCTATTCTGAACCTACAGCAGCTTCTCTTATAAACATTGCCGACTCTTGAAATCTCTCAATCTCCATCTTCTCCAGACCCTCAAAATCCATCCTTCCTAAACCCAAACCTTCTATCCTTCCTAATCATCCAAACCATCTATCCTTCCTAATCCCACAACCTCAACATCCATCCTTCCTAATCCCACAACCTCCATCCTTAAAAGACCTTCCACCTCCTCTGTCCCCAGAAGTCCTTCAACTCCTTCCACCAGTAAAAGAAACAGGACTTTCGAAAGTCTAAAGGAGGAAAATAAAATGTTAAGGCACAGGCAGAAAATGGAACTGGAGAAACAAAAAATTAAGTTGGAGGAGAGAAAGGTAGAACTTCTTGAAGAGTATTAACGACAGTTAAATAAAAAAGAGAATGTCAACTTTAATTAACAGATTTTTTTTGTTATTTTCTATTTTTTTGAGTTTTTTTTAATAATTCAATATTTGTTTTAATATTTGTTATGTGTATTTTTCCGAGACTGATTTTTGTGATATGAATAATAAAATTATCACTTTTACTCGTGATATGAACAAATATTTTTTGTTACATACTTTATCTTAATATATATAATTCTTCTGTTCGTGGCTTTGTCACACAACTCCTCCTAAACGGCTGGGCCGATTTTGATGAAATTTTTTGTGTATATTCCAGTGAACTCGAGGATGGTTTAGAATCACAATTTAGTCCACTGGAAAATATTTTTCTTGGAAATTTTACACTTTAAAGGGGAAAATTTTATATTTTTGTTAGTTAATTCAAAAACTACTGGACCGATTTCAGAAATTTTTTCACTCTCAAAATGCTTCATCATTCCCGAGTGGTATATGCTATATTTTTCACTGAGAAAAATTTAGACATCTACAAAAATTCCAAAAATGTACGAAAATTTGCAATTTTCAAGCTATTGTTGCGTACACTGCGAAAACCTGATGACTTACATTGATACAATGTATGACAAAAATGTGGCTCTTCAACAGTTCTACAAAAAAGTCCGCGAGAGCATATGTCTATCTCTCAAGGTTAACTGAAAAAAACCCTTTAAATGTAATAAAAATTTTACCAAAATATTTCCTTATTTCAGAGGATGTTTTTATGAATACGTTATCGATCCTGATTCAAATAAATAAGCTATTCATCACAATTATTTAATAAAGACGTCAGTGAGAAACCGGCTACAGACTAGGGCTCGGAATTTTCGGGATGAGTCAATTCGAATATTCGTTTCATGCTTTTTTCGAATATTCGAATCTATTAAAATTTTCGAATTATTCAAATTATTCTAATATTATTCGAATTTAGTAGAGCCCTCTACAGAAATACCCGCTTCCCGTACGGAAAGATATCAGTTTTTTTTTTGTCTAATATCGCATCGCATTGATTTCCTATTTTATTGGAAAAAAGTGGAGAGATAGAGGACCTAATTTAATATTTGGGGTGTTTTATCCTTTTTTCATGAAGCTGTTTAGCTGTGAGGTGTACGTGATAATAGTTCTCTTTAGGGCAGTCCAACTATCTGTCACGGTTAGCTGATTGCCTGCTGAGCCTTGTGGACCGACGTAAACAAACCGATTTCTAAGTCTTCACAGAGGCTTGGAATCAATACCATCGCAGATATTTAACAAAAATTGAAGTTCCAAGATGGATTGGTTACGATTCTGAGATAAGTGGAAAGTGCAGTATCCATTGCTTTGTAGATGCTAGTCAAGAAGCAGCTGTTTACCTGAGAATCGAAACAAATGAGGTACCTGTACATTTATTGGCTTCCATTGCAAAGGGTTTTAATTCTCAGACTAGAATTATTAGCAGCTTCTATTGGAGCCCGTTTGTATGATTCCATACAGAAAAACTTTGGAGACAAAATAGAGTGTCATTTCTGGAGCGATTCAACTAATATTTTGTCTTGGATCCACTGAAATGATGAATGGACAACATTCGTTTGGAATCGAGTTCAAGAAATTCGTGCGTTAACCCCAATTGAGTCATAGTGATATCTACCTGGTTCTCAAAATCCAGCAGATCTTCCTTCTCGTCTTTGTTCCGCGCGATACCTCTCTGAAAGAATGAAATATAAATGAAAACAACAATTCCGAAGGAATTGTCGCTCCAATAATGTGAGTTAGTTATATAAAATTTCCACGTTTTCTGCAAGCGAACTTCAAAACCAGTGCATTTTGGTGAGCTCCAGATTACGATTTACGAATCAAAACCTTTCCGCATCAAGAACCACTCAGGAACGACCAGGACAGTGCAACGCAAAAGGTAGGATTTGAGGCTTCAACATCTATTTGAATATACAGTCCACTTAAGTTCAATCCTACAACAGGCTCTATGAGATTCCTGAACTATGTCCACAAGAAGATGTCATGCCTAATGAGGAAGAGATCGGTAAAGAAAAGAAGAGGAGAATATTTCCAATTATTCTTCTCTACAACGGATAAATTGGCGTTTTAATCCACCAGCAGCTTCATGGTAGGGTGGATTCTGGGAACGTCTAGTAGGTGTGCTGAAGTAACTGCTACGAAAAGTACTTGGTCGTACATCGTTATATTATGAAGATTTCCTTACAATATTATGCGACTGCGAAGTCATAATAAATTCTAGACCCCTTACGTACTTTTCAAGTGACTCGGAAGATTTACTGGCCTTAACTCCAGCTATGTTTTTGCGCGACCAATCTGAATGTGGATTCCCGATTGTGATGCTGTAGATGAGACGTCTCTCCGTCGTAAGATGATCCACAAACAAACATTGAGGACCGTGTTACGTCGCAGGTTTAGCAGTGAGTATTCGGGTCAACTTAAGTTACTGGCTGCTAAGAGTAAATCCCGGACAAGTTGTTCTCCTCTGACAACTTGAAGGACACTTTCTACGAAAAACTACATTGAGTAAAATTTCAAAACGGGAAAGAATTATTCTCCTTGGAGACCTCAACGCCAGAGTGGGTAGATGTCAAGACTCAGAACTGAGGCCAGGAATAAAAGGGAAACACGGCACAGACAGCATCAATTCGAACGGAAAACGTCTGCTGGCTTTTAGTGCAGAACACAATCTGTGTATAACGAACACTTAAAATTATAATATCAACGTTATTTATTTTCAGTTCATTGTCAGGCAACAATTTTTTCTAGTTAATTTGCTCCTGACAAATTAGTGCAAGAATTTACGCAGGAGCAAATCGTCGATTTCATTTTTAATTGATTTTGTTTCAGAGATTGGGAGTGAGAACCCTAAAAAGTTTATTAAGAAATGCAGAATCCTCCCAGAATAAATTTCAATCGATAC